>NC_090271.1:301127359-301729859 GCF_040414725.1 Anabrus simplex | reverse complement strand
CGTATTTAATCAGTGCTTCGCCATTTGTGCTTCTGAATGTCTTGAAACTGCTTCATTTGAACTATATAGTGATTTCTGCCTCCATGACAACGTTACTTAGTGTCAATTCGCGTGGTAACTGAAGTGTTATGACTTGCATATTACTTTCGAACTTTATTTCGAAGATTTCCTGCTGGTATACTCTGATTTTGTAACTGTGAACATCTTTTTTATTTTTGTTGTTATTCTGGGTTTCTCTTCTTATAGTCGTATTTATCCTTTCCTTGTTTGTCCCTTTTCATTCCTGCTTTATTTTCTCTTGTTTGCTTTCTTTCTCGTGGATATCTTATTTTTGTATAATAGAATTGCATTTTGTATATGTGGTTGGGAAAATTCCATATTTGTATATTCTTCTTTTCATGTAAATTTCTAGAATTTCGATTTAATTATTTCAATGTATCTGTTTCCAAATTTTATCATGGTTTCTCATCTATTTTCATCCGTCATGTCCCTTATTCCCCCTCACACTCTTCTTTAATTTTTAATGCTATTAAGCACTGTTTCCACTGCGCTATGTGTTGTTACTCTGGAATGCTTTTTGGAGATTTTGATTACCACGGCCTCTGTTCTCAATTTAG
Organism: Anabrus simplex; assembly: GCF_040414725.1. Lineage (NCBI taxonomy): Eukaryota > Metazoa > Arthropoda > Insecta > Orthoptera > Tettigoniidae > Anabrus > Anabrus simplex. The sequence continues at coordinate 301,729,242 of NC_090271.1, read as the reverse complement.
CATTTTCTTCACGGCGTGAATATTACAACCTACTGATTAGAAACTATTTGGTGTCATCGATACGTTGAGATCTTCCCTTGGCACTATCATATATATAACCCTCATGACGGGCTACAACATGCAGTACTTTGGTAGGCATTTGACAAGATTTATCGGCACACACGTTTCCATATGAGAAATGCTGATGTTATACTGTCAAGCTTACACTCGTTTTTACTGTGACGTCATACAGCTCGCAGCACAGGAAAATCGATCTCGAGAGCGTTGCCGTCAACCCTGTCGAAAGAATTGAAGCAAATTCGGGCTTTTTAGATTACACGTTCCACTCACGTGTGTTTTTGATTGCGTATGCAGCAAAAGACATCTTTCCCCATCTCAAGTCGAACCAGGCATACACGCTGTACTATCCAGGTTGGTGTACATCCTATCTACAGTTATTCACAAATTATATTGGGTTATTCAGTTAAGATGCCCACCTGAAATTAGTCGTGAACAGTTGAAGGTTCTGACATTCTGTTTTCACTTTCGTTAATGGTATTAAGTGGTTCATAGTTGAACATGCAGTACTCTTCCAGGCTTTTGACAAAATGTATTGGTTCACACGTGTCTATATGAAAACGTTATTTCACGCAATAACTGCTTATCGTACACTATCAAGTTTACACTCGTAGATACTGAGATGTCGCACAGATCGCAGCACAGGAAAATCGATCTCGAGATCTGTGACGTCAGTCTCGAGCGAGAGCGTTGACACTACCGAAACGGGCTACCACAGGCCTAGCACGCCACACACACACACACATATATTGTGACCGTATTGTCACAATTAATAATTATTTCAAGTTATATGCTTGGGAAAGAAGTAGGTTGGAAGCTTCTTTGTGTGGATGCTGGCAGTCGCATTATATTGCGTAACAAGTTGCTCGCCAGAACGGCGCCTTACACACCCAGTGGGTGGCTCAGATAAACCCCCGAACTGGGCACACGTCACGGAAGAAGGAGGAGAAGAACACCGTTTTGCTGACTCCATCTTTAAAACAATTGCCAACGCACAGCGATGCCAAACCGATGGGGCGATTTTAAAGGTATTTCCGGCTTAAGTAAGGCTTGTTTAACCAGACCTCATCCGTCAGAGCAGTGGGAAGAATGTTGGAGGAATTGTAAAATCAGTAACCAAGGTAGAAGAAGATTACCCATGTAAATGCGCTTAAAGAAGATTACGTAACTGGCGTGGCGTCCCCAAGCTTTTGTGAAGCCAGATGCTAATGGGGATTCTCCAACCCCACTCCTATTCTATATAAATTAGTTGCTACGAAACTGCCGACGCTTTCAAACTCCGCATAGCATCGCGTACTTGTAACTATTGAGTCACACAATCTGGCGCATAGTTGATTTTCGCAGACCTTTTGATTCAGAAGATGTCAAATTAGAGTGGGGACGCAGTCCGTGAAACCACCCCCACTCTTGCCTTGCCTATAAGTTTTTGCACTTCCCAGGGTGGAGAAGCAGTTGGGAAGGAACCTCAGGCGTGAAACGACGGCCGGTTCGTGAGCGATATTGCCATTCCTTTGTATGGTAAAGTAATTCAAGTGGGAGTGAATTTCAGTGATTTTCTCTTGTACATCGGTGATAGGGAAAGTAAGCTTATGCCAAGTTAGACGTGTTTTAAAGTACTGTAAAAATCCACGCCAAATCTTGAACAGAATTCAGGGTGAGATTATAGCACTAAATAACGGGCGGTGAGAACTGTTCAAGAACAAACGAACTAGATAGAATATCGGTATAAGTACAGTTGATAAACGTCACAACTATACGAGACGATAATCTTAACTGTGAAAATACCGAAAATTGTCTGTCTTATCTTACTAAAAATGAAGTAGACTAGCTGAATTAGCCATTAAAATTATCAACACGTAACCGTCAGTGGTCAGATCACTGTGAAGTAAAGTTTTGATGGTGTCGTGTGAAGAAGAAGTGTGTAAAGTTGTGTCACCTATATATTTACAGTGATCCGTGTACTAATCAAATGGATTACTCAAGAGACCCCATGGAACGTCTTTATCCCAGGACTACACGAGCCAGCGTCATGGAATAAAACGCCATCGGCAGGCCCCTGGAACTCCGAGCGGGCCAGCATGCACAAACTGTTGAGTACTAAGTTATGTTTTTCTTCCAATGCCAGTATTTCCCCTTTGTAAATGACAGTAATGTAAGGATAGGGTTATTGATAATGTAATTTAATAGGCTAGTTCCGCTTAGAATGGTCGGGAGACCTTTTGTTCAATTTTGATTAATTTAGATGGACATGGGAAGGGAGTGATCCAGTAATGATGTATCGAGTTTGGGACCCCTTTTAGTGCCCGCATGTGCCTCCCATACTATTTTTTTATTAGTGCTGAGAAGGAATTAAGGGGGAAAGGGAGTAGAAAATTGTGCAGATTAATGTTGTAGATCTCAACTGCGTGACTGCATAAGACGAGCAGGGATTAGCAGGTGACAGGATCATTAACATGTGCCCGTACAAAAGAAGGATGTGGAATAGAGTCAGCACTATATTTGTAAAAGTAGAGACAGAAGTTTGTTTGCATGCTAGTTTACAAGTTTTGGCTGTAACCGAAGATGTTCGAGAAATGCTGTGCAGAGGTTCGATCGTCAGTCCTCCCTACACTAGTGAGGTTACATGTAGAAAGTTTGTTTAGTGTTTGGCAAAATTTAATAATTTAAATTATTATTATTATTATTTTTCTTCTCGTAATATATTTGATTGATGATTTTATGCCGATCTATTTAAGTGTCAGGTTAGTTTATGGCAGGAACACAATCTCGCCTCAAGGGGGAGAGATTAGGGGACATTGTTCTTTGGGTTAAAGGCTGACGTAACTGTGGTAAAAACGTACGACGGAAGAAATGTATGGTTGAACCCCAGACTCCTGGAGAGTTGAGGGAATTTTTGGTATAAGATAGCGGCTTAATTTGAGAAATAATTCTTGGACATAATGATAGTATGAGCTGGTTCGAGCAGGTGTACCCTGCATTAGCTCAATTGTATGATTTTATTGACTCGGTGACTGCCGATATTGTGTGCGTTAAATGGTCTCTCGCCGCTGTGCGAAGGGGAGCATTCACAAGCAGTGATTTATTGCCCCAGAATGGGAAGGTCCTTGTGAGAGAGCAGCTGAGGGAAGTCGCTTGGCCGAGAAGTGTTTCTTTTTAAGACGGTGCATTCTTCTGTGAGAATAAAGACAGAATATTTACGTAACTACCACACACAATCCGCCAGCCATGATCTAAAGGCAATGTAGGAATTTATGACTGTCCTCTACATGGTTAGACTAATTAGGGCTTGATTACAGTACCCTTGATGGAGACGACCAGAGTCTCAGGTTCGAACCTCAATATAGCACAGAAGGGACCGATAGCTCGCTCATGTAGCGGGTCACACATGAATGAACACAGCCATTGTTTTATTTGTATATGTTTATGATATGTTTGTTTCTTTTTCAGTGTATGAACATCTTTGTCGTTAATCAATGTTCTATTTGAATTTAGACTTCGTGAAAGTCCATTGATAGTGGTTGTAAGTGACTAGTTTCGTTTTCAAGTCGGTGTTTAATTTGATTATGGAAGACTTGTGACCATTTTATTCTTTTTCGTGTTTAAGTGATGGACTTTATGGTGTGGTCGGAGCATTTGGATTAATTATCTCCAATTAAATTTTAATTTGTTTTATAGATGATTGCTTGCGGTAGATTTAAGTTAGCCGACCATTCTAATGCGGAATTTTTTCAGTGTAAATAAATTTTAAATCTGTAATCTGGGATTTAGTCCCATGGAATACTTGCATTGGGAGGGACAAGGCTTACACTTGTAAATATTTAAGGGGTATTTTGATTATGTTGTCATACTCGACAGTTTATGTTTAACGGGTTGATTAGACACATGTAAACCAATGTGGTAGAAATGTGAGGTGTGGACAATTAGTGTCGTCCTCTCGGACATTCTTCGGTTATATAGAGAGGAAGATAACGATCAAAGTATGTGTCCTAAGGGAAGATTTATTGTATTAGAAACGTTATCAGCAAACTGTTGTCATCCACATAGATATTTCTGTGGAATTGGAGGCAGCCGCTGATGTGAATGGTAGCACGGATTCCTCCGCTGCTAAAATATGTGGTTTATTTTTGTATTATCAGTTGTGGAGTAGTTTATCAAGGATGTCATAATTTTTCTGTATATTTCAGCGAGCGCCTTAGTAAATTTGGAGAAATTTATTTGTGCCTATCTGTGCCGAAAGTTAGCATCCCAAAACCTCTTCCGTTCACTGTAAGCCTTTAAGATAGTTATAAGTTTAATTGTGTTTTCTGCCGCGAATGGTCTGCGACTCTGAGAGGCCGGGGTTCAGATCTTAGGAACGGGAGAGTAGCAGTGACCTTGCTGGGCAGAATGGACGTTGACTTCTCATGTGAGTGGATTAATTATACAATCCCAATGAGAGGGAATCGTCACAGGCCGAAAAGGTCCCTTGACCATCGCCTTTCGTGGAGCATGGCCCCATGTGCTCATGACCCGACAGGGTCACTTCTTTGTTGCCACATGGTACCATGAGCTATGAGGGATGGTGGGAAAGGTCCCAATATATATATATATATACATAGAGCAGGACCACTTAGTGTCCGTTAGTATTGTCTTGCTTTCTCTTATCTATACAGTGTGTCGGCCTAATAGTAGAAATCTCAGACTTATCTAAGGGGGAAGTTCCAGTGTGAATGCGATTATGAATCTAACGTGCTGTGAAGGTGAAAAATGAGATACCTAGTGTACACTAGTGTCCAAAAGTTAAGTATAAGTAACCAGTAAGCAGGACAACAGGAAATAGACCGCATATCGCACGACATATGCACATACCAACCTTACGTGTTCGCTCTGTATAGGAAAGGAGTGTGTCCGTGCTTTGTGTAGCGGCGTAACCGCAAGGTAAACACAGCCAGTGCCTGTGCCCCATGTTCTCTCAGTCGTGTTTGCCCTGTTATAGTGTGCGGAGTGTAGCCTCGTGGTGAACCTGACAACATAATGGCACAACGACGCCATTTGGACCCCGTTCTGCAGGGCAGAAAACTCGGCCGCCTGGAAACAGGCCAGACACAGACCGAAGTCGCCGTATCCTTGAATGTGCCACAAAGTGTCATTTCCAGGCTTTGGAGACGATTTCGAGACACAAGAGATGTTAGCCGTAGGCCAGTACTGTACCAGGTCGATCAAGGGTAACCACCCCACAGCAGAACCGATATCGGGCCTTAACCGCCCGACGAAATCGGAGTACATCTGCAGGACAATTGTCGGCGGAGCTTGCAGCCTTTTCCCGGAAAACTGTGTACCGAAGACTCAGAAAAGCAGGGCTGTTTGAACGACGTCCAGCGGGGTGCGTCCCGCTCACTCCAGCACAGAGACGGGCCCATGAATGAATCGAGGCATGTGCTCTTCACAGATGAATCCCGCTTCAGTTTGCAGAACGGTTCCAATCGCACATTAATCTGGAGAGAACCGGGTAGCGATACGATCACAGGAACATCGTAGAACGGGACCAGTATGGTGGTGGTGGCGTCATGGTGTGGGGCGGCATCATGTTGAATGGCCGTACGGACCTTCACATCTTCATGGGTGGTCCGAGGAACACTGTTAACGCTCAGAGACACAGGGATGAGGCAATGAGACCACATGTTCGACTCTTCAGAGGTGCGGTTGGTCCAGACTTCCTCTTAATGGACGATAATGCCCGACCGCACCCCGCTGCTCTGTTGGATGTATTTCTGGCTAGGGAAGACATTCATCGCATAGACTGGCCAGCGAGGTCTGCGGGTCTGAATCCTACAGAACATGCCTGGGATGCATTGCGGAGGCGAATTGCATCCTTTCAGCCTCCATAAAGGACCCTCCAAGACCTTCGAATTGCCCTTTCGGAGGAATGGGATCGACTGCCACAAGAGCTCTTGGACCATCTGATAGGGAGCATGCCACGTCACTGCGAAGCATGTGTGGCCGTTAGGGGTAACCATACAGCCTATTAGCAGCATATTTTGTCGCGGGAGACATTGCCGTTTTGTTAGTTGTTGTCAAAGGTGTATCTTAGCTATCAGAACCTTCCTGACAAGTTGTGTGACATATGGTGTGTGATTCAGCTTCCGTTTGTTCAGCAATCCGTCTGACATTCCTATCAAGCGGTATGGCCTCGTTTAGTGATTATGCTTAACTTTTGGACACTAGTGTAGTATTACTTCATAGGGAAGGGAAATGAGAACGCATGTCTCGAGAATCGCGAAAACCTCTCAAGGCTTTTCTCACAAAAGCATGCCTCGAGACTCTCGGGAACATAGTGCGCTTCTTCCGCCATGGTTACGCGACACACTTAGAACAAGAGGCTTTGACATCTTGCCCAATGGGACAACAGGCTTCCATGAATATAAGTTTGGCCTTCTTTTTTGCAGTGAATATTTACTAACAAGACGGAAGATGGTCTGCAACTCACACTCAACCCACAAGGTAAAATAAGTAATTTTATTTAAGCCTAATCATTTGCCTAGCGTGAATGTAATAGAGTACTTTTATTACATATTGACAGCTACCAAGAGGAAATCGAGGGTGCAGGGGCGTAGCCAAGGCGAAAGGGGGTTTACTGGGACTTAGAACCCCTCCCATGGAATGTTTATAAAAGAAAAACAGAAACTGATAATAAACGAGTGAAAGTCGACTCACAGCCTTGGTTCTTTTGAATATTCACAGAAATAAACTTGTAAAACCAACAGATCTTTTGAATCTATTTTCTGAGAAGCCTCGGAGGCCCGGATTCGATTTCCGTCTCTGACACGAAATTTGACAAGTTGTACAAGGGCTGGAACAGGATCCACTCAGCCTCGGGATGTCAGCTGAGTAGAAGGGGCTCGATTCCCACCTCAGGCATCCTCGAACTGGTTTTCCGTGGTTTCCCATTTCTTCTCCAGACACTTAACTTAAGCCTATCCCTTCTAATATTTCCATGCACTCTACAAGGCCCCTGTTCAGCATAGCAGGTGAGGCCGCCTGGTCGATGTACTGGTCCCCTCTCCAGTTGTATCCCCGACGCATGTCTTACGCTGCAGGACACTGCCCTTGAGGCGGTACAGGTGGAATCCCTCGCTGATTCCGAGGGGAAAATCAACTCTGGAGAATAAAGGGACTGAGAAATATTTAAAAAGTCAGAAAGAAAGAAAACATGGAACTTAGGGCAATACATGTCTATTAGGTACTGTTATGTTACAAATAATTCAGGTCTATCAATGTTAATATGCCACAGTAATGTACCTGGTAGAAATAATGCTATGGTACTTTTAAGTGAGTACATGGACTGCATTAAGTCGGCTCATTAATGTACTTTATTATACAAGATCTAAACATCAGGGCTCGTGGGCAGTGGAGTGAGGGTGCAGAGAGCATGAGTTAAGTTCACGTTAGGGCAGATATTTGTTACTGAATTGTAAATGATCACTACTTTCAATAATATATTGCGACTGTGATGGTTCTAAAGATCTGTTGAACAATGGTTTAAGTCCCATAGTACTCTAGTGCGTATGCATGAGCATGTGATCGCTTACAACCAATAAATAATCAGAACCAAATCTTGGATTTGTGGTCTGTTGATAAATGTAGGAAGGGCCAAGGGCAGTGGTTGGAAACACGTCGAAGGCAGCGGTCGGCCGACCCCAGAGGGGCCATGGGAGTGATTATCCCAGCTGTGAGGAAGGACTCTATGCCGGTTTCTTTAAATGTAGGTTGTTGACCCCTGCAATGCGGGTTGCGTACCTCACGGGCCCTATCCTCAACCCTTCAACACTTTCTCTCACTCATACCATATTTCCTATTAACCACTTGCAGTACATTGTCCTTTTCCCGAATTTTTTTCCTTCATGTTCTCACATTCTAAATCCCTACCAATCTGGCTTCAAGAAGGGCCATAGTACTACTACTGCTCTTCTGAAGGTTACAGATGATATTCGTGCGGCCACCGATAAGAGGCAGCTTACTATCTTATGTCTCTTTGACTTCTCTAAGGCATTTGACTCTGTTAATCATGAGTTGTTTCTTGCTAAGCTGAAGTCAATTGGCTTCTCCCAGAGTGCTCTGTCGTGGTTTGAATCATATCTATCAAATAGATCACAAAGAGTCACGTTCGCTGACGGTCGATTCTCTAGCTGGAAATCAGTAAACTGTGGCGTACCACAAGGATCAGTCCTCGGTCCTTTATGTTTTTCTATTTATATTAATGACATATCTGAAGTCTTTAAAAGCAGTACCTTTCACATGTATGCGGATCACTTACAAGCTTACTTCCACTTTTGTCCCACTAACGCATCTTCTTGTATAACGCATTTTAACCATGACATCTCTCGGTTGATTGAATGGAGTGCAAATCATAACCTCCAATTAAATGTGGCTAAGACCCAGCTTATTTGCATAGGTTACACAAAACTCCTGAAAACTGTTGACCTAGAATCCCTCCCAGCAATAAAAATTCTAGAGACAGATATTCATTATAGTGACACCGTTAACAATCTAGGTCTAATTTTCGACAGAACCTTATCCTGGTCTGATCATACGTCAAATGTAATCCGAAAAGTTGTGTCATCCATGCATATTTTGAAACGTAACGTGTCATGTACACCACCTTTCATGCGAAAACTACTTGTTCAAAGTCTTATATTTCCAATAATTGACTATGGTGCAGTCGTATACAACGACTTATCTGAAACTTTGAACATAAAACTACAGAGGGTACAAAACGCATGTGTTCGTTACGTTACAAATGCCAGGCGTGATGAACACATAACACCCTATTACATACAGCTACAATGGTTGAAACTCCATGAACGTCGAGAAATCTCAGTAGCTGTTGCCACGCAGAAAATTCTCAAACTGAAGACACCACCCTACCTTTATAATGCATTTAAACCTATGGAGTCGGTACATAACAGAGATAATAGGTTTACAAAAACCACCCTTCAAATTCCCCGTCATCGTAGCACTAGATTTAACAAATCCTTTGTTTGCACTGCATCACGTATCTTTAACGTCTTTAATCTTCACCGTTTCGCAAATAACTCTAACTGTACACAACTAAAGCAGTTCTTAACATCTATCTTTCTGGAGGAGTACGCAAGAGGCTGAGATCAGGCATTCTTGTGTCGAACAATCAGAAATATGTATATTTCGAAGAAAATTGTTTCTCTACCTTAGCTTTATATTCTTTAAATCCATGTAGTCCAAAATAACAGAAGGACTTAATGACTTAATTTCTTACTTATCATATATTGTATGTCTTAACCTTACTGGATTTGGTATCTTTTTTTTCTTCATTTTTTTATGTTTCATGTTTAGTTTAATACTTTAATATTATAAAAATCTAGTTACTGTGATCATAAATCTGTATTGTATTATAAGAAGACGCTACATAAAGGGGCTTTTCAGCCTCAGTGGCATGTAAATCATGATCAATAAATTCAATTCAATTCAATCCGCCATATTTCAGATATTTGGTTCTATGTTTCCGAAGCCATTCATGCCACCGCCACGACATATTCCACTCAGTTGATGTATATAACTTGCTCTTGTTGGTTGCTCTGCACCTCACACTTCCTTGGTACTATATTACTGAAAGTTATATTAATTTACAATTCAGAAAAATTCTCCGCCCTACTGGGATTCGAACTCCAGTGCTCAGAATTCATACTACAGCGCGTTACCCCAAGACCATACATCACTGTCAACGTTTTTATTGAGATACTGGGCAACGGGGGTGCAGCCAACCAAAGTACCCCCCTCCATGGAATTTTTATAAAAGAAAATAAACAGAAACTGATAATAAACAAGTGAAAGTCGAGCAAAGGGTTGGCACTTTTGAATATTCATAGAGACAAAATTGTAAAACCAACAGATCTCTTGAATCTATTTTCTAAAGAGCCACGAGATTTGGATACTAGATTGTAATCTGAACATACCATTCGCCGTAAAACTATTGTTATTGTTCGGTATTTTAATCTAAGATTTTGTAATGTACCGCTACTGCGATCTGAATATCAACATAATGTACTTGTATCAGAGTTCTTATGACTCTCGCGCATGCGCACACGACACACGCACAAGCAACTTCATTATGTTCTTTCATTCTTTTGTAACGATTCCCCCACCCCCCACCCCAATCGGTCGATCCTGGCTACGCTACTCTGGGCCAATGAATATTTCATGCATGTCCAAGAAGAAAATTGCAATGTCATGTTTGTTCACGGTGTACTGGTTTGAAACGCCGAATTAAAACGGCGTGATTCGCTATTTGAAGAACCATGATATATTTGAAGGCAGTCAGTCAACAGTTAGCGGCTCTTCTACCTTATCGCAGCTGGCTGCTAGTGCAGGTATGACTTGTATGACTTCTTACGACTAGTGATGGGGAGTCTGACACAGGGTCTCGAGATTTCTCGAGACTAACACAGGCACTGTTACTCGCAAGAAATTTCGAGAGATCTCGAGAGCGCTATCCCCGAATTCTGTAGCGGGCAGTGTGTCGTAGGCATACAGATGGCTGGAGCTGAATGTTGTCTGTGCCGAGTGTGGGATTAGCCAACCACGGGCCTTCTCCATTCCGTAAATACATGTCAACAAACAACTGGGGCGTTCATTTCTTTCATTTCTACCGAGGTCTATTTTGACGCACTATAACATAATTATAAAGATGCACACTCTGGCATTGTATGCAGCGGTAAGTACACGATTGAGTAGGCTAAGAACAGAAACTGTCGGCTACTTTAGGTACACTTACCTGGATACTAGAGGAGTGCATTATTCGAACTCGAGACGAGGCAAGTTGCGCCTTGCTTCATATGCAACTGCCATTACGCATGAGTGGAACGTGTAATCTAAAATGCCTAAGTTTTCTCCAGTTCTTTCGACCGGTAGATGTAGTCATCTGCCAAATTATTACACTCACAAGGAGAATAAGATAGTTTCTGTTTATTTTGGAATATATAGTATATACGAACTGGTGAAAGATTACACTTTCTGTACTGTATGAATATTTTACTTGGTTTACAATGAATTTCCTGGACAAGAGCAATTTGACAGTCACCAATTCTTCACACTGAACTAACTGCAGCACACAACACTTTTTGAAGTCGGCCTTGTCTGCACTCACTAGAAATGCATTTTCTTGTTAGTTTCTGGGCTTCTCCACGACTCATTTACTCTTTATATCAGCATATTCTAATTGGTAATAACTCTTTCTCTCTTAATTTTGTTTCTTTTCTGTCATCCAAATGTTTTTCCACTCGGCTCAAGTCAAGAAAATTTGCTGACCAGTACTAGACATTCATTTCATGATTCTATGGGACAGCTCTTGCTTGAAACTAATTCGTGTTTATCCGTCTCCGTTGTTCCTTCAGCAACATACGGACGTCTTAAGAAGTGAGTATGCCGGGCTGAGTGGCTCAGACGGTTAAGGCGCTGGCCTTCTAACCCCAACTTGGCAGGTTCGATCCTGGCTCAGTCCGGTGGTATTTGAAAGTGCTCAAATACGACAGCCTCGTGTCGGTAGATTTACTGGCACGTAAAAGAACTCCTGCGGGACTAAATTCCGGCACCTCGGCGTCTCCGAAGACCTTAAAAGTAGTTAGTGGGACGTAAAGCAAATAACATTAATTAATTAATGATTAAGAAGTGAGTATAATAATTTGGCAGACCACTGTACATCCTTACCAGACCCCACATTCAATATCATATGGCCACTCCTTGTGTTAACCGATATTTTGGTGACGAAGGAAATAATTCCTTACTATGTTATAGAGTATTCCTGCCCTAAAAAGGCACTTCGGTATAAACGACGCAATGTAAAATTTTGTCTAATTGTATGCGACAACTTTAATACGACGTACGAAAGGCAACGCAATTCGTGGATGTCGGTTATTTTGAAGAGATGACCCGTAGCAAATCCCGCTGTGTTGTTTATTCAGGGGAAGTAAAATACGTCAGCAGAAATACTTCTGCTCGACCTGCATCACAGCAAGCTATCTCCTGTCGATAACAATTGCAAGGTATTCAGATAGGCTTACATTCTATCTACAGTTATTCACAAATTATGCAGGGTTATTCAGCTAAGACGTCCGCCTCAAATAACTCGTGAACCGTTTAAGATACTGACATTGTGTTTTCACTTTCGTTAATGGTGTTAAGGGGCTCATGGTTGAACATGCAGTACGTTTATAGGATTTTAACAAAATTTATCGGCACACACGTTTCCATATGAGAACGCTGATGCTATACTATGAAGCTTACGCTCGTAGTTTCTGTGACGCCGTATAGATCGCAGCACTGGAGAATCGGTTTCGAGAGCACTGCCCATTACTACCCAGTCGAAAGAATTGGGGCAAACTCAGGCATTTAGGTTACCCGTTCAACTAATGCGTAGTGGTGGTTATATACACAGCAAGGCGCATCTTGCCCCGTCTCACGTTCGAATAATGCACACCTCTAGTATTCAGGTAGGTTTACTTCCTATCTGCAGTTACTCATAATTTATGCAGGGTTATTCAGCTACGATGTCCACTTCAAGTAAGTCGTAAACAGTTTATGTTACTGACATTCTGTTTTCACTTTCGTTAATGGTATTACAGGGTTCATAGTTGAGCATGCAGTACTTTTCCGGTGTTTTGACAAAATTTATTGGCACACACGTTTCCATTTATTATGAGAACATTATTTCACGCAATAACTGCTGATATAATACCAAAATTATACTCGTAGGTACTGGAACGTTGCACAGACCACGGCACAGGCGAATCAGTCTCGAGATCTGTGACATCAGTCTCGAGAGTTTCGAGCGAGAGCGTTGACCATCACTACTTACGACAGTAGGATACACTACTTTGGTAGTGAAAGATCTTTTTAAATACTGCATACATCAAGCATTGAGCAATTCTCGTGATTATACATGCGCTCACATTTCCCATCCCTACTGAGATTTAGTACCGTTTTGATGCCCAGTGTCAGTCATGCTAGTTTAAAGAAGTGCCAGCATTGGGAGTGTTTAAGTTGTGTATGCAAATCAAACAACTACTTTCACATTTGCAAGACAAAGTGTTTAAAAATGTAGATTTATGATACCTTCACATAATGTTTTTAGAATTATGTTATTAACAATCTAACAACTTTATGGAATACAACAAAGACCTGCCTCCAGCAGTCACATAACACCTAAGCATTTAATGACTGCAAAATCACGCGCCCTTATTATTCAAGGCAAAATAGTTGCACGATTTAATGTTAATCTTGCTCCTGTATAAATCTGTAAAATGCAGTGGCATTTTCTGGGCCAGGCGTTTGGGCGTTGTAGATGAAATTAATGGATTAAATATAAACTCGCACATTTTTCTCCCCCTCCTATTTCTCTTAAACTATTATTCAGGTCACAAAATGAATTCATAGAATAGAAAGGCAAGGAGAGGAAAGAGAAAGTCTGCAAAAAATTAGTAATTGTTTTACTATGATTTAAACGCTCATATTAAAACATTTAAACCTCCGACTTGACTGCGTAAGCAGTAATGCACTTGAAAACAAGAATCAACACAAAGCGTTGGAAGTTGAAACAACACCTTGGTCAGGTTCAGCAAGCATGAGGAAAGTGTCCTGAAAACGTATGTGCGCATGATCAATTTCAGGGAGTAAGCTGCCGAGTCGTTGGAAACTGATCAAAAGCCTTGGCGGCGTGGCGGACAGTTACGAATAGGGATGGGATAAAGTGATATTTTCTTGAGGCAGATCCAACCTGCTTCTGCTTTCTCCGCGAAGCAGCTTCAAGAAGCAGTCTTGTTCCCTCGTTGTTAGAGCTGCTGAAACTCTTTGGTTGAGGTTATGTCTGCTTCTGCCTTTTGCTATTTTTGAAATGATAGTAGCGAAGTATTTAGACTGCTTCGCAAGAAGGGATGGGATACGTCTTTGTCATCCTTAGAGAACTTCAGCATTTGAACACGATTATTCCACCTGGTCTCTGTACGACGTTAGTCGATTTTAGTTTTGTTACCAAATAATTCTTTTTCAAATGAATCACGTATGGATGCTTCCATAGTGAAATACACCTCTCTGAAGTTCTCACAATCTAGGTGATCTCTTATTCAATGACCAGAATAGGCTAGCGTTCTGTAATAGGAGAATCATGATTTAATATTCACCCCTTGGTCTAAGACAAAGGTTATATTATCTAGTTCATGTTCTTTATTATGAAGAGTAAACCATTATATGTTGATTTATAATTCCTCTCTAGCTGTTTTACAGAAATATAGCCGTGAAAAGAATTTTTCAAATGCCCAACTGACATGTAGCCTATGTGGTGGTACGTAACTGTCAGATAACCATACCGTCTGTATTAGGTAGACAATATATCTGCTGTAAGATATCACTGTTTCTTAAGAATAGATTCCTTTACTCGAGGTGAAAACTCTCCCTTTACTTAGTAGTGGATTTAACGCGAGACTGTACTTTTCGATGGTAGTATATACTCAGCAGTTACAACTTCGTACACGAGTAGCTTCTTTGCCAGATTAATGTAGCCTTCCTCTCCGCAATATCGTAGGTCTTAAATTGAGGGTACAGAAAAGTAAACATGCCTTAAAATGTTGTTCTTGATTCCTCTGGGTAGCTGTTAGGCCTAAATGTGACACAGGTGTGCCTTCTGAGAGACGAAATGGAACTGCTTTTTTACGCTTGTATGGCGAAACATTGCAGACATTGAACGTAACCAACGCACTTAATTGTCAGAGAATCCACAATTTGGGAAAATGCTACCTAAACTGAACTTCAATTGTTTGAAATATTTCGTAAAATGTAATTTCTAATTTAGTTTTGCCTTCACCTGTTCATGGTTCTCAAATGCCATTTGATAACCTTGTAAGAGTTCTCTTCACGCAGCTGGCCCTTGGAACGGAATTACTTACTGCGGTCGTCTGACAAGAAATCGTTCCATGGTTTCTCATTTTCACACCAGGCAAGTGCTGGGGCTGTGCTTTAAATAAGGCCACGGCCGCTTCCTTCCCACTTCTAGTCCTTTCCTTTCCCATCGTCGCCATAAGACCTATCTGTGTCGGTGTGACGTAATGCAAAAAAAAAAAAAAGATTGCACGTATTCACCAACGCCAGTTAGTTCTGCCGTTATATAGTAACACTTCCTCCATTTATACGTTGCCTAAAAGACAAAATGTGCTTAATACCAACTGATATTGTGTAACAGAGAAAACTACACTGACTGACAGTGGCAATGCAACACCAAGGAGGAGTGGTTCGAAAGGGATGAAAGTTGGGGAAAAACAGAGACGGCACGGACGAATAATTGATGTTTATTTCAAACCGATATGCAGGTTACACAATGCGCACGGCATCGACTCAGTAGGATGTAGGACCACCGCGAGCGGCGATGCACGCAGAAACACGTCGAGGTACAGAGTCAATAAGAGTGCGGATGATGTCCTGAGGGATGGTTCTCCATTCTCTGTCAACCATTTGCCACAGTTGGTCGTCCGTACGAGGCTGGGGCAGAGTTTGCAAACGGCGTCCAATGAGATCCCACACGTGTTCGATTGGTGAGAGATCCGGAGAGTACGCTGGCCACGGAAGCATCTGTACACCTCGTAGAGCCTGTTGGGAGATGCGAGCAGTGTGTGGGCGGGCATTATCCTGCTGAAACAGAGCATTGGGCAGCCCCTGAAGGTACGGGAGTGCCACCGGCCGCAGCACATGCTGCACGTAGCGGTGGGCATTTAACGTGCCTTGAATACGCACTAGAGGTGACGTGGAATCATACGCAATAGCGCCCCAAACCATGATGCCGCGTTGTCTAGCGGTAGGGCGCTCCACAGTTACTTCCGGATTTGACCTTTCTCCACGCCGACGCCACACTCGTCTGCGGTGACTATCACTGACAGAACAGAAGCGTGACTCATCGGAGAACACGACGTTCCGCCATTCCCTCATCCAAGTCGCTCTAGCCCGGCACCATGCCAGGCGTGCACGTCTATGCTGTGGAGTCAATGGTAGTCTTCTGAGCGGACGCCGGGAGTGCAGGCCTCCTTCAACCAATCGACGGGAAATTGTTCTGGTCGGTATTGGAACAGCCAGGGTGTCTTGCACATGCTGAAGAATGGCGGTTGACGTGGCGTGCGGGGCTGCCACCGCTTGGCGGCGTATGCGCCGATCCTCGCGTGCTGACGTCACTCGGGCTGCGCCTGGACCCCTCGCACGTGCCACATGTCCCTGCGCCAACCATCTTCGCTATAGGCGCTGCACCGTTGACACATCCCTATGGGTATCGGCTGCGATTTTACGAAGCGACCAACCTGCCCTTCTCAGCCCGATCACCATACCCCTCGTAAAGTCGTCTGTCTGCTGGAAATGCCTCCGTTGACGGCGGCCTGGCATTCTTAGCTATACACGTGTCCTGTGGCACACGACAACACGTTCTACAATGACTGTCGGCTGAGAAATCACGGTACGAAGTGGGCCATTCGCCAACGCCGTGTCCCATTTATCGTTCGCTACGTGCGCAGCACAGCGGCGCATTTCACATCATGAGCATACCTCAGTGACGTCAGTCTACCCTGCAATTGGCATAAAGTTCTGACCACTCCTTCTTGGTGTTGCATTTGCTCTCTCAGTCAGTGTACATAGAAGTCTATTGAATCTTAAAAGCAAATCACCGAAGGCACTTTCTTAAAAAACATATTGATGATTTCAAGGCAGAAAGTCCATTATCAATACTCAAGGATTTTGGCAGGTGGAATGCCTTGCAAAACTTGAAGAATTTTCTAGGTATCGTGCCCCTACTCCCGAATAACAACCCCATAACTTGGATCTTCAATCACTCATTCACTACTAATCTTCGTTTAGGGCGGTCGCCCAGGTGCCAGATTTCCTATCTGTTGTTTTCCTAGCCCCATTTTGTCCTCTTGAATTCCAGCTTTATCTTCATAGTGTGATCTCTCCTACTTTTAAAGACACCACTCAAACTCATTCGTCTACTAATGTCATTCCATGCCATCTCTCCAATGACAGCCCGGAACATACCACTTAGTCGAGCACCTCGTCTCCTTTCTCCCAAGTCATCCCAGCCCAATCTTTGCAACATTTTTGTAACGCTACTCTTTTGTCGAAAATCACCCAGAACAAATCGAGCTGCTTTTCTTTGCATTTTTTCCAGTTCACGACTCAAAGAATCCTGGTGAGGGTGCCATACACTGGAACCATACTCTAGTTGTGGTCTTATATGCCTTCTCCTTTACATCTTTACTACAACCTCTAAATACCCTCATAACCATGTGCAGAGGTATGAACCCTTTATTTACAATAATATTTATGTGATTACCCTTATATTAACACCTAGGTACTTACGATGATCCCTAAGAGGAATTTTCACCCCATCAACGCAGTAATTAAAACGGAGAGGACTTTTTCTATTTGTGAAACTCAAAACCTGACTTTTAACCCCGTTTGTGACCATACAATTGCCTACTGTCCATCTCACAAGATTATCGAGGTCATTTTGCGTTAGCTTGTATTCTTCCTTGTAAAAATGAGCTGTAGGCTCGTATATTTTCTTCTTCTCACGATCAACATCGGACTGTTGGATCGAATAAGAAAACAAATTATAGCCTACACATTGTATACGACTCAAAAAATAAGGAAGTATTCCTTAATTCTTCAGTAATAAATTACCCAGTCGTGTACCGTACAAGATATTAGCTATAATCTAGAATTCATCTTAGGCCTATCTATGTGTTGGCAATTCCAGGTTATGTTCGGAAGCTTTAGATAACCTAAAATGTGTCCGAAAATCAGAGTCGTCGCACGTTCTTTTATCCAGCTAGGACGTTTATTAATTGCATAATCTTTTTTATATTACTCGTCGCTGTGACTTTATCTTTCAATTAGATATTCCAGCCGCCTACGAGCTGCCATCTTGGAAGGCTATTATCTTAGATGTCTTATTTTACCGGTCAACCAATCTCTGGTAAAATTTTAAACCGAGATAATACGCGTTATCCGAGATAATGCTGGTGGTGAATACAAACGTAACTGTTATCTCGGTTTACGTAGCATTAAAGTAAGGTGTGGGAGGTGTAAGCATGGCTGCCGTGAATGCGCCTATCTCAAGTCTCAAGGCCTTAACAGTAAACATCTGTTCCGTCCGTGGTGACTTGAGAATTGTGATGCTGTTGTGAAGTTTCAAAGTGGTAAGGCAATTGTGTTTTAGTTACTTCTGTCACGACTAATGTTAGTAGTGAGTATAGTATCTGTTACTATATAATATTTTTTGAACACAAACCGATCCAACTATCGTTATTTTGATATTAACATTTTGTTTATATTAAGGTAATACTACAATTTAAAAAGTATCAAGATGATTTAAATAAATAAATAAATAAATAAATAAATAAATAAATAAATAAATAAATAAATAAATAAATGAATGAATGAATGAATGAATGAATGAATGAATGAATGATGAATAAATAAATAAATAAATAAATAAATAAATAAATAAATAAATAAATAAATAAATAAATAAATAAATAAATAAATAAATAAATAAATAAATAAATAAATAAATAAATAAATAAATAAATAAATAAATAAATAATTCTAGTGAGTGTCTTCGAATGACTGGAAAGCTGGTCTAATTCTTTGCAAGATAATGGGTCCAAAAATTGTAAATGGACAATATAGGTAAAGGGGACGTAAAGAATTGAATGGGGGGAAAGAACGACTGATGGGGATTATTAGGAAAATTATAAATTCTGTGGACGCCTCTTCAGAATTTATGGAAAGAGATTGATGAAACAAATATTTCAGATACTTGATGCTAGACATAGAGCTTCTGACAAGTGGTTCCAGGAGTTGAGAAAGGACTTCAACAAGGCTGGACAAAGGCGAGAAGACATCTCAAATCGATCACAGTACCGCTTAAAAATCAACAACTTCAAGGGTTTCCATGAAGAACAAAAACAGAACAGTGGTTGGACGATAGAAAGACGGCTGGCTGCCAAGCAAAGATTGCATCGATTCTGGGCTGCAAAAAAAAAGAATTCCAAAAATGTGCAACAGATATGTAACTTGGTCTTTATTAGCGCTAAATAAATAAATAAATAAATAAATAAATAAATAAATAAATAAATAAATAAATAAATAAATAAATGAAATACGCCCAACAATGCTCAGTAATTTACATAGTACCATCAGTGACATGCTAAGCCCCAACAAAGTGACGTATCGGAGAAGGCCTGTATCCATATTTTTTTTAGAAGGGGGTAGACCCGAAATGCCGTTGGGGTATTAGATGTGACTATCAGCGCTACAGTAGTCTTTCATACAGACACAGAATGTAAGTACTTAATGAACTTATCTGAAGGCGCTGGACACGCGACTCTCCAAAGAAGGTAATTATTTCACAGTTGGTTGGTATTTGTACACTCGAAATCTTTAGTATCTCGTGGCCAGAAATATTCATTTCAGGCAAGAAATCAGTACAGCCCTCAGAACCGCCCAGTACCTGTTTACACACTCCCTCTCATTGGTCACATCCATCAGACGCGTCAACATATGCACACATCTGAAGAGTGACGGGAGGTGGAGGAAACGGAAGTAGGACGATATCTATCATGAAAAAGAAAAACAACACACACACACCTCCTTCAAGGCAACAGACGTAATGTGTATGTCAACTCATTGAGAGTCAAATTCTCCAGTTTCTTGACTTGACTATGATCTCATTATCAAATGGCATCGCGCTGAACTACTGTAAAAAAGAATGACCCTTATTTTCGTCAATATAGGCCCTGTTAAATACTACTACTACTACTACTACTACTACTACTACCCTAATTGTTATCCTAAAAATTAAAAATAACTTGGCATTAAATAATTATGATTATCAGAGATGCAAGGGCGTTCGGAAAACCGTTCTTATGAAGTTATTGTCAGCGCTGATCGAACAATTAAATGCCATATACTGGGGTGGGATTACATCGTGCACACTTCATCGCAATTACATTACAGTTAATTAATTGTTTTCCTTCATCAGGAAAAGCTAGTATAGGCAGAATGTTTAACCATAGAAACATCTTAATTTCCGAAAAAATAGAGTTAGGAGTGGCCTTTGAGTACGCAACGTCGCAAGCCACACCTCCTGGAAGACGAACACATGTGACGTTGTCTTGGTTACTTCTCGTTCATCCTCAGGGTTGGCCAAAATCTTCGCCCAAACGTTACCTGTTTCCTGTTCCATCCGGAATTCTTGTGATCGCGATTGTACATGGCGGTGTAGGTAGAGTGCGAGTCTTGTGGGTTTATCCTCTTCAGCGGTACTCCTCAAGTCAGTTCTGTGGAATTTCATTGTAGAGAAGTTCCTCTCTTCGGTTACTGTGGTCACGAGCAAGATGGCCGCAATACGGAGCAAATTAAACCTGTTGAGGAACTGTGATGAAGAACATGGCTATTGCTGAGAGTTGAGTCTCCGAAAGTCGCACTCCGATTTTAACTAGATCTTCCACTGTGTTACGAAGACCCTCCAGAAGACAATCCGAGAAGGAAGTTCGATACTGAATGATTTTTAAAACAGTTTACCAATGAAAGTGGATATGAAAGGGCTGGATGTTTTCTTATTGTTCTGTCAGTTTATTTTATATTTGTTTTGTTTATATTCGTAGGTAATGCACAAAATACATTTATGATACTTCGAGGGTTGTAAGTAAAGTAGTGGAAATGTTGATAGAATACAATATTTAATGAACTAACAAGTACAATTGCATTAAATTTCTTCAATGAGATCACGCGCAAAGTCTATGACCTTTTGCTAAATGTCGCAAAGCTGTTGGGGACCGTTGGCAAGGCGTTCTCTGTTTATGACAGCGACGGAGCGCCCTATTGCGCGGAGTACAGTTTCAACATCAGGAAATCGGCGGTCTCGGACTTCAGAAACAGGTTGAAGTTACAAGGACTCATGTCTGGTGAGTACGGAGGGTGTTCCAAAACCTCCCAATGCTACCGTTGCAATAAGAGCTTGACATTGTGACATGACAGCGTGCTTTGTCACGCAACACAATAGGGCGATCGTCTCGCTATAAACGTAAACGTTTGTACCACATAGCGGGACGCAAATTTCGCTACAGAAATCGCCAATAATAGTCTTTGTTGACGGCTTGTTCCTCAAGCACAGCATGCGCAAGAATAAGACCGTCGAAGTCGTATGCCACAATCATCCTACTGGGTACCTGTCGAAATTTCTGTAGACGTGGCGAACCTTCATTCGATTGACACTTCAATTCTGGCTCGTAGACTCGTGTCCACGTCTCGTCAGTGGCGACAATACGCTGCAGAAATGCGTCTCCTTCGTTGCGGTATCTGCCCAGTGCATACCAGTGCCATTTCTGTACGTCGGTGAGTTAATGTGGAACCCAACGGGACGCAATTTTCCCCTTGTTAAGAGATCTCGTCAGTATGTACGACGCCGTTTGAGGACTGAGACCAACCTCTACGGAAATTTTCCCGGACAGTCCACCGAAGGTCTACGGTAACGAGACCACTCACGATGTCACATGTAATCTGATCCTGAGGGATGGACGACCGACCTGTGCGGTGCAAATCCGCAGTCTTATTCCGACCCACACGAAACGCCTTGACCCATCGTGCAACCGTCCTATACGGTTATGCATTCTCACCACAGGTTTCACGTAATCCTCGATAACATTCTGATGCGTTTTTTTTCATGGGCAACCTCGATTTTAGTCCACAAACATGCTTTAGAGCGGTTCGCGTCAACGGCACACACCACCACCACCACCACCACTCCCAACCGGATGCTCACCAAATGCACACTACACTTAGACAACAGCGCCACCTGACTGCTCCCGTATCTTATTTGCGCATGCCCGATCTCCTGCGAGTGTCTGGACTACGTTTCAGCTACTTTATTTACATCCCTCGTACATACAGATTTGTATTTGCAGTGAGACCTGTGTATTTCCCAGCTGAAAAATGAAACAACTTTTCCGTTTAAATCAGTCGTCTTTCAATGTCTCGAAGAAGATTTTAACGTAGTCTTCTTTGCTAAGAATTACATAACATAAACATCAAATTATGTCTTAAGAAAACTGAAAAGGCATTTCATTGGATTGCGCATATTTTTATTTCAACGTTTGAATACCACGAGATAAAAGGAAGAAGCATATAAAACACAGTTCACAAAATAAATATCAATTGACACAACTTTATTAGAACACTTCTATAGAATTCTATACAATAAACACACGGCAATCATTCTTCACTTACACACAAAGCAAGAGCAACAACGCACTTCGTTCACACTTCATATGACATCAACTTTCATTTCATTTTCAATAACATTTCAAATATACGCAATAGACAATGCTTTATTCAGATCCATAACAATTATTATCATTAATACATCACAAGTATTTTAAACATGTTAGAAGGTCAAATTATACATTGATTTGACCAGAAAATTATACACATATCCAAGCGTATCAGCTGATTCCTTAAAAATATACCACAGTGAAAATTCTTATTGACGTTATCATAGTAGCAATGAGATATGAAAATAAGTTTTGTAAATAGATATGAATAAAGGAAAGGAAAATATAGTTACACACAATTATAGCCCATAGAATTCGTCATTGTAAGCTGAAGACTATAACATCATATTTTACTGTTATACTGGGTTTTTTTGAATTGTAGGTAAGGTTGGCAAATTTTTCTTGTCAAAATAAGGGAGACTTTGATGAGAGATAATGACTAATAATAATACAATTTTCCTAAGACAGGATGCATCAGTCAAACAAAATATACATGCGGTACTAAATTTACATTTTTTATATCAGCCAGAAGTCAATGATTAGTCTTTACATATTCTGCAACATTTTGGCATGTGTATGCGAGTGTAGTTAAAATTAACTCTCGTTTGTAACTCGCCTTTCATCAGATTTAGATTGCACCGATTCCTATCATCAGTATTTTCCTTTGTTTTTAGGAGGAGTTTTGTATTTATGCATTTTTCGTGACTCCAATTAAAGGCAGTTTAAACACGATGTACAACAGATGCGTCAAATCATACCGAATCATACACTCAAATCAGTTCACACGGAAGCGCAAGGACGCCGACTAGAGCGTTAAGTAGTAGTGGCGCTGTTGTCTAGCTCGAATCGCTACGTACCGATGAAGTCATGTTATCGATCATGCGGTCGACAGAAAAGAGACTTTTAAAATGCGTGGCAGGTTTGTTAGCCTGGAGTCATATTCTGAAATATGGGAGATTTGACCTTCCAGATTAAATTAAAACGGGGGACGGCTTAGAAATTGATAAAAATATGGGTGTTCTTCTATAATACGGGAGAGTTGAGAATCCTAATTATACGTGTAATCGCCATCTCCAGTTTTATAAAAGTGATTAACTTGAGACACAACCAACTGAGATTTCTTAAGTTCAGATTTATCTTATTGGTAATTACATTAACCGCCTTATTTTGTTTTATTTAAACATTTCTTTCTGTAGCCATCATTAGTTAATTTGCACAACAGCTACGGAAAGTAATATGAGACGCAGGTCACCTACGGGCGTTAACTCAAAGACCTGCACCTAGCGAGCTGAACATATCCTTGGGCACTCCCGGCTCTAAAGGCCATCACTTCAGAGGATGTTGTGTACAGTATTTTATAGCAGGTGCCCACGGCTTCGCCCGCTTTTATTAATTCAACTGCGTTAGAATTTTCTAAACCGTTTAACAAAATGCAAAAGAAAAACTATATTTATGAACATACATTGTTTTCACTGGTCGTTTGCTATTATTTTAATATTTCACCCCCTTTCAACCCCCGCCCATAGAGGTGCTTACCCCGCAGTTTTCTTTCCCAAACAGTAAGTCATATGAGTATCATGCTTGGTTGAGAGCTATGCTGGAATATGCACACGTACATCCATGATGTCGGTCATTTTGGACATTCTTTTCACCCCTTCTAACCCCCATCCGGATTGGCTCAGACGGCATCCAGAGTGTCACGGTTCGTCTCAGCTACCCCAAAGACTATGAACTCGCCACTAATATCGTTCATTTTTCGGAGTTTTACATTTCACCCCTTCCTTTAGGGCTGCTAGAGTTTTCTTACCCCCCTTTCCAGATATTTATATATGTATGAAGTTTGGTTGAGAGCTATGCTGAAACAAACACACACATTCACCCGTAATCTCTGTCATTTTCGACATTTTCTTTCTTCACTCCTTCTCAACCCCTATGCCATGGGGACTGAACTTGGACTTTTCATTTTTATATACCGTTTATAGAAGAAGAGGAAGAAAAAGAAGAAAAGTGTTAAGAAACAAAATATTTACATACTGTTGATTAGGCAACCCGCTGATCAGACTTGTCATGCAGTTTACTTACTTTCGCCTATTTTCTTTTTTCACCCTTCTCATCCTTTATGCCGAACTATCCATCAGATTTCGTTCAAACCACTTCCTAAACCCTTCTAGGGGTAATAAGAACAAATTTTCAGCGAAATCGGTTCCGTAGTTTTTCAGTCCATTTGAGACATACATACAAACAAATATTCATTTATATATATAGATATGTATATGTCCGCCTCTGTGGTGTAGTGGTTAGCGTGATTAGCTGCCACCCCCGGAGGTCCGGGTTCGATTCCCGGCTCTGCCACGAAATTTGAAAAGTGGTACTCAGCCTCGGGAGGGTAACTGAGTAGAGGTGGGTTCGATTCCCACCTCAGCCATCCTGGAAGTGGTTTTCCGTGGTTTCCCACTTTTCCTCCAGGCAAATGCCGGGATGGTACCTAACTTAAGGCCACGGCCGCTTCCTTCCCTATACCTTCCAATCTTCCCATCCCCCACCAAGGCCCCTGTTCAGTATAGCAGGTGAGGCCGCCTGGGCGAGGTACTGGTCATTCTCCCCAGTTGTATCCCCCGACCCGATGTCTGAAGCTCCAGGACACTGCCCTTGAGGCGGTAGAGGTGGGATCTCTCACTAAGTCCGAGGGAAAAGCCAACCCTGGACGATAAACAGATTAAGAAGAAGAAGAAGATATGTATAGACTAGTGCAAAATTACCTTTTTAAGTTAAATATTTTATTAAAAGTACATTTGACAAGTCGTCACCTAAATTATACATGATCGAGACGACCGTGACTAACACAATCGATAGAACAGTACGTGAAATAAATGATGAACATGGAGTGGACGTATAATAAACATGGAGGGAAGTTCAGAAAATCAAATACTACCTCTGTGGATCAGTGGTAGAGTGTCGGGATCCGGATCCCAAGATTGCGGGTTCAAACCCGGCAGAGGTAGTCGGATTTTTGAAGGGCGGAGACAAGTCCATTCGACACTCCATGTCGTACGATGTCGACTGTAAAAGATCTCTCGTGACACATTTGGTGTTTACCCGAAAATAAATAATTAAATCTCAGGCATAGACTCCCAAGATAGTTTTGGTTTACTCGGTCTGCCATCTAGTAGGCCTAGAGTAAAACAGAACGTCGAAATTGACGAGCGGACAGCCAGGTGGCGTCAACTTGAAATGTCTGCACACGGTAGCTGAGTCCATATTATTATTATTATTATTATTATTATTATTATTATTATTATTATTATTATTATTATTATTATTATTATTATTTCTCGAGAGGAAATTTTATCCAATCAGAGAAGCTGTTTTTAAATTAAACAGAAATCAACGAATCGGAGACGGTTTTTAAATAAAAGTGTTGGGAAAGTAGCTATTGAAGTGGAAGGTGTCATTTTACGTACACTTTTGAGTGCGAAATAAGTTAGATTCGTCAGAGCAGGGAATACAATTATATACAGGCGATTTTGCTAGGACCCATACCATCTGTTGAACCAGCTTGTAAATTACTTGTATTGTTATGATTATTTTCGTGTGATTTGGAATTAATTGTCAATGACAGTTGCTATGATTAGGGAGAAGGTGAATCTTCACTCTTGAAAAGGGTTTTCTTCCTTGTGCCCTATGATGCACTTTTTGCATAGAACTCAAGTCACTAGTAATCGCGCATCGTATACGGTCTCATTCTAAATTATTAAAGAATGAATAGTGATATTGCATGTGAGGCCTATCAGGATACGGAATGAAAACTTTGATAGGTAGGGGTACTGCAGTATGAATTATTTCCAGACAATACTTTGATATACTGTATCATCATCATGGATATGGAAACAACTGAATGGTGCATAGCAACATCAATTCCAAAAACCTAGGATAAATAGGTCAGATAACTCGTTTTGATATCCCTGTCGTAGTCATATGGTTTTGTATCCCCTTTTCAATGAACCTTTAATAAAAAGCGCGTTATGACATGCGGCAGTTCGTAGTCAGAATTCATCCATTATAAGGTCATCATGCCGCCTGTTTGGTAAAAATCTATCCATATATTCGCTTTTTTCCCTGCAGTTCTTGGTGTAAAGCTTGGTATTATGTCGTAGAAGGCAATGGCGTTTTTGATATTCTGATCCTTAATACTGTCATTGCATGCGGCCATGTTTGAATACTGCCTGTCAAGCCCGAGAGTAAACATTTCGTCAGAGTATACATTTCCTCTGATCATGGAAGAAAGATTATTTCCTGTAAGGTACTCTCAGGTTCTCTAACCTTTCTCAGCTTCCAAATAAATACAACAGATGGCAGAGCGTTCCTAACAAGAGAAAAACGTCTACGGACAAACAGACCCCATTATGACTTACGCCTTAGACATTATCTGTGAACACCTATCAAAGGATAACCTAGCTGCACTAGAAAGAGTGAAGGGCATGTACCTTAAAAAAAAAGTTATTTGAACGCATTTCGTGTCAACTGAAATTGGTAGCTATCTGAAGAAATATCTGGAAAGTAACGTCCAACTTCGGTTTTCAAGGATAATTTTTTCTACGTGTGCGATTTAGAGGTGACGAAGATAACTTTTTGGGTAGTAGATTATTTCCTTTGTCACAACTGTTTACTGTTCAGCAAATTCGTGTGTGTTTTTCATTGTTCACAACGCCTCCCCAGTTGGGGGGGCGGGCTGCGCCCACCAGGTTGAGAACTCTTGTCTTAGACCAGGGCTTTTCAGGGTGCATACATTGCGCGATGCACGGTGCAAAAGACGACTTCGCTTGGTTGACCAGAGTGCAGACTCCCACTCCTCGATTTGGAGCAATAGCGCTGACTCTCTCTTTCCAAACCCTGTCTCGCTCGCTGCGCCTCTCCCCTCCTTCCTCACTTGCTCCGTAGCGCTCCAAATCCGAGCCGAGTTGAGCCGAGCTTAGCCGAGTCACCCCGAGAGGACGCGCTGGTCCGACCCAAGCCGAGTGGGGTCCTGTGCACAGGAACTCTGCGCCTCAGTTTGAACGCGTGAGATTTTGGGCGTTTAAGAGGCCCTGCCTTAGACGAACATGTGTATTTAGACTTTGATATCCATCAAGAAGCATCTCATTCAAAAATATTACCAGTAAGGGGAAAGACGACTGTACGATGCCACAGATGAGATTTTAGATGAAGAGTAATATTTTTATTCGTAATATATTAATAATAATAGTCTACCACTACTACTACTACTACTACTACTACTACTACTACTACTACTACTACTACTACTACTACTACTAATAATAATAATAATAATGGGGTGTGGCCTCCGGAGATGCCCGGTGCACGCCAGCTGCGCGTCTGTGATGATGGGGCCCCACCTAAGACGAATTCTAATGCTGAAGATGGCACCCACATTCAGGCACTGTGACAGAGGAATAAATTAATGAAAGTTAAAATCCTCGACGTAACCGGGAATCGAACCTGAGGCCTCTTGGACCAAAGCCCAGCATGGAGCCGGACACTTAGTAGCGCGTGGCTTTTAGAACTCGCTGGTGCAAGTCTTTCTATTTGACTCCCTCGGGCGACCTGCGCTTCTGGATGTGGGATAGTGATGATAATGAGTTAAGAGGGTGAAACCCGGTGTCGGCAAATAGCCTACACCTGTCGAATAGTACCAAGGAGTCTGCTCAAGGCTTCAAGTCAATTGAACCTAGACTTCTGGTACGCAATCTAGTGATTAGAAATTGTATACCGCCACTTCTCCTTCTCTGCACCCTGCAAGCAAACATTCTAATGGTGAAATTTTATTCCATCAACTGGACTCGAACCGGCTTCACGCCTTAACGATCTTGGTCACCAGCCGAGCTATGCTATTCAGCAAACAAAGTAGAATGCTCTAAAGCATGTGCTTGTGTCCAGTCATTATTTACAAATTAATTATTGCTACTTGTGTTTACGTCCCACTAACTACTTTTACGGTTTTCGGAGACGCTGAAGTGTGGAAATTTTGTCCCGCAGGAGTTCTTTTACGTGGCACTAAATCTACCGACACGAGGCTGACGTATTTGAGCACCTTCAAATACCACAAGAGCCAGGATCGAACCTGCCTCAACCATCTGAGCCACTGATCCCGGCTATTTATGCATGAGCTATACACCTAAGATGTTGGAGTTGTAAATATAATCCTTGGGATTCGAATATGAATACCCTAATTTCTGGATGAGTGCGATCAACCTGATTACGACACTGAACCAGGGACCAAGGTAGGTATTCTTTTCTGGCGGTTTAACGCTGCACAAACTGAGGTGGGCACACCTAAGGAAAATCTCGTACGCCCGATTGAACTCATTTTACAGTAGAAGCCATAAAATTATTTTTCTTTGGATATCGAAGTCTCTCCCAATAGGTTTATTGATAGTTATGTTGCACAACTCCTTAGAAACTAGTGATGGGTCGAACCAGTTAATTCGTATGAACTACTTCACTCATTCGCACTCTTTACTGTGAATCGTTCAAATGAAGTAGTTCGTTCATGAAGTTTTATTTATTTATTTCGTGTCAGAGTGTTGAGAAGCTTAAAAATATAAATAAGGTATTATATACAAAT
This sequence comes from Anabrus simplex, assembly GCF_040414725.1. NCBI lineage: Eukaryota > Metazoa > Arthropoda > Insecta > Orthoptera > Tettigoniidae > Anabrus > Anabrus simplex. The sequence continues at coordinate 301,700,190 of NC_090271.1, read as the reverse complement.
AAAACAGAACACATTTTATGTCACAAAACATGTTTCAGACAATGTCTGCCCAGAAATGGGCAACAGAAATTCCCTCTTCAGTGGCTTGAATCAAGTCTTGAAGTGTACAACGAACAGGGCAAGATTGACAGTCATACAGGTGTTGGGTAGTTTGTTGCTCCCCACAATCGCAGAAGTCTGACTGATCTTTCAGATAACCCCATTTTTTAAGGTTATCTTTGGATTTACCTACTCCACTCCTCAAACGATTAAGTGCCTTCCAGGTTGTCCATTCCAAATGATGACCAGGGGGTGGAGATTCAGAAGGCACCATCCAATCAGAAAGATGCTCCATTTTTGCTCGCCACATATCACAACGTGCTGTTCTTGCTGGTTTATCCAGAGCCTTGGAGACATTGAGGAAACTTTTCCTGGACTTCAGTCTTCTGGGTGGAGGTCGATGTCCAAATAACGGGTGGTTGCTTGTGAGATCCACCTTCGACCTCTCTTGCCTTGCAAACACTTCTCGCCGAATGTCTGGAGGAGAAATACCAGCCAAGCAGTAGAGTTTGTCAGTGGGAGTAGGTTTCAGACACCCAGTTACTATTCTACATGTTTCATTAAGGGCTACATCCACCCGCTTCGTATGGGCTGACCTAAACCATACAGGACACGCATACTCAGCTGCAGAAAAACTCAGAGCAAGAGCTGAGGTTCTTAACAAAGTTGGATGGGCTCCCCATTTATTCATGAAGTAATGAAGCCTGACGAAGCTACTCACTATGTCATTTAGCAGCGACTTCGTTCATAGCGTTTCACTCACTCAATTAAGCTTCATAATACTAAACAATATTACCAACAGATGGCAGAGCTATGTAATTATGGACACCGTATGGCTTACCTGCTTACAGCATCTGGATGATGGTTGATAGGGGCAAGGAAAAGATAAACAGAGAAGCCTGTTTCGTATAAAGAAGGAAATATGTGTGAGAACTTCGTTGACAGGTAGGATGGGCTTCGAAGTAATGAATGACGCAGATAGTGGGAGGGGAAAGACAGCGAGCGAGCGAGCGACGTACGAATCGAATCAGTTGTGAATGTTATGAAGTGTGAGAACTGTGAACTGTTTGAACTACCAGTTCATTGAAATTGAGGGGTTAGTTCACAATTCATTGGAGTGAAGCGTTCATTTTGAACGACTCATTCACGAGCTACCCAACACTATTAGAAACGTGTATGCATTGGAAACTTACAAAATGTTTACTTAATTCGCCGGTTTCTGGACATAGGATGTTCTCATTCCCCATGTTAAGGGGTGGGGCGGGCCACCTAGGTCACAACACCCTCTCTCTGGCCAAGACGAATTTTAGGCACATTCGCGGTTAAGAGTTACGAAATTTTCATTATATCTCAGTACATTTTCAGAGATAGTGTAACTCGTACTGGATGAAAGGTGGAAACATTTGAGATTTTGTCTGAAAATATTATTCAGTTTAAATGACTGCAACATGTAATTTGACAACTTGATCTTTCATTAGTTATTTTATTAAATAAGCATTATTACAGGCGATTAAATCTAAAATGTTTAATCATTATCAATGGCCAATGAGTATTTCATGCTAAATTCTGCCTACGCAGATATACATAGTTTGCTAACTGGTCGATGGGCATAATTCAAACCAACCAACCCCATGGTGCTACAGCTGTGATGAGACTTGGCCTCGCAAGCGACTACTGCTTAGTCCAAAGATCTGCATATTGCAAGGTGATCAGAACGACGAATCCTCTCAGCCGTTTTCTTTGCTTTCTTGACTGGGGCCGCTATCTCACCATCTTATAGCGTCTTAATTGTCCTCATCTAGGCTGAGTGGACCTTGAAACAGCCCTGAGATCCAGGTAGCAATTCCTAATCTGGCGGCGAATCGAACCCGGGGGCTCCGAGAGACATAAACTTAAAGCTACGCGGAACATACCTCACAGCCAACTCGCTCGGTCATATTTTTATAGACTCCATCTTTTAGAACATAAGTATCAGTGATTAACTGTCACGTATATAAGTCAAACAAGTATTCTCATTCGTTAGGGAATGTCTTCAAACGGGGCAGAGCAAGGCTGTCCTATTTGCTTTATCAGCTTTTCTCATACTGGTTTGTTTTTTTCGATTTCTATAAACGTCTTAAAAGACTGCAGCGAGGTCCGCCATTTTATAGGGAAGGCCTTAGTAGGGGCGATGTAGCCCGTCCCCAGGGCTCACCCGCTCGTTTCTGCTACAACCAGTCATGGATGAGTCTATGCGCACAAGGCCAGCCCCACTACTTAGACTAATGCCGTCACTAGTCACAGGCCTCCCTAACATCACTAGGGAAAACCAGAGCATTCGATTTCCAGGGAGATCCAGGGGCTTCTCCTCGTCCTAAATATCTGGAAGGGTCAGCCTCCCAATAAAAGGCAGGCCAGACGAGTCCGGGTTGGTTCAGTGTGAGGTCAATCAGAGAGCGTCTGAGAGCGATGAGTGCTATAGTCACGGGTTCAGTTTGGGCTCAATTCTGCCAGTGATACAACCAGAGAGACAGCCCGCTGGTTGGATCAGCGTGCAACAGTGTCGACGGACAGCTGTCTGTGAACTGACGGCGAAGGCAGAACAGTGCAGCTGGAACCGTGAAGAACGAAGACTGTTGAGTGTGTGAATGTATGACTGTGACTGCGCGTGTGAAAACTATGAACAGTGCGGCCGCTATCGTTGTGCAGTGAATTTAATAGTGAACTGCCGTTGGGTCCAAGTGTCAGTTAAAGGAATATGTGCAATTTAGCGCAATTGTTTAGCTCGTAAGTGTTAGACTGAAAACACACACACACAAACACACACACACACACACACACACACACACACACACACACACACACACACACACACACACACACAGAGAGAGAACGAGAACTATACCGCTAATAATAAGAGTTAATGTGTGACATTTCTTAGAGGGAGGTCCGTTTACTGCCTGCCGAGGCAGGATAAAGGGAGTGGCTGTGTGGTTGCCATGGAAACGAGGGTGGGGTGACTACGGTTGCCATAGAGATAAAACTTCAGGGCAGCTCGTCTTGCTGGGAGTTGCCAAACCTGTCACTGATAAGAACCAGATTGTTAGTATAAGAGTGACCGTAAATAGGACGACACCGCCTGGCCAGGTAGTCTACAACAGATCACAGCGGTCAGAATGAAGGAGGGAACAAGTTAGCCGGAAGCGAGGGGTAAGAGCATGTAGAAAGGAATGCTGGAACGTGGCAATATTGTGAAATGGCACGTGCAGTGCTCCTCCCTCCAACCTTACCTGTCAGACGCCAACTTTAGTTAAGTCTAGTATAGTATGATTGTGTGACTGTGTAATTGCATAACAATTATTATTAGTGTTAGCAAATAAAACGTAAAGGTAAATGCTACCAGTTGTGTATTTATTTACTTGCTAACAGTTACAACACAATCCCAAAACGTCTAGAATACGTACTCAGATTTTCAGCTATTAGCTCATTCTTGATCCTCGGATACATGCCGCACTGAACGATTACGGAATAAGCATATTAATCACACGTTTTCTACGTAAAATTTCGAGGTTAGTGGATGTAAAATAATTCAACTGTGACTGACCAGTGAGAAGTTAATACCAGAATCATGCGGTGGAGGATTATAATTTTTGTTGTTCTTACAATCATTTCCACTAAGGGCGTGATGACACAGGTAACCACCTAGTAAAATACGAATATATTATCAGTAGAGCCACCATTTCTTCGCATTAATTTACGTACGATTTCGCGGAGAGGAAACAAGTTTTCGCGTTTTCGCGAAATAGGACTGGTCCCCATCGTTTTAATTTCGTTTTAATACTTTCCTTAAGTTTTCATACAAAGTTTGATTCGTGAGATTTGTGAATTTATATGATTGTGAAAGATAAATAAATGAAGAGAAGCAATATTGGTAATAATTCCTTATTATGTCATCTTTTTTAGAACTATAATATAGTCCTAATCAACATTACATAACAAATTACTCTTTCACCCTCTATGACCATACCATTAAGGAATTTTATAGAATATTAATACCAAGAGATACTTCTGTCGAAATGAGAAATATTTATTCTGTTTTTTTGTTTCCCTTCACACACGTGCTATTGGAATAGAATTTCAAGATCGTTATTTTCCATAAATTTCGCTGCATTTTCGAACCTATCTCAAAATAAGTAAATTTAGCTTTAAAGAGGCCTTGTTGCTTCAATTCGCTGTAATTCGCGAAAACAAAATCACTAATTTCTTAACCAGGATCATATAATTAGTTAAGATATTTCAAAATCGCTTCAGAGTACTTTTTATCGCGTTTCTCGTTAGTGCAAAAAATCGTGCCTCTAATTGTCAGGAACAGGATAGAGGTGCCTGATAGCTAGCCACTGGAGGCAGGAAGGGTGCATGCAGAGGCGTAGCTAAGTGGGGGGGGGGGGGTGGCGGGCATACTGGAGGTTAGAACCCCATTTGGAAAGTTTACAAAAAGAAAATGACAGAAACTGACAATAAACTAAATAAACATGCAGAGACATAATATTATGAATATGTTTTCTAAGAAATCTCGAAAGGTTGATTTTAGATTGTAAACTGAACACAGCATTCGCTGTAAAACTATCCACCTTGATGAAATTATTCTTGCTCTGTATTTTAATGTAAGATTTTGTAGTGTACTGCAATCTGAATGTCGGCATAATTCACTTGTATCAGTGTCCTTATAAAGATTAGTCTTGTAAGCGCGCACCACACTCGCACAAGCACCTTCAGTGTGTTCTATCACCATTTTATAACTATAACATCCCTATCGGCCGATCCTGGCTACGCCACTGGTGCGTGACAGGTGTGTACAGTTCTACAGCACCGAGGACTCACATATGCCTCTTCTTATCGTATTTACTTTGTTTACTTTTCAGGTTGCTCCGTAACATTTCTTTGGGTTAAAGGACTTGTGGAACTTTTGGCAACGAACTCGCCAAAGGTGGTGCATCTAATGGCAGAGTGCGTAAAATAATAATTATTACAATATACACATCTCTTGTAACAGAGCTTTAATTAAAATAAAAAACATTCTTTCACTGTAATATGAGGATAAAGTAGTGCGTAAAACAATTATTATTACAATATACGTACACATCTCTTGTAACAGAGCTTTAATTAAAAGGAAAAAAAAAACTTTCACTCTAATATGAGGATAAAGTACGTATACCACTCATTGTGAGAATATCTTACCTTTGTATAACTAAACAAAATAAACATGAGTGTCTCACAGCACTCCCTACTCTTTGTACAGTAGGTATTAAAAGTTTGTGATGTCTGAAGCCATCTTTTTATATTTTCGATTCAGTTAATTTATAACTGAACTATCTGAAAAAGAAAACAAATCGTAACAGTATTACACCTGAAAAATAAGTTGTTTCTTTTTCATGGTACTTTATAAATTTATTTATTCAAAATTAGTTTCGGCAGACTGAAACACCTAACAGTTATAAAAAGTTATTAAAAGTACCGGTACTGTAGTTTTTAATAATAATTATATATTTTTACGTCCCACTAACTACTTTTGACGGTTTTCAGAGTCGCCGAGATGCCGGAATTTTCTTATGCAGGAATTCTTTTACGTGCCAGTATATCTACCGACACGAGCCTCATGTATCTGAGCACCTTCAAATACCACCGGAGCCTGCCAACCTGGGTTCAGAAGACCAGCGCCTCAACCCTCTGAGCCACTCAGCCCGGCTGTAATTTTTATATCAGTATTTTGTATTCATTTCCCTTGCATTCGTTATGGCCTGATGCCTTCTTGGCATGGCGTCTATATGTCTTACTGTCATTTCCTGATGAACTGAGACCACCCTTCTTTAATTTTTTAAAAAAATGAGGTACACTTAGTTGAAAATCTCCTTTTTCACAGACTCGTCTCAAACAACGCCCAAAGATTTTTAATTGGGTTGACATCTGGTGAAAGAGGACGTGTTGTCAGCTGTTCACGAGCGTTATCCGAGCTGTATGCTCGGGTCATTGTCCTGTTAAAAAATAAACAGGTTTTGGTTACACTGTTCTTCAAATTCTCACGCAGTATGCTCATATACTCATAATAAAAACCAGTTATCCCACACCAGCCTAGTTTATACATCCCCACATTATGACATGTCCTTTTCTATGTTTGACGATTGCCACTACGATTAGTGACTAATGCTAAAGAAGTATTACAATTTACATATGATAACAATGCCATTTACAACAATAAACAAAAGTTGAAAACTAGAAAAGCGGTTGGAATTCAAGATTTCTGGGGATATTCTAACGACAATGGGTTGGGATGTAGTACCTTATCTGAAGTACTTATTTAATTATTGTTTGCATGAAGAAATTATACCAAATGAATGGAGAGTTGCTATCGTAGCCCTCTGTATAAAGGAAAGGGTGATAGACGTAAAGCTGAAAATAAATTAATTGGTTCTACAATTCTCATCGTTAATCCTCGAGGACTTGGCGGGCTGGTGGTGGTGCTGGTGGCGGTGGTGGTGGCGGCGGTGGGGGTGGGAGCGGGGGTTGGTGTACATATTTGCATTTACTGAAAAGCCTCCCTACAAGGCCACTTGAAACAATAACTGTGTTCAGTTTTAAGAATATCTTTGGATAAGAATGAGGTCCTTGAAAGTACTGGAGGGAAGTACCTCATCCAGAACTGGTAAAGCTGTAGTAGAACTCTAAAAGTTATCTTCATCATCATTCATTTCTTTTACCATTTTTGCTTCCAGTGATGTGTATCAATTACTAGATGGAATGTTACAATTAAAATTTTATTTCAAGGAGAAAATTACAGTCCGCCTCTATGGTGTAGTGGTTAGTATGATTAGCTGCCACCTTCGGAGGGCCGAGTTCGATTCTCGGCTCTACCACGGAATTTGAAAAGTGGTATGAGGTCTGGAACGGGGTCCACTCAGCCTCTGGGGGTCAACTGAGTAGAGGTGAGTTCGATTTCCACCTCTGCCATCCTGGAAGTGGTTTTCCGTGGTTTCCCACTTCTCCAGGCAAATGCCGGGATGGTACCTAACTTAAGGCCACGGCCGCTTCCTTCCCTCTTCCTTGTTTATTCCTTCCAATCTTCCCATCCCTACCAAGGCCCCTGTTCAGCATAGCAGGTGAGGTCGCCTGGGCGAGGTACTGGTCATCCTTCCCAGCTGTATGCCCGACCCAATGTCTCACGCTCCAGGACACTGCCCTTGGGACGGTAGAGGTGGGATCCCTCGCAGAGTCCGAGGGAAAAACCAACCCTGCAGGGTAAACAGATTAAGAAAGAAAGAAAGAAAGAAAGAAAGAAAGAAAGAAAGAAAGAAAATTACAAGTAAAAGTTACATTGTGTAAAAAAAATAACGATTACAAGTAAAAAAAAAAGAAACTAAGAATGTAATCGTTACAAGTAATTCGATTACTTTTACTCAGTGTCCGGCTCCATGGCTAAATGGTTAGCGTGCTGGCCTTTGGTCCAGAGGTTCCCGGGTTCGATTCTCGGCCGGGTCGGGGATTTTAACCTTCATTGGTTAATTGCAGTGGATCGGGGGTGGGTGTCAGTGCTGTCCCCAACATCCCTGCAACTCACACACCACATATAACACTATCCTCAACTACAATAACACGCAGTTACCTACACATGGAGGATGCCGCCCACCCTCATCGGAGGGTCTGCCTTACAAGGGCTGTAACTGGCTAGAAAGAGTCACATGCTATTATTATTATTATTATTATTATTATTATTATTATTATTATTATTATTATTATTATTATTATTATTATTATTACTTTTAGTCAGTTACTTAGCAACAGGAGAATGGAACACCATGGAAAACCAATCTCACTTGTCAGGACAGCCGACGGTGGTGACCAAGCCCTCTCTGTCTCCCGAATACAGAGGTGCACAGCTATGGTCGAGCCGTGGCCACCGGTCTTCTGCTCTGTTGGTCAGTCGGAATGCCGAGTTATAGAGCCACGGAACACCCACCGAAGAAATGTTGAAGTTTATTTGACATGATATGAATCTTCAGAGAAGACACTTGCCGCACACACAGTAGTCTTGCGGGAAATAAATTACTAGACGAGGTTCAACGTTTTGAGCCACATGGCTAGTTACAAATGTCAGCCGATGGGCCAACCGAGCAGAGGAGGACTGGCCGCGGCTCTACCGTAGCTCTACGCTTCTGTATTCGGGAGACGCGGAAGGGCTGGTCCCCACCATGTGGTCCGCTGTAATACGAACGAACATGTACATTCTGAAAAGTTCACCAACACAGTACCGACGTAAATAATTGATGTACAACTTTGAGGTAACTTTTGACTCTGCTGACATCTGTTGGTTACATACTGAAACCTCATTCGATCTTGTTCTGACATGCAACGTGTACATACATCATCTTATACGGCACTCGAAGCACGAGACTGAAGAGAAGTTCGGATATGCTTTATTTACAGATTTGGTTATGTTACTTTGACTGGTTTTCCTTAGATAATAGCTGGTTTTAATAAAGAGTGGAGCAGGAACTTCTTATATTTTGTTTAATGTAATTCATTTTAAAATTTACATAAATTAATGTTACATACCCCTTAAAATCGATGGAAGACTCAAAATATGAACATTACTATCTTACTTTTGCATATACCTTTGTAATATTAATATTTAGAAAATTGTATGTAGATCTACTAGTAATATATTTTCCGTTGGCGAATGCAAAGTGGGTCTCGGCCCACAAGCGGCTACGGCTGGTCCGTGGTCCAAAAGCTCTGCACTCCAATCGGCCAACCGAGCAGAGGACGGGTGACCACGGCCGTAGCTCTACGCTTCTGTATTCGGGAGACGGGGAGGGGCTGGTCTCCACCATCGGCTGTCCTGAGAATGGTTTTCCGTTGTTTTCCATTCTCGTGCACTAAGATGAATGCCAGGACAGTTCCTAGTATAGGACATGGCCGCCAACCAACCATCTCACCTTCTCCACACATCTCCGATACAAATCTCCTGATGTGAGAGACGGCGTCACCGTCTAGGAAGCCCGCCTCTCCTTTCAGGGGAGGAATGAACATTTATTAGTAGTAGTAATAGTATATTTTAATATACTATGAATAAAAATATAATCAATCCGGAGGGTCCAGTCACAACAGAAACAGTCAATTGGGGCTATGTTGGGATCACGGCTGCAAGTTTTGACGTATAATATATATTAAATGATAAGTATTGTCGAAAAAATAAAATACCTAGTCTTCACAGAAGGTGCGAAAACTAAAACGAAAGAAGAAACAAAAAGTTAAAGTTCAATGGTAGGTTGGCCCACAGCATCCACTTTGCAGACGATTTGGCGATTTTAGCTAACTCTGAAAGTCTAATGAATCCTCGGCTATGGGGAAGGTGTTACCCTCCGGGTGACCCGCCTCTCCCCTTCAGGGTGGGGAACAAAAACGGTAGAATAAGTTAAATGAATCAAGCTAAGAGTTTTTCACAAATTCTTAGGGAAACTTGGGCTAAGAATAAATATTCGTAAGAATAAACATCGTGGTTGACAGAAATAAACGACCACCTCAGACTAACATAACTTTAAACAGTAGGCTACAGCCATCGAGTAAGTCGCAGAATTCTGCTACTTGGGAAGTGTAATTAACTCAGACATTAAATGTCTGCCAGAAGTCAAGAAAAGGATAATGACTGCGAAACATCTTTCAGAAGAGGAAGAACTTGCTAGTAAATGAACACATCAGTTTGCAGATAAGAAAGTCATTCCTCAAGACCTTTGTTTGGAGTGTGCTGACGTATGGATGTAAAAACTGGACTCTAGAAAACTGGAAGAAGCAAGACGAGTGGTCGCGGAAATGTGGTTCCGGATAAGAATGGCCATAACAAGCTGGAGGGACAGGATGTCAAATGATCTTGCTTTAAAAAAATACCAAAGGAAAACGATGTCTACTGAAGCTGATTAAGAAGAGGAATACAGAGGTTTATTGATCACATACTCAGGCTGGAAACTCTTCTCCAGTTAATTTTTGAGGGTAAAGCTTTGGGGAAGGGAACATGAGGATATTTTTCTCAGCGTTGACCGCGGTTGTCCTCCAAAGCCGAGTGATCCATCGTTCAGGGCTCTTTTCTGTCATTTTTCAATCGTTCTCTCAGGAGTTAGCCTTACAATTCTCCTTTTTAAGGAAGATTGAAGAACAAGAAGAGCAAACGATAGGAAGGTCTTGAAATTCACACACACACACACACACACACACACACACACACACACACACACACACACAGACCCCGAGCCATCGAAATTAACCAATCAAGATATAAATCCCTGACCCGGCCGGAAATCGAACCAACGACCTGTTGGACCAAGGCCAGTACGGTAACGATTTATCATTGGAGTTGGACAGCATAGAGATATTAAGCGGCTACAGGTGAGACTAAACATGATACCCTGGAACTTTGAAATTATCTTTTCCAAATATCTTAATGGCTTTTACCGTTTCAGATAATTTGCCTTTTACTTTGCAAATAAATTAATTGCTTGTTAAGATTCTCATCGTTAGGTCTCGATGTTTTTTTTGGGGAAACTAGATCTTTGCATTTACTGAACAGACCCCTTCATTGGCACTTGAAGGAATATCTGTTACTAGTTGTGCTGTTGTAGAAGAGAAAAAAATCTTCATTATCATTTCCCTCGCCCCCCCCCCCACCACATTTCCGGTTCCTTGCGATGTACATCAATTACTAGAATGAAACGGTTACAATTTTATTTGAAGAAGTAAATTAAAAATACATATTCAATTTTGTGAACATTAAAGGTTACAAATCAAATGACTTACAATGTAATCGTTACAAGTAATTAGAGTACTTTTAATCAATTACTTCCCGACTTTGGACATATTCTGCGTCAAAATTCATTATTCAAAGGCCAGTTATGTGGTGTGTTGCATTTTCCCATGTAAAAAACTACCATAAGCTGAAACACATTATAAGTATTTCGAGAAACGATCCACGAGAATTGTTTTGTGTTTCTGTGTGCCCCATGTTTTAAAAAACTCACGCCAGAAAATCTAAAGCATAGCACTAAGTCATAAATACTGTGGAGATTTTCTTGTATTTTACTGTAGAGTAATAGTGTAAGCCACTGGTATCATTACATCACATCAATTTATCTTTATCATAAGGAATTATTCTCATAATGATAAGAGTATTCTTTTGAGGCACAATCGCGGTCTCATGGAATATTCTGGAAGGCTGTACATTCATTGCTCCTTTATTTGAGTTAAAATGCTCTTGATCTGACTGACCTTTCATGGTGTAAACCGCTTTTGGGTTGCGGCAATGTGTTTCGAGGGTGTCTGACGTAGGGAATACAAACACTGTGCATTGGACCTTTATTTTAATATTGTTCGCACCTCTGTGTAATATACACAATTGTATATCTGGACTGAAAATACTAGATTCTGAAAATATCCAGAGAAATCTAAGAATGTTTAAGTTTTCATTTTCGGTGACATTTATAACGTTCTCTTGGCTATCCTAAATCTTAAGAATATACTGCAGCTTACTTCAGATACTGTACATTTATATGAATGGATTTCAAGAAGTCCTCGGTTACTACTCGCATGGAGAAGCTGTACGTAATACTAGGCACCATAAAATACGATATACCATTCTTCAAGCGTTAAGGGGCTTAGACTTTGCAGTCTTCGAGAAGGTTCACGGTCTCTCTGTTACAGGCAGCACCCATCGATTGACATGATAGCCTTCAAAAACCACCGAAAGGGCTTTATAATAGATCCGACGATCAGATTTTAGACATCCGAAACACAACCTAATGAAGTACATGAGTAAAGAAACAACAACATATGAACGAACCATCCCATTCTATCAACAAGAATACCAGCTGGATGATATCGGTCAAAGGATTAATGGTTGGCGCTAGAGGAACCATTCCTCTCATTTTCGCTCAGTTCTGCAAATCATTTAACCTCAATCAGGCATTGAAATTGCAGTGATTGGCTTGAAATATTCCATCCAAATCCTGAAGAATCATATCTCCCAAACTTTTTAATGCAACATTATACAGTGTGTCAAATGTACTAACCGACTCACAGTTACTTTTAGTATTCATCTTGTAATTTTGTATACTTTGTCCTCAAGGGCAATATCAAATTTTTGGGAAAGTTGAAATAAATAAAAGATATTGGGTAACCAAGGAACAACTGAATGTTGAGTATCAGACAAAAAGGACCACAGAGTAAAAATATACCAAGAATTGCGTCATCACGTTCCGGCTGAATTAGGATGTGATTAATAATTGAGTCGTATTTTTTTGTAACCTTTGACGGAAAATAAAGTATTGCAAAAAGTACCTTCTTCCTTATATCTCTCAGACTTTGTAGTCTACTCTTCACTCTGTAAGATAATAAGCAAAATAAGTTGTGGAACATTTTTCTCTGCTGTGCAATGTTTTGTTCTTCAGTCAAATTCTATATAATTTATATCTCATTGCCACTAGATACCAACAATGCATAAGGTAAAGTTTACTTTCTACTTTCATCAATAATGAGGGATGTGCAGGTTTGACTCCCAGTGTATGAGATAAAGATGGTGACGATAATGTACTTCAGTGAATATTCAGCTCCACTGGGTGAACTTGTTTTAAAGTAATACCACAATATTAAAATAAGTTAACTCATGATATAATTCCTAAGTTTAACATACATTTCTATTGCAAACGACTATTTTTCATTAACATTTCAATATATTCCATTTATAAAGTTATTTCATATAATCAACTGATACATCATGTGCAGATCAACACAACAAAAATATGTGGGAATATAAACTGAAAGTAATGAATATTTACACATATAACACACATATAACAAAGTTTAAGATACTCTTCAGTTTCAAGTACTTTCATTAGTTAAATGTTCATTACTTATTGAAGAGTTCTGAAACTCCACACTCACAAACACACGCACTCACACAAAATGTAAACAACACATCCCGCAAACACATATTGCGTCTCTATGCATCTTACAATTACAGTAAGAATTTGTAACTCTTACTATTTACACAAATATAAATGTATTTAAAGATTAAAATAAGTTTCATATAAGTAATTTTTGAAGTTTCTTTCGTCAGAATACGTCTATTGATGCGCTTCCAGCATTGTCTGTTAATTTTATCACTTACATTTGTTACATTCTGTTTTTATTATCTTCGTTTCTGAAATAGATATTTGTCAATATCCATCAAAACTATGAGTTCACAAATAGACACTCTGAAAACTAAACCACATTATTATGAATAATTTAAAAATATTTATGGAAATGTATATACTGATTACAAGTTACTGTACTTCAAAATAATGATTCACATATTTCACAAAATAGCATTTTTTAAGAAGGTAGTTTCAAAATGATTTATTGAAATTTCCTTAATGTTGTTTCTCAAATGGAGTATTTCATTTTATTCTTAAAAATAACTCTCAGCAAGTTCGATTGCTTGTTTGAGCGTAACTCTAAGTTTCAGTTGCCTTTATTATAATCACAACTGTGTAATTTGAAAGATAATTCGTTCTAATTTCAGTGTCAACTCTTGAACACATAACAGCACTGCCTGTAGGACTCCCCGGGTATGATCACTAATAAATCCTAGTATAATTTATCCTGATTCAAAAATGGTGGTCATTGTTGGCGATGCTAGTGTCTTAAACTGTCAGATAACATTCATGCACGCGTAGAGAATAGCTTATAAGTGCCCAATTTTACAACGTGAAGACAACAATGGATTACGAACAAGTAACCGGAATTTTCGTCGATGCTATTATTTGAAGATTTTTCCTCCTTGCCATTTTACCTAAGTTTTGGTTTGGGAATGGGCATCATTAAAATGTTCTATACGAAATTTAGCAATCGATGTTCACACTCAGACCGTATCCATACATTACAGATCCTACAATTTGTACTAATACTCGTAACTTCACTTTTGTTTCTGTCCTTATTTGTTATCAGAACTGAAACGTATATTTGATTTAAAACAAACGATCAACTCACGTAGGCAGTTTGGATAGTCACTATATCCGAAGACTCAGAAAGGAGTACCTTACTTGATTTAAATTTTAATCTGCTTCTACTCAAATTATTTTATTTTAGTTACCTTCTTCATGTGACTTACATAATTATGTAAGAAATTTCGGAATGTTTTTCATAGTCATTACTACATTTTTAAATACAATTTGTCACATACTCAAAATATTTTCAGATACACTGATGGAATGGAATGGCGTATGGCTTTTAGTGCCGGGAGTGTCCGAGGACATGTTCGGCTCGCCAGGTGCAGGTCTTTCGATTTGACACCCGTAGGTGACCTGCGCGTCGTGATGAGGATGAAATGATGATGACGACGACACATACACCCAGCCCCAGTGCCAGTGAAATTAACCAATGATGGTTAAAATTCCCGACCCTGCGGGGAATCGAACCCGAGACCCCTGTGACCAAAGGCCAGCACGCTAACCATTTAGCTATGGAGCCGGGCAGATACACTGATAAGATACGGTTAAATATTTTCAGACATTTCCGTCATTTACTACCAATTTCAAGTTTGTCGGGAATTCGGAATAATGATTTTCGTGAAGATATTTCCGTCTGACAAAGAAATGAAACGATGCAGTGAACTTGAACACAATTTTTTAAGGATATTATATGTTGAAAGTAGGAGCACGCTGGAATATGCAGATTATTTGGTAGGAAGTTAAAAATGAGCAGATTTGAATGTTGTTGTATTTCTTCTAGGCGTACTTTATTTTCAACTACCCTCTTAAAATTTTTCGTTTTATGGATGCGTTAAAAATGATAAGGAATACTTTCAGGTATTGCCTTCATATTGCGTCTTAAGACGATTAATGGAATGTAATACTTACTCTAAATCAACATTTTAAACGTGAGAACAATACACATGAGTGTTTACTAATAGCTTTACTACTTGTAATCAATTAAGTAAAGGTTTAGTTAACGGTGGGCTAATTTGTGATAACATAGGATAGCGGTTAGATTTCTGCTCTCTCCATGCTGTTTGGTTGGAAACTTGTTGTTGTGTAAACATATTCGGCATTTCTCATAGGAGACTGGTAATAGGTGTCTGGCTGACGTTCGTTTGTTCGAGAACGGCTTGATCTATTTCCCACTGTCATCAGTGTTGATCCATGGTTGCTTATTGTGGGCACTTGAAGGTCAGCGTATAGATTGTCTTTAGTTTCTCGATCCTTTTTATATGATCCTTTGCTGAAGTTCCCACTGAATCGACGCTGGAAGGCGGGAAAACATTAACCCTATTACAATGGTATATTTTCATTTATACTTGCTGTATTCAGTTTTAGTGGAGAAGTGGTGCACAAGCACAATCACGCTGTAGTATTCAAGTGAGAATGAAGATTCTGCCAAGAGAAGAAAGGAAAAATACAAGTCCCATTAGAAACCCGAGAGGTGCAATAATGAGAATATACACTGTGCAACCGAGACCATTTACCAACCCAAGGCATGCTTCTACGGTTAGAGACACATCTAAAAAAAAAAGACTCATTTAGTCATGTGTGAAAATGATTAACATGCAAAGTGCAGTTAGTCCTTAAGTGAGTTAATTTCTAATTACGAGCACCTTTATCCAACGAGGAGATTGAAAGCATTGAAAAATTACATCGATTTGTAAGATTGTAGTGTGTGAACGGAACTGTAATATACGTTGTAAATGTAGTTCCTTGTTATTTTCCCCGAAGAAGAAAGTGCAGTTTTCTATTTCAGACAAATTTTTGAATAATATTACCATTCTCTGAGATAAAGCGTAGGAAATGTAAAGAATAGTGAATTAGGCCGTTAAGTGGTAGGACAATGCGATGATGATGTGTTTAATAATCAAGATTAAATATGATGATAACCGGAGGCATAATCAAGTGGAGGGAAGAAAGGAGGTAGGGGTGTTGAAGTCTTTGCAGATATATCTGACTCTAACAAGTGGATTTATAACAAATCTGGATTATCCACATCTGAATGGATCACCTGCCTTAAAATGAATGCAAACGTGGCGGCTGACCGGGCCATTCCAGGCAGATCTTTAGACAGTACCCGATGCAGACACTGCACCGAGAACGAATCACTTGGATATGTCTTAGGATTCTGTCATATATGAACATTACTACGCAATTCACGCAATCACACAGTGAGGTCTAAGATCGCTAATGCTTTGCGACAGAAAGGGTGGCAAGTGAACCGAAGAAATCCCATGCGTCTCCTCAGATGGATCTACTAGAAGAGTTGATATTATTGCATATTCTAACACCCACAGGCATGGCATAATAATTGATCCCTCTGTCCGATTCGAGGTTGCTCTTCAATAAGCTGAGGAGGTGGATAAAGAAAAGAAAGCTGTGTATGAACCTACCCCAAAGACAGGTATGAGCTCAAATGCCTTGATGTAATAGGTCTACTGATAGGAGCACGAGATACTATATCTCGTTTCTTGAGAAATTTCGAAAAAGTATCACATTTAAACTTCCGAAAAAGGTGAGATAATCACCATAGTACTAAAGAAAAGTTGCAAAATTCTGAATCAACATCTTAATCCACACCTCTAGGTGTTGTTTGAAATTCTACATCATATTATATTGCAATGTTGCAATTATAATTGTAATTCTAATTAATGTTGACATGTGGGTATACTGAGTCCTTTGGGGCTACCTCCATTGGGAGGCAATTTTGTAAATAAATATATTGGTATTAAACAAAATTATTTTACTACGTAACGTCATGAAAAATCTGGAAAATCTTAGGAAAAAGCCCTTTGCTACTGAAGATTTTATTACGGATCGTGTACGAGAAGATGCGCGGGATCCTCCCTTTCCTACCTCTTCTGCCTCACTTGTCTCAGTTGACTTATTTTGGACTCTCAAGTACACATGGAATCTCATGAAGAGGCTGTGTATTCATCACCCTACGTTAGAAAACATCATAGTAAATACGAGTGTCATAAACGACTAACTCAGCATCCTAAATCATCATATCTATCACGTATAGATCACAGAATTTTGCAGATTCTGATTGTGCTGTTCACAATAGAGCAGTAGGTAACTTTCTAATCATTTGGCTTCCGCTTATAATGTCAGGATTGCTGTGGACACTCACAATCTGTGAAATGATGCTATTTTTAATCTAGGAAGGTGCATGCAATGAAATAATCTAAGCATAGGTGATACTTTATAACTGCTTTTATTCAATTTCCTGAAGAAAATGATTAAAATTGTTTAAAAATCTTCCACGCTCTAAAAATGTATTCTTTTCAAAATAGTTATTACATTATATAGGGCATTACAATTGACTTAATTGTCATATTTGTACTTATACTAGTATTATGAATTACTCTTCATGACAGATAACCAGAATGTATAGAGTGCAGCGAAAACTGAGAATTCATCATTAATCGTCATTGAGGAAAACAATGGCAAACTACCTCACTCATCATTCCTCGTGCGCCTCATCATGGCGCCGCCTTCGGTACCCCTAAAACCGTGTAACCTTTGGTGGTGTTATTTGAGGATCCAAACAGATTCCGATCTGATGACATAACAGGCAGATATTCATCTTCAACTGAAGAGATTTTTCTTTCATTTCAGAATGAAATAATGTAAATAAAGCTATTTCAATACTACGAAAGTAATTAGAGTCGAATGATGAGTCCATCCGTTGCCTACGAGATATACAAGGCCGGGAAGTTTGCGCTAGTTCTGAGCATAAAAACCGTCCCCAACCAGGTTCGCAGTACGCCGCCAGACGTCTCAACATCGTGCTATAGTTTGCATGTGCTGAAAGTGTATTAACATATGGAGAAAAGTGTTTTTAATACGTTTACTTATAGATTTGACTTACTGTTAGTGTTCAAATGAACTCCAAGTGAATTTCATATACACTATAAAGTATGGTATATCCATTCGTCAAAAAAAGAAAAGAAAAAGAGAACAATTGGAGTTTTCAATAATTTCCAGCCGATCCAATTTTAAAGGAGAAGTGGATAATTGCTACATCCGGACAGAGTTGGGGGGAGGGCGGAGGGGGTTAGGTTCGCTTTGGTCGCCTGGGACGTCATCGAGAGTCTGTAATTTACATTCTAAATATTGATAATTCAGTTTATGGGTTACAGATTCATTAGATCAACTCACTGCCTCCGGTTACCGCATCAAAAGACACTTAAGAATTAGGTCTATATTGGCTTTTCGAATCGAAAAACTAGAATGACATCCCTGATTTAAAGATCCCCTGTGGGTGGGGGCGGTAGAATAACACCCACGGTATCCCAATCCTGTCGTAAGAGGCGACTGAAAGGAGCCTCAGGAGCTCTGAACTTTGGAGCGTAGATTAGCGACCATGGGGCCCTTAGCTGAGTTCTTGCATTGCTTCCACTTACTTGTGCTAGGCTCCTCACTTTCATCTATCCTATCCGACTTCTCTTGGTCAACTCTTGTTTTTTCCGACCCCGACGGTATTAGGTTCCCCAGGCCTAGGGAGTCTTTCATTTTCACGAGGCCCTTGTCTTCCTTTGGCCGATATCTTCATTTTTTGAATTATCGGATCTGTTCATTTTCCCCTCTCAGATTAGAGTTATATAGGGGACAGTTGCCTAGTTGTACTTCCTCTTAAAACAATAATCACTACCACTCATTAAAGAAAACCTCCATTACGAAACCATGAATATTACGTACGTGGAGGAAACGTTAGGAAACCTTATCAGAGATGAAATGGCTATTAAGTCCTGAGTACACTATAATCGTAATTCTGATCAGCAACAGTTCTGGAAATAGGCCTACTTGACGAAAGGCTCGAAGGTAAGCTAACTAATCAATTCTGGCGATTATTGTATTTTCTTTCAGATGTACTATTTTAATATGCATAAACTATCTGAAAGTTTTTCTTTTGCTATTGGTTTTACATCGCTGAACGACTGACATTCGAACTCACTATCTACAGGATGCAAGCTCACAGCTGCGCGCTCCTAACCGCACGGCCAACTCGCCCGCCAGTTTTATATTATCTTAGATACTATTGATATTAAGAATGACACCATACCTTTTTAGAAAAACTTGTCACTCTGGAGTTGTCTTCCTTGGCCATGATATGTGGTTATCTTGCCGGAGTCGCGGAAGAAAAATTCCATGTGTGAATCATGCTTGGGACAGATATCCTCGGCCACTACTGACAGTCCATTAATGTGCCTCATTAGGATGAAAGATCGTGGAGCTTTACGCTACCCCTCAAAAAAAAAAAAAAATTACTCCCTGCAAAATATGTTGAATTTTACGCGTTACTCATTACGTTATCTGGGAAATGTGAATTTAATTTTAAAACCTTAACGTTTTTGTTGTTCCAAAGTTCACTGAGGCATCCAAATGTGACTGCAACTCTCATTACAGAACTTTGAAACCAATACTCGACAATGAAGCTCATACAATTACAGATGCTCATGACTTGAAAAAGAACTTCAGGACAAAGCCTTTAGGTTGGAAGATCTTAAAAATGTGAGTGATACGAGCAGTGATCATGGTAAGTCATTTTTAATGTATTATTTTATTATTTATTGCAATTGACTTCACCTAAAATAATTCCAAATACCACTTAAATGTGCTTTACTTTATATCCAATCACTCGAAATCACATTTAGGTGGTCTTAACTTCATTATTTGTAGATTTTTACGTCTTTAAAAACCAACAGGTACTATTAGTTGAATGTATTTCGCGCGAGCAGCATAGCACGATGTCGAGACCTCTAGCGGACGTTCGTAAAACTACTTGCGACCAGCATTTCTATCGGTCTACTTCCCGGCCTTGTATATCTCGTAGGCAACGGTCCATCTCAAGAAGGTCTGAGAGTTAACGGTTAACGATATCGAGAAAGTTTCATCATCAAATGTAAGAGATACTTGCAGATTATCTTCCACTGTATCACTTTCAATTCATACATTACTTTTAAAACCTTGAGTTATAACAATAAAATATTGTTTTTAATTGATGAACTTGCACTGCCGGAAAAACAAAAAAATAGCACACCTGGAAAGACGACATCGATTTTGATCTGATGATAGCAGGTGCCACCTGGGGGGTAGTAGATGTACTGATAATGGTTTTAACGTCGTCCGTCAACAGATAGCGTAGTGGCATAATTGCCAGGGCGCCATCTGCGTGTACCCTTTAATAGGGAATGTTTACAGCCATAAGGCTCAGTGTGAAGTAAACAGCGCCATGCCACGGAGATGCACTCGTGCTTCCTACAGCCAACGGAGCGAGTTTGACAGGGGTCTAATTGTGGCCTTCCGAGTGGTGGGATGATCCTTACGGAGAATTGCCACACAAGTTGGACGTGCTGCTTCAGTTGTGCAACGATGCTGGTCGCACTGATCACGTGAATATTCTCACACCCGTAGACAAGGTTCTGGACGTCCAGTAGCAGATCGTACAGCTACCACAGCACAAATAAGAGAGTTTGTGAGCCCAGAAGTATCAACACGAACTGTTGCCAACCGGTTGCTAGCAGTGGGACAACGGGCACGCACACCTCTAGCCCATCTTCCACTCACGCCACAGCATCGACGTGCACTGCTCGACTGGTGCCATCAGAGCATCACTTGGAAGATGGAATGGCGGGCTTTGGTCTTCGGCGTTGAAAGCAGATTCTGTTTGCACGCAAGTGATGGTCGTTTGCGCGTACGATGTAGACCTGGCGTGCGCTGCCTCATAGAGTGCATTTGTCCGAGACACACTGCCCCACCTCAGGCCTTATGGTCTGGGGTGCGATAAACTACAAGTCTCGTTCACCTTTGGTGTTTGTGGAAGAAACGCTGACCAGCGCTCGGTACATGAAAAATGTTGTAAGGCCCGTTCTTTTGCCATTATTGCAGCAGGAAGGTGATGGGTTGTTCCAACAGGATAATGCTCGCCGACACACTGCGCGTGAAACTCAAAGTGTTCTGAAAGACGTGCAACAACTTCTCTGGCCAGCACGACCTTCCCATCGAGCACGTGTGGGATATGACCGGGCGACAACTCACACGTGCGACTCGTCAACCCACAACTCTTGAAAAACTACGTGAACAGGTCGAACATGCGTGGAATTATGTATCCCAAGACAGTATTCTCCATCTGTAGGATCGAATGGATGCCAGAATCAGCGCCTGCATTGCCGCCCGTGGACTGTACTAATATGGGTGTTTCAGCATGAATCGACGCTTGGTACCTCAGTACCGCATGGGCTATTGATCAGTAAATTTAATGATTTCATGCACTCCATATGCACTGTTTCAACAATAAATCTTGAGTGAACTGGAAAACTCTAAGAGGGTGTACTAATATTTTTCGGCAGTGTATCTGTACTCTTACATATGCAATTGGTTCAAGTAATGTATAGCATGAAATAAACCCCAAAATCATTTTCCTATCTCCTGAAAAAATACTGATTTCATGGTTGCATCCTTATTCTTGCGAGGTCTTCAATTAAGTACTACGAATACTGTAAACGCTTTGTTACTGTATATGGATTCTTCATGCTGTGGAAGGAAACAATATATATATATATATATATATATATATATATATATATATATATATATATATATATATATAATGACGTACTATAATTTGAACCTGACTTAATGAAGGACGCTACTGAGATAGGTTGGTATTAAGAGAAGAGAAAACTGCAATTTCTTCGAATGGACCTAATAGTGATGGGAATGAGTTAAAATCATGTCATCCAGTGAATACCTGTTGTGTAAAGTGACGGAGGTTAGCAGAGAGAAATTAATGGATATACCTTTTAAAGGGAAATTTAGCAATGCATGTTGTTAAAACAGTATTTTCCTTTCTTTTTACCATGAATACACAAATAATTTACATGATTTCATAGGAGTACACACGTATACAACGAAGAATAAATTAATTTAGGCTATGCTCAGTTGGAAGAAGTCGTGATTGCATGGTTATCTCTCAGTAATGTACGGTGCAAGTGATCTTTAAACAATGTGCTGGCTTCGTGCTTAGTGCATATTACAAGCTGCATGTGCAATGAAGAAGTGATGGTACAGAAAGATGCATTTCAGCTCGATGCAACAGCGTAAGAGAAGCAATCCTCAAGGGTGAGTCCTTGTAACAGTTACAGGCAGAGCAGCATAGCAGCAGCATTTCTTTCAGTTTTAAACACCGTTCAATTGCGAAATTAATCTTCTGTTTTAATACTGATCGCAACTAGCGATACTCATCCGTGGAAAAACAATGCTTAACAGGATCGAACACTCTACGTTCACACAAGATTTTGATTTGCTTTCAACGCTGATTAGAATTCTACAATGAATTTATTATTTGAAATGAAAGTAATATAAAACTGTGCTGTTTGTACTCAAGAATGAAAACATTACATGCATTTTTCTCTTTTTAATCAGTTTTATATGTTTCATGCTTAAAATATTGACAAACTTTCGTTACGTGCAGATGATTTAAAATTTGAATCACTTATTCTAAGAAAGGTTTCAAAACATATTTATGTTACCCAAATATAAATCAAGCAAAAATTTAGGTTGTACAATATGCTCTCTGCGAAAGTACACTCAACCGAGCAAAAAATTGGCCAACAAAGACATATTTAATTTAATATATTCTGAAAACGTGAGGATATTCGTTAACTGTGGACAGTTGATGACTAAGGAAATGATACTTGTAACCATGCACAAAATGTTCGTCCTATTTCAAATAAGTATTTTCAAAGAAACTAATCTTCTGTGGCGGCCAATTTTTTGTGAGGTTGAGTGTACAAATGTAAGTTCTGTTAGTTACCTACATCATATAATAACCTGTTAGGCAATTGTTTGTCCACATACGCATCTCTAGTTTTTTCCGGGCAAACATATTCCATTTTCCGTGACAGGATTTTCTCAGGTGGTTTCAAGTCCATAAAATCTTTCATTAATGAAAACACGACTCTGTTCATTACGGCAATATTAACAAAGATGGTTATTCCTGCTCAGTGACTGCATTTGGGTGCACAGACGCTAAACTGCAAAAGGATACCGAACTTAATTAAACGTACCCGACTATTAACATCTCATATTTAGTAATTTCAGTTTTAGAATGTAGTCATATGCAAATCTTCTTTAAGTTTGAGGATGTGCAACCTTCAGACATGCATGTGAACATAATTTTTTAAAACTTTTTTATAAAGGAAAAGATTTTTACTTTATTCTGTTTATTTCTGAGGCCGCTGGAGACAACCAAGATAATTTTGGGTTTTAGCTGGATGTCTTACCTGATGCCACTCGATTTTTGAGGCGAAAGCTATTCTCCGCAATTGCTGGTCGTTAGAGATGAAAGACCAGCAGCGAAGCCACGGAGGTAATCACATCCTCCAATGGGTTACTAAATTAGAAGAGTCATGTATTAAAGATTTTCATTCAATATGATAATTCGATTAACTTACCCTCGTATGTTAAAAAAGCAATATCACTTCTGCACTGAACATAATTGAACTCTTACTCAGAGGTAGTCATCAAATTGATGAGAAGTGTGGCATAATTGCTCGGGGACACATGGTCGCACGTCTTTCCCAGTTAAATAAGGCATCAAACGAAGTAAACAATGATTTCAAACTTTCTGAGAGTGGGCGGAAAGGACGAACTCCACCTACCCGTTCCCTACTCTCCATACCTCTTTGTCAGTTTTGTTGAGACCAAGTGAGTTGCCCGTAGGGTTACCATTACGTAGCTGTGAGCTTGCATTCGGAAGATGGCGCGTTAGAATCCCACCAAAATGGTTTTCTGTGGTTTCCTATTTTCTAGGCAAATGCTGGGATAAGGCGACACTCCGGAGATAAAATCGATATTTTGGTAATTTTGGTGATTTTTTCAAGGACTGAAATTGAAAGGATTGAGTTTCTTTTTTCTTGTCATAAAGTTTTTCCGCTGAATTAAAACAATTTATCACTGTAATAATGTTTTGTTTGCCAATTGTAATTTTACATTTAAATCCTATTTTTCTCCCATAATATTCTGCCAAATGTAACAAAATTTGTATGGTATTTGTATCACAGCTATATTAAGAAACCTGCGTATTGAATTTTTTATTGCAGAATTTTTTCAGGTAGCAGGGATTTTTAAGTCCAAAATTTTAGAACGTAAAATTTACACAAAGTTTAGTACGATATATCGCCTTTTATAAATTATCTACTGGAAAATCGATACGTAATGCTTTTAAAAGAAGTGTTATCTACCTAATTACGAATTTACATTAAAAAGTTAATTAAATTTATTGAAAACATGGAATTAAACATTTCAAAAACAAAAAAAAATGTATATGAAAGAAATGTTCGTGATATCTTTACTTTTATGTAGATGACATTCCCACAAAATTTCGTGTAAATCCAAGCATTAGGAAAAAATATATTTTTATCTCCGTAGTGTCCCCTTAAGACCACGACCGACACTTTCCCAGTCCTTGTCCTTTCCATTCCACCCTTTGACGTGTTAATACGACCTTACACCACTAGCAAACAGGAGGTTGAGATATTTAAATTGCACAAATCCAGTTTAATATTTGTATTGTTCTGCTGGTTGTGCCTGATATTACTTTTTAATCTATTTGTACCCAATGGACGGCTGCCTGGCCGAAGTGATGTAGGCGTTTTCGGTTCATCCGGAAATTCCCCTCCAGGAAATCGAAACATTTATGAAACGAGATTTCCATTTTCGGAGCTGCACATGGCCTTGGATACACTCAGTCTACACAAAAAATGAGTAGGCCTACCAGAATAATTCCTGGCGGCGAAGGCTAACCACTCTACCCAATCAAGTGGTGAGGTTACGGATAGTGGAAGCCTTTACCTTCCACCCCTCCAAGGGCCTTCATGGACGGTGGTAGGCGACATGCTTTAAACAAAATCTCACAGACCACCTGTTGCTATTACTTGATCTTTCTGGTAGTTTGCATCTGTCTCTTGAAACAGGCCTCCTTCTGGCGGGTAGGGGCGGCACATTATCACCTAGGCGACTAGATGCAATTTCTGAATATCAGTCTTGATAAATAAAAGAATATATTATGTGATGTTTCTTGATGAATAACAAAAGCATGAAAGAAGAGTATATTTTATCTTCGGTTATTGTAAGATATACTCGAAATGTCTCAACAAATGAGACAGTGGACCACACAAAATAATGCCGTAGGCTCGAAAAAGCCCCCAGGCCGTCGGTTGCACACCCCTAATCAAGAATATCTCTCGATTGCGCTCTGTTTTTGTACTTTGGAGGATTACTGTCTCCGGGATTGGTCCTTCCATTTCACAACTTGCAGTATAGGAGATGAGTCGCAGTTGCAGTTGAGCAGGTATAGCGTTCCATAAATGCGTCACGGAAAATTATGTTTCGCCGGTGTATAAGCCATTCTTTAGTCATAAACGATTGCTTTTTTATGTCACGCACAATCATAACTTAATTCACAAGTTAGTTGCATTAAAAGTAGCAAATCTTATAATTTGCTGGTATTTCATTAATTTCTTTGGCCTTAAAATGTGAAAGCATTCATGCTAATAATCTGTGGCAGTACTCTGGTTTTTAAAAGTCACACATTAGTCACACAAATGCACTGGTGTGAAGGGTGCAGGCTGTGACGAGAAGGCACGCGTGCTTGTGGGGGCGATCGTGTTACACCCTGGTGGGAGGTTGCAGAACCATGGCGGCCAGTCTCACCTTCATGGCATCAGGTGACCCTGTGATGGTGTGGAGCGGTCGGCGCGTGGGGGACATGCTGTATATGGTGTCGTTAGGAATGTTATTGCTCCCTAGTGCAGGCGTCTTCCGCCCCGCGGCGCTGTCCACATCACTTTTCTCGCTGCAACAAATGAAACAAATGCATTTTAATGTCAGAGAAAATGCGCCTAGGAATCTATCTCAATATGTGATAACTTATCATTGATTTTACACAGATCTGTTCTTGTGATAATGAGGTGCTCATAATTTATTTTTTGAACATTACTTTAAATTTGATTATGGTAAAATAAGAAAACGGATGACGTGAAAAATTAACGCGTAACTACAGTAGTATTAGTAGACAAGCAACCAAAATATAGGCACATTGCTGTAAGGATTGATTAATTGGAACATAGACTGGTGTGTAGGAACTTGGAAATCATACACTATACAAAAACGACAGCATTCTGGTAAAACTTTGAGAGAATACATATGATGATGTTTGTTATTTAAAGGGGCCTAACATCTAGATCATCGGCCCCAATGAAATGTATTGATTAAAAATGTACTTAATTACCCACACAAAATTAAAAGATGATGTATCACGGAAACAACCGGAAATAATAATTTAGTCTAATTGCTGCCATTGGTGGTAAACCCTTCTACACTGTTCGCCCTTGGAGGTCTGTACTGTTCGTATCAAGTAGAACCTCAGTTATTTCATTCCAGGCTGTATGAGTCCTGCGCAGCAGATACCACCTTAGCTAAAAGGCTCGTAATTGAAAAAACACACACTCTCTCTCACTCACTCACTCACTCACTCACTCTTAGCCCAATTCTTATCTTCTGAAGACCGGGCGAGTTGGCTGTGCGCGTAGAGGCGCGCGGCTGTGAGCTTGCATCCGGGAGATAGTAGGTTCGAATCCCACTATCGGCAGCCCTGAAGATGGTTTTCCGTGGTTTCCCATTTTCACACCAGGCAAATGCTGGGGCTGTACCTTAATTAAAGCCACGGCCGCTTCCCTCCAACTCCTAGGCCTTTCCTATCCCATTGTCGCCATAAGACCTATCTGTGTCGGTGCGACGTAAAGCCCCTAGCAAAAAAAAAAAAAAAAAAAAATCTTCTGCAGATAGGCTGGCGACTTCAAAATATTTTGATGATCAGCTGGTGACTCCAAAATCTTCTGACGATCAGGTGGTGTCTCCAAATTTTCTGATTATCAACTCAAAAACTAAGGTTACAAAACCTGCAGTGAAACTTCCACATTTTATTTTACATAACCAATACAGCCAACTGATAGTACATGCATTAGGTTTAGGTACTTGTCCCTTCGTGGGATGAGTTTGAATATTCCCTGCTCGCTCCTGGTAAAAATCCTGTCCTTGCGTGTTTAGCCACGTTGTCGTGAAGTGTTTCACCTCCTCGCCATATGCCGTAACGTAATCCTCCTCTGGTTCTGAATCAGCTCCTCCTCGCGAGCTGTGTTTAAATCTGTTGACGTCGTGCTGGGACGGCTACTGCGATCCTCGTCGGTGACCTTTCCTCTAGCGGCCGTGAACTCTCGACACCATTCTGCGACATACTGACGAGTCATTGCAGTCTCTCCGTAAACCTCTCCCAGGCGCTGTTGAATTTCAGCCGCGGTTACATGTTTCGCTCACAGAAATCGAATAACTGAGCTGATTTTTTCGTGAGATCAGTTTTCCAAACGATTCACCATTTGGGTTTACTTACAACTAGCGCTGTAGATGTCGGGTAACTGAAATTCCGCACATTTGCCAACCGCATGTATTAGAATTATAGCTCACTACTATTCATTTCTCTATAACAGACGAAACTCCAAGAATACCGGCCTTATAACCTTAGTTTTTGATCACGCCTCGTACCTCATCCAGAATTGGTGGGGCGATTGGTTCTCCTGTAGTAGAAGTGAAGACTTATCTTCATAATCAATTATTGTTTCACACTTCTGCTTCCATGCGATGTATATCAGTTATTAGAATGTAACGATTACAATTTAATTTCAAGACGAAAATTACAAATAAAATTCCATTGTGTAAAAAGTAACGATTACAAGTAAAATTACATTTTGTAAAAGTAACGATTACAAGTAAAAATAAATTGTGTAGAAAGTAACGATTACAAGTAAAAATTACATTTTGTAAAAAGTAACGATTACAAGTAAAATACTTTTTGTAAAATGTAACGATAACAACTAAAAATTATATTTTGTAAAACGTAACGATTACAAGTAAAAATTACATTGTGTAAAAAGTAACGATTACAAGTAAAATTACATTTTGTAAAAGTAACGATTACAAGTAAAATTACATTTTGTAAAAGTAACGATTACAAGTAAAAATTACATTAGGTAAAACGTAACGATTACTAGTAAAAATTACATTTTGTAAAAAGTAACGACTACAAGTAAAAAAATACTTTTTCGTAAAAGGTAACGATTACAAGTAAAATTAAATTTTGTAATAGTAAAATACATTACAAGTAAAATACATTTGGCAGATGGTAACAGTTAAAAGTAAAAATTACTTTTTGTAAAACATAACTATTACAAGTAAAAATTACATTTTGTAAAAAGTAACGATTACAAGTAAAAGCTACTTTGTCGTAAAAGGTAACGATTACAAGTAAAAATTAAATTTTGTAATAGTAAAATACATTACAAGTAAAATACATTTGGCAGATGGTAACAGTTAGAAGTAAAAATTACTTTTTGTAAAACATAACAATTACAAGTAAAAATTACATTTTGTAAAACATAACAATTACAAGTTAAAATTACTTTTTGTAAAACATAACAATTACAAGTAAAAATTACATTTTGTAAAAAGTAACGATTACAAGTAAAAATGACTTTGTAGAATGTTACAAGTAAAAATTATAATTTTGTAAATAGTAACGATTACAAGTAGAAATTATGTTTGTAAAAAGTAACGATTGCAAGTAAAAATTACGTTTTGAAAAAGTAACGATTATCAGTGAAAATTACATTTTGTAAAAAGTAACGACTACAAGTAAAAAATTACTTTTTCGTAAAAGGTAACGATTACAAGTAAAAATTACATTTTGTAATAGTAAAATACATTACAAGTAAAATACATTTGGCAGATGGTAACAGTTAGAAGTAAAGATTACTTTTTGTAAAGCATAACAATTACAAGTAAAAATTACATTTTGTAAAAAGTAACGATTACAAGTAAAAGTGACTTTTTGTAGAATGTTACAAGTAAAAATTATAATTTTGTAAATAGTAACGATTACAAGTAGAAATTATGTTTGTAAAAAGTAATGATTAATAGTAAGAATTACATTTTGTAAAAAGTTACGATTACAAGTAAAAGCTACTTTTTGTAAAAAGTAATGATTAGCAGTAATAAAATACATTTTGGACAAAGTATCGATTACAAGTAAAAATTACATTTTGTAAATAGTACCGATTACAAGTAAAAATTACAGTTTGTAAAAAGTAATGATTAATAGTAAGAATTACATTTTGTAAAAAGTTACGATTACAAGTAAAAGCTACTTTTTCGTAAAAGGTAACGATTACAAGTAAAAATTACATTTTGTGAAAAGTTACGATTTCAGTTAAAATACATTTTGCAAAATGTAACAGTTACAAGTAATAATTACTTTTTGTAAATAGTAACGATTTCAGGTAAAAATTACCTTTGTAAATAGTAACGATTAAAAGTAAAAATTACCTTTTGTATAAAGTAACGATTGCACGTAAAAACTACATTGTGTAAAAAGTAACGATTACAAGTAAAAATTACATTTTGTAAAAAGTAACGATTACAAATAAAAATAAATTGTGTAGAAAGTAACGATTACAAGTAAAAATTATATTTTGTAAAAAGTAACGATTAAAAGTAAAATACCTTTTGTAGAATGTAACGATAACAACTAAAAATTATATTTTGTAAAACGTAACGATTACAAGTAAAAATTACATTGTGTAAAAAGTAGCGATTACAAGTAAAAATTACGTTTTGTAAAAAGTAACGTCCGCCTCTGTGGTGTAGTGGTTAGCGTGATTAGCTGCCACCCCCGGAGGCCCGGGTTCGATTCCCGGCTCTGCCACGAAATTTGAAAAGTGGTACGAGGGCTGGAACGGGGTCCACTCAGCCTCGGGAGGTCAACTGAGTAGAGGTGGGTTCGATTCCCACCTCAGCCATCCTGGAAGTGGTTTTCCGTGGTTTCCCACTTCTCCTCCAGGCGAATGCCGGGATGGTACCTAACTTAAGGCCACGGCCGCTTCCTTCCCTCTTCCTTGCCTATCCTTTCCAATCTTCCCATCCCTCCACAAGGCCCCTGTTCAGCATAGCAGGTGAGGCCGCCTGGGCGAGGTACTGGTCATACTCCCCAGTTGTATCCCCCGACCAAGAGTCTGAAGCTCCAGGACACTGCCCTTGAGGCGGT
Organism: Anabrus simplex; assembly: GCF_040414725.1. Taxonomy (NCBI): domain Eukaryota; kingdom Metazoa; phylum Arthropoda; class Insecta; order Orthoptera; family Tettigoniidae; genus Anabrus; species Anabrus simplex. Next base: position 301,669,950 of record NC_090271.1, on the reverse strand, counting down.
AGAGGTGGGATCCCTCGCTAAGTCCGAGGGAAAAACCGAACCTGGAGGGTAAACAGATGATGATGATGATGATGAAAAAGTAACGATTACAAATAAAAATTGTATTGTGTAAAGAGTAACTATTTCAAATAGAAATTACATTTTGTAGAAAGTAACGATTACAAGTAAATGTTTTGTAAAAAGTAATGATTACAAGTAAAAATTACATTTTGTAAAAAAGTAACGATTACAAGTAAAAATTACATTTTGTAAAAAGTAACAATTACAAGTAAAAATTACATTGTGTAAAATGTAACGATTACAAGTAAAAATAAATTGTGTAGAAAGTAACGATTACAAGTAAAAATTAATCGTTACAAGCAATTTGATTACTTTTACTCAATTAATTCCCAACTCTGATGCAGAGTGAATCTAAGTGCCATGTGCTGCTTCAGAAGAGGAAATCTCGTTTCTAAATGTTTCCTTTCCTTACGGGGAATTGAACCGATATCCTTCCGGTTGAGCCAAACACGGCTTTATCATCTCGGCATCAAAAATGCAAATTATATTCAGAAATATAGTCACCAAAATTCGGCCTAAAACATTTAATATTCATATTAATATCTCAACACACAATAAAACAGCACAGACCAATGTCACTTCTTAGCACCCTGGACTATGTACATTTCCAAACATTCGTGTCACTTGCAATCACCTATTGTGTTCGCAAAAGATTTGTCTCACAGCATTGGTGAACTGTGCAGTCCTAGCAGATCTCGGATGAACCGACTGACGGCGGTCACACATACTTTTGGTCTCATCGATGCGTTCAATAGACGGACATTCTGGTGATGCCAAGCTTCTTTAATGAGACCAAAGATGTCTGAAGGTTGTCTTCTTCCGTTGTGCAGCGCTATTACCGAGACACAGCCACCTCCGTAGTGGAACGGTTAGCACTATTAGATACTGTCATCGGCGTCCCGGGTTCAATTCCTCGTACTGCCAGAACTTTAAGATTGGCAAGAGGGCTGAGAAATGAAAATCCACAGCCTGTTTCCAGTCATTCGAGTGGGTGAGGAATGGAATGAATTAAGCCCCCATCTAGCGGCGATGATAGGAAATTGTGCCGGCTGCCGAAGCCTGTCGTACTCCTCTGGGGCAACGATTAATGACTGACAGATGGAATGAAAGATGACAGAGAAAACTGGAGTACCCGGAGAAATCCTGTTCCGCCTCCGATTTGGCCAGCACAAGTCTCACATCGAGTGACCGGGATTTGAACCACGGAACCAAGCGGTGAGAGGCCGGCGCGCGTCCGCCTGAGCCACGGAGGTTAAAAAGATACATACACTGACTTAGCAAATGTCATGGGATAGTCACCTAATAGTGTGCAGGGCCTCCTCTGGCCCTGCGAACTGCAGTGAGACGCCGTAGAAGTGACAAGTCCCTGGTAGTCCTCTGGACGCAGCTGACACCAAATCATTTGCAGAGCGGCCGCCAATGCTGGTCTGTTCGTGGGTGCAGGATCCATGGCACGGACCCTGCGTTCCAGGACATCCCATATAAGCTCGATAGGGTTCATATCGGGCTCCTAGGTGGCCACGGCAGTCGTTGGACCTCCGCTGCATGTTTCTGGAACCACTCCCGGGCGACGTGGGAGCGATGTGGCGGCGTGTTATCATCTTGAAACACCGCAGAACTGTCTGGGCGCTGGAAGGCCAAAAATGGGTGGAGATGGTTTCCGAGCAGCTCAACATACCGCGTACCATTCAAAGTCTCTTCCAGAACAACTAGGGGGCCCATTCCATACCAGGAAAATGCACCCCAGACCATAACAGAGACACCAGCGCCCTGGACCACACCTTCGAGGGCGGCGGGATCCATCGCTTCATGTGGTCTGCGCCATACACGGTGCTTCCCATCGGCATGGTGCATTTCAAATAGTGATTCGTCCGACCATATCACGTTACGCCATTGTTCCAGTGTCCATCCCTGGTGGCTGGCGACAAATGCGCGTCGTTGTGCCCGATGACGTTGGGTTAACAGTGGCACCCGTGTGCGGCGCCGGCTCCCATAACCCATAGAACCCATGTTCCCACGGATTGTCCACTGGGAGATGTGTCTAACACGGCCTGTGTTGAAATGAGCCGTAATTTGTTGCACAGTTGCCCGTCTGTCACTATTGACAATCCGTCTCAGATGTCGCCGGTCACGGTCATCGAGGGTGGCTGGGCGGGCGGTCGTTCGTCTGTTGTGGACGGTGACACCCGCATTCAACCACACACCCTGGACACGGTTGATCGTGTGAAGCCGAATTCCCGCACCACTTCCGAAATCGCACTTCCCATCCTTCGGGCACCGACCACCATACCCCGTTCGAACGGTGTCAACTCACGACGACGTTCCATGTTACACCTGTCACATGCACAGCCACTGCTCACAAGGTCTCCTATACAACTGCCAGTGGCACAGGGGGCGTGTGGTGCGCAGACAACACACCTGCGCATCAGTGCTCCGCTATCCCATGACATTTGCTCAGTCAATGTAGAACTCATCTACATTGGGGGTGTGCCTGAAAAGAGTTGCTCCACCTGGCGCATGAATTTAGATTATCGAGACACAATTTTTCGTAATCGTCCCATCCTATGATTACGACACACAGCATGAATCCGAATCTCTTTCTAAAAGAGGTTTACCGGGCGAGCTGGCCGTGCGGTTAGAGGCGCGCGGCTGTGAGCTTACATCCGGGAGATACACTAGTGGGTTCGAATCCCACTGTCGGCAGCCCTGACAATGATTTTCCGTGGTTTCCCCACTTCCACACCAGGCAAATGCTGGGACTGTACCTTAATTAAGGCCACGGTCGCTTCCTTCCAACTCATAGGCCTTCCTATCCCATCGTGGCCATAAGACCTATCTGTGTCGGTGAGACGTAAAGCCACTAATAAAAAAGAAAAAATGTTGTCTTACCATTTTTAAAAATTCACTTTAAGTCCTACCGACACGGATAGGTCTTATGGCGACGATGGGATAGGAAAGGGTTAGGAGTGGGAAGGAAGTGGCCGCGGCCTTAATTAAGATACAGCTCCAGCATTTGCCTTGTGTGAAAATGCGAAACCATGCAAAACCATCTTCAGGGTGCGACAGTGGGGTTCGAACCCACTATCTCACGAATGCAAGCTCGAACTCACCGCCACTTGCTCGTTTCTTACATGTCACTAGATGGTATCGCCGAAAGTTTTTAAAATCAGTATTCATGGACAGACTATGTAAACTCATGTTCATAAAAACCGGAACACCTTGACAGACTAGAGATAGGAGGTTCATATTCGCATCCATGTGTATTAGTATATTCTGAAGAAATGATCAGCATTTGAACCATGTCGACCCTCGGGTTCAAGGCCCACATCGATATCTCGGCGCACCACTACCGACTGATAAAATGTGCCTGCGATTCTCGTTGTCGTTATAAACCGAAGATAATGGGTCAGTGTGACTTGAGCAGACGTGCAGGATGCCTCGCAGACATATGCGAGAACCACACCGTCAAATGAATGAGTTTCAAAGAGGGTGCATTATTGGCATGAAATGACGTGATGCATCCATCCGTGTGGGACGAAGTGTGTCGGCAGTGTAACGGGTGTGTACAGAATGGTTCACTGAAGGCCGCAGAACACGACGAGTTGGATCTGGTCGCACCACCCAGACTACCCCCCGAGAAGATCGATACCTTAACCGAATGGCATTGCAGGACAGATCTGCGTCCTCCTCGGCTCTGGCGCAACAGCGGAACAGTGTAACACATCGTACACTATCAGGAGTGACAGTCCGTTGCCGTTTTTTTTACGGTCTGGGTTACCGGCGCGTCGTCCACTTCTTCGCCTTCCATTGACACCGACCCTCCACAGCAGAATCAACAACAGCAGCTCCAACATCCCTCTCCATGGAGACAACTACGACCCAGGGAGATCACGGCAGGCTGGCTGAACCCCGACGCTACCAAGGTTCTGCAACTTGCTCGACATCTAGAGCAACAACTCCTTCTGCTCCCGTCAGGCAGAGACAAGCACGACATCGAGTCAGTCCTTTGGGGACTGTCGGCTTGGGACGTCCTCGACGGCCCACAACGCACCTACTTCGCTACCAGAGCTGGTTTGAAACCTTTAAAAGGACAGCGCGCCCGAGGAGGAGCGTCAGTTGAGTTTGAAGCGGAGGCACCGACAGTCACAACGAGACCGTCATGGACAACACTCGTGAGACAGGACATCACCGACGCCCATCCTTGGTTTTTAGTGGCAAAACCTAATGGTGCAGCAAGAATTATCCAAGACCTCAGTACATGGACTCCTTACTACATCACACCCAAGTTCTCCCTAGCTAATCCGGCGCAGGCATTACAGAAGATACCACAAGGAGCTTCAATGATTAAAATTGATCTCCGATCTGGGTTTTATCATCTACCCATTCGGACATCTCACCGCAGATTTTATGGACTGTACTATCGTGGGAAGACTTATGCCTTCACACGTCTACCTATGGGACATCCACTTGCCCCATCCGTGATGCAGCGATGGGCTGTGGCAGTAACCAATGTTCTTTCTGACCAGTTCCACGTCACCTGTATATGCTACTTGGACGATTGGCTGATATATCACCCTCGTCAAGTACCAGTACAGGACATCCTACTTTACCTGGACTTAGTCATCGGAGCGACAGTGAATCGGGAGAAGTCAGTGCTTCAGCCAACTACTGATTTAACCTACCTAGGGGTGGAAATTGATACTATCTCTCAAACCCTAGCTTTGTCGCCCGGAGTGATTAAACGCGTGACATGACAACCTACCTTCAAGTGATTCCACGAGTGGTTAATGATGATTTAGCGCGAGTAGCCGGATATGTAGCCTGGATATTATATGTGATGCGATGGCCTATGTTTATTGTGAGACACATATTGAGTCGTGAAGCCTATTGGCCAAGACAAATACTAAATCCTACCACCCTGCGATCAGTGCGACAAGTTCGTCAGGACTCAGTGACAGTGAGAGTGTATACCGATGCCACCCCTCGTAGTCTGTTTGGACATGCCAGCTGAGGCGTCAGAGTAGAACCGGTTGGTCTACAATGGGATCAGTCGATACGTAGTTGTTGTTGCCCTTTCCCTCCTTGGCTGCAGACTGTCCCGGAGCTCGGCCTCCACTCGCCTTTTATAGCCAATCTTGGCTGGCGTGTAGTGGAGGAAAAGCACCGGGCGCAGCCCGCGAGCCAAAGAGGGAGAAAAGGCGGCGGAGTCGAACATATATCTGACTCCGTCAGTGCTTTATTAAAAGAAATTTTACAAAGTATGAACATAAGACATTTGATACAAACACATGTGGTATATATAACTATTTAGATTATGTACGTGGCTTAAACACGTACAACAAGAATACAAAAGAAATAACAACAGAAAAGGTAAAGAATATCAGAAAACAGGCTAAATTTAAATATGAAACCTGGTTTGTAGCTGCTCGTTCAAAGTATTGAGAAGATGATAGTCCACACGTGTTCCTGCAGTTCGGGTGTCCTCTAGGGCAGGGAGGCCCGTTAGAGAACGTATCAGGGTGGCCGCCGGTGACGGGGACGGGTTCCGTTGTGGACGGCAGCGCTTCCCTCCTCGAACTGAAGGGTTCATGTTGGTGCTGTTGACTTGGTCCCCCGAGTGCCGCGGCCCCGTCCTCTTCCTCGACCGCGAGAGACCGGGGTCGACCGAGTCACTGGTTGGAAGGAAAACCCTTCCGGCATCCACGCCAGGGTTTCGGAGGTAGCTTGATCCAGTTGTATGGCTTGAGACCATCCTCGACTGGTTGCTACATATAGCAAGTTTGCTCTGGTAGCGAAGTAGGTGCGTTGTGGGCCGTCGAGGACGTCCCAAGCCGACAGTCCCCAAAGGACTGACTCGATGTCGTGCTTGTCTCTGCCTGACGGGAGCAGAAGGAGTTGTTGCTCTAGATGTCGAGCAAGTTGCAGAACCTTGGTAGCGTCGGGGTTCAGCCAGCCTGCCGTGATCTCCCTGGGTCGTAGTTGTCTCCATGGAGAGGGATGTTGGAGCTGCTGTTGTTGATTCTGCTGTGGAGAGTCGGTGTTGTCCATGACGATCTCGTTGTGATCCTGTTGAGATGTTTCGTCGTATGACTCGAGCTGGTCCAGGCGCTGTTGGAATGTGGTTTGCTGGAGTGATAGATTCTGAACCATGGACCGAATTTCTTGTAAGGCTTGTAGAGTTGTCAAGTCGGTCGTTGCGTTGGCCATGCGGGGTGTGTGGCCTTTGTCCTCTCCGTTGCGGTCGGCCGAGGTGCCTCTGCTCCGTGAGCGTGTCTTTGGTGCTGGTGTCCGTGGTTTCTGTTCTGGAAACATGCTAGAGTGCAATGGTGTATGGAACGACGCCACTGGGGATGGGAATGGCAGCAGATAGTGTTTTCGGACTAAACCATATTCTGTTTGTTTGAAAATGATGGCCGCATTTTGGTTCGCCACAGAAAGGGGTAGAGGCATTCCATTGAGTGGATTCGCACAAGACATACAGCACCAACTCAAGGCCTTATTGTGTGGGGTGCTATTTGGATACAACCACAAATCACAGTTGGTGCGTGTCCAGGGCACTATGGCCAGTTTGTCCTGCGTGAACGACATCCTGCGACTCGTAGCCATATCCTTTCTGCATGACAACCCAGACGTCTTATTTCAGCAGGACAATGCGCACCCACATGTTGCTGCACGAACACGTGCCTTCTTGTTGTCACAGGATGTCAGAGTATTGCCCTGACTCGCCCGATCACCGGACTTGTCGCCAATCGAAAATGTGTGGGATATGGTGAAACGACGGGTGTGGCGCTGTGACCCACTGCCAACCACCAAAGATGAACTGTGGAACCAGTGAATGCAGCTTGGATGGCTATACCCCAGGACGCCATTCGCGCCTTATACGCGTCGATGCCATCACGCATGGAACAAGTTATTTGTGCCCATGGAGGACCCAGTACCTACTAGGCAATAGGGCACATGCTGAACCTAGGTGGCTGAAATGCTAATCGTTTCTGCAGAACATGTCCTGTGAATATGAACTTCCTATCTCTAGTCTTTCAAGGTGTTCTGTTTTTTAATGAACATCTTACGAATGCAAGCTAATAGCTACATGACTCAATCCTCGGGGTAACTTGCTCGCTTCTTACATGTCACCATATGGTATCGCCGATAGTTTTTAAAATCAGTATTCATGGACAGACTATGTACACTCATGTTCATAAAAACCGGAACACCTTGAAAGACTGGAGATAGAAAGTTCATATTGATAAGAAATTTGCATTAATATGTTCTAAAGAAATGATTAGCATTTGAACCATGTCGGCATTCAGGTTCAAGGTCCACATCGATATCTCGTCGCACAACCACCGACTGATAAAATGTGCTCCATCCCCGGTTGGCTGCCGACAGTGCGTTTACCATCACCATCCCATGATTTAAATAGGAGAATACGAATATGTTAAGCAATTTATTTCCGTAGGTATTTCCGTGCTAAAAAAGTACGCTACATTCAGTACGAAAAGTTTAAAGAATTCTGTTCTGGCAAGTCCGTACCCAGTTAATTACTTATCAGTTATCTATAGTTAGACTTCTGTAGAAAGTTGAGGGTTTCTCAAACAATGAAGTCACCCGCTACAATAAACAATATTATCGGACGCAATCACGATTCAGGCTAATGCAAGCAATGAGCTGGAAACACAAACAACTAGAGCAGCTATCTACGACGTCTTGACTTATTGGCTCTCCATTAATCACATATTTATCGACGTTTACTCTATCTTAATACGAATCCTCGCCTGTACTCCATCAGTCTGTGATCGATAGTCTATTCCTGAGCCTTTCAGATTACGTATTTAGCCAATATTTGCTCTAAATAGCAAGAGAGCTCTTTAAGTACTTTAATGTATCCTCCAATCTTATGAGTCAAGCAATATTATAAGTAGCTTGTGCGTTTATGAAATTACCGCTGACAGGGGCAATACGGAACATCTTAGCTGTTGGAATGTTCCTTGGTTAACCCTCTGCTTGACGTCGTCGTGTCTTGTTCTGGTTCATCTCTGAGACAACTTATTCTCCTTCTTATGTATATACCTTTACTTCAAAGTAAGTTGGTGGTCATCTTGTTCCACAACCAGTCCCAAAATTATCACAGGGTATACTCTAAGACAGGGCATGGAAAATACCGCATGCAAAAGCACTCTGACTTTTAAAATTAGTGAGTTACAGCTAATCAAAGCCTTTGCTGGCAGGACCTAGTTTTTGCAGTGCACCATGTCTTCTGGTATATGCTAGAGCAATTTTGTTACTTTCATAGATCTGTCTCTGTCTTATCCTTGGATTTGACAAAATGAAAGTGACTGAGGGATGAGCGATGCTAGTAATGCCAATCCTTGTGCAGCCAGTCCCTGCTATGAATGGTGTGAAAATGTAGCTCATAGGGTCGGTTGGTGCATACATATCAGTGGGCTTGGCAGACTGATATGTAATAGCAACTCTGGCTCGGTGAGGAAAGCAACGGGAAACTACCTCACTCCTCATTTCCTTTGTACGCCTCTTCAGTGATGCCCAGGCCATCTATGATAGCTGATGGCAGAGCTGTTGAGGATCCCACCAGCGGCATCGCAGACGGACTGAACATACATACAGCTAGTCAAGTCCGTGCACAGGGGGGGAGGAAATAAAATTGAACTTTGCAAATGTAAACAGCATATACGGGTTTTGAAATAGCCTACAATAATTAAGACATATTAAAAAACAAACATTTGCAAAAACAGAAACAAAAACAAAACAATTGGATTTAACCTATAAAATTTGTGCCATCTTTAAATGTTTCTCTATGAATATAGTTAATTAATTTACTGAAAAGATAAATGGAGATTTTAATTTTGGTATATACAGATTGCTTCTTTCATGTTCTTAATACATTTTGCACCATAAAACACAGTTTCAATGAACAAATAGAAATATTTTAAAACTTACAGTGAAACATATTGTTACCTCAATTTTTAAACAAGTGACAGAAATCTGTGTGTCGCACTGCACGCACGTGTTAAAACATGTTCTATCCACCAGACCGCTTTCTACTTCACCCTTTGAGTTGTAAAAGGTACTGCTCTAAAGCTATGTCATACTTGCCTTTCTGTAAAATCTATTCGAAAGTAAAAAGTATTTATTACTATAGATTTCGTTTTGGGACACGACCCCTTCCCTCACCTCCCACAAATTCTAACCCCCTCCGAAAAATATTCTTGGATGTGGCCTTGCAGCTAGTTACAACAACCTCTTAACCTTAACCCCATGGCACTACAGCCCTTGAAGAGCCTTGGCCTACCAAGCAACCGCTGCTCAGCCCGAAGGCCTGCAGATTACAAGGTGTCGTGTGGTCAGCACGACGAATCCTCTCGGGCGTTATTCTTGTCTTTCTAGACCGGGGCCGCTACCTCACCGTCAGATAGCTCCTCAATTCTAATCACGTAGGCTGAGTGGACGAACCATCCCTCAGGTCCAGGTAAAAATACCTCACCTGGCCAGGAATCGAACCCGGGGCCTCCGTGTAAGAGGCAGGCACGCTACCCCTACACCATGGGCCGGCTAATTACAACAAACGTCCCTCAATTTGGCAATACAGGCATAAGCAAGACGTTTTATAATGACAAAGAATAAATCCATTTTGAACTCACTTCTGTAGTTTGAAAACCTTAATTCAGTTACGCAGTTTTCTGCTGGACCTACTTCCGGCTATTTATTAAAATACAACCCAAGATGCCTCTTTTAGTTTGCGATCACACTTTTCACAGAAATAAACTCTTGAATTGGTGTATTATTCAGTACGATGATTTTGCAACTACGTCTTCATATATTTCTCAGGCTTAAATCGGTCAAGTGGTGAGCTATTTGAATGTATGAACGTAAGGCTGGAGACGTAAGCAACGAAAGTGTTATATAATGGTGAGTTCCCTCCAAAGAGGCTTGGTGAAAGCCATTCGAGCTGACACCGTACAGGCGACCTGCGCGCCTATGAAGATGGGGCCCTAACTATGATGATTATAATGATAAACACGGTACATACTCACAGCTACCGAGCCATCGCACCCCCGAATCGGCCGGAAATCGAACCCGGGACCCTCTGAACCAAAGACCAGCACAAGGAGCCAGACAACGAACCGTGGTAACCTTAAAAATAAGTGCGGTTAGGGGCGCAGCTGTGAGCTTGCATCCGAGAGATAGTGGATTTGAACCCCACTATTGGCAGCCGTGAAGATGGTTTTCCGTGGTTTCCCATTTTCACACCAGGCAAATGCTGGGGCTGTATCGTAATTAAGACCACGGCCGCTTCCCTCCCACTTCTAGGCTTTTCCTATCCAATCGTCGTCGTAAGACCTGTCTGTGTCGGTGCGACGTAAAGCAAATTGCATAATAATAATAATAATAATAATAATAATAATAATAATAATAATAATAATAATAATAGTAATAATATGATATGATTTTAACGTCCCATAAATTGTTATAGGCTTGAAGAGACACCAAAATGTTGCCTTAACGTGCAGTAAAACCTTCTAACAATGGGACGAGGCTCATTTTTAAATTCAAATCAACTGCGCTATGATTCCATCCGCCATCCTTAAACATAAAAGGCTAATGCACCAACCATTAAAGCTACGCAGCCAGTCATAGGACAGTTGTGTTTTGTTTTGTCGCATCCTATAACGCGTATCTGACAACAATCTTCCTACCCATTATATTCCGAGTTGGCTGTGCAGTTAGGGTCGCGCAGCGGTGAGCTTGCATCCGAGAGATTGTGGGTTCGAACCCCACTGCCGGCAGACTGAAGATGGTTTTCCGTGGTTTCCCATTTTCACACCAGGTAAATGCTGGGGCCGTACCTTAATTAAGGCCACGGCCGCTTCCTTCCCACTCCTAGCCCTTTCCTACCCTATAGTCGCTGTAAGACCTGTCTGTGTCGGTGCGACGTCAATCAAATAGCAAAAACAAACAAACCCACTAACTACCGATTGCAAGTTGACAGCTACGTGATCATATTATTATTATTATTATTATTATTATTATTATTATTATTATTATTATTATTATTATTATTATTATTATCATCATCATCATCATCATCATAAGAATTGTTCCACACAACACGAGTTTTAGGCAACCGATACATTTTTCTAAGAGAATCATTGTAAACCTGAGATTCCTCTATCTACTTTCATGCTTGAATAAACGGACGAAATATTTCTCTTCTTGACTACGTTAGCGTTCTTGATTTGTTCCCAATAAATTCAAAGCAGTCCTGGTTGGATATACACCGTTTACAATTCACGGAACGGATTTTAAAACAACTTGGACAATGTTGGAAAGAAGAAAAAAAGCTAGTGATGTGTTATCATTACGTAAGATAATGTGCGTGTCACAGAGTAATGTATGGGCGAAGTAACCAGACTCTATAATAATATGAATGACAAATGCTGCGTTAAGATAAGAAGAACAATGCAGCCCTGATTTATTCAGATCGAAAGTGAGCTTCCGAAGGAAAGAGTAGTCTTTCCATTTCCTCCCCAGTCTGACCATTCTTCTTTCCACCACTGTTCATTCTTGTGATAAATAAGATTTTGTCAAGTGTGGGAAGGAAGGGTTTGTATAATATTCTAGGCTGGATGAAATTTATTGGTGTTATGGGTATGCAAATGGGGATCTCAGTGCCATCATCCCAGAAAATTATAACTCTGATTATAGGATAAAACGGCGTCCTTAATACATATATATTTGGCTACGAAAAGAAGACATTCATTTACAATTTTAGAAATTATTCGTTCACCGTTTCTTGCACCTACCATCATGACACTTATCAAGTCTAACGGACTGTTCCCTTTCTTTGTTCCATTATACTGTTTTTACGCTTCACTAATAATGTACACATTCCACTGCCGCATGCATATAAGAAACGATGTCATCATTATGACTCGCATATCACTGTTGTAGGAGAAAACATGGCGGCCTCAGTTCCTGGAAGCGAGCTGGAAGCCAGCAGTCAATCACACCCTGCACTCTGCTGAGTTAACGAGTTCCTTGTTTGGTGTCGAAAGGTTACCAAACCACTTCCTTCCACACTATTTACCCTTTATTCGTGTCGATTACAGTGGACGATTTGGGAACTCCGGCTGCAGCAGACGTATTAAATACCATAAGCTGCTAATAGACACCGGGCTGCCGTTGAAGAGTAGTGGTGTGAGGTGAGGTGGTCATGTTTTGTCCCCAATTATACAAGAACTAGGAGTGTCTCTGTGTACAGTAGAATCTCGAATATCCGACCTGCACTGGACATGAAACGGATGTGATGTCTAGGAAGACCGAATATTGCAGGATAAATTGGAATAAAATATTTTGTGCAATGCAAACCTGATTTGAGCAGCGATAGTTTTAATTGATAATAACGGGCGCCAGGAAATGTTCTCCGCAGTGCCTGCGTGCTGCTGGATGAGGTAGCATGAGCAGTTTAGTTGGCAGCACGGTGTCACATCTGTCACCCTCGCTCGCTCGCCGACAGGCCAAGGTCAACAGGGTAGCAGTACAGGAAAAGCCACACGTGTTAGCTGTGGGCTGTCGAAATCGTCAGTGTGTATTGCAGTGAGCGAATGTTCAGATAGATTATTGAAATAGTGCAACAGAATACAGGGGGTAATGTTTACTACTGAAGAGAGAGGTTTTTCTTTTCTTTTTTTGGGGGGGGGGTAGTACGTTTTCCGCGAAGGCGATCGGTTTACAGAAAATGTTAAACTAAAATTTCAGGCATGGTTTCCTAATTCAAAGTGTCCAAACCGGGATACCGTTCGGGATTTGATAAGCGAATTTCTTGTGACCGGCTCAGTCCACGATGTACCGGAAACAGGCAGGCCTACGCTTTTGACAGACGAAAAACTTGATGAAATTTCCGATATGTCGGGCTGAGTGGCTCAGACGGTTAAGGCGCTGGCCTTCTGACCCCAACTTGGCAGGTTCGATCCTGGATCAGTCCGGTGGTATTTGAAGGTGCTCAAATGTGTCAGCCTCGTGTCGGTACGTAAAAGAACTCCTGCGGGACTAAATTCCGGCACCTCGGCGTCGCCGAAAACGTAAAAGAGTAGTTAGTGGGACGTAAAACGAATAACATTATTATTATTATTATTATTATTATTATTATTATTATTATTATTATTATTATTATTATTATTATTATTACCGAGCTCGATAGCTGCATTCGCTTAAGTGCGCCCAGTATCCAGTATTCGGGAGATAGTAGGTTCGAACCCCACTGTCGGCAGCCCTGAAAATGGTTTTCCGTGGTTTCCCCATTTTCACACCAGGCAAATGCTGGGACTGTACCTTAACTAAGGCCACGGCCGCTTCCTTCCCACTCCTAGCCCTTCCCTGTCCCATCGTCGCCATAAGAGCTATCTGTGTCGGTGCGACGTAAAGCAACTAGCAAAAAATTATTATTATTATTATTATTATTATTATTATTATTATTATTATTATTATTATTATTATTATTATTATTATTATTATTATTAAATTTCCGATATAATGCTGCGAAGTCCAAGTAAATCAGTCCATTATATAAAAACTTTAGTGAAAGTCTTCGACAGTATGTGTAGACGTATTGAAGTCTGTCTTCGAACACAAGGACAACACTTCCAGCATCTGTTATGAATTGCTGTGGTTAGTACAAAAGTTTACAGTTTGTTGTTTGTTTGTTTTGATACAAGCGGGAGCAGCAGTGCTGCCAACTTAACTGCTACTGCAGCCCCGCACAGCGGCGCGTAGGCGCTGCGGAGAACATTTCCTGGCGCCCCGTATTTTGTAGCATAGTCAGGTTTTTTTATGTCTGCTGGTTTGTGGCAGAGCAATTTTGTTACTTTCTTTGATCTGTCTCAGTCTTATTCTTGGCTTTGAAAATATGAAAGGACTGAGGTGTGAGCGATGCTAGTAATGCCATTCCTTATGCAGCCAGTCCCTGTTACGAATGGTATAAAAATGTTGCTCATAGAGTCGGTTGATGCATGCATATCAGTGGGCTTGGCAGAATGATATGTAATAGCAATGAGGAAAGCAACGGGAAACTACCTCACTCCTCATTTCCCTAGTACGCCTCTTCAGTGATGTCTAGGCCATTTATGACAGCTGATGGCGGAGTCATTGAGGATTTAACTAGCTTTCAGCCTGATGACTGAACATACATATAGTCAGGTTTTATCACAGTTAAATATTTAATCCCTAGTTAATATTTAAGCTAGAATCATGTTTTTAAATACTCAGAACATCCTCAGATTTCACTTATTCTTCTTCGACATTATATATTTTCATTTATTTAGAACCTCCTGTATTTACAGGCTGCCACTGAAACAAGGTAAAATATATAAAATTGTATCTATAGAATTCTTTTATGCTTGGGTTAACTGAAGAAATATTTTCCTTCTCCTTCAACACGGTAATGTTCTTAGTCAGTTTCTCAGAAATTCAGCGCAGTCTTGGTTGGATAAACACCTTTTACGTGTCACGTAACGGATTACATGGATCAAGATACCCCAACGCGAGATTAGCGCCTCCTTTTAGTCTGTTTGGAAATAAATAGTTGTAGAAGAGCTGATATTAACACGCTTATGAGTAAACCAGTAGAATATTACAATTGGCTTTACGTCGCACCGACACAGATAAGTCTTACGGCGACGATGTGATAGGAATGGGCCTTAATTAAGGTATAGCCCCAGCATTTTTTTTTTTGGTGTGAAAATGGGAAACTGCGGAAAACCATCTTGAGGGTTGCCGACAGTGGGGTTCGAATCCATTGTTTCCCGAATGCAAGCTTACAGCTGCGCGCCCTGGCCACGAGGCCACTTGCTCGGCACCAGTAAAATAGCACCTCACTTACTTTATGATACGCGAGTAGTGTCATTTGTTTTTACTGGCCTTATGCTATTCAGCAGGAGAATATGCCTGCCCTGTGTTCAAAAAGTCAGCCCATGCAAAACAGGTTGATGGTGCCTTAAACGGCAGTTGCAGGATTATTTCAGGTTGTTTGAGGCCAAGCCCCATCAATAAAGGGATTGCTCCATCTGATATCAGAAGAGAAGTGGCCGCCAACAATGAAAGAAGAAAAATCTCTGCTATGACCTCACACCTACTCTACGGATATCAACCTACTGAAACGAGATCATAATCGAGAAGCAGCTTCCTAACAACTACTCAACCGTTACGAGGAACAGATGCGAAAGCACGAGTTGCCATGTGGAAGGAGAGGAATAGTAATTTGTCTCAATGGATGGAACCGAAGGAATCTTTACCTCCTGGCCACACAGAGAAATGGCCAAGTTAGAAGTCCCTGAACAGACTGCGAGCTGAAGTTGCAAGAACAAAGAACAACCGACCAAGACAGATCTATGTGATTGTAGCGAACTTCAAACAACACATCTATTATGTTGTCCGTTGTGCCCAACCAGATGTACAATGACTGAATTGACTTAAGCTAATTCAAGCGCTCTCGAAGTGATAGGAATGGGCCTTAATTAAGGTATAGCCCCAGAATTTTTTGTGTGTGTGAAAATGGAAAACTGCGGAAAACCATCTTAAGTCACTTGATGAACACACATTTGTGTTCTTGTGTCCATTATATGCTTCTTTTTATGCTCTCATGTTTCATATTTTATACTTCTGACACGAATAAATAAATAAATAAATAAATTATTGTTTTTACT
The DNA here is from genome assembly GCF_040414725.1 of Anabrus simplex. NCBI lineage: Eukaryota > Metazoa > Arthropoda > Insecta > Orthoptera > Tettigoniidae > Anabrus > Anabrus simplex. The sequence continues at coordinate 301,654,171 of NC_090271.1, read as the reverse complement.
TTTTATATTCTCGTTTTCAGCTTTGACACAGCACCACTTAACAACTTTTTCGCCTTGTTAGCTTCCCCTCTGTAATACGTCCAGAGGTTTCGCTTCAGGCGCCACAGTACCGATTTAGCCAGTAATGTGTCCCACTGTCTCCAAGATCTTATGGGGGGTGCCTACATGTCCCGCTTTAGTGGATGGAAATATTTATTTCATGAAATAGGGCCTTCATTCTGAGAGAAAAGCGTTTCTCAATCTTCCAGCGTTCCCCTCGACCTAAGAATCAATCAATCAATCATTCAATCAATCAATCAATCAATCAATCAATCAATCAATCAATCAATCAATCAATCAATCAATCAATCAATCAATCAATCAATCAATCAATCAATCAATCAATCAATCAATCAATCAATCAATCAATCAATCAATCAATCAATCAATCAATCAATCAATCAATCAATCAATCAATCAATCAATCAATCAATCCTGATCTGCATTTACATAGGGCAGTCGCCCAGATGGCAGATTCCCTATCTGTGGTTTTCCTAGCCTTTTCTTAAATGATTGCAGAGAAACGGGAAATTTATTGAACATCTCCCTTGGTAAGTTATTCCAGTCCCTAACTCCTCTTCCTGAAAACGAATATTTGCCCCAGTTTGTCCTCTTAAATTCCAGTTTTATCTTCATATTGTGATGTCTACTACTTTTAAAAACACCACTCAAACTTATTCGTCTATTGATGTCATTCCACGCCATCTCTCCATTGACAGCTCGGAACATACCACTTAGTCGAGCAGCTCGTCTTCTTTCTCAGAAGTCTTCCCAGCTAAAACTTTGCAACATCTATGTAACGCTACTCTTTTGTCGGAAATCACCCAGAACAAATCGAGCTGCTTATCTCTGGATTTTTTCCAGTTCTTGAATCAAGGAATCCTGGTGAGGGTCCCATACACTGGAACCATACTGTACTTGGGGCCTTTCCAGAGACGTATATGCCCTCTCATTTATATCCTTACTGCAACCCCTAAATACCTTCATAACCATGTGAAGAGATCTGTACCCTTTATTTGCAATCATATTTATGTGATTACCGCAATGAAGATCTTTCCTTATATTAACACCCAAGTACTTACAATGATCTCCAAAAGGAACTTACACCCCATAAACGCAGTAATTAAAACTGAGATGACTTCTCCTATTTGTGAAACTCACAACCTGACTTTTAACCCTGTTCATCATCATACCATTGCCTACTGTCCATCTCACAATATTATTGAGGTCATTTTGCAGTTGTTCACAATCTTGTAACTTATTTATTACTCTGTATAGAAAAACATCAGTCGCTTTGACATATAATACTACAATGTATTCGAAACCTCGGCAAACTGTACGAAATGTACAGAGAACAGCAGCACTGTTCAACCCGAAAAATAACTAAATGACTCTACATACCGTGGAAGCTTCGCTTCTAAGATGCCGTTCTTTGTTTAATTGTGAGTATTTTTGCACGTATGTGATAGTGTAACATTTATATTGTACTCGTGTGTTCGACAGACTGACAAGTTTTTAAGTTACATATAACTGAGTCGACAGTGCAAAGTATGCTTTCCTTCTTAACAAATCTGAATGCAGTCCTTCCCAATTAATTCAGCAATGCTGCAGTTGATACTGAAAATATAAATTTTTTATTATTTCAGGGAATTTTTGAGGATTTTTAGTCATAAATACCTAATTTATTGGACATAGAAAACAATCCCAACCTCCCTATTCATCCCGACATAGCAACTTCTGCAGCTAAACGACTGAAATCCGGACAGCCTTCTTGGTGTACTGCAATGGATCTACCATACGCGAACTTTTTCTTGAGCCCTGAGCTCCCTAGTGCTGAATCGGTAGACCTCGGTTATCTTCGACATCCATATCGGCCACCTTTGAAACACAAACTATGAATCACTTATTCATCGCTGTGCGACATCTTGCGTACACTTTACGAACTAGTTCTGTTGTTGTTTACACAGCAAAGCCAAACTATAATTATAATTCATGCTAGTAACAAGATGCGCATTGAGCAATGTTATATAATGTTAATTAATATATGTGTGACAGAGTTGTAAACTTAAGATAATAAATGTTTAGAAAATTCATATCGATCGATCATATTATCGATTCAATTCAGGTTTCATTTCCATCCAGTTGGCAGTATAACCGGAACCGGCAGCGCTCCCTCCTTACTCCTGACCCCGTAAAAATCGGGCTCAAGAAAAAGTTCGCGTATAGTACAGGACACCTCCTTCAATGTATCGGACGACTGGAAAGAACAATGGCAACAGCAATCCTCGTTACCACATCTCCACATCAAGTGCAAGTGCCCAGTTGGATTTTTCCTTCCCAGACTGCAGTGGAGGACGCTAAACCGAATTAGGACCGGCCAAGGTAGATGTGGAGCCACTCTCTTCAAATAGGGATGGAAGACATCATCGCAATATGACTGAGGAGAAGAGGAGCAGACAGTGGATCACATTATATTTTAGTGTCTTTGCTTGCTTATGGATAAATAATTTCGTGTGGCTATTCCTAGCCGAGTGCAGCCCTTGTAAGGCAGACCCTCCGATGAGGGTGGGCGGCATCTGCCATGTGTAGGTAACTGCCTGTTATTCTAGTGGAGGATAGTGTTATGTGTGGTGTGTGAGTTGCAGGGATGTTGGGGAGAGCACAAACACCCAGCCCCCGGGCCACTGGAATTAACCAATGAAGGTTAAAATCCCCGACCCGGCCGGGAATCGAACACGGGACCCTCTGAACCGAAGACCAATACGCTGACCATTAAGCCAACGAGTCGGACGCTTGCTTATGGAGAACTTATACTGTGTCTCAAGCGAAGCTCTTTTCTGGCTCTCAACTTTTGATATGGAACTTTAGTTATGAACCTGAGATAGTTGTACATATTGTACATAATATTGTATTCATCATACGCTAAATAAATATATAATAAATGCATATATTATCTTTATAGACTGTTATGCCTTTCAGCGTTCAGTCTGCAAGCCTCTGTGAATTTACTATACGTCGCCACAATCCTCTATTTGCAACTAGTGTTGTGGCCTCATTTAGTTCTATACCTCTTATCTTTAAATTGTTTGAAACCGAATCTAACCACCGTCGTCTTGGTCTACCTCTACTTCTCTTACCCTCCATAGCAGAGTTCATTATTCTCCTAGGTAACCTATACTCCTCAATTCGCCTCACATGGCCCCACCACCGAAGCCGGTTTATGCGTACATTCCTAAATTAGCCTTTATATCCTCATTCCGAGTACCCTCCTGCCATTGTTCCCACCTGCTTGTACCAGCAATCATTCTTGCTACTTTCATGTCTGTTACTTCTAACTTATAAATAAGATATCCTGAGTCCACCCAGTTTTCGCTCCCGTAAAGCAAAGTTGGTCTGAAAACAGACCGATGTAAAAATAGTTTCGTCTGGGAGCTGACTTCCTTCTTACAGAATACTGTTAATCGCAACTGCGAGCTCACTGCGTTAGCTTTACGACACCTTGATTCAATCTCACTTACTATATTACCATCCTGCGAGAACACACAACCTAAATACTTGAAATTCTCGACCTGTTCTAGCTTTGTATCACCAATCTGACATTCAATTCTGTTGAATTTCTTACCTACTGACATCAATTTAGTCTTCGAGGGAATTTTGATAATTTATAAGTCATCAAAATCCTAGCTCTAGTTACGATACCGGAACTGGTTTCGTGGCGCGCTTGTAATAGCTGTGAGAGTGGGGCTGGTTAATCAGTTACAGATTACCGTTCTAAATGAGATCTGGGGGAACAGCTGCTCTCATCATATTCTCCTCGTTTATTTCCAAGTGAACTTCAAACAGAGTTCTGGCCGATTAAAATGCATTTAGACTGACATTTTTTCAGTCCAAGACTCAGAACAAGAGATAGAACAGTAGCCAAGGAAAATACTCATTCTTTATAAGCAGTTATCGCCTTAATACTGTGAGCTCAACAGTAAGTTAGTAGTAGATACAATATTCTTGTTGTTATGGTTCAGTGCATAGACTGGTTAGCTGTAACTTTTCACCTCGACAATGTCATGAGATGGACAGCAGGCAATGGTATGGTGGTAAACTCCAAAAGACTGTTTTTATACTTTTCTGAAGAGCTAGAGATATATTTACAGGGCCGAGTAATACGCTGACTCATAATTATGATTACGTTAAATAAGTTGATTGTATTAAATATTTAGGTGTTTTTATAACCTCTACAATAGACTGGGACTGCAATTTATTAAGAGTAAAATAGTACCTACTATAGCTGTATTGAACAGACTTCGAGGAACAATTCCTGATTCTAAAGTGTGTTTACTATGCGTTAATTCATAGCTATCTACAATTCACTAATATTGTATGCAGTTGCTGAAGCCAAGTTCAAACAGCAGAACTTCAAATTCCTCAAAATAAAGCACTCGGAGCCATTTATAGTTTTCCATTCTTAATGTTCAGACAAATAATATACTCATCAACAGGCATTCCTCCGTTTAGATTATCTATTGCATACTCTTTGGTAATGCTTGCCTTTGAAATTAAGCATACTTTGACTCGCGAAAAAATAAAACTCAAATTCATCAATAATTCACCTATTCATGATTACTCAACACGGCAATCTGGAAACTTACATGTCCCTAGAATGAATACAGTGAAGTATGGTGTATTGTACAGGGCCACAATAGCATTTAATTCCATTTCCGACTCGATTAAAGCTTGCCAGAATGTCATGAAATTCAAAAGAAATATTAATGGACACTTTTGGCCATGCCCCAAGTTTCAGACGGAATCCAGGTAGATTTGGATCCGTTGAGGATTTTAGCCCTCCGACCGTGTAGGTCTTGGGTGCTATCTCTTAACTAGTAGACAGAAGCTGCATTGATGTAAGGTAGGGGGACCTGGTAACAACGAAATCAGTGCCGGTCAGAATGTGACCTGCATCCTTTTTTAGGGGGCGACTAATCTAAGACAACCTTGGGTCGCTTATAGCGGAGGCCAAGGGTATCATAATTGCCCAGCGTCGAGATGAGGGGGTTGGGCTTGGTAGTTAGACCAGAAAAGAATTTCCGGAATGTCTTCTTTATTCTGGTTCTGATCTCATCAATCCTTTAATGCTCTCGGATTTAGTCTGTTTAAATGAACTTATTATCAGGTTTCATTTCGAGCAATATGCTTCTGTTTATATAAACTTTCAAACAACAATTGTATCCTTGAAAAATGTTGTATTTTAGATTTAAATTGTTATACATTTTTATCAGCTCTCTGTTATGAAAAATGAAAATCCACAACCTGTTTCCAGTCATTTGACCGGGTCAGCAATTGAATGAGTGAAGTCCCCGTCTAGCGGCGAGGATACGAATTGTGTCGGCTGCCGAAGACTGTCGCACTCCTCTGGGGCAATGATTAATGACTGACAGATGAAATAATGACATGATATTGGAGAGTGTTGCTGGAATGAAAGATGGCAGGAAAAACTGGAGTGGAATGCCCGGGATTTGAACCACGAAACCCAGCGGTGAGAGGCCGGCGCATTGCCGCCTGAGCCTCGGAGGCTACAGCTCTCTATTATAAATAAGTAAATTTTTCTTTAATATTGTAACTGTGCCAGCTCTTTAATGTACTGTTCCAATACGAGCATTAGCTCATAGGATCTTTGAAAGAATAAAATAAAATATGTCCGCCTCTGTGGTGTAGTGGTTAGTGTGATAAGCTATCACCCCCGGAGTTCCGGGTTCGATTCCCGGCTCTGCCACAAAATTTGAATAGTGGTACGAGGGCTGGAACGGGGTCCACTCAGCCTCGGGAGGTCAACTGAGTAGATGTGGGTTCGATTCCCACCTCAGCCATCGTGGAAGTGGTTTTCCGTGATTTCGCACTTCTCCTCCAGGCAAATGCCGGGATGGTACTTAACTTAAGGCAACGGCCGATTCCTTTCCTCTTCCTTGTTTATCCCTTTCAATCTTCCCCCCCCCCCCACCAAGGCCCCTGTTCAGCATAGCAGGTGAGGCCGCCTGGGCGAGGTACTCCCCAGTTGTATCCCCCAACCCAATGTCTCAAGCTCCAGGATACTGCCTTTGAGACGGTAGAGGTGGGATCCCTCGCTGAGTCCGAGGGAAAAACTAACCCCGGAGGGTAAGCAGATTAAAATAAAATAAAATAAAATAAAATAAAATAAAATAAAATAAAATAAAATAAAAATAAAATAAAGTAAAAATAAAATAAAATAAAATAAAATAGTCCGGGGGAAATGATTGCACTTTTGTATTTTCAGTTTTTACGACATGTAAACCGCATTTTATTGCACAATTTACGCAAACTGTGGAACTTATACTAAAATGCCATTTCTGTGCAAAACTGACGAAATTTTCAAATTTAAATTTATTGATGTTTCTTCTTTTTTCTTTTGGAGATTTAAACCGAGAAGTTTGCTCACCCTTGGACTGCCTGAAAATTCTACATGGTGTTAAGCTCAAATATCCAGAGTTTGTCCACGCAGCTCTCTAGTGTAGATGCGGAATGGTACTTCAATAAATACACTTTAACTGTGATACAGTCCGCCTCCGTAGCGTAACGGTTAGTGTAATTAGCTGCCGTCCTCGGGGGCCTGGGTTCGATCTTCCCACATCCCCCCCCACCAAGGCCCCTGTTCAGCATAGCAGGTGAGGCCGCCTGGGCGAGGTACTCCCCAGTTGTATCCCCCAACCCAATGTCTCAAGCTCCAGGACACTGCCTTTGAGACGGTAGAGGTGTCATTAATTCCCGGTACTGCCAGAAATTTAAGAATGGCAGGAGGGCTGGTATGTGGTTAAAATGGTACATGCAGCTCACCTCCAATGGGGGTGTGCACCACCTCGGGATGAGGACACGAGTTTACTTACTTAGTCCGACTCGTTGGCTGAATGGTCAGCGTACTGGCCTTCGGTTCAGAGGGTCCCGGGTTCGATTCCCGGCCGGGTCAGGGATTTTAACCTTCAATCGTTAATTCCAGTGGCCCGGGGGCTGGGTGTTTGTGCTGTCCCCAACATCCCTGCAACTCACACACCACACATAGCACTATCCTCCACCACAATCACACGCAGTTACCTACACATGGCAGATGCCGCCCACCCTCATCGGAGGGTCTGCCTTACAAGGGCTGCACTCGGCTAGAAATAGCCACACGAAATTATTAACTGTGATACAAGAACACAAATGACAGGACAAAATGTTCAGGTGTGTTCTATGATTTCCTTCAGCAGTGTCATTAATTCATGAACATGACTTGGGTTAATGCTGAATACTTTCTTCATCTTCAACTCTTATTTTGCATCACCATAACGTTGTTCCTTTTTTCTACGCAACACTTTAGTCTACATCAGTTTAAAATAAATGAACAATGGATATTTAATTTTCACGACCACATGTTCTCGAAATAAACTTTCAACTTACCTAGCAAATTGGCCGTGTGGTTATGGTCGCGCAGCTGTGAGCTTGAATTCTGGAGATAATGGGTTCTAACCCCACCGTCCGCAGCCCTGAAGATGGTTTTCCGTGGTTTCCCATTTTCACACCAAGCCTTAATAAAGGCCACGGCTGCTTCCTTCTCACTCCTAGACCTTTCCTATACCATCGTCGCCATAAGACCTATCTGTGTCTGTGCGACGTAAAACAGATTGTAAGAGAAAAGAAAGAAACTTTCAACTCATTAGGTCGTGTTTACTACGTGTAAAGTCTAGCACCATGGCAAAACGGTTAGCGTGCTGGCCTTCACTCCAAGTCATCAGCTTCAATCCATCTTGTAAATGCACTGTTAGTAGTAAATTATCACAGCTGTCTTTCTTAATAGTAATATATTTATTGCAGCTAATTGCCATATACAAAGAATAAACAAAATCATTCAATGCAGAACTCAATTAGAGGAATTTTCCTTCCTTCACTCCTTAGTATGTGATAGCAATCCGTACAAAGCACACATGCATCCCTCATTTGGCGAGTGATACTTCGTCGTGGAGCATAGTTTGAAGTGAAAACCATGCACAGCAAGCCTTGTTGATACATGCCGTAACTCGTAGTTGCCTGCCTTCCATTTACATGTTACAAATCTCATGTCATTCATCATCGCTTCCGTACTGTAGACGTCCAACCAGATTTCCGGTTTCTTTCTCTGATGTTCACGAAATAAACTTTGGTATGCTGGAGTTTATGGGAGAGAGAATTTGTTCCGTATTTCCTCCAAAAACATCATTTCCCTAGTTAGCTCATACACCAGTCTCGAAGAGGTGAATTTCAACAAACATAGGGCTCTCCTTAACCATTTACTGCATGAATTAATTTTCGTTTTCGTTTGGTGAAGAAAATTTCAAGCTTCAATTTCAACTTACGTTCAGTATTTTAGATTTACCAGTAATTCTTAACTGGGACTAATAGCTTAACACTCGTATGTGAAGTGGATTACCATAACGGGGAATATAGACGATTTTACACGGTTTTACGCTAAGATTTTAACATTCAAAGACCGAACATTACTGCCTGCTGGCCATGGGTACGTTGAAGTTATTCAGAGTGAAAATAGCACCTGTAATAACCTACGGCATCTCCAGTATCTGGCAGCATCTTTCAGTAAGAAACTTAAAGGATGTGGAGAAGATAAAAGCAACATTTCCCTTTACTGCATACTGTTGCCCTCAGGCAAGTATACTTGCACGACCGTAGGTCGGTAATGTCTTTGAGGTTGAGCTAGAGGTACTCCTGAAGCCTGTGGTAATGTGATGGGGAAGGCCCACGTAAAATAAGCGGTAGTTGGTACGCGTGAATGTTGACGGGGTGGAAGGAGTACCTTCGGTTGTAGGGCTGTTTTGTCATATGTTATGTATAAAGAAAAACAAGGAACCACTGGTATATGTGTTTAATTGGCTGTACAGTTGAAGGTGTGCCGTAAAACTTCCTCTGTCCACAATCTGTATCCATTTATACAGGTGAAAAGTTATATGTTGCCTGAGGGCAACAGTGTGCAGTAAAGGGAAATGTTGCTTTTATCTTCTCCACATCCTTTAAGTTTCTTACTGACAGATGCTGCCACATACTGGAGATGCTGCAGGTTATTACAGGTGCTATTTTCACTCTGAATAACTTCAACGCTCTCTGAAGGGATATTTTATATAAATATTTGATGTCATTAATAGCTACCACTGCTGCTGTTAATCTTTGTTTGATATGCGTTGTGATATTGGCTCCTTGTATATGCAGTGTTATTCCGAGGTATTTAAATTTATTCACACTAGTTAATGGTTCTCCATCCAAATATATCACATCACTTGCTGCATGTCTGCCTCCTTTCCTAAAGGTCATAGTCATGTTTTTACTTCTGTTAAAATTAAGGTCATCTGTTTTAGCCCACTCTTCGAGTCGATCAAATGCCATCTGCAGAGCAGGTATTGATCTGGACACTAAAACCATGTCATCTGCGTACATATAAATGTTTGTGCCTTCTGTCTTCGTTGCATGAATGATATCATGTCTTTGTTAATGAGAACTGTTAAATTTTACTAGCTAACAATGTACAAATGTGACTTACACTACTTTAGTTTTCCGCCCATCCGTCCACTGCATTTAGGGCTGTCATCCAGTTGGCAGTTTCCGTAACAGTTGTTTACCTATACATTTCTTAAATGTTGTCAAAGAACTTGAACAGTTATCGAACATTTCCCTTGATAAATTATTCCAGTCCCCTACTCCTTGTCTTATAAATCAGTATTTGACACAATTTGTCCTCTTGAATTCCAGGACAAAATAATATTAACATTAAGAGATGAATTCGGGTTTAAGAAAGGTTATTCCAGTGTGGCTAAAATTGTAGAAATCCAGCAAGATATAGCAGATAATTTAGATTCAGGAGGTCTAATGGACTGCATCGCTATTCACATCACATACAAGTTGCAGAACCATATGACTGGTGAGCAAGAAATCCGATTAACCTATACCGATGGATATAACATCTGGAGTGCAGTTGTAGGACGTTTTGACTGGTCTACGAAGAAAACAAGGCCTGGTTGTTATAGAACAAGCCAGTTTCACTGACAATCCAAAGCAGATAAGTCATTCATTTTTGAAAGTGAACAAAATCAAACCCGAAATATTTAAAATGCTGTTTTGTAGAGTTGCAATAGTAGCCCCAGCGTACAAGGGAAAGTGTGACAAACATAAAGCAGATAGTTACAGGCCAGTCAATTTGACATGTGTTGCTTGTAAGGTTTGGGAAAGCATTCCCTTTGTGGATGGTTGTAAATACGTAGGTTTTAATATAAGAAAATATTTCATTGCGATAATTACACAAATATGATTGTAAATAAAGGGTACAGATCTCTGCACATAGTTATGAGGGTGTTTAGGGGTTGTAGTAAGGATGTAAGGATGTAAGTCTCTGGTAAGACCCCAACTAGAGTCTGGTTCCAGTTTATGGGACCCTCATCAGGACTACTTGACTCAAGAACTGGATAAAATCCAAAGAAAAGTAGCTCGAATTGTTCTGGGTGATTTCCGACAAAAGAGTAGCGTTACAAAAATGTTGCAAAATTTGGGCTGGGAAGATTTGAGAGTAAGGAGACGAGCTGCTCAATGATGTGGTATGTTTGGAGCTGTCAGTGGTGAGTTGGCGTGGATGAAATGAAATGGCGTATGGTTTTTATTGCCGGGAGTGTCCGAGGACATGTTCGGCTAGCCAGGTGCAGGTCTTTTGGTTTTACTCCCATAAGTGACCTGCGCATCGTGATGAGGGTGAAATGATGATGAATATAACACATACACCCAGCCCTGGTGCCAGCAAAATTAACCAGTGATGGTTAAAATTCCCGACCATGCTGGGAATCGAACCCGGGACCCATGTGACCAAAGTCCAGCATTCTCGCCATTCAGCCATGGAGCCAGACGGCGTGGTAGGTAGACGAATAAGCTAGGGTGAAGCTTTTAAAAGTAGAAAAAATCATAATACGAAGATAAAGTTGAAATTCAAGAGGACAGATAAAAATTCGTTTATACGACGAGGAGCATGAGATTGGAATAAATTGCCAAGATAAATGTTCGGTAAATTTCCAATTTCTTTGAAAATATTTAAGGAAATCTAGGTAAACAACTGATAGGGAATCTGACACCTCGGCGGCAGCCCTAAATGCGGATCATTGAGGATTGATGGATGAGGCAGAATGCTTTTGACAACATTTGTGACAATCGCTGATTTCGTATTGTTTAAAAAGAAAATAATGCTTCCCCTGAAAACTGTTCGACTTACCTTGTTATTCCCTGGGATGATTAATTAATTAATTAATTAATTTATTTATTGCAATTCTTTCTTTCCTACTATCTAGCTGCTAGAGTTTGACAAACAACATTCTACCTTTTCTGTTTGGTTAGTTGTTCTTTGGTTAGAGCGGCGCCGTTCTGAAATATTCCAGCAGTGTGTACGGGAACTCATATTTCCAGTTCTGCTACTTTGTTTATTTGAAGTTACTTAGCGCTCGTCCACTGTTTGTAACTCGCAAACTCATTACTTTTGATTCTCCCGTAATTAACCCATTAAAAGTGAGCTTCGCGCTCAACGGAGCTGAGAGGAATGAGCAAAACAAAGTGACGACTAATATGTCTTATGTTAAACAGAGAAGAAAGTTAGAACGTGGGGATAAGTTAATGCAACTAACGTTACTTAAGTTTTGCAATAACGCAAGAGAGTCGCTTTATATTGAAGAAACTTCCTTCTCATCAATAAAAGCCGAAGTGGTTACCGACACTGTCTGAAAGGGCCCTTGATGGTTCGATAATAATGCACAGTAAGTAAATGAGGCGAACTGAAAAAAAAATGCTTTGAGAAAAAAAACCATTTCAGAGTATTTAATTCGGGCGAACTCAACAAAGTGACCCACACATATCATGCACATTTTACATAAAAATATTGTGGCTGGTGAAAGAAAGGTCGTATGGTTTTTAGTGCCGGGACATCCCAGGACTCTCACTGGCTCTGTCCGTTATATGGGTCAGCGTGAGATTATAGTAGTTTCCACTTCCAGATCATTCTGGAGTCCTTCTCCATTTTGATCAGCTTCCAGTTTCTCCTAGGCGCTTCCTTATCGCCAGTCTCAACAATTCACCGGCACTATTGTTTTGTTCGCTTTCTATTTGACTCCCGTAGTCGACCTGCGCGTCGTGATGAGGATGTAATGATGATGAATACAACACATACACCCAGCCACCGTGTCATTGGAATTAACCAATTAAGGTTAAATTCCCCGACCCGGCCGGGAATCGAACCCGGGACCCTCTGAACCGAAGGCCAGTACGCTGACCGTTCAGCCAACGAGTCGGACATTGTGACTGGTTATCAGGTTCCTTAAAAAGTAAAATCAGTACTCGGAGAGGCACCGAGTTTTATTATCCACTAAATTTATTAAACCGAAGCTCACCCACGCTTCAGTTTTCCACTCGACGCAGTCTTTCGTTTTGTTCTCGATCGTAACCACCCTGGGGCGCGTCGAACTCCTGTTCGCCAACACGGCTCCTCACTGCGCACTGTCGTTCCAGAACAATTCGTTTCACGCTGTGTAATCAAGACCGTCTTGAGTCACTACAATACTCGTTGACGCACAGGATTCATGACCGTCTCTCAACCCACTCACGATTGATCCAACACTGACTCTCACTGGCTCTGTCCTTTATATGGGTCAGCGTGAGATTATAGTAGTTTCCACTTCCATATCATTCTGGGGTCCTTCTCTATTTTAATCAGCTTCCAGTTTCTCCTAGGCGCTTCCTTATCGCCAGTCTCAACAATTCACCGGCACTATTGTTTTGTTCGCTGCTGGCCAACCCAAATTGTCGCCACTCCGATGAAGTTGTCTGTCTCCCCCCACTCCCAACTTACATTCTTAGCCTTCATTGTCAAAATATTTATTTGGAAGTCTTACAACACAATCATTCTTTTTCTGTTTCCTAGATTTTGATATATGTTGATTGACTGAATATCTCTAATGAACAAATCACGCTAGGGAGCTACAACACGGGTTTTACAGGAACAAACTACTGTACGTCGTTTATTCCTCGTCAATTATGTCGTTATCACCATCGTCATTTTATAGTTAATTTTTCTGTGTTATCTGAATTTGGGCGTTCATAATGTCGGTAAAATACTTGCTTCACGACGAAAGAAGTTACGGCATGTCTTTTTGTTTGCAGGAGATGTGGCGATTGGGCAGTCGTACAAATTTATCAGCTAATTTCATTCGCAAGATATAATTTTTAGGGTCATATTTTTTTCTTTTTGAAGGTTGATGCTGAATTAGTTTCAAATTATAATCCTTGGCTCATATTAGCTTGAGCAGTCTAGGGCGAAGTGATGAGTGCGCTCGGAAATGCACAGACCGTTACGTAATCAAGCAGAACTGTTGAGTTCGCCCTTCATACTACGTAGTCACGTCGCCCATAATCCTTGCTCGGTTTTTTTCAAAGTTTATTACGAATGGAAAATGACCCACGTTACTGTTCTGCATGGTTCATAATTAAAAAACAAAAATAAAAGAGAACATTTTCACCCAGACTCTCGTTAATCCAGTCCTTCCTTTCACAGGAGGGTGCCGTATTAGCGGGAGTGCTGGAGTACTGAAAGTATATTAGAAATTCAGTTCACTATCTAATATATTTAGTTAAATGCCACGGATTTTCCTTTTACCAGGATACTGATTTTTATCGAGCAAGTTCATAACCAAGCCTTCTGTGAGTAGCGGAAGACGTCTTCCATTTGACAGCCCAGGGACTCTCTGGAAACAATTTGGTAAACGATATGGAATTCGATGGTTCATTATTAACATCAATGGAAGTAATGGTAGAAGGAGTAGTATAAATTATGATTTAAAGTAGTCACTCGATTTGTAAAATGTCCACTATAGTTTTTCTAGAGTCGTGTGCTGAATTCCAAGCTTTTTCAATATTTCCCATGCCTCTGCTTCCAAACAGCAGACCCAACATGGACCAGTTGTCTGGACATATGTTATCATCCTCACTCAGATGTGGGATGCATCGTTCATAAATGCTCTTCTTTTCCTGGTCAACTTCCGTGGCCTGGTACATGTCTCTTTTGAACAAGATGGATGGATCAAGAATGACAGCTGTTCGAGTCTGCTGATGGGTGGCAACGTTATCTGTTCTTCCGCATAACCTCTCCACTTCAAATCTCTCAGTGCAGAGGCTAAGGTTGCTCTCACTCTGTGATGACAGGTGTTTATTGACAATTCCTCTCTGTGGCAGTATCCTAAGTCATGACCAAGAGTTTAATTCTCGCCGCAGTCTGGATGACGGCAGCGGATTGAGCGAGAACATCTACCAGGAACTACTCGAACCACCCAGATGTTGCACCACATTTTGAGAGCGTTTGCACATTCGGAATTTGATAGTCCTTTTCGGTTACTTATCCAGAAGTTTGCTTTAGGGTGAACGGCATAATCTTCAACGCCATTCCCTCTTAAAGTGTACTGTCCAAGTGCGGAAGCTTTGTTCTCGTAGTATTTTAAGAATTCGCCGAACAGTCAATGTATTATTAGTATTATCCATATCTAACTCAACCAATATTGTCTTCTCTTCTGCCCGTAAGTCTCTGAAAACGTGAAAGTGATCGACTCTAACGCGCCGAAGACGGCTGCAGATATTGATGTTTTGTATAGGAGCTTCCCACTTGGCTCGCATAAAATCTAAGCCTTGGAAATGACTTGGAGCATAGATCATTTTATCTGGATAATCATAAGAGAGACCAATACTTTCTCTGACTGTACTTTATAACAGATTATCAACATATTCCAGAACGCTACTTTTAATTTTAGTTGATGGAGCACATTGAAGAAGGTATAAGACTGGGTCATATATACTGATTGATGATGGATATATTTTGATCCGGTTTCAGCAAAGGAGAGGTGCATATCTATGTAATGCTTGTCGTTACGTCAGCAGTTCCTTCGTCAAAAACAAACTCATCGTTGAAATTAACTCCAAGGTATTTAATACGTTCTTCATTAGATGTCAATGAACAGGAGAAAGTATTCCACTCCGAATACAAATTAATTTGCCTTTAAATGTATTGATTCTTAGGCCAATTAATGCTAGAGAGTTTTCTGCTGATACTGGATTCGTCTGTTGCTACCAGGCCTATGTCATCAGAAAAAGTTAAACAAGATAGTTTATGTAATCCGCAGACTACTGAAAAACCGTGAATATCAGAAACATACTGCTCAGAAAGCTCTTTTAACGTATTATCAATTGCTAGATTAAACAGACATGGGGATATATGATTGCCTTGCGTACCTCCTCTTTTTAGCTGGATGCTTTTTGACTTACTGAGATCTATTTCGATCTGAATTCGGTTCACCACTAGCAGATTTACGATTCAAGTCCTTTAATTTTCAGGCATTGCGAAAGAAGCTAGAGATCGTGGTTGACAGAATCAAAGGCTTCAGAGACATCTAGAAAAGCAACGTAGCAGTTCGTGTTCATAGACAGCTTTTTCTGAGACAGCCATTGAACAAAGTTATATTTATGTGGGTACCGGCAGATGAAAAACATGATGAAAAACGAATGTAATTATGAAGCTTCTTGTCGAGAACACGTTATTTTCTTTTTTTGCTAGTAGCTTTACGTCGCACTGACACAGATAGGTCTTATGGCGACGATGGGATAGGAAAGGCCTAGGGGTTGGAAGGAAGCGGCCGTGGCCTTAATTAAGGTACAGCCCCAGCATTTGCCTGGTGTGAAAACGGGAATACACGGAATACCATCTTCAGGGCTGCCGACAGTGGAATTAGAGCCCACTATCTCCCGGATGCAAGCTCGCAGCCGCGTGCCCCTAACCGCACGGCTAACTCGCCAGAACACGTTCTACGATTCTTCTTATAATAGAGAAATTCGTTATAGGGCTCCAATTTTTAAAGTTATTTGGGTCCCCACCTTTAAAAATCAGGATTATTCTTGCATTGAAAGCATCTGGTACAATTCCGAATTGAGTAATGGCAGTCCCTAGTAGTACGATACATTTTTCTGCCTTTCGATGTTTCAAGACTCGAAACGACACTTTATGCGGGTCGGGTGCTGTATTGAGAAGAATAGTAGAAAGAGTTTCGTTCACATCCACCTGAGGTAGTCCATTATATTTGGAGTACTTAGATTAAAAATACTCGCAACCAAAGATGTGTCATTATTATCTTTTACAAATATTTCTGAAAAGTACTAATCAATTTAGTGTATTTGTGCAGGGCAGCTAGGGTTCAAACCACTGTTCAAAACATTCCTAACTACTCTTTGCCCGTAATTATAGTGTGCTACATCATAAGCATATTATTGTTTTTATTTTCTTTCTCTCTTTTAGATCAAGACGGGTTGGATCTCTGTGAATTAGTAAATCCCTGAATTTTTGCCCCCCCCCCTTTTACGAATATTATAATATTTTACAGCCGGATTTTGTGTGTTCATCGTAGAGAGGAAGAACGAGGTTATGTCAGATACAGAATAATTTCATGCGATGTTTCGTCAATTAAAACCTTCTTCAGTTTATCTTCCCTTAATTTCATTAAATTCTCCGGGTTGTTTATCCACGGTTTATCAATGGACATAGCATCTGCATTTGTTTGTGTGTCTGATTCTGAAACGTTGTTAAGAGCGGTTGCGTGTTGTGCGTAAGTTTTAGTAATGCCTGCCTGTGTGCTTCGAGATGAGCTTTACTAATATATATTTTAACGGATTTATACGACTTTTCACAGAGATTACATATTCGTTTCCCATATGAAGAATTTACTTTATCATAGTTGGAATTATTAACCAATTTGAAAATAATCACTGCCCACAAAATCTTTGTAAAGTAGATGGGTTACCCAGTTTAATAACACTGTAATGTATAACTTATGGATTAAGGCAATGAAAGTAAGCTTAACCAGTATATCGCATCATCAAAAAAAATTGCTTATCAAAATACACAGCAGGTAGTATAATATATCTTATATGTCACCTATAGATTTATAAAAGAATAATTTAAGATTTTATACAGTTAAGATGAAAAATAATAATATTAACATAACCTAATTCATGCTTTGAATGGATATAATAAACACACGACCTATATATAGAAGAGTGACTGCTAATCAATAGTTGTTGTGAGTACCATCTAGGTGGCGTTAACTTCCTGTGCGATATTTCTCTTTGGCAGTAAGCAAATACTCAATGCACAATCAACGCCAAACAATGTAAAAGAGGCAATATGGCTGCCCTCTACGCCACAAAATTATTTTATGCAAATAACTAAGAATGTTCGCAAATAAAGCATATGAATAGCAAATAAAAACGTGTGACACACAAAATACATTAACATATCGTAAAGTTATAAGAATAAATCTTATAAGAAGGATAATACATTAGATTCCAACGAGATTACTCTCACAGGGATCATGGGCGCCCATACCCGGGGGCAAGGTGGGGACGCGGCCCCCCACCTAGCTCTCAGCGAAAGGAAAAAAATCTATTATAGTCAGCTGTTTTCTTTCAAGAAAATGGTTTAAAAATCGGTATTACGTAGAAGTGGTAGGGGATACCGTGTGCGGTATTCTACCATGGAATACAAGTCGACATTCATATTCCAAAATATTAAAAATTCTACATACCCCCGGGCCTAGCCCCCCTACAAACTATCCTATGGGCGCACATGATAGGGATTCCTAGCACCAAACAAATCCGCAGCCTATAATAATAATAATAATAATAATAATAATAATAATAATAATAATAATAATAATAATAATAATAATAATAATAATAATAATAAAATTAATGCTATTTGCTTTACGTCCCACTAACTACTTTTACTGTTTTTGGAGACGCAGAGGTGCCTGAATTTAGTCCCGCAGGAGTTCTTTTACGTGCCAGTATATCTGCCGACACGAAGCTGACGTATTTGAGCACCTTCAAATACCACCGGATTGAGTCAGAATCGAACCTGCAACGGTGGGGTTAGAAGGCCAGTGCCTCAAAAGTCTGAGCCACTCATCCCGACATTTTATAAACATGTAACGTCAAATATGAAACAGTTGAAAGAGTATAAATTGAACACAAGAGAGTACACAGAGGTTATACGAAGTAGTTTTAGGTAATGATTTTTCAGCAACGCAGAACTGATTAGCACAAACAGTTTTACGAGAGCATTTCAACTTGTCAACAAGTAAGCGCTTCGGGCATGATGACAGTGACTACTTTTACAAAAGATATACTAGACATTCTTTGTATAAAGTAAACAGTATAGCCTACTAAAAAATATTGTTTTATGTTATGAATAATTTACAAAATATTGATGGGTGTACAACGTATGAAAGGAAAACATTCCATTGACTTTAAATTGAGTCAGGAGTCAGAATATTAATACTGCTTGCTAATTGATGAATACAAGTAAATTTATAAATTAGATTACATTTTTGTAGACATTTTGCATTTCCAAACCCAGTGAGTACAATTTATGAACTTTATCGAATAGATCCGTATTGATACAGTTAAAACGAAGAAAGGAAACGATTCCATTGATTTTAAATTGAGCCAGGAGTCAGAATATCAATACTACTTTGTAATACATATTGCAGTATGGTGACTAATATACATACAAACAATACGTTTTTCAATCTGAGCAATAGATGAAAACAGTTTTTTAAGTTTACCGAAAACTTCAGAGAGTGGAATCTTTTCTTTTTTAACCCATTCAGTTAGTCTGGGCGTTTGGGAGCTAATTTTACAAAACTAGTTTATGCCATCTTAGTATGAGAGATATTATAAAACAGGATAAAGTTTAAAAAATCTGTCGTGAAATGTTCTGTTCAGAATCTTTCCTCCACATACCACTTCTGTGAGTGGAATCTTTTCCTTTTTAACCAATTCAATTAGTCTGGGCGTTTGGGAGCTAATTTTACGAAACTAAATTATGCCATCTTTGTATGAGAGATAATGTAAAACAGGATAAAGTTTAAAAATTCTGTCATGAAATGTGCTGTGCAGAATCTTTCCTCCACATACCAGACGTCGTATTGCAGTCCGTGCTCTCTGCGGTATTGGTTTCCACTAGTCCTGTATTTGCACAAAGACATCATCAATGGTGTAGTCTGCTGCATATCGATGAGTTCTGTTGGACTGGATGCTCTATATCGACAAAGAGAGCTAGGTAGCTCAGATCAGGTCTCTTTCTTCTCCATACGGAGCCTGCTCGAATTAATCTGTAGTCCTCTCAATGGCCAACGAGCATGTACTCAATGACAAAATGACATTCGCTCGGGCAGAGGAAAGAGAAACGAACTCTAGACTATTAATATGAGCAGAGAGCATGTTACATTTCAGTTTTGATTCTGAACAAAACAGGCACAACTGGTCAACACTGCCGAGCTGCTAATTTACTCACAATTTAGTGAAAGAAATGAAAAGTTTGCGATTTGCAGGCCTGAATTTAGGATGCTTGACGAGCTGGGCGCAGACTATTTTAACGCCCCTTCAAATTGTAATACAAGTGAAGACTACGTATGGTAATAAATCTCGGTACTTGAGGATTAAGGGTAGTCTATATATTTGTTTTGCTAGCGGCTTTACGTCGCACCGACACAGATAGGTCTTATGGCTACGATGGGAGAGGAAAGGCCTAGGAGTTGGAAGGAAGCAGCCGTGGCCTTAATTGAGGTTCAGCCCCAGCATTTGCCTGGTGTGAAAATGGGAAACCATGGAAAACCATTTTCAGGGCTGCCGACGGTGGGGTTCGAACCCACTATATCCCGGATGCGAGCTCACAGCTGCGCGCTCCTAACCGCACGACCAACTCGCCCGGTTTTTACGTCTTTACAATTTTTTCTGCAGGTAGTTCTTTTATTTGTGGTGGAAGTTTATTCTACAGCCGAGCAGAACGAATAAAGAAGCCACTTTGATATGATGCTGTTCTTGCAAATGGAGGGAAAAGGGACACACCTCGACCTCTTTGAGCGGAACGATAGTTCAGGTGTAAGCGGTTGAAAGGGTTTATATGAATGTTACCTGCGAGCGATTTTCTCAGGAAAGCAATATCTATTTGTTTACAGAAGGTTGTTATGGGGGGCAGTGACCTGGCCGTATTTAAATGACCGTGTTGAGTAATTAGTCGTTCTGCTCGGCGTTGAATTCCCTCTAGTTACATCATGTTCTCCACGGTAGTAGGGTGTCAGGAAGGAAGCCCGTACAACAGTGTTGGCCGTACTAATCACAAATAGGCTGTCTGAACTGCTTTCATCCTGGCTCCCAGTAGAAATCTGCGGATGCCTATGTAAATACGATAACTGTATATAAGAACACTATGTAGAATGTAATTGTATATTTGAATATTGTAATTTTAAGTAGTGATGGAGGCACTCTTGTGTATGTGGGGCTATGCTCTTTCTCCATTCACCATCCCTAAATTGTACCTATAATTGGTGGTAAATAAATAAATAAATAAATAAATAAATAATAATAATAATAATAATAATAATAATAATAATAATAATAATAATAATAATAATAATAATAATAAATCAACAAGTTCATCGATACCGTACGCAGGAGTCGATTGAAATTCTATGGCCACACCTGTAGAATGGACGACACTGGATATGCAAAAAGACTGCTTGGTATAATTAATTCAAAGAATGTCAAAATAAGCTGGTTTGAGGAAATAAAGCAGGACTTAAAAGAAATGAACATCACAGAAGATATCATCAGGGATCACAAGGCTTTTGGGAATCTGGTTGCAAAGCACACGTTCACGGAAAAGGCTAAAAGAACCACAGGGACACAATGGACGGAAGAACGCAAGAAACAGCATAGCAAGTTCAAGAAGAGATTTTGAGAGGAGAAGAAGAAAGGAAAACCATCATCAAGCTAACAAGTTTTAACGCGCTCTGTAAACGGGCATAAAGAAGAAAGAATAATAATAATAATAAATGATTGTACTTAGCGGGTTGCACACAGTTAAGGAGCAATATATTTACGTAAAGTTATCAGCGAAGCTAAACGATTAAAAATAACAGGCGTCTATAGGCAAACCTGCAGTTTCTACGAAACTTGGTACACATATGACTTAATAATATCTGGGTAGAAATACTGTGGGGGGTAAGACATCCCTATTACCCCTAGAGGGGCAGTCAGGAGGGAGTGACGTATAGAAATAATCGAACACGATCTATTTTAGTGTTGAATCTGTAGGTATTGGGGTGGATGAGATGAATTGTGACACTCTGTTGTTGTGTTATTTGCTTTATGTCGCACCGACACAGATAGGTCTTATGGCGACGATGATGCAGGAAGGGGCTAGGAGTGGGAAGGAGGCGGCCGTAGCCTTAATTAAGGTACAGCCCCAGCATTTACCTTGTGTGAAAATGGGAAACCACGGAAAGCCATCTTCAGGGCTGCCGACAGTGGGGTGCGAACCCCACGATCTCCCGAATACTGGGTGACACTCTGTATACCATTTAAGTTCAAGTTCAGCCTTCATCGGCATGGGGGTCAGAAGGGTTGAAAAAGAAAATGTCCAAAACGACCGAGAGTAGTGTTGAATCTACAGTTCTTGAATTCGCTAGGCTAATTGGTGACAGTCCCAATATGTATAGCGCGACAAGTAAACACGTAGGATCATCTAATTACCAGACAATATGGGCTGCAAAAAGGACAAACTTCCACGCAAAACTATCTAAAACTTATAAACTTTAAAATAAACACGCAATAATAACTCTAAAAGTACTAAACGATCGTAAAATATTACTGAACGTTACAATAAAGACGTGTACAGAAGATCGCTTGACACATAATTAACAGGTTATATGAATCCTAAATAAAATGCTAAAAAGGATCCAGTGAAACGCAGGGGTCAGTTTCATAACAAGGCACGTTTTTTGACCTATTTATAAGGAATGCAGAGGAGAAGCACGGGTCCTCTAGGCTATAAATATTAAAAGAGTTTACCGAAACAGCTTTGACCAGTCCATCCGACCGCTCTACACGACCGACTTGCTTCATTTTTGTTTTATTATCTCTGGAATTACCTGCAGGTGAGTCATCAGACATTGATAGGTCTCTTAAGTTCAGCCAGCTTTGAAGTCATCCTAAAATCATTAAATGACTACTTCATTAAGTGTAGGTGAAGGCTCACCCTAGCCCGCAATACATTCTGTACTTAGCGGCTTGCACACAGCTAAGAAGCAACATCTTTACGTATAGACATACTGTAGACGAGGGCCTCTCAAACGCCCAAAATCTCACGCGTGCAGAGCGAGGCGCAAGAGCTCCGTGCACTGTGCATCGGTGCCGCTCGGTATGGCTTGGATCAACGCTTCGTCTCTGGGCTACTCGGCTATGCTCGGCTCTACTCGGCTATACTCGGCTCAACTCAGCCAGGATTTGGAGCGTTACGGCGCAAGTGGGGGAGAGGGAGACAGGCGGAGCGAGCGAGACAGGCGTGGGGAAAGAGAGAGACCGCGCTATTGCTCCAAATCGAGGAGTGGGGATCTGCACTCTGGTCAACCAAGCGAAGTCGTCTTTTGCACCGTGCACAGTGCATGCACCACGCGCATGCACCCTGAGAGGCCCTACTGTAGACGAAGATAAACGATTTTTAGAAAATGACGGCAGATATAGGTAGATCTGCAATTTCAGCGAAACTTGGTACAGACGTGCACATTAATGGTATACCGACATAAACAATCAACACTGCCCCACTCCAGTACTGAAAAGAAGGGGAGCTCAGTGAAGGGGTAGTCTCGAAGGCCAATCCAGTACAAAACATGGGGGAAGGGAGTGAAGAGGTAGTGTCGAAGGCACAATGACTCACCTTTTCGCTTGACGCATTGCTGCATGGACTGCATGCAGACAGCCCGCTACAAGACTTCGTTGTGATCGAATGGCGGATGTATTGAAGTACAGCATTAAGTTACCTACTCGTCCGGCTCCACGGTGTACAGGGCAACGCGTCCGGCCGCCCCGGTTTCGATTCCTGGCCGGCTCAGGGGGTTTTAATTGTAAATGATTATATCCCTGGCCTGGGGACTGCGTGTTTGTGTCGTCCTTAACGTTTCTCACATTCAACACTCAACACTTACGCAATTCCAATTACATGCAGGCAAAAGAACTCTATAGGTCGATGTCCCGAACAAATAGCATTTTAACATAAAAAATAAAAATAACCTACTCTGATAATTACAGTATTAAGAGGTAAAGGAGGTTTTTAACCGAAAAGTATTTTATACTAGTTAGGAATATTTTGTAGCTGCGTTATATCGGGTCTACCAATCCTTCTTCACCTCGTTCTTGCCATATTTCTATACATCTCCAAACTGTCTTAAGACTGCATGGTATTGCTTGTGCTATTGCATGGGGGACCATGTGAGCCTCCCACATGCCAATAATACGTCCTCGATTCACCTGTGATAGGATATGAGCCATCTTATTACAATGTTACAGTATAACGCCGGAATACACACACTGTGTATTCTGCACTACCTGTTCACTCCCTTCCCCTCCTTTTCAGTACTGGAGTGGCCTTCAACACTGTCCCTTTACTCTCTCCCCTCTTTTTCAGTATGGAGTGGGGCAGTGTTGATTGTTTATGTCGGGACACCATTAACGTGCGTGCGTGTACACATATGAGCGGAGAAGAATACTGTGGGTATAAAACATCCTTTGCACCCCTATGGCTAGGGATTGCGAGGGAGTGAAATGAAAAAGTCATCGACCGATATTAGTGTTGAATATAAAGAATTGGTGGTGGTGGTGGGGGAGAAGGAACATAGGGGTTAAATACTAATATTTATTTCAGGCAGTGTCCAGCGGGGTTGGGGGTATAAAATTCCCTCTGTAAGTAAATTACCTCCACAGAAAAATTAAATTTTAGATCTTTCTTGTTTGAATTTTGTTGTTATAACGAGAATGATAAACATTAGAAAGTTATTCCAATCAGCTGAGAGGTTTATGACAGACTGTTTCTCTCTTGAGAAAGGCCATACGAGGCGCGATGTGTCTTGATTTATTGCTTTATTACTGTAACCTTCCTCTACCAGGGCTATGTGCTGACTGAACAAATTTGTCGGTTTGTACACACTTAAGTGAATATTGTCCTATCGGAAACACATCCTCTCCAAGAAGTTCAGGACTGGTGTAAGCTTGAGCTACTTAGAGCAATGGCAAGGGAGGAGAGCTTCAAGTAAGTTACATTTTTGCCCGAGTTTCAGATGGACTTGCCTGAGTGAAACGTGAGCAATAGAATGCAGGTGCGGAGTTGCCACTACTGCATTGTTTCATTGCTCAAGGTCTGGCAGTCATTTATTATTTTCGCTGATGTTTTTATGAAAATATGCACAGTAAATATCATTCATTTCATTATATGTATTCTACATTTCCCTCATTATTTTATAATGAAAGAATCCCCCGGGAAATTTTAGTGGGGGATCCTTTGAGATAAAATCGTCGGTGGGGGGAGAATCCCTCCCTTACACCCCCCCCTCCGGCACGATTTCGCACCCTGCTCTAAGGTGCTTGGTGACAGTCTCAGTGACAGCTGGAACCGTGTACATCACATCTAGGGCCCGGATGTTTATGTAGTAATAGGTTAGAATGCAAACTAACTGAAACAAGTAATAAGTACAGTCTACCCGCATGACGGTAATGCTATGAGGTTTGCATAAACAGTAGGGGTTAGGCCCATTAGATACCCCAGAATTTATGTTACTCCTACTACATAACGTTAGAGCGGGCTAGTCGACATTTCCTACTAAGTAATTTTGTTACTAAATAATCTTGTTAGTAGGAAATGTCGACTAGTCCGCTCTAGCGTAATGTAGTGGGAGTAACATAAATTCTAGGGGTTCTGATGGGCCGAACCCCTAATGTTTATGCAAACCTCATAGCATTACCGTCGTGCGGGTAGACTCTACTTATTGCACGCTTCAGTAAGTTTGCATTCTAACCTATTACTGCATAAACATCCGGGCCCTAATCATATCTATAGCGTGACGCATAAATACTTATAGTTATTACTTATTATTTATTTGAAAGTATCATCTACTTCCCAGGCAATATGGCTGCAACAAAGACAAAGTTCCACGCGAAACAAAATAATCTAAAATTAAATATTTAAAATAAACACACAACAATAAGTTTAAAGGAATCAAATATTTCGAAAAAATATCAATCAACGACACACTATAGAAATCTACAAAAAATCACTTAACACATAATTCGGGTGATATTAGTCCTAAAAGAAAACATTAAAAAAACTACCCAGCAACGCATGGAACAATTTCGTATCAATACACGTTATCTCACCTATTTATAAGAAATGATGGGGAGCAGCTAGGGTTCTCTAAACCTGCGGCAATTAATTAGGCGGGTGAGGAAAACTGCCATGTTGTCAGATATGGGAATAGCGAAGCGACTGATGGTAGAGAGTCGCTTACCTCTGAGCACAGATTGGCAACGCTGACCGTGCAGTGCTGTCTAGTCGAAGTCGGTCCGCTCCAAGTCCACGTATTCTATATTACATAGTCCAACATATAGTATTCAAGTATTTAAAGTTATATTGTAAACCATAAACAAATAAACACAATTTAATAAAGCTGGTACAGATTAATACGTAATCCGAAAGTACATGGGTTGATTTTTTAAAGTGGCATCTACGCTGTAACAATGTCGTGAAAGGTGGCCAGGCAATATAATGTATACCTGAGATAGCTTAGATACCCACTCTCCCTTAGCGTAACTGAACTCGCCCTCCACAAACCACGGGTGCAGCGACAAAAAGGGGGACGCAGTTTTGAGTATGCACTCGTGGAGTACAGCTGTAATGATTTCGGAGCAAATCAGAGGAGCTGATTGAAAGTTGAATGCGCTAGAGGTCACAATGCAAGGCATTGTTACGAAGGATTGCAAGAGGCCTACCGTACTGTAGCACCTTCAAAGATGGACGACAAAACGTGACACGCATGTCGTAGTCTGGTCATCCTGCATGACGATGTGCAGAATGTGAACGCGTTAGTGCTGGCGGATCGGAACACCACAATGCGTGAATTGGCCAACAGTACACGGCTGGCACTTTCGACTGTGCTGCAAATCCTGAAGAAGTGACTAGGAATGCGGAAAATCGTCTCCAAATGGGTTCCACATTTGGCCGAACATAAAACATGGCTGCGATATGATGCAGCTCATACGCACTTGGAGCGCTATGAACGGTGAGGCCTTCACTATTGAAGAGACCTGGGCCAGAGCTTATGAACCGCAGCTGAAACGCCAATGTGAACGCCATGCTGATTGTTGCCTACGCCTGGGATGGTGTTATCATGAAGCACACCGTTTCCCGAGGACGCATCGTTAATGCGGAATATTACTGAGCATTTTTGAAAACCAGCCTGGTAGCAGCTCTAAGAAGAAAACGAGGGCACTTCCTGAATAACCCATCCATCATTCTGCATGACAATGAGAGGCCGCATGCAGCAGGAGCTGTGAATGAGTTCTTCAATCGCTGGGGCTAGGAAGTGCTTTACGCCCCCTACCCCTTATTCTCCAAATCTCAGCCCTGCGACTAAGATCTCATCTGTAAAATGAAAGCACCACTTCGAGGGGTTCGCTTCCGCACAGTGGATGGTATTCTCCAGGCCACCGACCGCTCCGTCCGCGATCTCCAGAGATCAGGCGCTCTCAACGGCATCCAACGGCTTACACATCGCTGAGAACGAGTACTACACAACGGTGGTGATTACTTCGAAGGCCTGTAAAACACCTAACATTGTAAGTATGGTATGCATCTAAATCTAGTTGCTACTATTAAAATATCAACCCATGTATTCACCCTGTCCTGTGTCTTGCGCTGATGCGCGCGACCTGAAATACCTCAGCTAGCGGCATTTATATGGTCACTCTCCGGGCCATTTATCAGGAAAACTAAAATACCCGTGGAAACATTCTTCAGACAAAAAATGTTAGACTATTTTCTGCATTTTTTCTCAGATAACATGTTATTGGCAGAAGAAACAACAACAAAAAAACGCGCTCGCTTACTGAATATTCCAATGCATGATTTTACGGATTTGTATTTACTGTTTCAGGTTTTTATTCTTGCTAATTATTTTAATCGGTTTATGTGGAAAATAGTTATACCACTGAATTCAGCAGTCTTTCCTGAAGCATGTAGTATAATTTGTTTTGAAACATTGTAGGAGGTAGCATCAGGAATTTGAGAGAGAACATACTGCCTCGCTCTTCGAAATGATGTGTTCAATTAGGAATTTCTTCGCCAGTTGCTACACAACCTTGATGACAGCGTACTTACCCTGACCGGCCTAATTTGGTGGCCTCGACTTCAGTTGATTATTCATTTACAAAAAACAGCATTCATAAAGTTAGATTAATAAAGTGAATTGTTAAACGTATGTTATTTAAAATTGCTGTTACAAAAATAAATTATCAGTCTACGAAAAACCATGAATTATAACCTGAATATTTAACTAACTCACTGCCTTGGAAATATCTTCTAGGATCTACGCGTGATAGGAAGAGCGCGCTTTTATGTTTTCATTGTTGACATTTCAGAAGAATTGATGGGCATCTTCACTTCGTTTTTATGTGTTAAGCGGGTGATTTATGCAGGGAATACACAATCTAAGTCAATAATTATTATTTTTACAAGTTGTACTATCCAACGTTGAAGGGACAATCACTTAGAATGTTCATGATTACATTTTTTGTCCACCTTTCATATTATTCCCCGGATTCTGAGGCGCATAGACTAAGTGGGCAAGTCTCTCCATGTCAGTGGCTTGTCGTGACGTACTTGCTTCCTTGCTGTCTGTGGCTCTATACAGTTTCTTACATTATTGCTAATCTTGTCAATCAGTCAATACTGATCTGCATTTAGGGCAGTCGCCCAGGTGGCAGATTCCCTATCTCTTGTTTTCCTAGCCTTTTCTTAAATGATTTCAAAGAAATTGGAAATTTATTTAACATCTCCCTTGGTAAGTTATTCCAACCCATAACTCCCCTTCCTATAAATGAATATTTACCCCAGTTTGTCCTCTTGAATTCCAACTTTATCTTCATATAGTGATCTTTCCTACTTTCAAAGACGCCACTCAAATGTATTCGTCTACTAATGTCATTCTACGCCATCTCTCCGCTGACAGCTCAGAACATACCACTTAGTCGCGCAGCTCGTCTTCTTTCTCCCAATTCTTCCCAGCCCAAACTTTGCAACATTTTTGTAACGCTACTCTTTTGTCGGAAATCTCCCAGAACAAATCGAACTGCTTTTCTTTGAATTTTTTCCAGTTCTTGAATGAGGTAATCCTGGTGAGGGTCCCATACACTGGAACCATACTCTAGTTGGGGTCTTACCAGAGACTTATATGCCCTCTCCTTTACATTATCACTACAACCCCTAAACACCCTCATAACCATGTGTAGAGATCTGTACCCTTTAGTTTCAATCCCATTTATGTGATTACCCCACTGAAGACCTAGATACTTACAATGATCGTCAAAAGGAACTTTCACCCCATCAACGCAGTAATTAAAACTGAGAGGACTTTTCCTATTTGTGAAACTCACAACCTGAATTTTAGCGCCGTTTATCATCTCACAACATTATCGAGGTCACCCTGCAGCCGCTCACAATCTTGTAACTTATTTATTACTCTGTACAGAATAACATCATCTGCAAAAAGCCTTATCTCTGATTCCACTTCTTTACTCATATCATTTATATATAAGAAAACATTTGATTTGATCTCTTCCTTCTGGTATAAAAGTAAGCCAAGTATTGGTTTTAAATTTAATACAAATACTGACAGACATACATAGCCTTCAAAACATTGCCGGAACGATCTCCATAGCAGCTCTCTTTCCAGTCTACACAGTTAGTTACCGTCTCTCTACAGTCATTAGCCGTGACGTTGGTTGGCAGCAGCTCTCCATTCTTTACATTTTCATGCTTTCCTTTTCAGTTCGTAATAGAAGTCACATCTATGTCGTCTAATATTTGCGTCATGTACTCTAATCTTGGACGTCCTCAATAATTTTTCCCTCTCTGGAACCCTCTATTATTTTCTCCAGTAACTCATCATGCCTAAGTATATGGCCTATTTGATGATCCCGCCGTCTCTTTATTTGTGACATAAGACACCTTCCCTCCCGCTCTTCTAAACACCTCTTCATTCGTGACTATTTCTCTCCAACAAATTTTCAATAATCTCCTATAGAGCCAAGCTTCAAATGAAAGTACTGTTTTTTCTTCCCTTTCACCTAATGTTGAAGTTTCACTTCCATAAAAAGCAATACTCCATACATAGGTCTTCAGAAGTTCTATCTTCACATTAAGACTTATGGTTTATGTTGTAAACAGGTTTTTCATCTTATTAAAAGGGTACTTAGCTTCAGCAATCATACCAAATATTTCACGACAACCTTTTCCATCACTCGTGATTTTACTTCCTAA
The DNA here is from genome assembly GCF_040414725.1 of Anabrus simplex. NCBI lineage: Eukaryota > Metazoa > Arthropoda > Insecta > Orthoptera > Tettigoniidae > Anabrus > Anabrus simplex. Next base: position 301,624,623 of record NC_090271.1, on the reverse strand, counting down.
GTACGTACATTCAGACACTTCCTGTAATGTTTCGTTTCCCAATTTTATCTCTGTACGTTTTATTTTTTGTCTACTTCATACTGAAAGTTTTGTTTTATCTTTATTTATTTTCATGTTATATTCTTCTTCCAATATTTAATTCATCATATGAAGAATAATTTGTAAGTCTTCCTCACTCTTTGCAATTAAAGCCATGTCATCTGCAAATCCATAGTGCTTAAAAGTTTCGCACGACTGCCTCTGATAGTTGCCTTATTTCTCACTAAATCGGTAAAAGTTATAGAAAAACACACATACACACTATTATATGTATTATCATAGAAGTGCTTCTGGTTACTTTTAAGCTCATCAGTCGCAGCACCTCATTAGCTGCAATGTTCTTATACAATCACCATTTTAGCGTTCCTTTTCAGCGAGGATTAAAGCCAAGTGGCCTTCTTACATCTGACAAGTACAAAAGATTGATAACTAAAGATTTCTAATAGTTAGAGCCTGAGATATGAGTGTTTCAACCCTGTGTTTGGCTTGGACCACAACTATTGCAATGATACTTGGTGAAATGATCAATTACAGAAACAAATCCATTGTCTCCGAACAAGAATCTGGTAGCTTCCCTTAATATCCACTGCATTTACTGAATTCCTCCTCTTTCTTCTTCTTCTTCTTCTTCTTCTTCTTCTTCACACCTTGTGAGAATGCGGGTGCGAAATGTGTCACACATATGTGAATTTAAACACGTTTTACGGCGGAATGCCCTTTCTGACGCAACTATATTTGGGGGATGTAATCACTATTGCGTATTTCTGTGGTTGTTGGTAGTGTGGTGTGTTGTCTGAATATGAAGAGGAGAGTGTTGGGACAAACACAAACAACCAGTCCCCGAGCCAGAAGAATTACTCATAGGCGATTAAATTCCACGACCCAGCCGAGAGTCAAACCCGGGAGCCTCTGAACCTAAGGCCTCAACGCTGAGCATTCAGCCAAAGAGTCAGGCAATTTATTGAACTACTATTTACACTTTTTTTTGCAAGTCCAGTCGGGTTCGAGTTTTCAATTCACACACTTTGTTCTCACAATCGTAGTCGAACGCACAGCTCTCTGATGTGATAAACTCCTACTCTCGAACACGACCTCTCACAGTACAGAGTAGTTCTAGAACAGTTCACTTAGCAACTCGTCGCACTTCACGTAATGAAGACCGGCTTACTTCTCGCAGACGCACTAACTGACGCGCGATTGACTCAAGACTAATTCACTCACATAGGCTACGCTCTTTATATAGGCCAGCAGTTTCCACTTCCAGATCATACATTATCATCATCATCATCAACATTGCATCAGTTTCAGCAAAACTTGCCGTATCTTCCGTTCTCGGTGGGAAAAATGTTGATCCAAATTTCACTCATGTTCATAAAAGACAGGACACTTTGAAATACTAGAAATGGGAAGTTCATATTCACAGGACATGTTCATTAGTATGCTCTGCGGAAACGATTAGCATTTTAGTCACCTAGCTTCAGCATGTGTCCTGTTGCCTACTAGGCATTGGGCCTTCCATAGGCACTGATCACTTGTTCCATGTGTGATGGCATCGACGCGTATAAGGCGTGAATGGCGTCCTGGTGTATAGCCATCCATGCTGCATTCACCTGGTTCTACAGTTCATATTTGGTGGTTGGCATTGTGTCAAAGCGCCGCACCCGTCGTTTCATCATATCCTACACATTTTCGATTGGCGACAAGTCCGGTGATCGTGCGGGCCAGAGCAACAGTCTGACATCCTGTGACAACAAGAAGGCCCGTGTTCGTGTAGCAACATGTGGTTGTGCATTGTCCTGCTAAGGTGTCGTGTAGAAAGGGCATGGCTACGGGTCGCAGGATGTCATTCACGTTGGTCAAACTGGTCACAGTGTCCTGGACACGCACCAACTGTGATTTGTGGTTGTACCCAATAACACCCCACACCGTAAGGCCTTGAGCTGGCGCTGTATGTCTTGTGCGAATGCAGTCAATGAGATGCCTCTCCCCCTGTCTGTGGCGAACCAAAATGCAGCCATCATTTTCAAACAAATAGAACCTGGATTCGTCCGAAAAAACTATCTGCTGCCATTCCTGTCCCCAGTGACGTCGTCCCATACACCATGACAGTCTAGCATGTTCATGCACATTAGTCAAAGGTAGGTGGAGAAGTGGATGACGCGCCGGTAACCCAGATCGTAATAAAATACGACTGATTATCACTCATGATAGTGTACGATGTGTTACACTGTTCCACTGTTGCGCCAGTCCGACTCGTTGGCTGAATGGTCAGCGTACTGGTCTTCGGTTCAGAGGGTCCCGGGTTCGATTCGCGGCCGGGTCGGGTATTTTAACCTTCACTGGTTAAATCCAGTGGCCCGGGGGCTGGGTGTTTGTGCTGTCCCCAACATCCCTGCAACTCACACATCACACATAACACTATCCTCCCCCACAATCACACGCAGTTAGCTACACATGGTAGATGCCGCCCACCCTCATCGGAGGGTCTGCTTTACAAGGGCTGCACTCGGCTAGAAATAGCCACACGAAATTATTATACTGTTGCGCCAGAGCCGAGGAGGACGGAGATCTATCCTGCATTGCCATTCGGTTGAGCTGTCAATCTTCTCGGGTGGTGGTCTGGGTGGTGCGATCAGACCCATCCCGTCGTGTTCAACGGCCTTCTGTGAGCCATCCTGTATATACCCGTTGCACTGCCGACACACTTCGTCCAACACGAGCAGCAATTTCCCGGATGGGTGCATCAAGTTGTCTCATGTCAATAATACGCCCTCATTCAAACTCACTCATTTGACGGCACGGTTCTGGCATACGTCTGCGAGGCATCCTGCACATCTGCTGAGGTCAACTGATCCATTACCTTCGATTTATAGCGGCAACGAGAGCGCAGGCACATTTTACCAGTCGGTGGTGATGCGCTGATATATCGATGTGGACCTTGAACCTGAGGGCCGAAATGGTTCAAATGCTAATCATTTCTTCAGAACATACTAGTGCAATTGTCCTGTGAACATGAACATCCTATCTCTAGTCTTTCAAGATGTTCTGATTTTTATGAACATTAGTATATATTTCCTATTTTAGATTACGGGGCCGTAATTTACAGCGATATTTCAGAGAAATATAATACCAAACTCCAGCAAATTTAGAATGCCTGTGCGCGTTTCATTTTCAATATTCGTAAAGATTGTCATGTAACATCTTATTACAAAGCCCCAGAGTGTTTGAAACTCAGGGAAAGACGATCATACTCAGCTGCTTGCTTACAGCTAACAATGTTAAAGTCTAATGTTTTCTTATTGTTCGTTAAGTCCATTGTTCAAACGACTCAAGTGCATGATCAGGACAACAGTTTTTTTAGTTTTCACAGCATCGTACGGTAAAGTGCAATAAGGAGTTTATTATCACTGCCTCTCAATTACATGATGATCTTAAACTACGTGAAATACAGCAAAGTGGTGTCAAAACTCAGAAAAAATGTCTTAAATAGTGGTACTAATCACAAGTAGTTTTATGGTTCCAAGACAATCATCCCTTGGTCGCCCCTTTTAGTCGCCTCTTACGACAGGCAGGGGATACCATGGGTGTATTCTTCATCTGCATCCCCCACCCACAGGAGGTTGTGTGTTTGGTCCGCAAGAGGTATTTTATTTCCCTCAAGTCCGCCGGCAAGCCTTAGGACCCACCTATCCGCCACCTGGGACACGCCTTGTGGGCGTATCATCTCTCTCCCTGCAACGCCAGCGACGTAGGTTCGTCGTGGAAACATTCTAAATACATATCTGAATTCAACATGGCAATATGCACTAGATTCACTAATCAGATATCTTGTGAAGAAAACCTTGTTGACCAGTGTTGTTATATTACCGTTTATTTTACTGCAAACTGATTATTATAATTAAATTTAGGATTTGTTAATTGATAGTTCACCGACGTTTCATTGAAATCTGTCTAGTCGAATACAAACAGTTCTCTTTTCCCCTTTCTCTTGAGATATAGCCTTATGAGGGAAAAACAAAACCGGAAAAATGTACTCCACGATGTTCGCCAAAATTCTGTGAGAAGTTGAGGAAGAAGGATAAGAAGAATAAGAAGAAAGTTTACATAACCGCCAAGGACTTCCAAACGTCATATGATCGTACCTCTCCTTCAAACTTTTCTGCACTTACCGTGCCAGAAACCCGAAGCCCACCTACCCTGTATAGTCTTTTCAATGACGATGCAGCACTGAGGTAAATAATATCGTGCTCTTTTCTAACTTGAAGTTTGAACGGAAACTCCTTGGAGAGCGGCAGTCATCCCAACATTCCTCGCGCGCGGCTGTCAGAAAATTAGGGAGTTTGTGAAGCCTGCAGCAGCAACAATAGACCCCACTTCTCCAATAGTTAGTGTTGAACTTGGTCTCGCTTTGTGTGTCGAGTATCTAATAGCACTGAACGATTTCAATTGCTCAATGGGTTTAGCTTACAGGAACCGCTTAGAACCTTTGTTCGTGAGTAAGTGTGAAGTACAACACGTACACAAATACGAAGCTGTTAACATTCACAGGGTATAACCTAGGGCTGGCAGTATTCATACTGACGGGCAACGCTGAATGAATGTCCAATAAGGTACGGAAGTCACCGATGTATAGCATTAATTTCGTCCTTCAGAAACTCAAATTGATAACAATTCATTTATTTTCATCTAACGAATTGTTTTCGAGAAACATCTGTATGGAATTTGGAGCCGATAAGTGTACGATTAAGTGCATTGAAAGTGGAAAACTAACAAACTAACTCAAGGCCTATGAAACTACCACTAATGAAATATCAGTTCTGTAGGTTATTATGAAATTAGGCCACTTTGATAACAGTCGTCTATACGTCTCTCAGTTATTTATTTATTGAGCACTACAGAATTTTAATCCCAATTACAGTGGTAATTGTTTAGATGTGTTTATTGTTCAATGTTTCGAATCAGTCTAATAGCCTAATATCTAGAGTATTCTAATATTCTATTTACATTGAGAAAGAAATAATAGTTCATATATAATCCTTAAATAATATTTCATGTCCAATTCTTACAAGAAACAAGTAGATAAAAAACATAATTTCGTATCTAAATTAGTCTAATAGTCTAATATCTAAACTATTCTGTCCGGCGCCACGGCTAAATGGTTAGTGTGCTGGTCTTTGGTTACAGGGGTGCCGGGTTCGATTTCCGGCAGGGTCGAGAATTTTAATATTAATTGGTTAATTTTACTGGCACGGGGGATGGGTGTATGTGTCATCTTCATCATCGTTTCATCCTCATCGCGACGTGCAGGTCGCCTACGAGCATCAAGTCAAAATACCTGCATCTGGCGAGCCGAACTTGTCCTAGGACACTCTCGGCACTAAAAGCCATACGCCATTTCATTTTTAAAACAATTCTAATATTCTATTTACATTGAGAAAGAAATAATATTTAATATCTAATTTTTAAATAATAAGTAATATCTAATCCTTAGCCGCCTCTGTGGTGTAGTGGTTAGCGTGATTAGCTGCCACCCCCGGAGGTCCGGGTTCGATTCCCGGCTCTGCCACGAAATTTGAAAAGTGGTACGAGGGCTGGAACGGGGTCCACTCAGCCTCGGGAGGTCAACTGAGTAGAGGTGGGTTCGATTCCCACCTCAGCCATCCTGGAAGTGGTTTTCCGTGGTTTCCCACTTCTCCTCCAGGCGAATGCCGGGATGGTACCTAACTTAAGGCCACGGCCGCTTCCTTCCCTCTTCCTTGCCTATCCCTTCCAATCTTCCCATCCCTCCACAAGGCCCCTGTTCAGCATAGCAGGTGAGGTCGCCAGTGCGAGGTACTGGTCATACTCCCCAGTTGTATCCCCCGACCAAGAGTCTGAAGCTCCAGGACACTACCCTTGAGGCGGTAGAGGTGGGATCCCTCGCTCAGTCCGAGGGAAAAACCGAACCTGGAGGGTAAACAGATGATGATGATGATGATCTAATCCTTACAAGAAACAAGTAGATAAATAACACAATTTCGTATTTAAATTAGTCTAATATCCTAATTTATGAACTGTTCTAATATTATATTTACAATAAGAAAAGAACAGTATTTCATACCTAATTTAATCTTTACAAGAAAGAGTAAAATAAATAATAAAAAAACGTAATTTCATATCTAAACTATTATTTTCTTCTAGATATAATACTTATAACTTAATTACATTTATGGGATAGGGTTTAATGTAGAATATTTAAAATACATTTTGTGGTTCAAATCAGCATTACAAGTCATTTAGGGAGTTTTCGAGATGTGAATTGTTGTAAAAACAGGTCTAGAGGTACACAGACGTCTAAATAATTATTTTTCTGAACTGCACAGTTGTAGATATTGCATAGCCTGTAGAGTAGGGAATTTTTGTGTGCGGTTGTAGTCATATTTTTATTATGAAAAGTTATATTTATCCTCGCATTAAAGCGGGGCACGTGGAAGCTCAAGAGGCATAAAAAGTCAGGGTTGTCAATAATGGAATTTACAGTTTTGTACAGAAACTTCATGTCATCTTTTCGCTTCCTCATTTCCAAGCTTTCTATTTCAAAGTCCATCAATACTCCACATCACAGCCGGCGCGGTTGCTAGGTAACATCGTGTCAAACATTTAACATCGCTAATTTCAGAAGACTCCAAGCCATAAGACGTATTTATGTCAAAATACGTCAGTTACCTGACTCTTATTTCTTCAGTTAGGAGGAGTTATTCAAATACACATTTACGGCTGTAACTTAGGTACGTAGCCTCCCATATTAAAAAAATAATCTTAATGTACACTTTTCTGACGAACCATGATAGCTAGTGTTATAAAATTACTAAACTTGTATACAAGCTACAAATAAGACGAAAAAAATGTATTTTTCCATAAAATATAAGTATTATGGCTCAAAACCAAACCCCTTGACGCTGAAGTCCGGATGTGCATTGGCCTACCAAGCGACCACGCTCAGCTCGATGGCCTGCAGATTACGAGGTGATACTTGGTCAGCTTACCGAATCCTCTCGGGCGTAATTCTTGGCTTTGTAGACCGACGCCCCTATTCACTGTCAGATAGTTAAATTGTAATCATGTAGACTGAAGAGACCTCGAACCAGCCATCAGATTCAGCTAAAAGCAAATCGTTGACCTGGCTGGAAATCGAACCCGGGGCCCCAGAGAAGCAATAGAGTCGCTACCCCAGTCCGCGGGGCGGGCAGTATGTCACTAACCATCTATACATTTTCAGGGAAACGTTTCCCTTTTGAGAGTCCCTTTAATGTTAAAATACTTTTTGGACACTCTGTAATATGAGCCTTGTCACATCCTCTCAATTGATAATACAAGCCTCAATTAATTATGGTTGATATGTGCATTTTATCGTAAAGTGGCGAATTGTGCATTTGTTAAACTCATTATATATAATGATATGTACTTTATTGATAATAACAGCTAGGATAGGACATATATTACAATGGAAATACATTGTAAAGGATAATATTATTGTGAAATCTGTTTGCAGTGTGTATTTTGAAACAGGAAAATTGACGACTGATAGGATTAACGTTATGAGTCAGCTGTGCAGGGAGTCTAGCCGTTCACAGTCTTCACTACAGATGAGTCATAGCTACAATTCTCAGCAGTACTGGACGAACCCAGTACCGTGAGGAATTTTAGCCCTTTGAGCTAATTTGTGCCTTGAGTCTTACTTCGGTATGTCTATATAATCTAAGACTGAATTTGTGTTTGTAGTTCGTGGAGCTTTTATGTTTTAATCAGTGGCGTTAAAAAAGAATGTCGTTAGGTCTCCGGTACCGAAGACCTGCGGCGTCATAGTTACCTATGTTCTCGATCAGTGGATTTTTACTCCCAGCAAGCACGTCATAAAACGTCGTAGCTGCACTACTTATCCTGCTATGAATGGTTGGAAAATGGTAACGTTCATATAGGCCATTGTTCCTTTCGTACCACTGAGCACGTAGCGCACGGTTCTGGGCGCGTCTTAGATGCAATACCCCAAAAAGCGCTGGCATACACCAGTATTGGCCTAATAATGATTAGATTATAATCGACTTACAATAAGGGCCGGTTTTCTATACTTTAATTGTTTGCTAGAATCTCACAGTTTTCTTAAATGCTCAGCGGCCATTTCCCATCCTTTCTCCATATGTTCAAGCTTTGTGCCTGCAAATAATAATAATAATAATAATAATAATAATAATAATAATAATAATAATAATAATAAAAATGTAATGTCTCTACAAGGAAAAGGCAATTTCAATGCAAGCTTAACTCAACATCCTCTCCAAATTCAATTAACACTTCGCGGTCGACTGAATCATACGCTTTCTGTATATCTACGAAGAGTACTACCAGATCTTTTGAGGTGTAATTTTCTATGACCCTTTTCAAACTCCATTCCTGCTCAATGCATGATCTTCCTTTCCTGAAACGACCTTGGTATCCACCAAGTTGGTGATCTATTTGCTCCACTAGAGTATCTTATATGCTATTGGTAAAATAGGGACGCCACGATAATTGTTGTCATCTGTTTTTTCATCTTTTTTGGTGTAATGGGTGAATCAGTGGCATTTTTCACTCATCGGGGATCATTTCAGTTTCCAAGATCTTTTCCAATTCGTGGACCATTGCCTGGATAGTTAGGCTATTTCTCCACCGCTTGTCAGTATCTCCGCTGTGACTGAATCAGTTCCATGACTGCCTTCCGAATTTCATCTTTATTTGGTGGGACTGAAATTTTGTTTCTTTGTTCTGCAATATTTCCATGGGTTCTTCACAGATAAACAGTTCCTCGAAATAGTTTGCTAGGATCTCACAGTTTTCTTAAATGCCCACAGCCAATTTACTATCCTTTCTCCGAAAGTTAAAGCTTTGTGAATGATAACTTTTCAAGTGATGTTTGAAGGTCTCATAAAAATGTCTGCTGTTGTCCTTCTTAAATTCCGATTCAATGTTTTGTATTTCTTCCATTAATTTGTTTCTTTTGGCTTGGCGGAGAGTTTTAGCCGTCTGTTTCCGCACTTCTCTGTATGTGTCAAATTTATCCTTTGTTTTAACAGCATACCATGCTTTGAAGGCCACTGATTTGTTGTTTATTGCCTTATTGCAGTTATCCGAGAGAATAAAGAGGTTGCTATGAGAGAAGCTGGGAAGTTTGAGAGGAAGATCCTTCGAAAGATAACGGGCCCAAAACATCGTGGCTGGACAATACAGGCTGTAAGAACGAGAGGAGCTATATCAGAAAACTGAACAGCTGATGGAATCCATCAAGAAATCAAGTTGTATGTTCACCTATTTAGAGTGGATGACACATTTTTTGTTTCCATATTCGATAGTAGACTTAACACATGTGATAAGTGGTTCTGGAAGGTCAGGAGGCATTTGAAAATAATTGGACTAAATCGTGAAGACATTATTAACAGAACCAAGTACCGACGGCAGATCAATATCTTCTAGGGCTTTCGTGAAGAACAGCAGAACAGCGGGTGGAGAGCGGAAAGGAGACGGCTGCCAGAGAGAGAATTGAACGATACTGGGCTGCAAAGAAAGCTTCTAAAATGGTGTAACAGTTGCTTGTTGCGGTCTCTAACGGCCCTGAACGTGTTAAGAAAGCTATTTGTTTACAATCCACTAACTACTTTTACGGTTTTCGGAGACGAAATCCGCATGCCATTAGATTTAACAGCACGTAAAAGAGCTCCTGCGGACCAAATTTCCGGCACTTCAGCATCTCCTTAAAACCATAAAAGAGCAGTTCGTAAAATGCAAGAACCCAAAGACACTGATCATGCAGGTTTTAACCCAGAGACCGAGCGAATTGACTGTACGCGTAAATGCCAGCATATAGTTGGGAGATAGTGGGTTCGAACCCCGCTGTCGGCAGCCCTGAATATGATTTTCCGTGGTTTTCCATTTTAACACCAGGAAAATGCTGGGACTGTACCTTAATTAAGGCCATGGCCGTTACCTTCCCACTCCTAGCCCTTTCTATACCATCGTCGCTATTAAACCTATCCGTGTCGGCGTGACGTAAAGGAATATATTCTAATTGTTCAACTCAAACTTAGTTATTTTAAATGAAATATATTTTTAACTGAATTAGAAACTGGGGGCGACATCGATGACAATAACGTTAGTTTCGCGTTGCTAGACCCAACAGTTCGAGAGAGATTAACATTTTAAATGTTGCTAAGGCGTTTGTCTGGACGTACGTATTGTTCAACGCACATGGGACTAGCATCTAGCACAGGGATGGCAAACCTTTTCCGACTACCGTACTATACGCGAACCTTTCCTTGAGCCCTGAGATCGCTAGTGATGAATCGGTAGACCTCGGTTATCTTCGACAACCATATTGGCAACCTTTGAAACAAACTATGAATCGCTTATTCATCGCTGTGCGACATCTGGCGTAGACTTTACGAACTAGTTCTGTTGTTGTTTACACAGCAAAGCCAAACTATATAATTCATGCTAGTAATAAGATTCGCATCGAGACATGTTATATAATGTTAAATAATGTATGTGTGACACAGTTGTTGACGTAAGATAATAAATGTTTAGAAAATTCATATCGATCGATCATATTATCGATTCAATTCAGATTTTATTTCCATTGAGGTGGCAGTATAACCGGAACGGGCAATGCTCCCTCCTTACTCCTCGCCCCGTAAAAATCGGGCTCAAGAAAACGTTCGCGTATAGTATCAATTAAGGTCTTGTTTATTACCTTTTGCTGTCCAATGTGTCACCGGTTATTTTCCTTTAACATCATCATGACTTAGTCTAGGTATTAGACTGCATTACATACAAATCCATACCACTGAATGTTTCATCATATTATTTTGCAAACATCACTGAAAATTCTATTATTTTTTTTAAACAGGTAAATTTTAAGAATAAGATATATTTTTCCTTAAACCTAATAGGTAAGGTAAGGTTTATTCTGCCCGGAGGCAGGTCCGAACCTCCGCAGAGGTGTTCCTGAGCCGGAGTTTACGTGCGGCAGGGTGGCCAGTTCCTTTCCGCTCCTCCATTCCCTATACTTACGAGGTCCGCCTATTCAATACATATATAATTGATTACATCTAGTATATATCCGCCTCCGTAGCGTAACGGTTAGTGTTATTAGCTGCCGTCCTTGGGGGCCCGGGTTCGATTCCCGGTACTGCCAGAAGTTTAAGAATGGCAGCAGGGCTGGTATGTGGTTGAAATGGTACATGCAGCTCACCTCCATTGGGGATGCGCTTGAAAAGAGCTGCAGCACCTCGGGGGGGGGGGGGGCACGAGTACATGTTTCTCCCCCTAAGGGGTATCACCAACTGGAATAAATTACAATCAATCACTACTGATCTGCATTTTGGGCAGTCGCCCAGGTGGCAGATTCCCTATATTAGAAGACAAAAATTACATTGTTAGATTGGAAATACGACAAATTGCCACTAACATTCTTGAAAAGTGGTGCGAGGGCTGGAAAGGGGTCACTCAGCCTAGGGTGGTCAACTGAGTAGAGGTGGGTTCGATTCCCATCTCAGCCATCCTCGAAATGGTTTTCCGTGGTTTCCCACTTCTCCTCCAGACATATGCCGGGATTGTGCCTAACTTAAGGTCACGGCCTCTTCCTTCCCTCTTCGTTGTCTATCCCTTCCAATCTTCCCACCCCCGCAAGGCCCCTGTTCAGCATAGCAGGTGAGGCCGCCTGGGCGAGGTACTGGACATCCTCCCCAGCTGTATCCCCGACCCATAGTCTGAAGCACTGTCCTTGAGTCGGTAGATGTGGGGTCCCTCGCTGAGTCCGAGGGAAAAACTAACCCTGGAGGGTAAACAGATTAAGAAGTAGAAGAAGACAATTCTTTTTACAAGTTGTTTTACGTCGCACCGACACAGAGATATCTTTATGGCTACGATGGGACAGGAAAGGGCTAGGAGTGGGAAGGAAGCGGCCTTGGCCTTAATTAAGGTACAGCCCCAGCATTTGCCTGGTGTGAAAATGGGAAACCATGAAAAACTATTTTCAGGGCTGCGGACAGCGGGATTCAAACCCACTATCTCCCGAATACCTGATTCTGGTCGCAATTAAACGACCGCAGCTGTCGAGCTCGGTGAAGACGTCAAATTAAAAACACTTTCATATGCAAGGACATTTAAAACAAATTATTAGCAAACTTTGTTAAAGTTGCAAGTTGTTGACTATATGACATATAAAAGTGTTTTTAATTTGTCTTTCCAATCCAATAATGTAATTTTTGTCTTGTGACATATTATTGTTATTCATTCTAGCTCATGATGTCCCTTAGGGAAGAAACATGTACTAGATGTAATAAATTATATATGTATTGAATAGGAGGACCACTTAAATACAATATTTAAGTTATTCTTAAATATTCGCTACTTGATTTTATAGTCAATACGGGTTTATCTAAAATGAATCTGTTAAAGCTTGTTACATGTAATGTTCGTACAATGTGTGGCGTGCCGCAGAAGTCGTGTTCCCGTGTCACCTAGTGACACGCGTGACATAGGTTCGCCATCCCTGATCAAGTCTCTTCGAAAACTTGACCCGCATATTTTTACCCTCCAGTTTTCGCTGAGCAAGCTTTCATGAAAATTAGCTCACAATGTGACGTTACTATGAGCGCAGAATGCTAATAAAATTACAGAGTAACGGTATTTTTAAGACTTTGGGCAATCTGGTTATAAAAGGAATAGGCTAGAATTATCTCACGGTCTTCAGAAGAAAGAAAATAACTTGTTCCCAGGGGTGAATTCGGAAAAAGGATGGAAAGGTGTTCACTGCTAACATTCTTAAAATATGCATGGCTTTTGATATTAGTCTAGAGAAGTGCTGACAAGTTCACTAGGGATCTTATCTGTTTTCGCTCTCAGCTTTTCTTCCTTTCTAGATTGTTCTGTTATAAAAGTCGTCAATGTTCTCTCTCCTTCTCATTTTAAGTAGTTTCCGAGTTCAATTTCCAAATCAATTTTTGATACAGTGGTGTGTGACAAAAGAAGAGAAATGGAAGAAAAATTGGAATGATTAAAGGATGAGCTACCGTGAGGTGGAGAGAGACGTCAGGACGGTAAATGGAAAAGAAGAATGAACCTCTAAAACAAAGTCAAGCCGCTGCTGCCTCTTCGCAGGGAAGAAGCGTGTTCAGGGAAAAATAAAGAAAGAGCAGTTTTCTTGTGGACGATCGGATCTCGATGTTGGCAGCACCTCATGCTGTACCCACAGAACGAGCGCGTAAATTGTTGGGGAGTGTGTATATCACACTGTGTGAAAGAAGTTTGAAACTTGTTACTCCCACACGGAGCAGTTTCTTCATAGTCAGCTTCCATGGGTGGAAAGAATCATGCAGTAAACACCCCCTGTGGATGGGACCATAGAATCAGCAGTGTACGCAGAGATTCATTTAAGGGAAGCGGCGTTCATTTTTAAGACTGGTTATTCCATTGCAATTTACCGCTCTTCTTCTCTTCTTCTTCTTCTTCTTCTTACTGAAAATGAAAACCTACAACCTGTTTTCCAGTCATTGACCGGGTCAGGGATGAAATGAATGAACCGTATATAGGCTATTATTACAATGGGGTCGCCACTTCCAAGGTGATTTATTAATGACTGATAAATGCTATGAAATGACAATGGAGAGTGTTGCTGGAATGAAAGATGACAGGGAAAACCGGAGTACCCGGAGAAAAACCTGTCCCACCTCCGCTTTGTCCAGCACAAATCTCACATGGAGTGACCGGGATTTGAACCACAGTATCCAGCGGTGAGAGGACGACGCGCTGCCGTCTGAGCTTCGGAGGCTTTTATTATTATTATTATTGTTATTATTATTATTATTATTATACAAATCGATATTGATCTGCATTTAGGGCAGTCGCCCAGGTGGCAGATTCCCTATCTGTTGTTTTCTTAGCCTTTTCTTAAATGATTGCAAAAAATTTGAAAATTTATTGAACATCTTCTTTGGTAAATTATTTCAGTCCCCAACTCCTCTTCCCATAAGCGAATATTTGCCCCAATTTGTTCTCTTGAATTCCAAATTTATCTTCATATTGTGATCTTTCCTACTTTTAAAAACAGCACACAAACTTATTCGTCTACTAATGTCACTCCAAGTCATCTCTCCATTGACAGCTCGGAACATACCACTTAGTCGAGAAGCTCGTCTCCCAAGTCTTTCCATCCCGAACTTTGCAACATTTTCGTAACGCAACTCCTTTGTCGGAAATCGCCCAGAACAAATTGATCTGCTTTTATTTGGATATTTTCCAGTTCTCGTATCAAGTAGTCCTGATGATGGTGACATACACTGGAACGATACTGTACTTGGGATCTTACCAGAGACTTATATTCAGTGTAAATCAGGGTTCACATACCCATACCCATTTGCTTATAGAAAATATTTAGTTAGAAGGGATTCATTTTAACTGGAAATCATTTTAGAATATTTCAGAGTCTATTATGTTCTTAGCATAAAATAATTTTAGTTTTTTCAATGAAATCTTCTAAAATTTAAAAGATCATTCATCTTACAAGGAGAGGCCAGACCCTGCGTCCAACCGATTTCGAACTTCAATGAACCTGTTGGGGGACACTCAACAGTATCTCGTGTATACTGATTTAGGTCAATACGCCCTCCTTTTCCAAAAAAATGAGGACAAATGTCATGACACAGGATCCGCTTCGAACCAAGTGGAGGTGATAGAACACTAAAAGGCGAACACATTTTACCAAACATGTCAGGTCCGCAACCTAATAATTTCCGAAAAATTGATCAATCCCAGATTCCACTGTAATACATATATAAGTTTCTTGGAGAGTTAGACCGCAGTCAACCGGAGCAGTGGCCGAGTGGTGACCGTACTGCTCTGCAAATTACGACGACGTGAGTTCTAGTCTCGTCGCAGCAATATTTCTTTTGTACAAAATAAATTATTATTTGAGGGATGTGAAGGTAGAAATGCGAATATAAATATTACGCAAACTGCAGTGAACTTTCTTTTCTACCTCAAAGTATAGAGGGAGAGATCCAGGTCCGCCTATGTGGTATAGTGGTTAGTGTGATAAGCTGCCACCCCCGGAGGACCGAGTTCGATTCCCGGCTCTGCCACGAAATTTGAAAATTGGTACGAGGGCTGGAACGGGGTCCACTCAGCCTCGGGAGGTCAACTGAGTCGAGGTGGATCGATTCCCACCTCAGCCATCCTAGAAGTGGTTTCCCACTTCTCCTCTAGGCAAATGCCGGGATGGTACCTAACTTAAGGCCTAGGCTGCTTTCTTCCCTCTTCCTTGTCCATCCCTTCCAAATTTCCCATCCCCACCCCCACAAGGCCCCTGTTCAGCGTAGCAGATGAGGCCGCCTGGGTGAGATACTGGTCCTCCACTCGAGTTACATTCCCGATCCAAAGTATCGCGCTCCAGGACACTGTCCATGAGGCTGTAGAGGTGGGATCCTACGCTGAGTCCGAGGGAAGAACAACCCTGGGTGGTAAACAGGTTAAGAAAGAAAGAAAGAAAGAAAGAAAGAAAGAAAGAAAGAAAGAAAGAAAGAAAGAAAGAAGTCTGTAGGAAGTGGATATCTGGATTAACTGGTTCCAGATAAGCGGGTTACTGTTGTATTTTTTGGAGTAATTAAATTTCACGATTTGAAGGTATTCTCCTATCGTTCTGGTATCACCGTATGCTCCCTCATACGAGTTATTGTTCTCCGACATGACGTCACTGGTATTATGCAGAACTGTGATTAGCTCGAAGTGTGTTCAATTGCTGCACATTTAGGACAGTGGGTTATGAGACTCGTGGTCGGAGGACGAAGGACGACAGAAATCAATAAGAGCTCCGTGGAGTAGAAGATGGAAGCGGCTCCACGTCAGGAAGAAGGAAGTCTGTACATGCAAAAAGAGACGCCAGGATGATCACAGATTGATGACAAAAGAAAAAATTCAATAACTCTCTGGTGAACAAGGCAAAGTTACATTTGAGAATGAAAATGACAGGTTGATAGAACCTCAAATCGGCCCAGGGACCCATTGTACAGTATTTGATGTCACCTCGTATCACTTCTCCGAGCTGACGTCATGTTACGGATAACGATGCGGTTTTGTTTCGCTATGGCCAGCTAAGCGTATTTCTTCACCTCCAAGATCGGCAATTCTTTCCCTCGTTACAACCACAGGACGACTACAAGCTGACGACGCGCCACGTATGAAGGTGTCCATTTGCTACTAGAGTTCAGAAAAATTGCCAAGGCGTGGATTGACATCTCTTAATAAAACGAAATGAGAATGGAATATCAAGACATGCAATTTTGAAACTTCATATTTCAAACAGATTCATTTCTAAGGAGATGAATGTTGTTATGTAGGTAACTGTAGCACCCCTCGCTGACCGGGGATATCAATACATTATTTTTCATCTAAGGATGATGATTTTTCTTTCACTTCTTCTTCTTCTTCCTACGGGTCTTTTGACATAAACATGTCTTATGACTGCGAGTTATTCGAAAATTTGCGTTACGGAAAGTAGAGTGACGGAAGTGTAACCCTAGCAACCGTGCAGTGGTGGTGATTATTGTTTAAGAGGATGTACAACTAGGCAACCATCCTCTATTAACACAAGTCAGAAAGAAAAGATGGAAGGAATCCGATACTTCGAAAACATGAATGTATCGACCAAAGAAAGACAAGTGCCACCATCCGTCTGTGGGTGGGGGCAGTGGAATAACACCCACGGTATCCCCTGCCTGTCGTAAGAGGCGACTAAAAGGGGCCCCAGGAGCTCTCAACTTGGGGCGTGCGTTGTGACCACGGGGCCCGTAGCTGAGTCCCGGCATTGCTTCCGCTTACCTGTGCCAGGCTTCTCACTTTCATCTACTCTATCCGACCTGCTTTGGTCAACTCTTGTTCTTTTCCTACCCCGAAGCTATTAGAGCATTCGAGGCCTAGGGAGTCTTTCATTTCCACGCCCTCCGTGGCCCTTGCCTTCCTTTTGCCGATACCTTCATTTTTCGAAGTGTCGGGTCCCTTCTATTATTTCCCTCTGATCAGTGTTATATAGAGGATGGTTACCTAATCGTACTTCCTCTTAAAACAATAATCACCACCACCACCAAGGGCCACCATGGTGTAATCTAAGATAAGAATCGATGACCAGACAATATTACCTAGCAACCGTGCAGGCTGTGTCTTATGTGGTGGTTCTTGTTTTAAGACGAAGTACAGCGGGGCAACCATCCTCTATACCAGGGCCTCTCAGGTTGCATGCCCTTGGTGCATCCAATGTGCACGGTGCAAGAGACGACTTCCCTTGGTTGACCAGAGAAGATCCCCCCACTCATCGATTTGGAGCAATAGCGCTTACTCTCTCTTTCTTCACGCCTGTCTCGCTCGCTCCCCTGTCTCTCTCTTCCACACTTGCTCCGTAGCGCTCTAAATCCGAGCTGACTTGAGCCGAGTACAGCCGAGCTTAGTCAAGTAGCCTAGAGACGAAGCGTTGGTCCGAGCTGAACCGAGCGGGACCGATGCACAGTACACGGAGCTCTTGCACCTCGATTTGCACGCGTGAGATTTTGGGCGTTTGAGAGGCCCTGCTCTATACTGTATAACACTAACCAACGGGGAAAAATTAAAGAGGTCCCATACTTCGAAAAATGGAGGTATCGGCCAAAGAAAGGCAAAGATCACCAAGGGAGTGAAAATGAAAGATTCCCTTGGCCTCGAGGGCTTTAATACCGTCGGTGTCGGGAAGAACGGGACTTGGATAGTTAAATGAACGTGAGGAGCCTGGCACAAGCTAGTGGAAGCAATGCCAGGACTCACCTAAGAGCCCCAATGTCGCCAACCCACGCTCGCAAGTAAAGAGTCCCTGGGGTCCCTTTTATTCGTTTCTTATGACATGCAGAGGATACCGTGGATGGTGTTCTACCACCCCCACCCACAGGGGGATATGTCTTAAGACTGGTGATCATCTGAAATTAGCAGCCGTTGATGGATGTCCATGACCGAGAGACATATTTAAGTTCCTTTGATTTTCGCAAAGAGGAAAGTAGTTTCTTTTTCTCAGTTTCTTGGGATCGGCACTTGTATGGATTTGGCCCGTTTTTTAGGGCCACATGCCCTTCCTGACGCTAACCCTTTGTGAACGAATGTAATCACTATTGCGTGTTTCAGTAGGGTGAAGTGCTGTGCATTGAAACGAAGACAAGCACTCAGTCCGCGAGCCATGTGAATTAACAATACACAGTTGAAATCCTCGAACCGCCTGGTAACTGAATCCGTCGCCCTCTGAATCAAAGGCCACTACGCTGACCATTCAGCCACGGAGCCGGATATCACTAGTTCTTTCACTGAGGTAATAAAATCAGTTTGCTTCATCAATTCTTTGAGAAGGATATAAATAATCCCGGTCAGCACAGTTATTCAAGGCAATGTAATGATCCAGTCGTAAATCCAAGAGCAGCCCCGACCAGCCAAATAACATAAAAGTACTATCAATTCCAAGACAGGGACTTTTGGATTCCAGACCTCCCCTTACCAACAGACCACCGAGTCCGACGTCCACAACACTCCGATTACCCTGCCCCCGCCCCTTGCTCCCACTAGAGATCAGTGCTAGAGTTCCGGCTTCTAGATCCTTTTATCGCGGGCTCAAACCCACTACAGGTAGTAGATTTTTTGAAGGATGGAAAAAAAAAAGTCAGTTTGCCACTCCATGTCGTACAATCTGGCATGAAAAGGATCTCTGGTGACACATTTAGTGTTCACAAGATTAAAAGAACTCTCCTAACAGTCATCCATTTCACTGTCATCTCTGGTAGAATAAAACGGAACGTCAAAATTTTATTTATTTATTTATATTTTTAATTAATTAATTTATTTATTTATTTATTTACTTATTTATTTATTTACTTATTTATTTATTTATTTATTTATTTATTTATTTATTTATTTATTTATTTATTTATTTATTTATTTATTTATTTATTTATTTATTTATTTATTTATTTATTTATTTATGCCTTTAGCAGTGCTGAAGTTAGGGCTGATGGCCCTCTCTTACATAATTGCAACATAATAAAAGTACTATCATTTAATTAGAAACGTAAACTCGATAAAAAAAAACAAAAAACAAAGTTGTAAACAAATATGAGTGAGTGAATGAATCACTACTGATCCGCATTTAGGGCAGTCGCCCAGGTGCCGGATTCCCTATCTGTTGGTTTCCTATCTGTTTCTTAAATGATTGCAAAGAAATTGGAAGTGTATTGAACATCTCCCTTGGTAAGTTATTCTAATCCCTAACTCCCCTTCCTAAAAACGAATATTTGCCCTAATTTTTTCCCTTGAATTCCAACTTTATCTTCATATTGTGATATTTCCTACTTTTATAAACGCCAATCAAACGTATTCGTCTACTAATGTCATTCTACGCCGCCATCTCTTCACTGACACCTCGGAACATACCACTTAGTCGAGCAGCACGTCTCCTTTCTCCCAAGTCTTTCCAGCCCAAACTTTGCAACATTTTTGTAACGCTACTCTTTTGACGGAAATCAGCCAGAACTAATAGAGCTGCTTTTCCTTGGATTTTTTTCTAGTTTTTGAATGTTATCCTGGTGAGGGTCCCATACATTGGAGCCATACTGTAAATCCGGTCTGACCAGAGACTTGTATGCCCTCTCCTTTACATCCTTACTACAACCCTTAAATACACTGTTAACCATGTGACTTTCGCCCCATCAACGCAGTAATTAAAACTGAGAGGATTTTTCCTATTTATGGAACTCACAACCTGACTTTGAATCCCGCTTATCATCATACCATTGCCTGCTGTCCATCTCACAACATTGTCGAGGTCATTTTGCAGTTGCTCACAATCTTGTAACTTATTTATTACTCTGCAAGAATAACATCATCCGCAAAAAGCCTTACCTCTGATTCCACTTCTTTACTCATATCGCATATATATAAGAAAACATATAGGTCCAGTAAACTGTAAACAGTGTTTACTTAAATTCTATGCACACGAATTAAAAGCTAAATATTACACAGATACACGCTATTATTTGTAATAATAATAAATGATAATATTAGTTCTAGGAAATAATTGCTTATTTTAATTTCGAAATTCCAAAGTGACTTACATACCATAATGGAACGATCACGCAGTCTATCATACATCACCAGTCACCCGAAACAGTCAGCGGTGTTCAAGAAGGAAATTTCTGCTTGCAGTCTCAAATTTATTTTGTATACGTCTTACGGTTCCTGACATCAGCTGGAAGTGTATTCCAAGTCGCCACCCAGTCAGCACGAAGGATTTATTGTACTTAGAAGGGCAGTTAACGGGAATAGCGAGGGAGAAATTGACGCACAGGCAGCGTAAATGGCGTCAAATCAAAGTACCTGAACATTGAAACTGAGGCCATATTTTACTTTTTTCTATGTTAATGTTATTTATATTATTTCTATAACATTCCTCCATATTTAAAAGACATCGGGATGTTCAAATGTTTCTGCGATGGGCTGAGTTTTCGCATTCGAACAACCGCAAATACTACCGATGTAAATCGGGATAAAACAGGTTATCTTTGAAGATGGTCTGTTCGAACCCAGCCGTCGGCAGTCCTGACAATGGCTTTCTGTGATTTCCCGTTTGTATTCCAGTCAAATACCCCGGCTGTATCTTAATTAAGGCCACGGTCGTTTCCTTCCCACTCCTAGCCCTTTCCTACCCCATCGCCACCGTAAGATCTGCCTGCATAGGCGCGACATAAAACAAATAGCAAAAGAAACTACCAGCGAAACAAATATTACAGTTGACCATAACTTTACGAATCTCAAATTACAATTTGTGAGTCCTTGAGGTAACTCTCTAAAGTTAGGCCCATAAGAATAATATATAGCAGCCATCTCGCCTAGTTAGCTTAAGCCTGTAAGGTTAAGGTCGCACCCTTATGCGATTAGCCTGGGTGTCGAACTTTGAGTCTGTTAGGTTAAGCTTCCTCTCTTGAGTATCGAACTTGGGCCTGTAAAGTTGGCGCCTCCTCTGTCTGGGCAAGCCTTGTTCCGCTTCCACGCTATTGCCACTCTAGTTTTCAAATAGTTCACCAGGTAGTAGCACCTGCCCCTTCCTCCCCCGCGCGCTTCCCTCCGCAACCCACTGAGATGCCCATCATTGATCTGGATTGAATGTAAATGTCCAACTGAGGGACCTCCTTCAAACTCATACAGTTATGAAAAAACCCTGAAGTGTTGTTTGTTGTTGTTAAAATTATTATGTCATCACTCTTGTATAGGAAAGTAAGCTACGCTCTATCCGGTTATTCGAAAAAGTAAGCTACTCATTCACAACATAGTCATCTGCTAAAAAATATTACGCCACATACGTGTGCGTCCTAGGAGAAGCCAAGGAAAACGGCTGACGTCATCCTATTGCCTCAGGGTATCAAAGGTGATAGCGCGCGGTCGCCATTTTGCGCATTTGATACTGTGCCAGCTCCCCAGTTATCCCCATAAGGCCAATGTATAGCGGCCATCTTGCACATTTGATGGCGTCTGTGCATTTGTACGAGGGTTGATTCAGGAGTCATGGCAACGATTTGTTATTTCGCGAAAACTTGCCATGCCAAACATGTAACGTATATATCTAAAAGTACGTTTCTTGAACTTCGTAATGTTTGCCGGCAGATGGGGTATGGATGCATCATTCTGGCCGTGATCACGGTCCTTATGTCAGTTGTCAGATGGCAGTGATGCGTAATGAAAGTGACAAAGTTGAGCAGCTAGCCCGTGTGACTTCGATGTCATTCCCAAAGTGAAGTGAGGAATGGTTTGGCAACAAATACAAAACGTACGAACATTTTGACGTGAGGTAGACCATATGGACCAATTTCGTGCAGCCGATGGTATTTTCCGCCTTCCTCATCAATGACAACAACCACAGACATGCTAGGAGACTGCTTTGAAGGGTGTTGTAAGTAGCTTGTAGGATGCGCGCATGTAACTGCAACGAGAATTAAACAATGTGGTGTCACCTTTAGAAGGTCCTCGTCGCACACTTTCAAATTTACGTAGTGAATTTCCTACGTTGGAGCTTTTTCGAGAGAAAAAATATAGTTGCCATGGCTCTCAACTTGGGAGCGTGTGTTGGCTACCACGGCGCCCTTAGCTAAATCTTGACATTGCTTCCACTTGATTGTGTCAGGCTCCTCACTTTCATCTATCCTATCCGACCTCCCTTGTTCAACACTTGGTCTTTTCCGACCCCAACGCTATTAGGTTCCGACGGTTAGGGAGTCTTTAATTTTCACGCCCTTCGTGGCCTTCGTCGTTTATCGGCCGATACCTTCATTTTTGAAGTGTTGGACCTCTGCCATTTTTCTTTTTGATTAATGTTATGCAGGGTGTTCGGGAAACAACGTGAACCTGGTGTGTGAGCGTTAGAGGGTTGGTCATACTGATAAATTATTGAAAAACGTTGTTTGATATTTGGCGCCAGTGTCATTTCATCAGCTGCTGAAGTTAGGCAAATAGATCGCTTCGCGGGAGAATTCAAATGGCGTCAATGTTGCTAAATCTGCAGGTGGCTTAGACGGGCTTGAAAGCCATGCCGAGAAATCAGCATCAAACACAAACACACATTGGGTGTCACCGTGGCGTTCTTGCTAAGGCGCGGCCTGTCAATTGGGAGGTTCGTGTTCAAATCCCTCTCATGGCAAAGTTTTTCTTCGATTAGTGCCGGTCTTAGGTCACGTGCAGATTTAGCAACACCACCTCGCAAGCCGCATTTGAATTCACACGCGAAACGATCTGATTCGCTAACTTCAGCCGGTGATAAAATGACAACGCTGTGAGATATCGAATTCGTTTTAAAAAATAATTTATTAATACGACCGATCCTGTAACGGCCAGATACTCGCTTCAAGTCGATTTCGACCACCCTGTCTAGAGGAGGGTTGCCTAGTTTTACTTCCTCTTAAAACAATAATCACCACCACCTGACGTCTGAATCAATCCACGTATAATCCCTCAAGGAATGAATGAGCGAATGGTATTATATGTTCCTCGCCTTTAATTTTTACCAGAATTAATTTTAATTATTATCAAATATTTAACTTACTTCCCTTGTCAGAAACCCTCTGGATATCCACAGCAACTCTATTTTACGGCATCACTTTAATTATAACCCTTATTATAGTAACTGCCCGCCTCCGTGGTGTAGTGGTTAAAGTGATTAGCTCCCACCCCCAGAGGACCGGGTTCGATTCCCAGCTCTGCCACGAAATTTAAAAAGTGGAACGAGGGCTGGAACGGGGTCCACTCAGCCTCGTGAAGTCACCTGAGTAGAGGTGGGTTCGATCCCCACCTCAGCCATCCTCGAAGTGGTTTTCCGTGGTTTACCACTTCCCCTCCAGCACGATTGTACCTAACTTAAGACCACCCCCTCTTCCTTCCCTCTTCCTTGTCTATCCCTTCCTATCTTCCCATCCCCCTATAAGGCCGCTGTTCAGTATAGCAGGTTAGGTACGGGTCCTCCTCCCCAGTTGTATCACCCGACCCAAAGTCTCACGCTCCAGGACACTGCCCTTGAGGCGATAGAGGTGGGATCCCACGCTGAGTCCGCGGGAAAAACCAGCCCTGGAGGGTAAACAGATTAAGAAGAAGAAGATTATAGTAACTTTTTAGAAGACAGGATACAGTAGTGAACAAGAAACATACGTCTGTTAACACCATTGGAAAACATTCGTTAATCTCTTCTGCTTGTTACTGTTAACATTCCTTCCCTTCACGTTGAAACTTCTCGTCAATACCACGCAGCCGAGTTTCGTAAATGGAGCCTCGGGGGTTTGCTTTCGTATGTGACCGGTAATTACTTCACAGCCGAAAAACTGTGCGGCTTCCCCGATTTTCCGATCACTAGAAGTTTTAGCTTTTCTATTCCCGTCATGTTAGCTCCCAGCAGCACTGTTCCTCACAAACCAGAAATGCCGTATTGCACAGTTAATGTTGCACAAAATTCGAGTTACAGTGCTTCAAGGAAGTAAATGCGAACGGCCGGGAAATTTAAGGCACTTCGAGATATTGAAAATTCGAGTAATGGAGGTTCGAGATATCGAAGTTCGAGATATCGAGGTTCGACTGTATATGTTCAATATGAAAAATGTACCTGCGAAGAACTTGTACAACACCGTACGAGCATTATATTTGAGCGACTGTACGTTATATGTACCGGCTGTCCGCAATTAAACTGACCGTATTCAACGCGGCAATGATCGTAGGAGTCCGAAATTTCGTAGATATGGTAACTAAGCAACGCGCTCGCGAATTATGCTTCAGAAATTGCTATGGCCATAATTCAGGTACAGCCCCATCATTTGCCTGGTGTGAAAATGGGAAACCACGGAAAACCATATTCAGGGCTGCCAACTGTGGGATACGAACCCACTATCTGCCGGATGCAAGCTCACTGCTGCGTGCCCCTAACCGCAAATATAAATTATTAGTTCCAAGTCTTGCCACCAGGCGAACCAATGGCGCTTTAGGCTGTAGTGCGGAAGTGAAACATGTTTCAGACTGAAAATAAGAAGAACATATGCATATTAATGGTTTAAAATAACCGTAGCCTAAGTCGGGTAAATTACAGCAGAGTTTTGGTTTGTATTCTGCAGACATGCGTCATGCACGAAACGGTACATGGGATGAAAATGAAATGTCGTATGGCTTTTAGTGCCGGGATATCCCAGGAAGGGTTCGGCTCGCCAGGTGCAAGTCTTTCTATTTGACGCCCGTAGGCGACCTGTTATATTGCGACCATACTTAACAGATTCCGTGTGTGGACTTTCTGTTTAGTATACTGTATAATACAACTAAAAATCAGTTGTGTAATTTTAATTAATGGAATCCTGTTGCCTTATTGAATGTATCGTCCTTGTGTACCTCTTAGAAGTATCGATTTTTTAAACGATGACTATCGGAGAAAGAGTGTGTTCCTTAATTCTTTGCTTCCGTGCACATTTCTGAAATTTACTGCCCTATAAAGTGTAGAACTCATGTGTGTATCAAATAACGAGAGCTGGAGCGTGAAATAAGGGAGACTCTCCGCTGATGTAAGCATAGCAAAGCGCGACGGAGCAAAATATACTACGAACACTCCTTGTAAAGTGGCACGTTCTTGTTATCCGTCAGGAGTCAGTGAGACATGTTTAATACATAACAGGTAGGCAGTGAAAGAGACCAGTCAGTTGGGCATATTTAATACGTATCAGGTAGGCAGTGAAAGAGACCAGTCAGTGAGACATGTTTAATACGTAACAGGTAGGCAGTGAAAGAGACCAGTCAGTTGAGCATATTTAATACGTATCAGGTAGGGCAGTGAAAGAGACCATTCAGTGGGATATGTTTAATAAGTAACAGGTAGGCAGTGTAAGAAACCAGCCAGTGGGACATCTTTAATAATTACCAGGTGGGCAGTGAAAGAGATCTGTCAGTGGGACATGTTTAATAAGTTCCAGGTGGTCAGTGGAAGAGACCAGTCAGTGGGACATGTTTAATAAGTACCAGGTGGGCAGTGAAAGAGACCAGTCAGTGGGACATGCTTAATAATTACCAGGTGGGCAGTGAAAGAGACCTGTCAATGGGACATGTTTAATAAGTTCCAGGTGGTCAGTGAAACAGGTCAGTCAGTGGGACATGTTTAATAAGTTTCAGGTGGTCAGTGAAAGAGGTCAGTCAGTGGGACATGCTTAATAATTACCATGTGGACAGTGAAAGAGACCAGTCAGTGGGGCATGCTTAATAATTACCAGGTGGTCAGTGAAAGAGACCAGTCAGTGGGGCATGCTTAATAATTACCATGTGGTCAGTGGAAGAGACCAGTCAGTGGGACATGTTTAATAATTACCATGTGGACAGTGAAAGAGACCAGTCAGTGGGGCATGCTTAATAATTACCATGTGGACAGTGAAAGAGACCAGTCAGTGGGGCATGCTTAATAATTACCAGGTGGTCAGTGAAAGAGACCAGTCAGTGGGACATGCTTAATAATTACCATGTGGTCAGTGGAAGAGACCAGTCAGTGGGACATGTTTAATAATTACCATGTGGACAGTGAAAGAGACCAGTCAGTGGGGCATGCTTAATAATTACCAGGTGGTCAGTGAAAGAGACCTGTCAGTGGGACATGTTTAATAAGTACCAGGTGGTCAGTGAAAGAGACCAGTCAGTGGGACATATTTAATAAGTAACAGGTAGGCAGTGAAAGAGACCAGTCAGTGGGACATGTTTAATAAGTACCAGGTGGTCAGTAAAAGAGACCAGTCAGTGGGACATGTTTAATAAGTACCAGGTGGGCAGTGAAAGAGGCCAGTCAGGGGGACATGTTTAATAAGTACCAGGTGGGCAGTGAAAGAGACCAGTCAGTGGGACATGTTTAGTAAGTACCAGGTGGGCAATGAAAGAGACCAGTCAGTGGGACATGCGTAATAAGTACCATGTGAGCAGTGAAATAGGCCAGTCAGTGGGACATGTTTAATAAGTACCAGGTGGGCAGTGAAATAGGCCAGTCAGTGGGACATGTTTAATAAGTACCAGGTGGGCAGTGAAATAGGCCAGTCAGTGGGACATGTTTAATAAGTACCAGGTGAGCAGTGAAATAGGCCAGTCAGTGGGACATGTTTAATAAGTACCAGGTGAGCAGTGAAATAGGCCAGTCAGTGGGACATGTTTAATAAGTACCAGGTGGGCAGTGAAATAGGCCAGTCAGTGGGACATGTTTAATAAGTACCATGTGAGCAGTGAAATAGGCCAGTCAGTGGGACATGTTTAATAAGTACCAGGTGGGCAGTGAAATAGGCCAGTCAGTGGGACATGTTTAATAAGTACCAGGTGGGCAGTGAAATAGGCCAGTCAGTGGGACATGTTTAATAAGTACCAGGTGGGCAGTGAAAGAGACCAGTCAGTGGGACATGTTTAATAAGTACCAGGTGAGCAGTGAAATAGGCCAGTCAGTGGGACATGTTTAATAAGTACCAGGTGGGCAGTGAAATAGGCCAGTCAGTGGGACATGTTTAATAAGTACCAGGTGAGCAGTGAAATAGGCCAGTCAGTGGGACATGTTTAATAAGTACCAGGTGAGCAGTGAAATAGGCCAGTCAGTGGGACATGTTTAATAAGTACCATGTGGGCAGTGAAATAGGCCAGTCAGTGGGACATGTTTAATAAGTACCAGGCCAGTCAAAGGGAGTTGTAGCAAAGAAGTCAGCAAAGGATAACACGATGCCAAGCATAATCCGCAGTCGTACAAATTTTGGTGAAATTCGAAGGGTATGTACAGGTACTTTAAGGCAGATACAGGTTCCAAGAAGGACAATCCAGAAATCATTAATAAACAATTGGAGTGTGTATGTGAGGATCTTCAAGAAGCATAAGTATTCAGTCAGCAGTATGTAAAGATTGTTGGTTACCAGGATAATGTCCAGATAGAGGTGGTGACTAATAATAAAGAAGTATTAAAACTTACCTTTGATAACAATGCCATTTACAATAAAATACAAAAGTTGAAAACAAGAAAAGCGGCTGGAATTGGTAAGATTTCTAGTGATATACTAAAGAGAATGGGATGGGATATAGTACCATATCTGAAGTACTTATTTCATTATTGTTTGCATGAAAGAGCTATACCAAATGAATGGACAGTTGCTATAGTAGCCCCGCAGTACAGAGGAAAGGCTGGTAGACTTAAAGCTGAAAATTACAGACCAGTCATGCATTGCATGTAAGCTTTGGGAAATCATTCTTTCTGATTGTATTAGATATGTTTGCGAAATTAATAACTCGTTCGATAGAACGCAGATTTAATGGCACGTAAAAGAACTCCTGCGGGACTAAATTCCGACACCTCGGCTTCCCCGAAACCCGTGAAAGTGGTCAGAGGGTCGTAAAGCAAAGAACATTATTATTATAAAATACATTTTGCCTAACTTCCAAGCTCTACCGACTATTCTTTGAGAATCACACAACCCCCACTAACCCTATGACACTACAGCCCTGAAGGGCCTTGGCTTATCAAGCGACCACTGCTCAGCCCTAAGGCCTGCAGATCACGACGTGTCATGTGGTCAGCAAGACGAATCCTCTTGGCCGTTATTCTTGGCATTCTAGACCGGGGCTGGTATCTCACAGTTAGATAGCTCCTCAATTATAATCACGTAGGCTGAGTGGACCTCGGACCAGCCCTCAGATCCAGCTAAAAATCCCTGACCTGGCCGGGAATCGAACCCGGGGCCTCCGGGTAAGAGGCAGGCATGCTACTCCTACATCACGGGGTAGGCTTGAGAAACACACAAGCAGAGAGGAAACGAGAAGGAGATCTCCGTTACCGCAGCTAATGTACACAAACATGACATCGATTTGGTTGGTTTCTTTTCGTCCGCTGCTCACCCCAGTCGATCGTTTTCTTGCTTCGATGGTGAGTTTATAAGAGGGTACTATTATACGGTGACATTTTTATCTACACACTGTGATATGAGGTCTATTAAGTAATTCAGTGACAGCATATCATTAAAATAATGACGCAAAGCATACACGGTTAGGGTATTTTGTGCTAATAGTGGCTTGTTTTTGAAGTGTTACCGCACGCAACACCAATGAAGACACGCATATATTTATCAAGATATAATATTAAATCCCAAAATCTGAAGCATTTCATGGTATAATTAGATGCCAATTGTTTGAATTTTGTTTCCATTGCTCTTTTCCATTCGTTTTGTTAATAGCAAGTTTTTTGTTAGCGGTTGAACCCCGCACTAACAAAGGGAAGGTTATCGGCGATACAAGGATAGGAAAGGGCTGGGACTGGGAAGCTAGCGCCGTGGTCAAAATTTACTGGTGTGAAAATGGGAAGCCACGGAAAACAATCTTCAGTACTGATGAAGTGCAGCCAACTCGCTATAGTAGTAGTACCGGTAATGAATTAAAAAAAACCTCCATGGCACAACATCCCGTGAAGGGCCTAAGCCTACCAAGCGATCGCTGCTCAGCCCTAAGGCCTGCAGATTACCAGGTGACGTGTGGTCAGCACGACGAATCCTCTCGGCCGATATTCTTGGCTCTCATAACGGGGCTGCTACCTCACCGTCATATAGCTCCTCAATTCTAATCACATAGGTTGAATGGACCTCGAGCCAGCCCTCAGATCCAGGTAAAAATCCGTGGTCTAGCCGGGAATCAAACCCGGGGCCTCGGAGTAAGAGGCAGGCACGCTACCCCTAGTGTTTGTTGTTCATGTGACTTGAGGATTCACGGTAACCTATGGGACTAAGAGGTGTAACTCTCACTTTGGATTGTGGGATACCAACCACACATCTAGGCTCTGTCTGGTACTGCTTACACTTATTTGCCTAGGATCCTCTCTCCATTTTTAACCGTTCATTGAAAAGAGGGGAACAGGTTACATAACTGTACTTCCCCTTACAACAACAATAACCACCACCACCTGTAATAGTTATTGTTTAACGTCCGTTCAAAACACTAACAGCCTAAGCACACACTGGGATTTCGGAATTTTGTCCCAGCGACTCAGAATAGCCGTCCCTTTGAATACCAACAAATGTTAAAGAATTCATCAGGAACTAGAGCCGCTGTCTTGGGAAGAGATAGCCAACTGAGTTGATTATTCTCTCTCTGCATTGATTTGTGTGCCAGAAAATTTGAAGTGCGGACAACACTGTCACGGTAGGGTCTATCTTCCTTTCAGCAATGAAGAGCATAAAGTGACATCCCCTTTGAAGACTCCTTTCACTTGTGCTTGTTGTAGTACTGTCTCGACGGAAGAGGCTTGAGAGACCTTAGTTCCTTGTAGTGTTGTACGGTACTTACAAGGACATAACATTTTCTGCTACTGGTTTAACGTCGCACTAACACATCGAAGATTTTCGGGACGCAAGGATGAGAAACGGATTGGGAGCGTAGCGTCCGTGGCCTTAATTAAGGTAAGTTCCAGAATTTGTCTGGTAAGAAAATGGGAAACCACGGAAAATTATCTTTAGGGCTGTCGACGGTGGGATTGGAACCCAGCATCTGCCGAATGCAAGTTCACAGCTATGTGGCCTTAACAGCATGGCCAACTCGCTTGGTACGAGGAAGGTACTCTCAAGTCGATCGAAACTGAAATTTCCTGTGGGCCTAGTAGAGTATGCTTCGGTTTAAGAGCAGATAGTTATGGGGTATCCATGCAGATCTATATTCGGGAGGCGGAGGTGGTGGTGATTAGAGGAAGTTCAACTAGGCAAACATCCTTGAGGAAAAAATGGAAGGGATCCGACACTTCAAAAACTGAAGGTATTGGCCAAAGGAAAAGAAGGGCCACAAAGGGCGTGAAAATGAGACTTCCTAGGCCTCGAATGCTCTAATAGCGTCGGGGTCGGAAAAGAACAAGAGTTGACCAAGGGAGGTAAGATAGGATAGATAAAAGTGAGGATCCTGGCACAAATATGTTGAAGACATACCAAGATTCAACTAAGGATCCCGTGGTCACTAGCCCACGCTCCCAAGTTATGTGCTCCTGGCGCACCTTTTATCCGCCTCTTGCGACTGGCAGGGGATACCGTGCCCACACCTACAGGGGATCGGGAGGCGGAGGGGCTGGTCTCCACTGTCGGCTGTCCTGAGAATGCTTTTCCGTGGTTTCCCATTCTCTTGCACTTAAGCGAACGCCGGGACAGCTGCTTTACAGGTCAGGGCAGCAGTGAACTCACCTTCTCCGCAACTCACATCACTGAGAGAAATCTCCCTGGCTTGAGAGATGGCGTTATCGTCTACAACAGGCGTTCCCAACCTTTTAGCAACTACGAACCACTTGAAATTTTTAGAATTTTGGCGTACCAGCAGTCCTATTTTCACTGCCGAAAAAGTGCCCAATGGCTTGTTTTATTTTAATTAAATTACCAAGAAAACTTCATAGTTAATTATTAATGCACTTGTATTTCGATTTCTTCAACCCTCCCAGTCAACATTGAATTTCACAGTGAATTCACGGTGAGTTCACATGCGAAGCATATATGAATTGCATGTGTTTCCCACGTGCTTCACGATTTGGGCCCCATTATGCCGCAAATGATTTTGCAGTGTATTATTTGTTAACCCACAATGAACTTGCAGAAAAGTTTTTGTGAATTTTAACGCATTTAATTTCTTTACTGCTCAATCAGCATTAAAATTCACAGTGAACTCACAGTGAATTATTGTGAAAATCAATGCTGACTGGGCTTTATCAAGACAGCAATAAATATGTATAGATTTTTCAAAATTTTCTTGCTAATTCTTATTTAAATATATAGAGAGATATATGTATATTAATAACATTTTTATAATAAAGGAAAAAATAAAACGATTTCCGCACATTACAGTTTTTGTATTACCCATAGATCTAAAAAACACACAATTCGATGTAATTAGTACAAACCAAGCAAAAAGTGCCATGAACATAATCAAAAATCAACTTTCAGTCCGAAATTTCTTGTTTGCCTGAGATTAAAATAAGAATATCAGGAGTAACGGAACTAAACTTCACTCGTAAGTCCTCTTCAACACTTATTCTGTTTCTATGTTAATTTTTGATGTATAAAAGTTCAGAAAATCCACTCTCACACAAGCAACTTATAACAAACGTCCCCTCTATTCTCTGTCCTTCTATCTTCGATGCATCGGATTGGCGTGCTTGCGTACTCTATCTGTATTATCTGTACGGTCGTATAACCCACGCACACCACCTGAAACATTCCCGCGTACCACCGGTTGGGAACCCCTGGTATAAAAGGTTCGCCGTATCTGTCCGGATACGGAATGAAAACATTTACTGGCACACAATTTCCTTCGGGTTGTACCGACAACTGGCTGAGCTGGTGTGCTTCACAGAATTTGAAACGGTGTTGTCTCAGAGTGTCGTATTTACGCGAATAATCCCCGCATATTCTTTAAAAATTTGAGGCACGAAATTGGGGTGCGGGTTTTATTTGCGTCAATGTTGGCATTTTTGTCAAAATGAGCCTTCCTAAAGTTAGGGTGCGGGTATTATTCGCGTAAATACGGTATGTGAGGCCTCTTCCGAGCGGTCAGCTTTGTGTTCAGCGCGTGGAGGTCTGGCTGGTTGCGGTTGAAAAGTAGGCTTCGGCCTACAAGTGGCCACAGCTGGTCCGTGGTCCGACAGCTCTGCACTCCGACCGGCCAACTAAGCAGAGGAGGGGTTGCCACGGCTCTACTGTGGCTCTATACCTCTGCGTTCGGGAGACGGAGAGGGGCTAGTCCCCACCGTTGGCTGCCCTGAGAATGGTTTTCCGTGGTTTTTCATTCTCCTGCATTAAGGCGAATAACTAGAGACAGCTGTAACACAAGCCGACCCCCTGTCGAGATTGGCTTCCTGGTGAAACTACGTAAACAACGAAACCCGGAAGAAAAATACAATAGCCTTTCACCTATATCCAAGGTATCGGTATAAATTAATGTATACCTACACGCGTAGTGAATAAAATAATGAATATTAGATAACGTGACAGTGTATCAAAAATGGGGGGGGGGGGATTACTGGCAAAATGTGAGTGGTGTAAAATTATCTTAGCCGGCCTCGCGGTGTAGGGGTAGCCTGCCTGCCTCTTACCCGGAGACCCCGGGTTCGATTCCTGGCCACGCCAGGGATTTTTATCTGCATCTGAGAGCTGGTTCAAGGTTCACTCAGTCTTCGTGATTACAATTGAGGAGCTATCTGACGGTGATGTGGCGGCCCCTGTCTAGAAAGCCAAAAATAACGGCGGAGAGGATCCGTCGTGCTGACCACACGACACTCGTAATCTGCAGACCTTCGCGCTGAGCAGCGGTCGCTTGGTAGGCCATGGCCTTTCGGGGCTGTTGCCCCATGAGGTTTGGTTTGGTAAAAGTATCTTATGTACTGATAATTTCAGGAATGATAGTCGTTACAGGATAGCTGGAATAAAGAAGTACACAGTGGCACGCGAGCCTCCGTGGCTCAGGCGGCAGCGCGCCGGCCTCTCAGCGCTTGATACAGTGGTTCAAATCCCGGTCACTCCATGTGAGATTTTTGCTGGACAAAGCGGAGGCGAGACAGGTTTTTCTCCGGGTACTCCGGTTTTCCCTGTCATCTTTTATTCCAGCAAAACTCTCCAATATCATTTCATTTCATCTGTCAGTCATTGATACTTGCCCAGGAAGAGTGCGACAGGCCTCGGCAGCCGGCACAATTCCTATCCTCGTCGCAAGTTGGGGGATTTATTCATCCCATCCCTGACCCGGTCATTGACCGGAAAACAGGCTGTATGTTTAAAATAAAGCGGCATGCATTGATCACTGCATTCATCATGCTCATGTTTGTTAACAAATCCCAATATCAGGCGAAAGAGGACAAAAAAGGAGTAGGAACATCATGTGAAAAACATGGATTACTTTTTTTCTGCTAGTGGCTTTACGCCGCACCGACACAGATAGGTCTTATGGCGACGATGGGGTAGGAAAGGCCTAGGAGTTGTAAGGAAGCGGCCGCGCCCTTAATTAAGGTACAGCCCCAGCATGTTCCTGGTGTGAAAATAGGAGACCACGGAACACCATCTTCAGAGCTGCCGACAGTGGGATTCGAACCCACTTCTCCCGGATACAAGCTGACAGTTGCGCATTCCTAACCACACGGCCAATTTTTCCGGTGCCTTACTTTTGTTTACGTGTTTAGGTCTACCAAAGGAAGTTGGTGGGTATGAGGACAGGAAAATTTCTACAAAGTAAGTGGAATCGGTGCCAAATTCATGTTGGGACTCCGTGATTACTACATATTCTTCACAAGTAGTGAACTCGCTAGGAGGACGGACATGGAAAAACTGTAGTTCAAATCGGAACTATGTGCTAGAGCAAATTAGGACCACTCTGCATATAGAAATGATACCATTCAATTGGATCGAAGTAAAATTTGAGCTGGGTGTAACGAATAACAAAGTTTTTTTCAAAAGTCGAAAGCAAGAAAGAGACAGGAGATGAGTTTAAGAATTTTAATTTACCGAGAAAAATGACGGAAAAGAGTAAACAAAGACGAAAGAAGATACATTCACATTACACAATACAGTTCATTGAAAGCTGGAAACTACATCTTGGTGCAAAGCTTCCAGAATGCTATTTCTTTTAAAAGTAATTTAATCGTAAGAAAGGCTAGCATATTTTCATTCTTGTATTCCTAAAATACTTACAATCAACACATGGTAGCACGTTCTATGTCTTCAACCTTATAAAACAGTATTGCGACAGCTACAGCTGGAATTGCTGGACAATGGATGACGTATGTCTGTGCACACGCCGAACAGGGTAAACATGCTAAAGAACTTCTAGAGTTTCTGTACAAGGGTAAACATGCTAAAGAACTTCTAGAGTTTCTGTACAAGACCATCAACAGTGAGGGTCAATTTAATTACAAGAATAGATTTGAGGAAGTATTGAGGTTATTTGCATTCAGCAGTATATTATAATTTCAAATTCCTCCATGAATGGAAGATAGCACTGTCATTTCTTTTCTCAAAACATTACACTGCTTTCGTTCCTTAATAATATTAACAAAAGCACCGTGTGAAACTGAGCTTGGGCGTAATGAATACTAATATTATTGGTTTACGCCCCAACAACTACTAGGACTAGGAGCCGGAAGTTTGTCCCATACGAGATTTTTTACGCGCCAGTAAATCTGCCCTCACGAGGTTGGCGTATCTGAGTTTCCCCACTGGTCTGAGCCGGGACCAAACCAGCCAACCGGGCGAGTTGGCCGTGCGCGTAGAGGCGCGCGGCTGTGAGCTTGCATCCGGGAGATAGTAGGTTCGAATCCCACTATCGGCAGCCCTGAAGATGGTTTTCCGTAGTTTCCCATTTTCACACCAGGCAAATGCTGGGGCTGTACCTTAATTAAGGCCACGGCCGATTCCTTCCAACTCCTAGGCCTTTCCTATCCCATCGTCGCCATAAGACCTATCTGCGTCGGTGCGACGTAAAGCCCCTAGCAAACCAGCCAACTTCGTCTCAGAAGGTGAGCTCCCCCACTATCTGAGCCACTCATCCCGCTTTCATAACAAATGTCGAGATGTTCTGTTGTACCGAACAAACTGGAATTTTCGTCATTGAGTCCTAAAATGTTGACACTTACTAGCCGATCATTCAATTTCCAGCCATATCCGTTGAGTCGGCCTTAAATTTATGCTAAACATTCACTTGCGAAGAGTATTTTGCAATATAGTATTCAGTCACTATTATAATCAACGACTATTGCTGTGTAAAATTGACAGGAATGGTATGATGCTGTCGTCATGACACAAGTATATTGCCGTCGAACAAGCAGTAGTTTCGACGTTGTTAATAGTGGCTATGGATTTGTACTGAATTTGTTTTACTGGAATTAATTTTTCTTGTGAGATTTTTAATACTAATTTGTTTTTAATAAAGAGAGTCCACACTTTGGATTTTTGAAAATGACTGAAGTTAAACCATCGTTTAGCACGAAAATTTGTTCAGATCGAGATATGCTTCAAAGCTCGAACGGATCTTAAAAGGATTCTGAGGCCAGTCTATACGAAAATTGGCTGAGGCCAGAATTAGTCTCTTAAAGAATGCGAAAGAGTGACTAAAACCAATATTTACGCCAGTGTCAAAGTAAACACACATTATAACGTAGAGTATGCCCGAAAACGTGTTCTTAGTTTAAAAAATCAGTTCTATTTTAAGAAAGGAAACGAAAGCGATTGATTTCTAAAACACTTACATCATCATACCTCCTACCAAGCTCGGAACACAGTACGGTTCACGTATATATTCCGTATATTAGGGAAGGATTGATGAGTTCTTAAAGTTGGAGATATTTAATGAAATTGAGTCTTACCTTTCTAAGTCAGACGGCCGGAAATCACCTCGACCTGAAATGAGGAAAGACTGATCAAATATTTGTTTAATTTAACGTAAACTGAACACAAATAAAAATACATTTTCATACTTTAATGAATAATAATGACTATACTAAGTTCGGCACTGCTCCCTATTAATCCTGGTGTAATTCTTGCCAACCTTTCTGTGGCAAACTTAGTTCTTCTCATATCCTTGAGAGATTAAGGCTTTAGAGATGTGATGTAAATAAAAATCATATGTATAATGAATGTTATTATTAAGCTTTGAAAATCAAATGGTTGAAGAAAGCTTAAGCGTTCATTCTATCCTGGTCAATAGCATAAAGGATACAGGTATGGTAGTCCACAAAGAAGTTTACGGCATCTCTACTACGGGATAATAATAATAATAATAATAATAATAATAATAATAATAATAATAATAATAATAATAATAATAATAATAATAATAATAATAATAATAATAATAATTCAGCCTCGTGGATGTAGGGGTAGCGTGCCTGCCTCTTACCCAGAGGCCCCGGGTTCGATTCCCGGCTACGTCAGTTTACCTGGATCTGAGGGCTGGTTCAAGGACCATTCAGCCTACGTGATTACCTGATTACAATGGAGGAGCTGTCTGACGGTGAGATAGCGGGCCCCCGTCTCGAAAGCCAAGTATAACGGCCAAGGGGATTCGTCGTGTCGACCACACGACACCTCGTAATCCGCAGGCCATCGGGCTGAAAAGTGGTCACTTGGTACTTGGTAGACCATGGCCTTTCTGGACAGGTTTGGTTTTTAATAATAATAATAATAATAATAATAATAATAATAATAATAATAATAATAATAATAATAATAATAATAATAATAATAATAATAATAATAACAACAATAATAATAACGAAAGAAAATCTGTTTCCAGTCATTTGACCGGGTCAGGAATGTAATGAATGAAGCCCTCATTTAGCGGCGAGGATAGGAATTTTGCCGGCTGCCGAAGCCTGTCGCACTCCTCTGGGGCAATGATTAATGACTGACAGATGAAATGAAATGATATTGGAGAGTGTTTCTGGAATGAAAGATGACAGGGAAAACCGGAGTATACGGATAAAAGTCTCTCCCACCTCCACCTGAGCCACGGAGGCTATAATAATAATAATAATAATAATAATAATAATAATAATAATAATAATAATAATAATAATAATAATAATAATAATAATAATAATAATAATAATAACAGAATGCGTAGGCCCCAACGACTCACCTATTATTCCCATCACTCATTCTAACACCTCCCACGGAGCTAGAGGGTTGAAAGTCGGCACCGATATTCTTTATGACCTAATAGGAAAAGTAAAGATGTTTCATTCGGATGTTTTATGATTAAGAGGGTTGATATAGGCCCTTTGGCACTCGGGCCTAGGCTAATTTATGGTAGGCAAAATATCGAATTTATCTCAGAAGGATCAGATAAAGCTCAATTTACGTCCGTCGATGGTAGGTTCCTACGAAACTCCAAAAACTACATGTTAAGACCCTAGAACAAACCCTTTTCCAGATATATAAAGAAAACCACACATTTTGTGTCGATAATTTCAGATGAACCCTAACCATTACGACATATTTATACCAATAGTGAATTTGATGTACTTAACAGTGTCCATAGTCCATAGTTGCTTAGAGGGAATAGCGCGAATATATTTAAGCTCGGATTCCATTGCTGACAGTGGAGATACTGCAGAACTGTCCTCAACGATCTAAGCCCCTCCGGAATGGTACGTCATGAGCTGTAACTGAAAGTAGGAGCTACTGTCAGAAGGTTGAGTAATGGAACAAGGTTTATAATTAAATACCTCAAACGAAATGTAATTATTGCAGAGGTATCGACAGGTCCATCATCCGGAAATATCTTTTTTATTCCGCGAAATGACCTTGCACCTACGGATACTGACCTACCCTTTACTGTAAAAAGACGAAAATATCCAGTTAAGCTTGTATTTGTCATGACTATTAACAAATAGCAAGTTTTCAGTGGCTATTGATATCGTATTCATAGCAGTGAGAACTACAGTTTTATGAGGAATCCGAACCACAGGATGTCGGAATAGTAACGCAAAAGTGTTTTCGACCGATATGAAGTTGTCGCATTCAAGGCAACGTGAACAGATAGGAACGAACCAGTATCCTAAGAATAAAATGCTAACGACTAACCAAGTATGATACTGAGGTCCGCTTAAAGCTGTACTGATCAGCACCACCGTATACCAACTATACAATATAATAATACAGTGATACGTCATTGGAAATATACGAGGCGATGAAAATGGTATTTCCACACATTTCTAACACTCATATCTGAGACGATTTCAAATAGGGAAAGTACTATCCTTCACCTTTAAATGCGTGAATGATTGAATGATGGTATTTCCTGGTCATTTCGTTAACGCAGCTGAGCTCTAACCAGACCTGTTCATGGTAGTAAATTGTGTCATTATGAGCTACACAAGCGAACAGCTGATGTTCAGTCCAGTGCTGAGAGAAATTTACCCATCGTTTCTAAACAACGGACGCGGAATTACAATTTAAGCGGTGTTTTTTCCCTGTCCTCTTTTATCCTTGCCTCAATTCTGAGGATCGTGATCTCCGAGGAGGCTATTGGTCAGTTGTTTTCGATCTCCTACGCTCCTCAGCCAGACGTGCTGCACCAAACACGTTCAACCCAGTTATACTCCTGATAATGTTCGACCGTCAAGTGAAAAACTCGTCTATGGTCTCTCTTATCGGGAACATTTTCAAGAAGTATCAGATTTCCTAAACTGTCATTCCCATGTCGCATAGTGTCTCCAAATAATTGTAAAATACTTTCTTTACATTTTGATGATAATCTGATTCTGAGTTTAAGTCCGGATCCATGGCTAAATGGTTAGCGTACTGGCCTTTGGTCACAGGGGTCGTGGGTTCGATTCCCGCCAGGGTCGGGAATATCAACCATCGTTGGTTAATTCCGTTCGCACAGGGGCTCGGTGTATGTGTCGTCTTCATCATCATTTCATTCTCATCACGACGCGCAAGTCACCTACGGGAGTCAAATAACAGATCTGCACCTGGCGAGCCGTAGCCTACATGTCCTCGGACACTCCCGGAACTAAAAGCCAAACGTGATTTCAATTCATTTCTGAGGTTAAAGAGGAGAATAATGAAATAATTTGTTAAGAAGTAAGCCCTGCTTTCCAGTTTATACAGTACATGTACAGTATTTTTTACGTTGCTTAGGCCTACTTGTATATCATCGTTGCCGGGACGAAAAAGTGATAATATTTTTGGAGATATGATGACCCACAGCACATACATTATGAATAGCGAGAATGCCTTGACAATAATCACACAAAATTGCACCTTATATGACAGAACCTTACCGTCCCGGGTACCGACGATATACGCTTGTTTTAAGTGATTTGATAGAATCTGAGGATATTCTTGTAGAACAAAACATGTCATTCTTTGTATAATAGTGTGTATTTTTTACAGGTATGTTTATAGTGTTATAATTTATATTGAAACTCTTGCGTGTTTGACAGTTTGGAAAGTTTTTTGTCTCATTTAATGAAATAATTGGTGTGAAATGCTTCTCAATGTATGTGTAACATCCTTCGCCAGCATCATATCGAAAATAATCGATTTGCTTCAGATCTGTAGCACGAAAGTTATCGCCTCAGATCCACAGAGGAAAACTGGAAATACCAAACCATCTTTAGTGATAACGAGCTAGAGTCATACTTCCATAAATGGGACAAATTTGTCCATAAATATTCTTCCCTTAACTTCTCTTTTTCTTTTACAATTGTCTTTACGTCGCACGACATAGATAGGTTTTATGACGCCTACGGGATAGGAAAGGTTTAGGGGTGGGAAGAAAGCGGTCGTGACTTTAATTAAGGTACATTTGCCTGGTGTGAAAATGGGAAATCACGGAAAACCATCTTCTGGGCTGCCGGCATTGGGGTTCGAACCCACTATCTTACGAATTCAAGCTCATAGCCACGCGCCCCTAACTGCACGGGTAACTCGCCCAGCAGGAAAGGGTTAGGAGTGGGAAGGAAGCGGTCGTGACTTTAATTAAGGTACATTTGCCTGGTGTGAAAATGGGAAATCACGGAAAACCATCTTCTGGGCTACCGACATTGGGGTTCGAACCCACTACCTCCCGAATTCAAGCTCACCGCAGCGCGCCTCTAACCGCACGGACTACTCGCCCGGTCTCTCTCAATCTCGGGAGCACCGCCACCTGAACTAGAAATGACAGGACCAAGGTATAGAATTTTGAGGCGTCCTCCAGCTCCTTGAAGATGTTTGTCCTGGCTATCTTCTTCGCTCTATGAACAATCATTAATTTGGTCTTGTTCTTGTTAATCTGAAGTCCCATTCGAACACAGACGAGAAATGAGCTCAGACAGGAGCGCAGTATCCTCTACGTGATGTAGGTTGGATAGTTTTTGACCACCAACAGGAAATAATCCACCATCGATTTCCTGAAGTGCAGCTCTCATGATGTACTCGCTATACATACTGAATACCACAGCCTTAACGGACACCTTTCTGGAACTTGAAATTTCTTGAATTTGCTATTTTTTGTCATAGTAGAGTTGGCTTCTTACACGTTATTTATCAGCCAAAGCAAATGTACAGGAACACTAATTTCTAACAAAACTTGCATTGTTTGCATTTTTTATTCTTTGTCGAGGCCCTCCCAGCATTCCTTCCATCTGTTTTATACATTCTCAAAGTCGAGGACTTTACTACCATCATTCTGGGTCTAACTTTATCTGATAACACCCTAGCTTTGCGGCAAAGGTCACGAATGATCGAGACCTTCGTAGCCTAATCGGGAGAGCATAGGACGTGAAATCCGAAGGTTGTGGGTTCTGTTCTCACCGGCGTCATCTTAACCATTTTTGTTCTGTAATTAACATTTCCTTGACATGTAATATTTCTACTCAACACGACCTACACTGAATATCTATTTCAAGTGTTTGTCTTTTTCTAATGCAACGTAGTCGAAAGTATTATAACGTTAGCGGTCACATGTGAGTTGTGAAATTCTTTCTTTCTTTCTTTCTTTCTTTCTTTCTTTCTTTCTTTTTTTCTTAATCGGCTTACCCTCCAGGGTTGGTTTTTCCCTCGAACTCAGCGAGGGATCCCACCTCAACCGCCTCAAGGGCAGTGTCCTGGAGCGCGAGACATTAGGTCGTGGATACAACTAGGGAGAATGACCAGTACCTCGCCCAGGCGGCCTCACCTGCTATGCTGAACAGGGGTCTTGGTGGGGGATGGGAAGATTGGAAGGGATAGACAAAGAAGAGGGAAGGAAGTGGCAGTGTCCATCCCGGCATTTGCCTGGAGGAGAAGTAGGAAACCACGGAAAACTACTTCCAGGGTGGCTGAGGTGGGAATCGAACCCACCTCTACTCAGTTGATCTCCCGAGGCTGAGTGGACCCCGTTTCAGCCCTCGTATCACTTTTCAAATTTCGTGGCAGAGCCGGGAATCGAACCCGGGCCTCCGGGGGTGGCAGCTAATCACACTAACCACTTCACCACAGAGGCGAACGAGTTATGAA
Organism: Anabrus simplex; assembly: GCF_040414725.1. Taxonomy (NCBI): domain Eukaryota; kingdom Metazoa; phylum Arthropoda; class Insecta; order Orthoptera; family Tettigoniidae; genus Anabrus; species Anabrus simplex. Next base: position 301,583,011 of record NC_090271.1, on the reverse strand, counting down.
ATTCCTCATTATTTTATGGTAACCTTCTTCGTGGTATTTAAATACAGTTTATACCATCAGTCAACTTTTCATATCCCTCTACACACGAGTCAAGTCAAGATAACTTAGCTTCGGCTTTTGCCTCTCTCTAATTTGTCCGTGGCCGCGTTCGATTTTGCAGTGGGACTTCTTTAAAACATGAATGCCATCCCCGTTTATGAAAATGTCAGCGGAGTGGATAATATGAAATGGGATTTCCACTTAGCAGCACTCATCATCTAGCGAAATGGTGGGTGTGGCGTTGGGAAGTGGGAAGGGCGAAGGGGCAGGGGAGGAACATTCAGAGGGATTTTAATCTTGGTTAACTCCACTCAGTAGATGTCATCAGGCTGCTGATTAAGTAGTAAACTGAAGGAGAAAGGTTGATGAATCCTGCAATTTAAATCCATCAAGAGAACTAGATTATTATCTGATGGAGGTAGCAAAAGAGCCATTGTATAGGGGGCAACTACCTTACCTCATTATCGTCCTGCGTTTTTTGGTAACACATTCAGACTTTCATTTAAAATCCATATTTTTGAGTTTTGAAAATTAATAAAGAAAATGTTCACTGAGATTTTGGGTTAGAATGTGGAAGTGCGTTGGGTAGATTAGGTCACAATTGAAGGAATTCTGAATGGAGATGGAGAGAGGAGAACGAATAGCGAAATTTGACCTGCTGAAGAGATACAGTAGATGTTGAATTGAATTTATTCATAATAATAGTGGCGTATGGTCTCCGGAGAGGCTTGGTGCAGATTTATTGAGTTGATGCCTTATAGGCGACTGGCGCGTTTGAGAGGATAGAGCCTTATCTATGATTGATTCTAATGCTGAAGACGAGACACACGCACACACACACACGTCCCCCGACCCATCGGAATAAACCAATACAATGGGGGTAAAGCCGATGTCTGTCCCTGAATACGTACTTGTAATCGAATTCCAGTACTGAACTGAACGTCACAATTCTAGAAAAATATTCAGTCTGTGCCGTAATGGACAGTAGCAGTGATTAAGGGGCAGGAGCTACTGCCCACTTTTATTCCATTTTAACCACCGGAAACTGGGAATTATAAAAAAAAAAAGAAATTTCTATAAACCCTGAGGTGGTTTGAGTTAATTCTTTCCTTTAATTTATTTAATTATTAAGAAAGATTCTAAGCGGAAATACGCACAAAATGTCGTTCGTCGTGCTTAACCGAATTGTAGAGCGCCACAGCAAATAGTGGAGACCCGCGGAACAAAGTGTAGCATGTTCTGGGGTATACTCTTTCCAGCTCACCCGCTGCCCCTGGCAGTTTCACTCAGTCAATGTGTCTGTTACTTTGTTAACCTATAGTCAAACACTAAATTACATTTTAATTGTTCACTGCCGTTTGTAGAAAGTAAAACACCAAGACCGAGAGCTGTGATCACAATGGAATTTATTCCACATATTAGGGACATGACAAGACATAAATGATTACAATTACAGAACTGTACATGCACGGTGACCGTGGAAATTCAGTACAGCGTAGCGTCACCACGCGCTGCAATCAGAGCCGCTAGACGTCGTGGCATGGAACCAAAGAGCGCCTGAATATGCTGCTGGGGAATACTCTGCCACGCGGTTTGTAGGCGCGTCCATAAATCGTCAACAGTGGCTGCAGGAGGATCTGAACGAACAAGGTGCAGACCGACCATATCCCAGACATGTTCAATGGGTGACATATCCGGCGAACAGGCAGGCCAGGGAAGCAGTGGTATCCGTCGTTCTTCGAAGAAGGCTTGCACATTCCTCGCCACATGTGGCCCGACATTGTCATGCTGGAATATGGCGTCTGGAACGGCCTGCAAGAGGGGCAGTCTCTTGAGCTGTAAAACCTCCCTGATGTAGCGGTAGCTGTTCAGATTCCCCTCAAGACGTAGGAGGCGAGATCCTATGTTACAGGCAATTGTGCTCCAAACCATCACACTTGGCATTTGTCCGCTATGCCGCTCAACAATACAGTCTGCCCGATGGCGTTCACCACGGGGGCGTCTAACGCGTATGCGGCCATCGCTGTAAGGCAAGTTGAAGCGGGACTCGCCCGAAAACACTACATTTTGCCACTCAACACGTCGATGTCGGTGTTCACGTGCCCATTGCAGTCTACGGCGTTGGAGGTTGCTGGTCAATGGAAGCCGGCGCAATGGCATGCGTGTCACTAGTCCAGCCCTCAAAGACGGCGTCGAACCGTCGATGCAGACATCCCCACACCCGTTGCAGTGCTCCAACGTCGAGCCAACACCGTGGACGAAGCTGTTCTGTCCGTTACGGCCAAGCGGCCAAGATGGCGGTCATCTCGCACTGTGGTCACATTGTGTCGTCCAGTACCCTGTCGGCGCTATGTACGGCCCTCTTCTCTCCACTGGTTCCACATACGCCTCACTGTTGAAGCAGCATACCCTGTACGAGCCGCAATGTCACGGAACGACAGACCCATCTCCCGGAGTCCTATCATCCTGCCCCGTTCGAACGCACTCACATGCTGATATTCCCTCCTGTGATGTCGGCGAGGCATAGTAGCACTGAGGTACAGGTTTCCACTTCGTATGACGGCTCCGTACTGACTGAGCGTTGAGTAACCCTGCACTGGCCGGTCACACACAGGAGGGCACTGCTGGGCCTACGTGCACGCCATCTCTCTGCAATTTAAATCACTTATTATGGTTCCACATTTCTACACGCCCTGTGATTTTGGCGTGTTTCAGACCATTGCTTCTGAGTGTTTCACTTTCTACAAACAGCAGTGTATAATCGCGCCGTACTTCTGTTTAATTCTAATATATGCGTAATTATTGTTCCTTTGGTGAAAGTTTGTTTTGTATAGTACTATTATTACCGCACATAAGTTAGTAGACTGTCAACCCTCTATCGAAATTCGCTGATAGGCATCAAAACGTGACTATTTTATTGCGATTTATTTCAATCATGATGTCTACCTCCAACCCCCACCCCGCGTATAAGGATTGTAGAAGGATATAAAGGAGAGAACATATAAGTCTCTGGTAAGACCTCAACTAGAGTATGGTTTCAGTGTATGAGACCCTTGCCAGGATTAGTTGATTCAAGAACTGGAAAAATCCAAAGAAAAGCAGCCCGATTTGTTCTGATTTACGACAAAAGAGTAGCGTTACAACAATATTGTAAAGTTTGGGTTGGGAAGACTTGGGGGAAAGGAGACGAGCTGTTCGACTAAGAGTTATGTTCCGATTTGTCAGTGAAAAGATGGCGTGGAATGACGTAAGTAGACGAATAAGTTTGAGTAGTGTTTTTGAAAGTATGAAGGATCACAATATGAAGATAATGTTGGAATTCAAGAGGACAAACTGGGGCAAATATTCGTTTATAGGAAGGAGAGTTAGGAATTGGAATAACTTACCAACGGAAATGTTCAATCATTTTTCCATTTCTTTGAAATCATTTAAGAAAATGCTAGGAAAATAACAGATAGTGAACCTGCCACCTGAGCGACTGTCCTAAATGCAGATCAGTAATAAATGAAATGGCATACGGCTTTTAGTGCTGGCTCGCCTGATACAAGTCTTTTGACTTGACTCCCGTAGGCGACCTGCGCGTCGTGATGAGGATGAAATGATAATGAAGACGACACATGCACCCAACCCCCGTTCCAGCGGAATTAACCAATTAATCTGCCGGGAATCTAACCCGGGACCCCTGTGACCAAAGGCCAGCACGCTAACCATTTAGGCATGGAGCCGGACAGATCAGTAGTGATTGATTGATATCCCTTGAACCTGGAGATTTCTTGTTGTCTAAAAATGTTTGTGTCCACCCCCCACCACTTCTAATTCCGAATTGCCGCTACTGATAATGGAACGTAATATAATGAATTGTTCCTTTTGAGGACCGAGGCTATTGTCTCGATTAACATCGAATCTCCACAGTAAGGCACGTCTCTTATCTGTTTTCTGTCGCGAACACAAGTGTGATGTGCTCTGTATCCATAAAATGCACAGATTTACACAGGAATTCCAGGAATGGCACTAGCTGCTGTAGGATCTCACGAGCAATGTGGAAATGCCATCTTCATTGCCCCATATAGCAGAGTGCACTGAAGTAGGTAAGAAGTGGAGTTATCTACTTGCACTGTATCTTCAATATGTAAACCACCCAATTACCCCTTCTACCTGACTAGACATATGGACAACAAAGATACTCAGGGATTTTAACAGCCACAGTAATTTGTGGGGATGCCTTCATAACGATGAAAATGATAAAACTGTCATAAATTTTGCTGAAGCATATTAGTGTGCCTTGTGCATGACCCGAAACTGCCTCCATCCTTCAACAGTGGAAGATGGCATTATGGTTACAAACCTGACTTAATTTTTGGTAGTGAGTCAACTGCTGAGCAGTGTGTTAAGAACATACCAAACTCTTTTGCCAAACACAACAGTACGCCCTCAATGCTTGCCATTTCAGAGAAGAAAGGTAGAAACAATGCATTCTTCGGAACTCGATAGGTGACGTGGGCGTAGATCACTTGATCACTCGTTAATGAGGATATTGCGTGAATAGTACATACATACATACATACATACATACATACATACATACATACATACATACTGTAAATGTTCAACACTATGCTAATAGTCATGTCATGAGGCCCATCAAGTAATATATGCCGTTTTCTGCGTCATTCTACGACATATTTGGTCGTAATAAGCATTTCACCTCCAGTCCGCAATACGAGCGGCGTTGCGCTAGCTCGGAGGGTGAAGCTGTAATTACGTGTATAAAGGGAGAGAGCTCTCAGTACAGCGAAACCTTGAATTTACGCCCTCTATCTAGCGAGCAAGACAGATATAGCACGCCACGCGCAGAGAACGCCTGGGTCAGGACGCGGAGTTTGTTTTACAGTGTTTTAACTTGAGAAATGGAGATTCTCAGCAATTTCCCTGTATATTCATGGATGCCAACTCACAATATCCGCGCGTCTAGTAGTAATAATAATAATACATTTTTGGTACAAGCTTTAGAAATGTACGAGTAAGGACTCATTGGAATCAGCATAAGTTTTAATGATATCAGAAGATGTACTACTTAATGAACGTATTGGTAATAACACACATTAGACAGATATACATAATGGAAACCAGATATTGGGAACACTTGTCTTGACGGAAAGAAGGGAGTCCCCATCTTGTAATGACTCGCGTGCAAATTTCCAAGAGAATGCTTGTAAGATTTCCAGAGATTCAGCGATGCGATTTATATAAAAATGGATCATTAAAAAGAAGAATTCAAGACCTACAAAATGAATATTTGTACGACTCTGATGGATAATTACTAATGGAACGATTTGTCACCTGTGGGCGGAGCTTACCCTCTCCATCGCCGGCGACCCTCATTTACTATAAAGGAAATGCAGGCGAACCCTTGGTATCCATTATTTACCCATTCGTTGCTAAGACTTCGTCATTAATTGTGATTCAGTGCCACTGAAGAATACTCTGTGTTATTCAGAGTTTAAATAATTCTGCTAGAGAGAGTTCTATTCATGTCAGACCAATACACGTTTATATTATATTCACATTTTTCTTGTGTGAAATAATAATTATGGTGTGTGTGTGTGTGTATATATATATACATGCTTCTAATACCAATAAATATTAAGGGGATGCAGACTAGTAAAATCAGTATCGGCTCACACGAATAATTTTCAAAGAGCGGGTAAAATTCCGGTGATCGCCAAGACCTGGTGAGTTAATGACTATATTATACCAATAATTATTGCGCCATAATTAAGGCATGTGCAATAATAGGAGACGTCAATCTAACCAGTAAAAAGTGTTAGATTAGCCAGTAAGTGATGTATAAGTGAACAAGTGATGCTCACATAAGAATAAAGTCAGTAATTGTGTCGTAATAAAAGGGAATCGAGTAGTGATCTCCAGGGACTGCAACCGCTACTCGGGAATTCCATTCCAGCTTATGAGTGGCTCTAGCCACATTATTTTATTTGAAGGCATATAAACAGTACTTCAATTACCAGTTTCCTATTTGTCCACATGTGTGTGAGTGCTCGTCGAGTCCCGGATTCTACTCTACCAGAACGCGCCATTGTGCCTGCATTGTTTGATTCCACTGTACCAGAACGTGTAATTGTACCTGCATTAAATCATTCAGGGACCTGAACTGCGGACCGTAGGATATTGCAGATTAAGACATCACGGACGTGACCCGAAGAGGATGAACCTAGGATTCTCAGCTAACGAGGCGTCAGTGATGGAGTCCTAAACCCTTAGGTGTACCCTCTGATGACGGCGCGGTGATACGCAGCAATGATAAGTACATTCCATATTCCTAAGCATGAAAATCATAAGCGTCGGTGTAAATATAGAAATTTCCAGCATGTAATTTGATAATGAGTAGGTGACGAATTATGCGTGTTTCAATTGGGTAAAGTTTTTTTTATTAGTTTGATTTCATGTGTGTCATCTGTGATTATGGATAGTCACGAATTTATTCCGTGGATTTTTGCATGAATTAGTATGTAAAGCCCCATAGCGTTTGGGCTTGAGTGAAGCATATCAAGGGTGGAATTGATACTTCAGCAGACTTAATAATCCGTTCCAAGTTTAATTAGTTGAGATGGGTCTTCACAATTTTTTAAATATGTATATTATTTCAATGCTTCATGACTTAATGCATGGGTCTAACTACCTGCCTTTAAATCGTAAGGATGCTGACAACTGGAAGGAGATAATGGCTCGAGGTACTGATTTATATAGTTAATCGGGTGAATGCTATGCTAATTAAGTTACCTATCGACTTAGGGTCTTCTTAATGCGCAAATAACGTGGGTTTGAGATACACGTGTGTAATGTGAAGGGTGAAACGGTATGTGTGAAAATGTTTAAGATGACAGATTGAAAAATGAGGATAATAATAATAATCATAGTGATGAAACGAACAAGGCTGAATATGGTCGAAACATTGATAAAATGATATTTGAAGGTAGCCATGAATGATTATTTGCTTGCAGAATTACGAGGGACCTGAACTGAGAAATACGTATTTACGTCTCGTGATTAGTGAAAGTGCCCCTCTCAGCTGGCAGCAGGCTGGTGTAGAGAGAGAGAGAGAGAGAGAGAGAGAGAGAGAGAGAGATTTATGACCCTCAGAGTGTAGGACAGGAGGTAAAGAGACCGAGCCTTCGATGCTGGTCTGTTATATCTGTCACAATGCTCGCAGGAGCACATGAGAAGTTTCCCTCACTTTCACACTCTATTGATTATTTACATGCCAATAATGTATTACCATCAGCATTGGATGTTCCATGATCTGATAGGTGAAGTAATTCTCTCAGTTTTATAATCAAATGAGGTCGGCACAGGGATTTCAGCTGGCACCTCGAGGTCAAACTAATAGTGATTCGATACCGTGTGGTATCGACGTCCTTAGATCGATACCAGGAGACCTGTAAAAGGTCAGAATTTCAGAAGGCATTGAAGTGTGTGAATGAGACAGAGAGATTGCGTACGGCTTTTAGTGCCGGGAGTGTTCGAGGACAAGTTCGGCTCGCCAAATGCAGGTCTTTGGATTTGACCCCCGCAGGTGACCTGCGCGTCGTGATGAGAATGAAATGATGATGAAAACGTCACATACACTTAGCTCCCGTGCCAGCACAATTAACCAATTATGGTTAAAATTCCCGACCCTGCCGGGAATCGAACCCGGGACCCCTGTGGCCAAAGGCAAGGACGCTAACCATTTAGCCATGGAGCCGTACAAAGTGTGTGAATTATATCGTATATTGATGTATTTACAGGTGATAATTTCATTCTTCATATATATCATCGTATGGTGATTTATGCTGATTTATAGGATACCAACGTTGTATGGGTCCGCTTTGTAAAGTAGTAGAACAAGATAGTACCCCGGAGATGTGCATATATGCGATAGCGTGATATATAATTAATGTAATAAAGTAGACCTTATTTGCGGCAAGCGACGACATGATTTTCATAGTTATGGAATTATACGGAATTTTGTCTTATAAAAATATCTCAAGACCATGATTTTTTGTCAAATTACATTGTTTACCTCACGAGAAATGCCATAGCTGTGTGTATAATTTATGTGTTGTTAGGTATTAATATAGCGGATACCAGCGGGTACCAGTATTAGATAGAGGGACATATCCCTATTGATTATGAAGTGTAATATACATGTGCCCAGTGTTAATGAGCTGATTTGGGAATGTCAAAATGATATTCAGAAAACGAGGAAGACTGACAAGGACGTTTGTGTTTAATAATATGGCATTTTCTCCTGTGTATTGACTTTTCCTCTGACTGTATCCGTTTATTAAATTTAAGTTTTGAATTGGGAACAAACCATTCTTCTTACTCATAGTGTAGCGTATTCCTCGTATCATAGCACCCTACTTTCAATAGTTAGATTAAGTGGCCACTTATTTGTGGACAGACCATCGACCCGTATTCTCTTGAGCTTAGCCGTTGTGGCAGTGAAAGTAAGGAGATGGAACTTCGATGCCCGGGATTCCTCATCCAGAAGATTTCCATCCAGAATTTAAATTCTATAATCAGTACCCTGCCCGGGACAGGTACATACATACATACATACATACATACATACATACATACATACATACATACATACATACATACATACATACATACATACATACATACATACATACATACATACATACATACATACATACATACATACATACATACATACATACATACATACATACATACATACATACATACATACATACATACATACATACATACATACATACATACATACATACATACATACATACATACATACATACATACATACATACATACATACATACATACATACATACATACATACATACATACATACATACATACATACATACATACATACATACATACATACATACATACATACATACATACATACATACATACATACATACATACATACCGGTACATACATACATACCGGTACATACATACATACATACATACATACATACATACATACATACATACATACATACATACATACATACATACATACATACATACATAATCTTCACTACCACTATAAGAACATCTTCCCTTGCACTCTGTTGCTCTGCCGGGGAATATGCAAGCCCAGTATAGTCTCCATCTAGTCATGCCAAATTAGTAGATGTTGCTCTTAACGATACTTGTCGGATCATCACCGGGTGCTTAAAGCCCATTCCACTTCACAAGCTTTATTGCCTTGCTGGTATTGCACCTCCTGACATCAGTAGAGAGGTAGCGGCAAAACGTGAGATGTACAAGGTCCAAACTTCTCAAACACATCCTTTACATGGATATCAACCAGAAACCCCACGACTAAAATAAAGGAACAGCTTCCCCAGAACAACAGAGGCTCTTATCGGGACACCACAGCATTCCGTAACTGATCTCTGGCGTGCAAGGTTTAACAGCCCTGAAGGATGCCTCACACCCTGCGGTAAACTTCCTGCTGGATACACAGAGGAATGGATCACATGGAGATTGCTCGATAAATTACGGCCATGTGTTACTAAATTCAAGATTAACTTAATGAAATTGGGTTTCCGTATGGAGTCGCCGCTATGTTAATGTGGCGAAGTGTAGACGTCCTTCCACCTGCTTCAGTGTAGTCAGTATCTAACATCACGTACTCTGGAAGACCTGACTTTGCTACACCAAAAGTTTAAACGGACTGTCAATACAATGCTATATTGTTCATGTTTCCTGTACTTATTAACTTCAATCATTGTGAGTGCTTCTGACACGAATAAATAAAATTATAGACCGTTATGCCTTTCAGCGTTCAGTCTGCAAGCCTCTGCGAATTTACTAATCGCCACCACAATACTCTCGTCTTGTGGCCTCGTTTAGTTTCATACTTCTTATCATTAAATCGCCAGAAACTGAGTCTAACCATCGTCATCTTGGTCTCCCTCTACTTCTCTTACCCTCCATAACATAGCCCATTATTCGCCTAGGTACGCTCCATTCGCCTCACATGACTCCAATCGGTTTACGCGTACAGCTTTATCCATCGTATTTATTCCTAAATAAGCCGTAATCTCCTCATTACGAGTACCCACCTTCCATTGTTACCATCTGTTTGTACCAGCAATCATTCCCGCTACTTTCATATCTATACTTTTAACATGAATAAGATATCATGAGTTCACCCAGCTTTCACTCCCGTGAAGCAAAGTTGGTCTGAAGAAAGACCGATATAAGGATAGTTTTGTCCGGGAGCTGACTTCCTTCTTACAGAATACTGTTAATCGCAACTGCGAGTTCATTGCATTGGCTTTACTGCACCTTGATTCAATCTCACTTACCATACTACCATCCTGGGAGAACACACATCCTAAGTCCGTGAAAATCTACCTGTTCCAGCTTTGTATCCCCAATATGTCATTCAGCTATCTTGGATTTCTTACCTGCTGACATCAATTTAGTCATTGCATATATTTCCAGGTTCCAAGATATTAGACTCCAGGTTTTCGGCACAATCTGCCATTAAGACCAAGTTATCAGCGTAGTCCAGGCTGCTTACTACATTTTCACCTAACTGAATCCCTCCATGCCAGTTAATACCTTTCAGCAGATGAACCATGTAAACTATGAACAACAAAGGTGAAATATTACAGCCCTGTCTAACCCTTGTAAGTACCTTGAACTAAGAACTCATTCTACCATCAATTCTCACGGCTTGTCAACATAACTGCCTTTGATTGATTTTAATAACCAACCCTTAATTCCATAGTCCCCCAGTACAGCGAACATCTTTTCCCTCGGTACTCTGACATATGATTCGTCTAGATATACGAAAGGTAAACGTGTCTATTCTTGTCGTAGCATTTTTAAATATCGGCCGCATACTGAACACCTGATCCTGACAGTCCCTCTGTGGTTTGAAACCACATTGGTTTGCATTCGTCTTCCTCTCAACCACTGATCGCACCCTCCCTTCCAAGATGGCAGTGAAAACTTTGCCTGTTAAACTGATCAATGTGATACCTCGATAGTTGTTGCAATATTTCTTGGTTCCTTGCTTACACTCGTAGATAGGTGCAATTATTTCTTTTGTCCAATCAGAAGGTATCTTACTAACGCTCCATGCTAATTTTATCACTCTATGAAGCCATTTCGTCCCTGTTTTCCCATTATATTTAACAATTTCAGGTCTAATAATACTCAAATTATGTTATGGGAATTAAGTTGTGTACTTACGAGCAAAGCAGCACTTTTCTCTCCGTATAGCGTAGATCGTGACCAGCACGAGAAGGAGGAGTAGGATAAGGCTGCCCGCCACCAGGCTCAGCAGAGTGGCCATGGGCACTGGCTCTGAAAGAGAAATGGAGTCACTTAGCACTAGCAAGTAGCTCAGTAAACTGGCTCTGAAAGAAAAATGGAGTCACTTAGCACTAGCAAGTGGCTCAGTAAATTGGCTCTGAAAGAAAAACGGTGGCACATAGCACTAGCAAGTAGCTCAGTAAATTGGCTCTGAAAAAGAAAGGAAGGCGCTTAGCACAATCAGTAAGCTGGCTCTGAAAGAGAGTCACTTAGCTTCACCATTTAGCTCAGTAAGCTGGCTCTGAAAGAGAAAGGGAGTCACTTAGCACCACCAAGTAGCTCAGAAATCTGGCTCTGAAAGAGAAACCGAGACACTGAGCTTCACCAAGCAGCTCGGTAAACTGACTTTAAAAGGGAGTCACGTAGCTTCACCAAGTAGCTCAGTAAGCTGGCTCTGAAAGAGAAAGGGAGTCACTGAGCTTCACCAAGCAGCTCAGAAATCTGGCTCTGAAAGAGAAACCGAATCACTGAGCTTCACCAAGAAGCTCAGTAAACTGGCTCTGAAGGAGGAGGATCATTAACACCAACACGCCAGGTAGGTCTACGGCCACCATGCTCTGTTGACTGGCCGTAAGGGAAACGTAACTTTACTGAGCAAAAGCAAAGCAAAGTCACCGCCGTACAGGCCATGAAGGCCCTTGGAGGAGTGGAAGGTAAAGGCTTCCACCATTGTTAACCTCAGCACGTGATGGGGTAGAGTGGTTAGCTCTACGCCCGGCAACCTTTGCCCCCAGGAATTAACCTGGTACTCATTTTTGGTGTAGGCTGAGTGAACCTCAGGGCCATATGCACCTCCGGAAGTGGAAATCTCGTTTCTTAAATTTTACGACTTCCTGACGGGGATTCGAACCCACATCCTTCCGGGCGAACCGAGCACGCCTTTACCGCCTCGGCCAGGCAGCCCCTAACTTTACTGAGAATATAGACTTTTCGTTGGATGTATTCTAATACCCTCACCCACAGACGGTTGAAATGGGAAGAAACGGAAAAACTATATCCAGAGTTGCCGACAGAGCGGTTAGAACCCACCACCCGCCGTAATGCAACTACATGACTCAAACCGTTCGGCTAACTTACTCGGTGAGCGGTGCTACTAACACAATTTCTTATGCATCCCAGTCCATGTGATGAATGGTGTGAACATGTTGCTCATAGCGATGGTCAGTGCGTGCATTTCAGTGGTCTTAATAATAATAATCATATTTATTCTTCCTCAAATGACTGAGGTTGTCAACCCGACAAAGAATATCATACAATATAAATTTTGTACAGAGAAAAAATCATTCTATTGATAATATAAAGAACACAAGGATGCAGCACATACATTACTTTAATTGATGCAATTAAGAGTGTGGAGCGTAGAGGTGATACCTCAAGGTTGCTATCGAGGCTTTCAATGTTTGTATACCCCAGCTCACAATGGTCTCATTCGGCATACCAATGCGTCATAGGTAGGTGACCAGTAGTTTAAGAATGGTGACCCTTGCACCCAGCAGGAGCCCTCCGACCTCGATGTACTCAGGGTTATAGCTGGTGAATATATCCTCTTTTCTCCTTCAACGACGTCAACGGCTGTTTTGCATCTGCTCAAATCTGACAGTCGGGTCGAGAATGAAACCATTTTTTGCTCCAGGGTTTGAAGGCGATCATGTCGATTTGTCTTGTCCCACTGTCAACTGTGAGACCACGGACCTCTTCATGTACTACATATCCTTTACCACGTAGCGTATCAGCCAAAAAGAATCTGATGTGATAGTGTCTGGTGACCTTCTGGCTCTATGAAGAAAGCAACGGGAAACTATCTAATTTTCGTAATACACCTCATCAGTGACATCCAAGCTACTTATGACCGCTGATGGTCTAGTTGCTGAAGTTCTAATGAAGCTTCGAACTGGGGATTCAAAATGCAAATTATAAAAAAAATGGTATGAGGTGAGAGAGAAATCACATGAGATAACCACACCCGATTGCTACCTGAAATTGTCTTAGCTCGGGTTTGAACCACTCTCCATTGATTTCCTTATGTTCTCGGTACACGCACGGCTATGCAGGCAGATAGCAACGACATGCACAAACTGTCTACTTTAAAGGAGCTAAATTTGAAAACACGGTGGTGATATGAACAGACATGAGACAAGTTCCCTAGGAAACATTCCCATTGCCATATTCTGGCTCGTATTTTAATTAATAGCCCACCGTTTGTGGTTACCTGCTTTCCAATTTAGAGAGAGACCTCCCCTTTGACACTGTGCGCAGTACGGCGTTTGGTTTCTGAACTACAGTATTATAATTAAACTCAGTACCAATTCCCTCCGAACCCTCTCTAGCAATATTCCCAGATGTTAATTTCAGTATACGATTCGCCAAGTTATTACTAGCTTCCTTTCCTTATTTTTCATAAAGAAATGTATCTCATGAAATGAATACTAGTCAGTATCATCATATATATATTGTTAGAGGACACTTCTGGACTGTTTTACTGGGCTAATTTAATCTAGGTTGACCCGATCATAACACGGATTTTATGGTACGCTCCCGACGGCGGTCGAAACTTGCTGTATTTGGTCCTCTGATTCGCGCCGAAGACTATGTGGTGTCACACATGGGATACGAGGGGTGTTCAAGAAGAAACTGACCGAGCTGATAGCTGCAGTCGCTTAAGTGCGGCCAGTATCCAGTATTCGGGAGATAGTAGGTTCGAACCCCACTATCGGCAGCCCTGAGGATGGATTTCCGTGGTTTCCCATTTTCACACCAGGCAAACGCTGGGGCTGTACCTTAATTAAGGCCACGGCCGCTTCCTTCCCACTCCTAGCCCTTCCCTCTCCCATCGTCGCCATAAGACCTATCCATGTCGGTGCGACGTAAAACAACTAGCAAAAAAAAAAAACAAACAAAAAAAAACAAAAAACAAATAACAAAGAAGAAACTGAACTTTTTCTTTAACATATTTATCGCTTATTGCACAACATTTTAACACTGTCCCCCACAAAGCAGTCCTATCTACTGGCAATACACAGTTCCCATCGTTTCTTCCATTTTTGAAAGCCTCCTGGAATTCACTTCGTGGGATGGCGCGCAGGTCTCTTGTCGCATTGTTCTGAATCTCTTCTGTGGTTTGGAAACGACGTGGTTTTAAGTTTTAGAAACAGGAAAAAGTCTGCTGGGGCAAAGTCAAGAAAATACTGTGGATGGGGCACAACGCGAGTGTGATATTTTGGTAGACAGCTGCGGACAAGGGGCGATGAGCGAGCCGGTGCATTGTCATGGTGCAACATCCAAGTCTGGTGTTCCCACAATTCAGGCATCCCTCAAACGTGCTAGAATTCCTTGTTTACCGTCTGACCACATGAACAATGCATCTGTAGTCAGTACAACACAAACCAACATCACCTTGATATTTGACCAATTCATGCGTGCTTTTTTGGACGAGGAGACTGTTTGCCCAGCCACTGTTACGACTGTTGTTAGCAAAAGTTCTTTCATTCTCACTTTGGCACTAATTCGACCGAACAGCGTGTGCACGTGCTCACATCAGCGGCTGTAGCTTGACAACTAACGGTCAGAGCGAAACACGGCAAATGGCAGTTTGTTGTCTAAATCTGCCGCTACGTGCAGAGCGCTTCCTCTGCCGGTTGGCGCGCAATTTCAAAAGAACACTATTCGTATATTCCGTCTTCTGACACCACATTTTTTACGAATAAAACAGTTTTACTGGGGAAAGATGTACAAGATGAGGCAATTAGTGAATTACAACTCTTCACAAATCAGTGCAATTTTCGAAAGTCAATTATCTGCACAGCGAGTCTTCGGCTGGCTGTCTTTACCTGTAACGGACTATCCTTCAAAATCATGATTGACAGGTCTCACCTTTCACTTCGCTTCGCACGCACCAGTTACTTCACACACCAACTTCATGCAGAGATGTTGGAACACACGTCTGTTGATTATCACATCCCCTGTGCGTGGGGGCGGTCTCATAACACCCACTGTATCCCCTGTCTTTCGTAAGAGGCGACTGAAAGGGGACCCTGCGGCTGTTAGCTTAAGAGGTTAGGTTGGAAACTATGGGGCACTTAACATACTTGTTTTTCAACTATCCTATCCGACCTCCCTTCGTCAACTCTTGTTCTTTTCCAACCCAAATTGTGTTACAGTATTCGAGGCCTAGGGAATTTGTTATTTTGACGACCTTCGTGGCCCTTGTCTTTGTTTCGCCGATACCTTCATTTTTAGAAGTATCGAATCCAATTTTCCCTCTGATTAGTGTGAATAGAAGATGGTTTCCCAGCTGTATTCCCTCTTAAACAATAATCTCCACCGCCTGTTGACTATCACATCACACGGCTGCTGTGCACTTGGCTCGCCTCCAAACTAGACCGATAACCTAACCCACGTGACTGCTCCATACACTGAACCACTGAACACACATAATTCTACAGGACGACAAATCCTAACCAACACCAATCATCAACTCTACTCTTCCTTCACGCCGAGCCTGTTTTTTTATATATCTACTGATAAAGTTCCTACCGGGCGAGTTGGTCGTGCGGTTAGAAACGCGCAGCTGTGAGGTTGCATCCGGGAGATAGTGGGTTCGAACCCCACTGTCGGCGGCTCTGAAGAAGGTTTTCCGTGGTTTCCCATTTTAACACCAGTCAAATGCTGGGGCTGTACCTTAATTAAGGCCACGGCCGCTTCCTTCCCATTCCTAGGCATTTCCAATCCCATTGTCGCCGCAAGACCTATCACTATCGGTGCGACGTAAAGAAAATAGCAAAAAAGGATGAAGTTCTAGAATCTTCGGGGTGAGGCCACGATGGGAACGTTCTAGTTTCACCCTCCAGAACGTCCAGAGAGTCACCCGAAGGAAACGACAATAGAAGAAGCCGTCAAATGCCTTCAGGGTGGCAGGGAGTTTCCCAGCCTGACTCACTTATTCCTTCCAGGAATTACAGTATCGAAGGGGGTAACAACAGCGCTGACTGCCACATGACCACGTAACAATATATTACAGAGTGTATCGGAACTATACCGACAAAAATTCGGGGATGCTCTTCGTGTGATGTTACGAACGATGGAGCAATCGGTTTGGCGGAGAAAATGTTCTTTTCGAGAAAATGATACTTTGTTTCTTCCAGGCGCGCGATTCAAATTGAAGAACTCGCCGTATTTGCTATGCCAGAGCACAAGTCACTGTTGTGGTTCATGGAAGAGAAGGGCAGGGAGGGGAAGTGGGGTGTATGATGGAGACAGAGATAATGCTCCGCAGTTGCACAAGTTCGCACAGGATTGTCCTCGTCTCTTACAGGCAATATCCAGAGTTCATTTATCAAACAGCCGTAACTGCAAACAGTATAAGAACACACTGTAATTAAGGCACACTTGTCAGTCAAGGAATGCACCAGATCGTTCCTCCTCTCGTCTCTTGGTCGCAGATTCAAAGCTGCCACCCCACGATTATGTATTTCTTCATTCAAAACATTGTAAATGAAATGAAATACTCAACGAAGGAAACAATATGCCTAATGTTTTGATTAAAGTAAAAGTTCAATGTACCCCCTTCTACTTCGATGCAGAGTTCACAACGGTGTAGTAGTGACCTTTGAACTCTGTTCATGATGTGTGGTGTGTAGCGAACGACCTGGAAAGCTGCCTGTATTTCTGGTACAAGTTCATCTTCCCTTTCTACGGGAGTAGTCAATTTGCGCAGAATAAACTCTACACTGCCTACTGGGGCTGTGAAGCGACTATACGAAACGAGGGAGAAACTTACGTATTCGCACCGAGCATTTCCTCTGTCTCCCACTTCGAAGAGCCCTCAGAGTGTAGAAATTCGCTCTATCACTTTAAGTCTACGCCTTAAATGGAACTCCCTCATTCATTGAAGATCTGGTGTCATCGCACAACCTCCACCATACAGAAGCTAGTCGGAAACTCATGGAGATGAATACGACGAAAAGTAGCGCAATATCACCAGCTTTCTACTCAATCCGCGCCATGGCTACCGGAGTGTGGAAATATACCACTTTCGATCTTCTCCATCTGTACACAAGAACGACTATCCACAGATATAGGATTTGTCTGCGACATGGTAGGCACAACGTGGATCTCTCTCTGCCTTTGTTCACTAAGCGGGCAGCACTGCATGCTGTATCACCTGCTGGACTGCACAAAAAATAAAAAAGAACATTGCCCCAATGTTTTTATAGAAACGACGAAATTTTTTGTAAATATTAAATGTTTAATTTTTATTTCTTCTGCACAGCGTGTCTAAAAAACTATCTATTCGCTACTAACTCCTGACGATGTCACATGGGAAATCGTGCACACTTAAGTTCTCCTTTTCACCAGTGTTACAAGGCTGACTGTGTAAAGAGTTGACCAAGGGAGGCTGGATAGGAATGGCGGTGAGGAGCCTGACACAAGTAAGGGGAAGCAATAGTTGACTCAGTTGAGGGTCCCGTAGTCACCAAACCACGCTCTCAAGTCAAGGGCATCTGGGGTCCCTTTCAATTGCCTCCTACGACAGCAGAGGGTACGCTGGGTTGATTCTACCTTCCCCAACCACAGAGGGTAGCAGCTGGAGGAGAAAATATATTAAGTGGTCTAAGATTTCGAAAGTAGGAATTATATGAACTATGTTAATGTTATCATCAGAAAATTCCGAAAAAGTTCCTTGCTGATAAAAACATACTAATACGAAGTGTTCTTAAGGAAATTCTTCAAATACCTGCAGACATCCCTAATGGAATGGTCTCCAGAGAGAAAACATATAACGGGTTGGGACTCTTCTGCGCTACTTGGGTAGCGCATTTTCAGTACATTAACTTCTGCAGGGTACTGTTAAGCTCAGGTGACGAACGCATGCACGCTACAAGAAATCTGAAGGAATAAATCACTCTCTCACTACGATCTGTCAATGTCCCTCCATCTAACATTTTGCAACATCCTCGCTTAAGAATTACTGACGCCCGAGAAAGTGAAAAGAGAAAGGGCATTCAGTGAGTGGTATAAGTTGCAGCAAAGTGGCGGAGGTGGTAATGGAGGTGATTATTGTTTTTAAGAGGGAGTACAACTTGTAGTAAAAAGGTGTATGTTTACACAACGAATATAGTATACTCCTGCCAAATCCTGGATTCTAGACCATCAAGGCTTGTCATGTAGTGAATGGCGGGAGGCAATTAAGATGACAGCAAACATTTCAGCAGTATGTATAGATAGATACCAGAAAGATTTCAGAACGATTCTCTTTGTAGACGCATCCTCAAGGAGATTGAAACTCTTGCGCATGTTCTGGGATTTAATCCTCATGGTGAACTAAGGAATACGCGTCATCATAACATCCGCACATTAATTGCCACAACGCTGAAAGACCATAGTTTCCAGGTATTTGAAGAGATTCATGGCTTGGCGGACAACGGAGGTGACAGAAGGATCAACGTTATTGCCTTCCAAAATAAGAATAGGGGTTACATCATTGACCGAACTGTCCGCTTTGAAAACTATAAGTCACAGCCCTCAGATGTCTACCTCGAGAAAAGGACAATTCCTTACTACAGAGAAAAATACCAGCTAGAGGAAATTGACGTAGTGGGTCTGATGATTGGAGCGAGGGGAACAATTCTTGTCGTTTGGCGCCAATTTTTGAAAACAGATGTCTCTGCCAGTTAGAACGTTAGAGGAAATGGCTACCACTGCGTTACGGGGGTTCATTAATAATTCTAAGAGTTCATTGTTACAATTATGTTACCATTCAAATTTCTGAAGTGTATCTATTTCTTTTTTAAAAATTAACGTAAAATAATAATTTGTTGCTAGGCAGCCTCTGCACGAGACGAAGTACTTCAATTTCGACCGTCAAAGGCAGGCTTTCTCACTAGTAATTAAATAATTAATTATACAATAATTGAATAAAACATCAGGTACAAATGACTTGTTTTCTAAAGTACAACTCAGATACAAGTATCTACATTGCTTTATTAGACTTTCGACAATGCATGCTCATGTCTCTGGAGCAGAAAGCAAGAACATGATATACTGTTTCAGGCTCGTTGCAATGGTGATGGTAGTTATGATTAAAGGCTAGTTTACACTACGACACTGGTTTTCTCGACTAATTTTGTTCACATGGAGAGATAAGTGCATACTGTAGTTTTGTGATATCATCTGCACTTTACTTTAATTATCTAATTAAGCTCACCAGACAGAAACATAGTCAGCCCTGGAGAAATCATTACAAGCATCATTTAATAGCGCGTAACTTTGATTCACAAGCCGTGAAACGCGTCTCAATAGCATACTCATCATGCAGATGTTGAATGAAATACAACATCTGATCGTCCAGAATGTTAAAATAAACATGCTGTTCACGTTAGGGATTACTTCAGTCAGCGGGCCCAATCCATGATACGAAAAACACCCCCAAAACTTCACAGAGCCACCTCCGGCGTGAATCCGACCTTGCACACATCCACGACGAAGTGCTTCATATGGCCTTCTGGGCACTCCACGACGTGCGTCATTAGAATACATGCAAAAAAAAAAAAAAAAAAACACGATTCATCATATCAAATTATGTTCGGCCAGTCAGCTACTGTCCAGTTTCGATGATTTCTAGCCCATTGAAGAGGCGCAGCTTTGTGTGTCTGTGTGAGCAATAGCCTCTTGCGAGGTGACTGACTCCCAATGCTCATTGCATGCAGTTCCCGTCGCAATGTTCTCTTGCTAACAGGTTGGGATGGATCTTCATTCACTGACTGCAGCAATTCCAGTCGGGTTTGATTCACAAGCCGTGAAACGCGTCTCCGGTCCCTCTCAGTCAGGATCTTTCTCCGATCACAATTCTGACGTCGTGTTTCGTAGCCACCACTGCCTGTCAGCACGAAGAACAGTCCGCTGCGAAACACCAATAAATCCAGCAACTTCACGCATCGAATGGCCATGTGCACGGCCAAACACGATTGCCCTATTTTTGGCCACTCTGTCACATCTTACAGCTATCCATGTTGACATACACTGTGTACACTGTCCACTTGATACATCAGTGTCTCACTGATTGCTACTGCCAGAGGCCGTGCGCGTGCGGTTCAGCACCGGACTCGTTCGCTGCGCCATCTGTGCGTGCGCACTAGGGTGATTAATATTTTGTCCGGCGAGGTTATTTTAGATGCTTACATTCATACAGCAACTACAGTCATGGCGAGGATATTTATTTATTTATTTTTATTTATTTATTTATTTGGGAAACCAAAACAGCGAGAAGCCGAATTACAGAGTTCCGCAAAGGGAAAATATATTTACAGTGGAATAGCACAAAGCAAACATAAAAAAATAAGTGGAAGAAGAATGAGGAAAAAACATCTAATGATAAAAATAGAGGAAAAAATTAAAAACTAACAAAATAACAATAGAGACACAACAACTAAGAACAAAACATAAAGGCAAAAGAAACAACGAGGAAAATTGAAGATTGAACGTAAAACGAAGAGAAGAACTTATAGCTGGGCACAGTAAGATAATACAGATATAATATATAAGTAATGGTATAGTACAGTAAAAAAAATGAATATTACATTATGTACAAAAGAGAAGACAGCAATGATAAGATATATTGTTAGTGACTCTATAAGCTGAGAAAAGAAACATGAATATAGAACAGGGAATGGAGAAATGGATCACATTTAGGATGCCCTGGAACCTTACTGAAAAATATTATTGTAGAGGATTGAATCTAAAAAGAAAATATCTAACTCTATGTGATATTTTGTAAACGTTATTAAATTATGTGTTAACAATTTAAGTAACTTATTTTGGAAACTATTTTCGTCTAGAGGGAATCAGCAGTGTTGAATTAGGGAATGTTCTGCTTGTAAATTTATTCCGTGC
The DNA here is from genome assembly GCF_040414725.1 of Anabrus simplex. Classification (NCBI taxonomy): domain Eukaryota; kingdom Metazoa; phylum Arthropoda; class Insecta; order Orthoptera; family Tettigoniidae; genus Anabrus; species Anabrus simplex. The sequence goes on along the minus strand of NC_090271.1, from coordinate 301,561,690 downwards.
CAATACTGGAATTCTCACTATTCCCTGTCTTTTTGTTTCTAACTTCATATCTGCAGATAACTTATTCCTAATAAAATGGATTTCATTTAATTCATCAAGTGTGAGTGCGTCCATGTCATTATCTTCAAAAATAAATCCAATACCAATACAGCATTCGACTTTGTTTTTAAAGTCGCATAAATACATCTGGACTGTGTACTCACGTCGAGAAATTTCACTATTTCTCCACATCCCCTCTTCATCATCATATCATTGCGTGCTGTCATCTCACAACATTATGGCGGTCATTCTGCAGTTGCTCACAATCTTGTAACTTATTTATTACTCTATACAGAATAATACCATCCGTAAAAAGGCGGACTTTGGTCTTTTGGTCTGAACAATTAGCGTTTGTTGTTGTGTATGCTGGATCACATTAAAAACAACACCGCCCTACTATCCCACTGAACAGCGAACCGATCCACACCTCAGCACAACGTGTGTAGCTCAAATTATCTCAAGCGTGCAGTAATTCCGGCTTTAGTTATGCTAAACAATGGGAGTCAGAATCAATAATGTTTTAAGTCTAGGAATACGACTAAAGATTATCACGGTTAATATGTTTAAACGAAAAAACATTTCTGCACTTCACTTGGGCAATAAACATAAATATACACCTATTTTATTAGAACTACTAACGTTGTTGAAAAATTGTGTGAGAGGAGAGATAAATTCATAGGTATTTAAACTCTCTCTGTCAGTGGCAATTAAACCCCTTTTTAAGCGAATATGGGAGCAGATGGAGCTTCTCGCCGTGGCCAGTGAGACGAAAATTCTAAAGCGTCGGCGTCGCCGAGATACACAATAATGAATATTAATAAAAATGCGGAACAATGGCGCTCTCTGGCATGGCTTTAAAACATCACATCCGGAGCTCCTAAGTCGCGTGCGCTTCGCAGCATCTAGAAGGCCCCTTAATTCAAAATCGTAGATCGTATGCTCAGGAGGAAATTGAGCTCATACTTTTAATGGCCATAAACATCCCAATATGAAAACAGCAGTCGTAGAGCAAACCCATCATATAGTTACACATTTGGTTTTCATAGAACATGAAAAAAATAAACCCATTATTACACTCACTGTTATTCTTGTCTTCAGTATCCTGTTTATAAATTCATAATCAGAACGATCTTCGAGTAGTACTGGTGAAATATATATTTGTGATAGCAGTATTTAACAGAGCACCTACATCACGATGGCTTACAAGGAAATGTTGACCGTCTTAAGGCTTTTAGGACCATAACAATATAAATAGATTTATTGCAGCCAATGGCCAGTTTAAAAGCGCAGAGACATTTTAATTTTCTTTTCACTATAGTTCACGAGAGATCTAGTTCTTTTCGATCTGTAGAGCAGATGATCTGCCACACAAATGCACTTGTTATCCGGAAAGTGATCTTTTTTTGCCATTTGCTTTACGTCGCACCGACACAGATATGTCTTATGGCGACGATGGGATGGGGAAAGCCTAGAAATGGGAAGGAAGCGGTCGTGGCCTTAATTAAGGTACAGCTCCAGCATTTGCCTGGTGTGAAAATGGGAAACCACGGAAAACCATCTTCAGGGCTGCCGACAGTGGGGTTCGAACCCACTATCTCCCGATTACTGGATACTGGCCGCACTTAAGCGACTGCAGCTATCGAGCTCGGTCCGGAAAGTGAAAAGTCTTAGTTTTGTATACTCGGTAATGGAACTCATGAACCGCGAACCACGTCACCGTGTGCCTGAGAGTGTAATTAGTTTTCGTTCATTCGTGGTTCATCACTGCAACAGAAATCTTCCCAGATGTCTGCTCGTTTCTCTCTTCTTTTATTTAGATGTTCTTCCAATGCGTTGGTTGTCAGTTGGTGCATTTTTAATTTCAGTTCCTCTGTGAAGAAGGGATCCTTTGTGAGTTCTAGATTAGTCTTGTAGTAGTGAATTTAGAGACAGCAAGTACTATTCTCAAGAAACTTGCTTTTACCCGGCCCAGTACTACGAGGTCAGTAGTCGTGAGATGGGTCCATAGACGTTGTATTCCATAGGTTGCGACTGGTACTATTTTTGTATGGAATGAGTAAACAGCTGATTTGATGCCCAGTAGTTCTGGCTTACTGATATCCTGAAAGCATCGAATAGCTGATGTTTCTCTTTTTGTAATGTGTGTCGTGAAGGATGTTCTTGTGGTTTGCAGTTGTATTCCCAAGTATTTAAAATATAGATAAAGGAACACTAAACGCACAGCTCCTGATTCGTATTCTTTTTCTCTTTCGTATTATAACTTCTTCTTCTTCTATCGCTTTTCCCACGTCTATGGGGTCGCAGGTTAGAACTGTGTCGTACATGTGGATTTGGCCCTTGTTTTACCGGCCGGGAATCTAACCCGGAACCCTCTGAACTGAAGGCCTCAACGATGACCATTCAGCCAAGGCGTCGGACCCTCTTTCTTATTATTACATTTTTGCTTTTTGCACTTCCAAATGAGCGAATTCCAACTACTAATTTAAGTTTCAATTTTCTAATCTCATATTTTCATACTATCAGTCCTTTTCATTAATCATGTGTAAAATTTATTACAGAGCTCAAACAACGTTTTGCATATTATGATTTCACACGGCATATGTCACGGTTTACAGTATATACCGTAGGCGAATGTCTGGCACACATAGTGACGTCAAACCCAGATCACGTTCGATATTTGAAAAATAGGAGGCATTTGTCGTATCTGTCAGTTTAACATCACTTGAAAGGTCGATGGCGTACAGACGGCACGTTTAGGACTGAGGTAAACCTGATATTTCCGCTATTGACCTAACTCGAATTGGGACATTGTTGCAAGAGGTATGGAGTCAGGTTAATGTCGCTGCTCGTGGTAGAAAGAGCCATAGTTTGGAAAGAGTTGTCCGGCTGTATGGCTGAATTGTTAGCGTGCTGGCCTTTGGCCACAGGGGTCCCGGGTTCGATTTTCGGCAGGGTTGGGAATTTTAACCATCATTGGTTAATTTTGCTTGCACGGGGGCTGGATGTATGTGTTGTCTTCATCATCATTTCATCCTCATATCGACGCGCAGGTCGCCTACGAGTGTCAATTCAAAAGACCTGCACCTGGCGAGCCGAACATGTCCTCTGACACTCCCGGTACTAAAAGCCATACGCTATTTCATTTCATTTTGAAAGAGTTCAGGAGAGACAAACAGTTGCAGATCGACAACGGGCGAGACGCCCACTCGAAACAACTCGCAGAGAGGTTTGGTATTTGTTGCTTTAAGAAGTCGTAGGCGCACTGCTACTGCTACCCTTTTTTTTTACAAGATTTTTCAATCAATCAATACTGATCTGCATTTAGGGCAGTCGCCCAGGTGGCAGATTCCCTATCTGTTGTTTTCCTAGCCTTTTCCTAAATGATTTCAAAGAAATTGGAAATTTATTGAACATCTCCCTTGGTAAGTTATTCCAATCCCTAACTCCCCTTCCTATAAATGAATATTTGCCCCAGTTTGTCCCCTTGAATTCCAACTTTATCTTCATTTTGTGATCTTTCCTACTTTTATAAACGCCACTCAAACTTATTCGTCTACTAATGTCATTCCATGCCATCTCTCCGCTGACAGCTCCGGACATACCACTTAGTCGAACAGCTCTTCTTCTTTCCCTCAATTCTTCCCAGCCCAAACTTTGCAACATTTTTGTAACGCTACTCTTTTGTCGGAAATCACCCAGAACAAATCGAGCTGCTTTTCTTTGGATTTTTTTCCAGTTCTTGAATTAGGTAATCCTGGTGAGGGTCCCATACACTGGAACCATACTCTAGTTGGGGTCTTACCAGAGACTTATAAGCCCTCTCCTTTACATCCTTACTACAACCCCTAAACACCCTTATAACCATGTGCAGAGATCTGTACCCTTCATTTACAATCCCATTTATGTCATTACCCCAATGAAGATCTTTCCTTATATTAACACCTAGATACTTACAATGATCCCCAAAAGGAACTTTCACCCCATCAACGCAGTAATTAAAACTGAGAGGACTTTTCCTATTTGTGAAACTCACAACCTGACTTTTAACCCCGTAGCACCGACACAGATAGGTCTTATGGCGACGATGGGCTAGGGAAGAAGTAACAGACATGAAAGTAGCCAGAGTGATTGCTGGTACAAACAGGTGGTAGCAAATCCTGTAATTATAATAAGAAAGAGGGAAAGAATACGAATCACGAACTGTGCGTTTAGCGTTCTTTTATGAAATTCCTGAATGAAATTCCAAACGTCTCCACAGTGACTAAGTGGAGTGAGGTCATATGACACTGTTGATGGTCATTCGTCCGTCGGTTGGGGACGTAAAGCATTGAGCAGACACCTCGGTGTTATTCGACAGGAATAGGCTACGTGCTGAAACCGGGTTTCACCGTCTCCCTACCTCGTTATCATCATCAACCGACACCCCCCCCCCCACACACATCCAGACGCGCAGGTCGCCGTTGGCCTCAACTAAAAAGCCTTGCACCAGGGGAGTCGAACATGTCCTCGGATACTCCAGACACTAAAAGCCATACGGTAAGGAAGTACTCCCGTACACTGAGGTCGGTGTAAAAACAGACTGATGTGAATATAGTTTCGTCCGAGAACTCACTTGTTTCTCACAGAACACCGTTCATCAACGAAATTGCGAGCCCACTGCTTTAAGCTTTGCTACACCTGGATTCAAATTTATTCTTTTCTCTTTTTTTTCCTTTTACAATTTGCTTTATGTCGCACCGACACTGATGTATCTTATGGCGAGGATAGGATAGGAATGGGTATAACAATGGGAAACTCCGGAAAACTATCTTCAGGGCTGCCGACAGTGGTGTTCGAACCCATTATCTCCCGAATGCAAGTTGACAGTTACGTGACCCACATCACGCAGCTACTGACTCGGTGAGTACGCTACCTTCCCAATCTTAGCCCTTTCCCATCCGTGCGTCGTCGAAAACCTTCGACGTGTTAGTGCGACATTAAAAAACCACTAGCAAAGACTTGTCTTCTTTAGATCTATGAAATCTTCTTGGACGTGCAAATTATTTGTTTCATTCCATTTTGCGCAAATTATTATTATTATTATTATTATTATTATTATTATTATTATTATTATTATTATTATTGTTGTTATTATTATTATTGTTCCGAGGTATCTGTGGAACAGCAGAGGTGAAAGAAGGTGCGGGGGTGAACGGGTCTCAAACTACGAAATTAAAATTAAGGTAAAATTTAACAAGGTTATATTTTCTTTTCAAAATCAAGAAATAACAAGAATGGCAGGTACAGAGTAGCAAAGCCACTATTCGAGAATGTACAATTACAGAGTTACAGGATTTGGGCTCCGAGAGCCAGACACACAATTCTTGAGCAATTAGCCCAACTTTACGACATACAGAATACAACAAAAGGGCAGAAGACCCCAATCATGCCCAGGAGCACTTGCTCCCAATTACACAGTAAAGCCTCCTCGAGGCGCGCAGAAAACAATTTTTATTTTGGAAAGAGCAACCAGCTCTCAAAGTTCTAGCCTATCAAAGGCCACACCAAATTCCACCTTCAAGCTGTCCTCCAGGGACATAGACACAGGGGTACAAATACCCAACCTACTGAGGCCTATTAAGTGAAGAAACGGAAATATTACATAGCCTCGACAACACCAACTTGAGAGGAGGCACAACTGCACTCCTAATATATTTTACTAAAACCTACTTGGCACTAGGCCGCTTATGCAAGGGCTAATCCCATACTAAAGAGGTGACTTATATGAGGAAATAATTTACATTACGTTAAGGAAGAAACGGTTGTGAAAAATAAGTTCACCTCAATGCAATATGAGTGGGAGCTCGAGAGGGTAAGCACTCTCTATCCCGATTTGTAATTTAAAAAGATAGAATAGATACCAAGTGTTTTTACATTTTAAGGGAAGTTACATGGTAAAAGGCTTCGGACCTGCCCCGAGAGTTAAACTGCTGAGCTAGCAAGAAAAGTAGTTATTAAACGGCCATTACCTTGTGGATGAACTGCTGCCCGAAGAAAGAGGCGCTTCCCGCCTCCTGCTACGTACTTTACACACTGAAAGATGTTACAGAAGTGGCGCGGAGACCCGAAAATCAGCAGTTTATATACTCTCGCGGAAAGTTCGAGGCGTTTCAGGAATGAGAACACCCTCCCACAAAAACTTTATTGGCTAGGGTTAAGCAACTTATCCCCTTTGGAGAAGATACACCTGATTGGTCATAAATTAATTAAAGAAATACGGGATTGGCTAGATTCAAAACAAGGGGAAAGAAAGTGTTATACAGCCAACTTAAACAATAACAGAAAGAAATTTAACAAGGAACAAACTTTTGAAATAAAAATTTCTCCAAAAAACAGTTCTTTCACTTCGCACTAGGGTGCACCATTGTAGTTCTTCAGTAGTGTCCTCTAGAAGAGAATGTTCACACTTCTTACTACAGGCAAAACAAAAATACATCGAAAACGACCCAGTTCAGAAACTTCAAAATTTCCAAGTAGTGACATCTTCTGAGAAACTTGAAAATTAACACCTTTGATAAAGTTCAGACTTCCTCCAGTAGGGGAGTTTCCACTGGCGCAAGGTTTGAATTAGCGACGTGGAGGTGTACCGCCCGGTACAATTATTATTATTATTATTATTATTATTATTATTATTATTATTATTATTATTATTATTATTATTATTATTATTATTATTATTATTATACCACTTTTCCCACATCTGTGGGGTCGTGGGTGCGAACTATGTCGCACTTGTGGATTTGGCCCTGTTTTACGGCCGGATGCCCTTCTTGACGGTAACTTATATGGAAGGATGTAATCACTATTGCGTGTTCTTGTGATTGTTGGTAGTGTAGTGTGTTGTCTGAATATGAAGAGGAAAGTGTTGGAATAAACACAAACACCCAGTTCCCGAGCCAGAAAATTAATCAATCATAATTAAAATCCCCGATTGACCGGGAATCGAACACGGGACCCTCTGAACCGAAGGCCTCAACGTTGACCATTAAGCCAATGAGTCGGCCTATTATTATTATTATTATTATTATTATTATTATTATTATTATTATTATTATTATTTCTTAATCTGCTTACCCTCCATTGTTGGCTTTTCCCTCGGACTCAGCGTGGGATCCCACCTCTACCACCTCAAGGGCAGTGTCCTGGAGCTTCAGACTCTGGGTCGGGGGATACAAATGGGGAGGATAACCAGTATCTCGCCCAGGTGGCCACACCTGCTATGCTGCACAGGGGCCTTGCGGGGGATGGGAAGATTGGAAGGGATAGACAAGGAAGAGGGAAGGAAGCGGATGTGGCCTTAAGTTAGGTACCATCCTGGCATTTGCCTGGAGGAGAAGTGGGAAACCACGGAAAACCACTTCCGGGATGGCTGAGGTGGGAATCGAACCTACCTCTACTCAGTTGACCTCCCGAGGCTTAGTGGACCCCGTTCCAGCCCTCGGACCTCTTTTCAAATTTCGTGGCAGAGCCGGGAATCTAACCCGAACCTCCGGCGGTGGCAGCTAATCGCATTATTATTATTATTATTATTATTATTATTATTATTATTATTATTATTATTTCACTTCGAAACGAGCGGGGATATTTCTATGAACAGTTTGTTAATTGTGGTTGAGGAATTAATTAAACTGAGGAATATTTTAGCTGCGAGTCAATAAACAGCTGAGAGCAGAAAAACTAGGGACATCTCTGGCAGTGTAATTAGCTGTCAGCCGCACACACATCCATCTACTGCACACTTCCTGTTACAGTGCAGCGGGAGAACTTAACTAGCTACGATAAGACTATCGGGAACATGACGTTATTGGCTATGGCGAATAAATTATTACTACTACTACTACTACTACTACTACTACTACTACTACTACTACTACTACCACCGAGCAAGTTGGCCGTGCGGTTAGGGTCGTGAAGCTTTGTGCTTGCATTCGGGAGATAGTGGGTTCGAATCCTACTGTCGACAACCCTGAAGATGGTTTTCCGTGGTTTCTCCATTTTCACACCAGGCTGTACGTTAATATTAAGGTCACGGCCGCTTTCTACCCATTCCTAGCTATTTCCTATCCCATCCCCGCCATAAGAACTATCTGTGTCGGTGCGACGAAAGCAAATTTAAAAAAAAATTGCATTAGGATGCAGAAGGCAACGGGAAACCACTGCATTAAATATTCTGAGAGATATTCCAATAAATCTACATGGCATGGCTGCAACGTCAAGATCGGTGCTGGCCGTGTGGATCGTCTACCTCCGTTTGGAGACGACGGCTTAAGAAGAAGAAGAATATGGAACCTCTCTGTGATTTCATAAGAAAACGGCTCCTGAAATTTTACGGACATATAAAGAGCATGGATCCACCTGACTGAGCAACAAGATATTGATTTTCTAAAATACATCGACATCTCGCACCGTTGTCTTTTTATCATCTACTGAAGTTAGCCAATCAGATCACTTCGCGGACGAATTCAAATGGACTTACGAGGCGGTGTTGCTAAATCTGCACGTGGCTGTTGGTCGGGCTTGACAGCCATGCCGAGAAGTGAGCGTCAAACACTAACACACCCTGGGTTTCAGGCAATGCCACCGTTGCGTGCTTGCTATAGGCCGAGCCTATCACCAGGAAGGTCCTTATTCAAGTCTCTCCCCTGGAGAAGTTTCTTTCTTCTATTGGTGCTCTCAATCCGGTATTAAGCCACGTGCAGATTTAGCAACACAGCCTCCTAAAGGCTCCCACACACCAGAGCGATCGCGGCGGCCGTGAGATATTTCTTGCTGAACTTACGGACGCTTTCAGACAGTCAGCGATCTTGCGGACAGCGTTCCGAACAGGGTAGTGTTCTACTCCGCGGTAGCGATCAGATGCTGCTTGTTGAGTTTGCCAGCTGCCCGCGTGACTGTGTGTTGGCCTGAACAATGAGTACAATGAGTACGACAACAGAGCAACTTATTGAAGAAGTGTTATTTGATTCGTCGCATCCCGATTATAAAAACGTGACAAAGAAGGATGAACTCTGGGAATAAAATAGATTTTCAATTTTTCATCGAATCCTTATTAAATAATATTTAATATAGTATTTATTTAAATATAACAGGCGATTAACCCCGATACATGTTTACACGTCCCCTTTCCATGCACAGACAACTAACAACCAAAAGAAAAGAAACACGAGACTCCTTGGGCATGCCATGGGGCCCATCAGACACTCCCGTGTCACCATGGCAGTCATCCTGAGTCCCCCATGTCACGTCCATCGTCTCCATTTAATATTAAGAACAAAATAAATAATAAATAAATAAAATATAATAACATCAATAATATAAGCTAACTATCTACTACTACTGTCCGGCCGCGCCATCGCCCCTGGTGAGAAAAAGGCCACCCTCCCTCCGATGGCACGACCGGCACTACCCGTGAGGCCCGAAAGAGGACCCCCTCTACCTTTACCAGATGACAGCGCAGTTCTCTCACCATTCCATTTACGGCCGGCCACTTGGGGCTGAAACCGCTCTTGTCCTGTTCAATTTTTGGGGTGGGCCCGTCCCACTCCATCCTCTTACGAGCATGCCTTCCTCTCCCTTACCCATCTACTATACATAAATAGTGAGAAAACCGCACATGCCTTCTTAGCTACAACTAAGTGTTCTCCCGCTACCGTACTACAATTAATAATAAGGGGAAACGAAAATTAATAATGAACACTTCCTAAATAAATCCAGTGTGCTCCTACTCTAACCTTATATTCTACACGTATCATTTATATCAGGTCATTGTTACAAAATCAGCCGACATCAGGTTTCATCAACTATTAGCACATGACCTTGCCTGCCTATCTACTGCGTTCGCAATTCTTGACCACTGTTCTACTATGGCTGTATTCCAAAAAACTGTTAGTCAACAGTTTCACAATCACCTGTCGTATCACGATCCATAGGGCCTCCTACAGTTACAAAATCAAACAAGCTCCCTACTTAACACATTACACTAACCATCTTTTTTTAAATGATATAAACACAGTTCCTTCTTTTCAGCCTTTACACATCCACTTATTCTTCCTATACCTCCTCCTCTCTCACCCTTCTCTCACACTCCTTTTTAATGGCACATAAGTACCTGTTCAACTGCCCCCCATATTCCCATTGCCTGATAATCCATCTTATAATATTTATCTAATCCCCTCTTACTAATAATTCACGATGTTTGGCACTCAATAGACAATTCCTTAACTTACTCGTTTCTTTACAAATACTAATTAAGTGAAAATCATCGTTTACTACCCTACATAATGCACATACCGTCTTATCTCTACCCTTTAGCCATCCCTTGTTCTTGTGGAGTCCTATTAACCACCATGCCATCCCCCCTATTAAGCCTATCAACATACTTAATATTTATCTCCATTACTTCTAACACTTTATTCAAAACACTAAGGGAACTTCTCAGCCTACTTTCTTCTAATAATCTCTGCTTTTGCGTATCTCTAATTCTCCTGGAGAGTACCTTCCACCCTCTTGCTTCTGTCTTCGACCAAACCGCATCCCACATGTTCCCCAAACCTATCTTCTCCAAATATCCTTTAATTTTTTCTAGCCAACATCCCTTATACATGCTCTTCAGCTGTTGATTGTACGCGGCTTGCAACAATTTCCCGCCTTCTCCTCTTTTCAAAATCATCTAGTATTTAACTATTCTTTTCACACACTCAACTTCTGTATCTTCCCCACATAGTAATTCCACTCCTCATTAGCTGTGCACTGCGGGAGCAGCATCACCGACTTACCGAAATTACAAATGATTCGTCTTAATTCCACTCTTTTCTCATCCAACCCCCATACTTCAGCCCCATACATTACCATACCGAAAACCACCGATCTTAAAACTAACCTCAAGGTTTTATAACTGATACCCGGAAATTAGCCAACAAGTTTTTGATTGATGCTATGGCGGGGAAACCTTTGCTTCTCGCTCGACTTATTTGATGGTCCCAAGTCCCTTTTCTATTAATAATAACTCCTAAATATTCCATCTCACTTACTTGTTCCAGCCTTTCTCCCTGCACGACCCATTTCCCACCTACTTTGTGTACCTGGGCTATTAGCACTTTCGATTTATTCCCGTTAATTTTCAAGGCCCATTTCTTTGCAAAATCCGACGCCGCACTTAAGCCCCTCTGCATCCCTCTTGACGTTAGCGTCATCAATATCACATCATCAGCAAAAATCAATCCCGGTATCTCCAACCCATTAATCACCGGAACGGCCCAATTGCTTTCACCATGTCCATCCAGAATATCGTTAATAAATAAAATAAACAATATTGGCGATAATTTACATCCTTGCTTTAAACCCACCTTAGACTCTAGTGTTCTATTCAACCTATCGTCACCCAATTTTACACAGCACCTAACCACTTTATATATCGCCTCCACTGCCCTTAACATCTTTTCCGACACCCCTAACCTACCCAATTTCTCTAATATAGCCCCTCTATGTACCCTATCAAACGCCTTTTGAAAGTCAATTGTCGCTACATACACCTTACCTCTTGGCAAGCTCATATACTTCTCCAAAACCGTCTTCACTATCATTTTATTGACCACTGTTCTTTTCTTTTTTCTAACCCCCCCTCCGTGGTAATCTGACAATACTTCGTTTCTTTCTGCCCATTCACTTAACCTGGTCGCTAACACCCCTGTATAAATTTTACTTAAGGAATCTAGCATTATTAATACTGTTTTTACTACCCTTTCCCTTATATATTGGGTACACAATTCCTGTCTCCCACTCCCTAGGGTACTTCCCCTCAACAAATATCTTGTTGACAAGTTTAACTATGCCCTCTATCATTGTCCCATTTTTGCTTATTTCCTTCCAAAACTTATTATTGATACCATTGCAACCCCCGCCGCCCTGCTCCTAATTCTTCTTATCACTCCCCAAGTTTCTTCTCTCATGATTTCCTTGTCTAGTTCGTAAATTGCCGCTCTTCTATTCCTCCAAATTTCTTCATCTCTGGCCTCACTCAACCATACCTCCCTCTTCCACTCGAGTAATTCCCTAAAGTAGCTAACCCACTGTACATCCACAATACTCATTTTCTCTAGACTCCTCCCACCCTTAATTATTCTATTTATCCTTCCCCAAACTTTCTCAGTGTTGTTCAACTTGCATTATTTATTTATGGCTTCAGTCTGCTCCTCTAACCACGCCTTTTTAACTCACAAATTTTCTTTTTGTAAACTTTCGTTAACTTGCAAAAAACCTTTCTAAGCTCCGACCTTTTTGCTGTACTCTCCTAACGCTCCCAGCACTCTCTTCCGTACACTTCCACACTCTAGTTGTTTCTGCTTCCTGCCTTCCATCTTGCACTGCCATCACTCCCCCCTCGGAACTGACGTGTTCGTCCATCTCTTTCAGCTTCGCCACTGGGTGCTCCCTAACCCATCTCCCATTCGTCACCACTAGTCTCTGACCTCTTATGCGGGCTTTTAGCCCTTGCTGCCTCGCTCTCCAAAGATACCTATTCAGAATCTTCATGTTTTCCACACCTTCTTTTCCCATGTCCCTCCTCACCCATACTTTCTGACCCTGCAAGTTACTGCCGTTTCTTATCACAATTTCTGCCATCAGGGTAGAGAAAAACTGTTCCCTAATTGGTCTCTGTCCTTTTGCTTTGCCCACTCTCTCCACATCGTCTATATCCACTTCACTGAAATTTATCTTCATCCTATCCCGTATGACCTCTACCACCTTATAGATTAAATCAATCTTTCCTTCTTTCTCACCTTCTTCCACACCATATATAAATATGGCTTTCTTCATTCTCTCCTGCCTTTACCCCTCTGATTCCCTCTTCATCATCACTCCCTCTTCCAGATGTTTCACCTTCCCTCTTAATAACTATCTCTTTCTCATTGTTACACGCTCTCTTGTTCGATTTCTCAGTCTTCGTTTCTAACCATTTCTTCATGTTCCCTATCTCCTTTCTCTTTTCTTCCATCATGTCCTTTATTTCTTGTACCTTATCCCATTGACAATTTTCTTCAATTACTTCCTTCACTGCCACCTTCAGTGCTGCCATATCTTCCATGCTGAATTTGCCACTGGTATTTGGGCCTGGGTTTAATTCCACTCCCCCAATGACCAGAGGCATCGCTAACACTGCTGCTACCAGCACCGCTTCACCCCATTTTACCTCCTCTTTTTCTTTTGCCAGTCCATTCTTGGCCTCCTTCCTTTGTTTCAGCTGCCACCTCCCAATCGCGGCCCGGTACTGCTCGATACCAATCATATTTACGGCACGCACTGTACAAAGCGACCTGCTCCTCGCTTGTTCAAGCCAGACTGAATTCTTATCATGTAAAACGTAATGCGTTGTTATATGCAAAATCGCTTTAACGGAACTATTACACACGTTGATTACGTAAAATAAGTAAATTACTTAAACACTACAATAGATTTTTCTTCCTATTTGTGTTCTAACAATAAACAAAATTTCTTAATATACAAATATTGCTCTTGTAAATAAGTCTGTCATGTTAATAAAGGAAAACTACACTAAATAGTGTATAAGTACAGCCTTTTAAATATTGAAATATGTACAAAAATCTATCACGTATCTCAACAGATAAATTAGTTGCCTCCTTCCTTCTAGTTGTAGGTTTCCAAGAGTCTGTAGGAAATGCTCGAGCTTCATTCCAGAGTTTGTTGAACTCAAATAATTATGTAGAATGCGTGCGGCTTTTACAATAGATGTAGTTGTTTCCACTTTACCGGGATTGGCCCAAGAAATATTCCCCTCATCATCAACTAGTAACGCTTCTTCCAGATGTTGTTTTTACACGATTTTTCAAAGTGATCGCTGCCACCGCATTGTTTGGTGTGAAAAAGACCTCAACGCCACCGTGACCGCCACCGCTACCACGATCGCTCTGGTGTGTGGGAACTTTAAAGTCCATTTGAATTCACCCGCGAAGCGATATGATTGGCCAACTTCAGCAGCCGATAAAAAGGCAACGGTGCGATATGTCGACGTAATTTTTCAAATTACCTCTCAGTCTACTCCTATTACAATATCTGGCACAGATTATCTATTAAATTAATTTATTTCTCTCCTTTAACAGCTTTTTCATCCTTATCTGACTTCCAGCTCCGCTGTACTCTCCTTTCGTTTTAAGAAAATCGCATACGAACTACTATTAGCCGGAAATTGGTGGATCTGGCAACGCTATAAGATAGAGTGTACTTATGGAAACATTTAGTGGTTAATAACTAAAATATGCCTATTCATAATCTTTATTAGGTGATGATTGAAAGCCAAGTTTGCATGCAAAGGTCCATGGTTACTGATACTTAAACTTTGCAAGTGAGTTGTCTGAAGGCAGGACGTTAATTAAGGACTTCTAAGCTCCAATGTATCTCTTTGATAACAAGGAAGGGATTTTACGGGAACAATGGCACACAATGGAGCGGCAGTGAGAATAAGATTAGAAGTAAGTACAAGCAGAAACATGATAGAATATTCTGACCAAATAGAGTACATGCTTTGTAATAACATGCGCTTAATTTCCTCGTGATAAAGAGCACTCACCTTGTATCCCCCAGAGAATGTGAAGTGAATAGCAGATTTTGAGAACGAGGCCTTTTACAGAAGAATAATTAATTCAATTATCTAAACTCCATTGTATAAAACGGTCCACATTAAAACCGTATAATTAATATCTTTTGTAACTTTGTCCCGGTCTAATTACGAGGCTTTGAAGCGTTTTAATACTTCTTTATTGCAGTTATGAATATATCGGATGGCATGGACTAGCTCAATGGAATTCAGTTTTAAGGCAGTAAAAAGAAATATTGAAATCGTGGTTTTCACAGCTAAGGCCGGACATCAAAATTGGATTGCCTAACCCTCCACAACGACCTGAGATCTATTAACTTCAACTTTAACGACATAATATGCCACATGGATGGGGGTCATCTAAAAACTGCGTCACGAAATTAGCGATACAATGTTACGTACCAACCGTGCACGCTGTGATGTGAAGTATTGATGGATGGCCATGACAGAAAGACATATAGAAGGCTCTTTTATCAAAGAGGCCTCATCTGCTCATACGCTAGAGTTGATTATGTTATTCGCGCTAGTGACATATCCCACGGTGTAAAGGTAGCGTTCCAGGCTTTCCTTCACTCGATCAATGTTTAGGTTTTCGAACAATTTCGGATAATTACTCTGATTATTCGTAACAGAGCACGTTTCACGCCATTTCGCCACTAAGTTTTGCAGCAGTGACTTTGCTGGAGGTTTTGATAAAAACACTTCCAGTCTTAAACTCCTGCGCAAGCAGTTCCACACAGGTTTTCGTATAACACTCGACAACGAACATGCCCGCCATAAGGTGGTAGCAATGAGGTTTAGCCCCGTCAGGATGGCAGCACTGAGGTTAGTGATGCTCTTTTGTCCATAAAAGTGAGGTTACGGTCCGTCAAGATGACAGCTGTCAAAAATGCACGTGGCCAAGTACCTGGCTTTGTTTACATACACTAGCACGTGGTCATGACGTCATCGTCATGTGACCGAGTCTATCGCCGGGGTCAATGACCTCGGGTGCTGACGCAGCAGAAAAATGCTGACAACATGTTTTTGAATCCCCACAGCTCCTCTACTGGTGAGCACCATTTTGTGTTGCATTGAAGTGGTAACTGCTGCTCTCACTCACTCACACGTAATAACACTCGGGAAATGCGATTCCCGGTCAGGCCAGAGATTTTGACTTAGATATATTAGGGCTGGTTCGAGATCCATTCAACCTACGTGATTACAGTTTAGGAGTCGTCTGAACAGAATGTAATTAAAATTGGTATGTAAATGTGTACCATTTAAACGACATACCAGGCCTCCTGCCATTCTTAAATTTCTGGCAGCACCTGGAATCGAACCCGGGCACCCGAGGAGGCAGGTAATAACACTAACCGTTTCGCTATACAGACTAGGTATAAATAATTTTATTCACACTAGGTGAGAAAGTAAAGTAAACTCGTGTACACATCCTGAGGTGGTGTGCAGCTCTCTTCAGGCACATCCTCAAACGTGGAGCGCTGTGTGTACCATTTAAACGACATACCAGGCCTCCTGCCATTCTTAAATTTCTGGCAGCACCTGGAATCGAACCCGGGCACCCGAGGAGGCAGCTAATAACACTAACCGTTTCGCTACGGAGGCGGATTTCTTGCTATGTGCAATGGTAGCTTAAGGGAAGGCCCAAAATTTAATCCTTATATATCTATGTTTTTAGTGGTCTCTTACAATAAATAATACTGTACATAAAATATTTTCTGATAATTTATGTCGTATGCAGTTTTACCATATGCTGATGTGCAAAGGAAAATGAACCTTGCCGTACCATACTGTAGCAATGTGTATTTCTTTCTTTCCTTCTTAATCTGTTTGCCCTCCAGGGTTGGCATTTCCCTCCCGTCTCTACCGCCTCAAGGGCAGTGTCGTGGAGCGTGAGACATTGGGTAGGGGAGACACAATTTGGGAGGACGATCAGTACCCAGCGCAGGCTGCATCACCTGCTATGCTGAACAGGAGCCTTGTAGGGGAGATGGGAAAATCGGAAGGGATAGATAAGGAAGAGAGAAGGAAGCGGCCGTGTCCTCAAGTTAGGTGCCATCCCGTCGTTTGCCTGGAGGAGAAGTAGGAAACCACGCAAAACCGCTTCGAGGATGGCTGAGGTAGGAGTCGAAAGCCCTCTACTCAGTTGACCTCCCGTTACAGCACTCGTACCACTTCTCAAATTTAGTTGCATTGCAGGGAATCAAACCTGGAGGTTCGGGCAGCTAATCACGCTAACCTCTACACCACAGAGGCATACAGGAATGTATATTTGCATGACAATACGC
Organism: Anabrus simplex; assembly: GCF_040414725.1. Taxonomy (NCBI): domain Eukaryota; kingdom Metazoa; phylum Arthropoda; class Insecta; order Orthoptera; family Tettigoniidae; genus Anabrus; species Anabrus simplex. The sequence continues at coordinate 301,544,713 of NC_090271.1, read as the reverse complement.
ACTCCTAGAGTATGACGTATTTGAGGTTCATTTTCCCTTACACGTTAGCGTAGGAAAATGAACACAACGCAATTGTTCTGACGGACTGCATATCAATATGTGGCTGGGAGGCGTGACCAGTCGTAAGGGAAATAATGGACAGGAAGAACATTGTCACATTCGCGGTTTAGACTCCACAGCGACGGTCTGTACATGGAATATCTATATATATAAAATAACTTGTCCTGACTGACTGACTGACTGATTCATCATCGCCGAGCCAAAACTACTGGACATAAAGAAATTAAATTTTGGGGATATATTCATATTAAGATGTAGGTGCTCGCTGAGAGAGTACTTTTTGATATTCCGTCGCAAAGGGGGTGAAAAGGGGGGTGAAATTTAAAAAAAAGTGTATCTATATCTCAAAACGTTAAAAGTTTACACATGTAAAAATTGGTATTTAGAATCTTCTTTTAAAATAAGGATACACGTATTTTTTTTCTGAAAACCCCAATAGGAGGGGTGAAAAAGGGTGAAAATGGGGAAAAATGGGTTGAATGCCTTCAATCAGGATACCGGTACTTATATCTCAGAAACGGAAGATATTACAGACCTGAAAATTGGTACTTTTGATCTCTTTTAAAAATAAAGAAACACGTATTTTTTGTTTTTGGAAAATCCAATTAATGGGAGGGTGAAAAGGGGGTGAATTTTTAAAATGAGTGAATCTATATCTCCAAAATTTTAAAGTTTGCAGATGTAAAGTTTGGTATTTAGAATCTTCATTAAAAATAAAGAAACACGTATTTTTTTGTTTTCGGAAAATCGCAATAGGAGGAGTGAAAAGGGGTGGAAAAAGGGTTGAATGCCTTTAATGAGGCTACTTATATTTCAGAAACTGAAGATATTACAGACCCGAAAATCGGTGTTTGGGATCTCCTTTAAAAATAAAGAAACACGTATTTTTTGTTTCTGGAAAATCCAATTAAGGGAGGGGGTGAAAAGGGGGTAATATTTTAAAATGAATGTATCTATATCTCAAAACTTTTAAAGGTTATAGATGTGAAAATTGGTATTTAGAATCTCCTTTAAAACTAAAGAAACACGTATATTTTGTTTTCGGAAAATCCTAATAAGAAGGGAAGAAAAGGTTGAAGAAGGGGTCGAATGCTTTTCATGAGTCTACTTATATTTCAGAACCTGAAGATATTACAGACATGAAAATTGGTATTTGGGATCTACTTTAAAAGTAAGGAAACACGTATTTTTTCGTTTTTGGAAAATCCAAATATTGGGGGTGAATTTTTTAAAATGAGTGTGTCTACATCTTAAAACTTTCAAATTTACAGATGTAAAAATTGGTAGTTAGAATCTCCTCTAAAAATAAAGGAACACATTTTTTTTTTGTTTCCTGTAAATCCCAATAGGAGGTGTGTAAAAGGGGGAAAAATGGGTTGAATGCCTTTAATGAGGATACATATATCTCAGAAACGAAAGATATTACAGAACTGAAAATTTGTATATGGGATCTCCTTTAAAAATAAAGAAACACGTATTTTTTAGTTTTTGGAAAATCCAATTAATGGCGGTTAAACAGGAGTGACAAATTGGGGTGAATTTTTTGAAAGACTATATCTACAGAATATCTTGGAATCGTAAAATGTTACAGACGTAAAAAGTGGGTGTTTGGAATCTCCTGTAAATGTAAAGAAACATAGGTGATTTGTTTTTGGAAACTCCACTTAAGGGGAACTCAAAAGGGGTGAAATTTTGAAATGAGAATTTTTACAGTATATCTAAAAAACTTAACATGTTACAGAAGTGAAAAATGGTAATTTTTTTATCTCTATTAGACATAAAGAAACGTGTATTTTTAGTTTTCGGAAATATCACCTGGGTGGAGGGGGGCGGGGTAAAAGTGACTGAAAATGGTGTTGAATTCTTTTAATTAGGCTACTGATATATCAAAAATGCAGATTTTACAGACGTGAAATTTGATATTTCAATCTGCTTTAAAAGTAAAAATACACGTATTCTCTAAAAATCCAATGAAGCGGGGGGGTGTGTGTGTGTGTGTGTGTGTGAAAGAATTGAAAATTTAATTGGCTTAATTGTATGAGAATACATACATCTAATAAAAACTAAAGTTATTACAGATGTGAAAATTCGTATTTGGATCTCCTTTAAAAACAAAGAAAAACGCGTTTTGGGCGGGAAACCATCTTGGAGGGCGGGAGTGTAAAGGAGTTGAATTCCTTTCATGAGGACACATAAATCAAAAACTGAAGAAGTTAGAGTCGTGATAATTGGTATTTAGAAGATCCTTTACTATTAAAGAAACAAGTATTTTTTTTCGGGAAAGTTCACTTGGGGGGGGGGGGGGGGGAGTAGTGTGAAATGAAGTGAAAAAAGTAAATTACTTTTATGGGGATACTTATATCTCAAAACTGAAGGTAATAGACGTGAACATTGGTGTTTGGAATCTCCCTTAAACATAAAGAAACAAGCCTTCTTTTAATTTTTTTTGGTGGGGGGGGGGGGGGTGGCGGTAAATAAACTTAACGGTGGTGGGGTGTAGAAGGAGGTGAGACCAATTGATTTTACTGTTATTAATGTACTTATAAGGATCCTCCGTTGCTCAGGCGGCACCGCTCCGGCCTCTCAAAGCTGGGTTCCGTGGTTCAAATCCCGGTCACTCCATGTGACATTCCTGCTGGACAAAACGGAGGCGGGATAGGTTTTTCTCCGGATACTCCGGTTTTCCCTGTCATCAGCCATTCCAGCAACACATAATAATAATAATAATAATAATAATAATAATAATAATAATAATAATAATAATAATAATAATGTTCCGGACCGTCGTCAAATGTGCGGACCGCGCTGGCAACGGCTCCTGGACGGGTAATGACTAAGAATGCAGTCCGGCCGCGGGTTCAGTGCCGCCAAATCACCCAATATGACACCACGCCGGATCTCCTGAAGGATTTTATCCATATTAAAAATGATTAACGGAAAAGATGGCAAAGATTTACGGACCCAACTGACCAGGAGGAATACCTGAGCCTAGCCCGGGAAGTACGAAATCGATTGTTGGAAAGGAATATTGAAAAATGGGAGGAAACGTGCTGTAAAATAATAGAAAACGAGTCAGATCGAGAATTTTGGAGGATTCTCGCAGAAAACGAGTCAGATCGCGAATTTCGGCGGATTATATATCTAAAACAATAAGCATTCAATTAATAATTTCAGTATAATACCGTAGCGAAGCACGGGTATCTTGCTAGTATCTTAATAAAACATAATAATCAATGTTATTTGAGGCAGTCAAAAGTTCACTAAGCTACCAGAGTCGTATACATGGTCCTCCCACCCAGGATCAAGGAGGGTAATACGAACTTTAAGATGCAAGACTACTGTGATATATCCAGTATTTATCTGTAGGGAATGGATTAACCTAGACAATAGCTGGGCATGTGGAGATGACATTTCAAGATATAGAAAGATAGTGGATGGCATGGTGTAGTAGAAACGGCAAGGAAATTCGTAGGAACAACTATGTATAAAAACGGGAAAATAATGAACATGTTGGTGGAATGATGAAGTGAGGGCAGATAGTAAACATAAAAGGAAGGCGTATTAGTAATTGCTCCAACCAATGTCTGATGCACACATGGAAGTGTACGTAGATGAAGAAGACAGAGCGAAACAAATAACTGCCGATTCCGAGAAGAAGTCATAGGAGGATTTTAGTAACCCGAAAAGGCTAGTTCAAGCAGCGGGGAAACATTTCTGGGGAGTAATAAAAATTTTGTGATATCTGAACACTTGTGAATTGGGTTATAACGAATTTTAGAAAGGGAGGGGAAGGGAAAATTAATATGTTTTGGGTGTATCAAGTGAAATCGTAGTATATCTCAGGGACTCACTGGACAGGCAAAGAACGACAGAACTGCAGTCAGAAGGAGAAACCATTCAACAGGGTTTAGTTTAGTATTCGCTGATTCATAATCTCTCACTGTCACTATTAATTGTGTGAAGTGGAGTAGGTAGCGTACCGTAAAGTTTCGTTTTCGATTCCCTTTTAAATAAGGAGAAAAGTCAAGTTCGTCATATTACGAAAACCGGGCGGGTTGGCCGTGCGGTCAGGGGCGCGTAGCTGTGAGCTCGCATCCGGGAGATAATGGGTTCGAATCCCACTGTCGGCAGTCCTGAAGATGGTTTTCCGTGGTTTCCCATTTTCACACCAGGCAAATGCTGGGGCTGTACCTTAATTAAGGTCACGGCCGCTTCCTTCCCATTCCCAGGCCTTTCCTATCCCATCGTCGCCATAAGACCTATCCGTGACGGTGCGACGTAAAGCAAATAGCAACAACAACATAATTTATTAAGAAAGAAAACTGATCTACAGATGCTTCCTCTTGACTGAATACGGGGCCATATTAATGAGTGAAAATAAACGAAAAACTTTAGAATATGAGCCTCGATAAGTTTATCCATCCGATGTTGTCATGTTGATTCTCCCTAAAGACTTTGTTCTCGGAATACGAAGAACTCATTCGGGCATTTAATGACTAATTAACACGTCTCTTAGTCGCGAACGAATATACGGCCGTATTCGTATGACAAAATAAACGAATAACTTGGGAAACAAAATCCAAGTTTCTTCAGTTAAATGACATCGTTGAGTCTTCATTATCAAAGCTCGAAGAAGAAAGTCGGTCATCTAACGACTCATTTGCAGATTCTTCCTCGTGAATGAAAAACAGGGACATGCCCATATGTGGAAAAGGGAAAGATTCACCATTGAATGTTGCATGAAAAATATTATCGTGAAGATTTAATTCCTAGTACCCGAAGGTGAAATTCAGTTGGCTAGTAACTAATTGAATACTCATATTTCGCAACTGAACTTGGGGGCATATTCAAACACTTTTTAACTTCATTATGGATAAGCTGTGAGATCTGGCGCTTCTGAGGGAATATTTCGTTTCCGTCTTTTTCCTCCAGATATTATATTATCGAGGTGTTGATTTTACAGTCTCATTAAGCGCGCATGGAGCCAGAAAGTGTTAAGTTAAGAGCTCGTATAATAGTTTACCCTGTACAGCTAAATGGTTGGAGAACATTACACATCCCACGAGACTTTCTCACACAACTTGGAGCCAAGTTTCTCCCCGCAAGCGAAAAGAGGGACGGAAAAAGGATCGTCAGCTCTTGGCCAGTATTCTCCTCTAGCTGTGTCGAGGAAGAATGTGAAACCGTTTTTGCTGCATGTAGATATTTTAACGTAGACTTAATTCCTCGACAACGGGTACAGTGTTTGGGTAGAAGGCACATATCGTCGTCAGTATTTAACTTACGATCATATTTAGTGTCTCAGTTGACAGAATATAAAAGAGGAGGCCGCCTATTGCAAACAAGAAATTAAAATCTGAAACCTAGTTTTCATGAAATAGCGCTTCAAAATAAGGCAAAATTTCTGCTAAATATGTGACGTCACGCGCATACTCTGTTATAAGATGGCGCTGTGTTGAATCGGGCATTCAGTTGGAGGTTAGCAGTCGTGGATACATCGTGGTCAGTTATATAGAATAACGAATTGAATAATGGAAAATAAAGTTTCGGTTCGGATTCGGCAAAAACGTGCAAACGAATGAGTTGAAAAGAGAAACATGAATGATAAAGGAATACAAGAAATGAAACGAAAGGAGCGCAAAGAAACTGAAAGAGCGGAAACAATTTACAATAAGTAACTACTTTGAACTAAATGAAGGGGCATCTACATTAAGTACGAATTTGTTAGAGGACAAGAAAAGTGACTCAGTGGATTTGAAAATTCCACAGTTGGATGTGATTCATGAAACTGCTGGTGAACAATGTTGGAATCGCATCGATGTATTTTGCAGCAAGTATTTCAAGCAGCATTTTCTATTAAGTAAGGGCCGGGCTGAGTGGCTTAGACGGTTGAGGCGCTGGCCTTCTGACCGAAACTTGGCAAGTTCGATTCTGGCTCAGTCCGGTGGTATTTGAAGGTGCTCAAATACGTTAGCCTCGAGTCGGTAGATTTACTGGCACGTAAAAGAACTCCTGCGGGACTAAATTCCGGCACTTCGGCGTCTTCGGAAACCGTAACAAGTAGTTAGTGAGATGTAAGGCAAAATAGCATTATTATTATTATTATTATTATTATTATTATTATTATTATTATTATTATTATTATTATTATTTTTAAGTAAGTCTACGAAACACTCGAAACCCTGCGGTCGTTACGATAGTGAAAGCCTACCGCCAATTTTTTTAAATTAGTTATGTGTTTGTGAAATCTGTTTACTAATCTGGTTAGTGGTGTCAGTTAGTATGAAACTTTAGATAGTGTGAGTTGATCCGCAAAGCACACTTTCAGTGAGAACGAAAGACAGAAATCAATCAGTCACTACTGATCTGCATTTAGGGCAGTCCCCCAGCTGGCAGATTCCCTATCTGTTGCTTTGCTAGCCTTTTCTTAAATTATTTCAAAGAAATTGGAAATTTATTGAACATCTCCGTTTGTAAGTTATTCCAATTCCTAACTCCTCTTCCTATAAATATTTGCCCCAATTTGTCGTATCTAATTCCAACTTTATCTTCATATTCTGATCTTTCCTATTTAAAGATACCACTCAAACTTATTCGTCTACTAATATCATACGACGCCATCTCTCCACTGACAGATTGCAGGATACCACTTAGTCGAGCAGCTCGTCTCCTTTCTCTCAAGTCTTCTCAGCCTAAACTTTGCAACATTTCCGTAACGCTACTTTTTTTTTGCCGGAAATCACCCAGAACAAATCGAGCTGCTTTTCTTTGGATTTTTCCAGTACTTGAATCAAGTAATCCTGGTGCGGGTCCCATACACTGGAACCATACTCTATTTGGGGTCTTACCAGATACTTATATGCCCACTCCTTTACACCCTTACTACAACCCCTACACACCCTCATAACCATGTACAGAGATCTGTACTCTTTCTTTTACAATCCCAATTATGCGATTTCCCCAATGAAGATCTTTCTTTATATTAACACCTAGATACTTACAATAATTCGCACAAGGAACTTTCACCTCATCTACGCAGTAATTAAAACTGAGAGGACTTTTTTATTTGTGAAACACACAACCTGACTTTTAACCCAGTTTATCACCATACCATTGCCTAATGTCCATCTCAAAACATTATCGAGGTCATTTTGCAGTTGTAACTTATTTATTACTCTATACAGAACATCATCTGCAAAACTTGTTCTCACCGATCTCGTATTAGACTATACTTCCTAACTTCCTTACTTCTGCCACCGATAGTTATTCTACAACTCAAGTGGCAATATTCATCTACCAAGGCTTCATTTCCTAACTAAATATTTTCTGCATCTCCGGATTTTATTTGTTTGCATTAATATTTTTGGACTTATTTACTATATTTTCATCTTGTAATCCCACACCTTGTCCACACCATTTAGTAATATCGCCAAATCTTCGGTCAATTCAAATTAACGATATTATCTGGAAAATTGCAGATGTCTTATTCCGTCTCCTTGAACTGTAATTTATTTTTCTAATTCGCCTTTGATTCTATTTACTACTTGTTCTATATAAATATTGTAAAAGAGAGAGAGGGAAGTTCCAACCTTACTTCACTCTCTCCTATATTCGACGTGAGCATATTTCTTTTGTTGAGAAAGACCTATCATATTTGTGCTAGAATGCATTTTATATCTTCCTTACTTCTGATGTACCTAGATAGCTATTCTATAACCAAAATAACAGTATTCATCGGCCAAGATTTTACATCCTAACATAATATAACCTGCATCACCGAACTTTATTTGATTACATTCCGTTTTCGGTTTTTATTTAACTTGTATTTCTTCTCCGAGACCTTGTTCATACCATTTCTACAAATCTAATGTAGACTCAGATAGAATAACAATAAGGAATTTTGATTTCGTCCAACTGAACTGTAATTTCTTAATCAAATTCATCTTTGATTCTCTCTACCACTTGTTATATACAGAGTGGAAGAATAGAGTACAGCCGAACTTTCAAGGACATATTCCTCACACGTAGGAGAAGAAGAAGAAGAACAACCGCGCCGGGCTGAGTGGCTCAAATGTTTGAGGCCCTGGCCTTCTGACTCCAACTTGGCAGGTTCGATCCTGGCTCAGACCGGTGGTATTTGGAGGTGCTCAAATACGTCAGCCTCGTGTCGGTAGATTTACTGGCACGTAAAAGAACTCCTACGGGACTAAATCCCGGCACCTCGGCGTCTCCGAAAACCGTGACAGTATTTAGTGGGACGTAAACCATATAACATTATTATTATTATTATTATTATTATTATTATTATTATTATTATTATTAACATTTATCACTAAAAATAATAACACCTTAGAAGAACTCTCTAATTATTTTTTTTTTTGCTAGTTGCTTTACGTCGCACCGAGACACAGATAGGTCTTATGGCGACGATGGGACAGGAAAGGGCTAGGAGTGGGAAGGAAGCGGCCGTGGCCTTAATTAAGGTACAGCCCCAGCATTTGCCTGGTTGTGAAAATGGGAAACCACGGAAAACCATTTTCAGGGCTGCCAACAGTGGGGTTCGAACCTACTATCTCCCGAATACTGGATACTGGCCGCACTTAAGCGACTGCAGCTATCGAGCTCGGTAATTTAAAAATATTACTAAAACTAGCGATATAATAGGCAGGTTATAAAATGCTTATTAAGAACCCTTGCATATTTTTAAACAAGCACTTTATTATGAGAAATAATAAAACACTAGGGATAAAGCACCTGAAGGGGAAGAGCAGCGTGTCATTGACCTGACCACGGTGGGAGGCGTGACGTAATAATTGATGATCAGCGGATTGGCAGCCGGTTGGATTCGAGCCATTGAAAGAGTAACGGTTTTCCAAACCCCTCGCATTATATGCTGGAGTGGAAACAAGGCAGGACTTCATTAATTTAAGTTTCCAGATTTCAAACTCCTAGGTGTTTGGACAGAAGTGAACATAAATATTTCCAAATATTGAGTGTGACTTGTTAGAATCTGATGATGTTCTTTAAGAACGAAACATGTCTTTCTCCGTTTAATAGTGTTTTTATACAGGTATGTTGTAGTGTAATTTTTAGGTTGTACTTGTGTTTCCGACAGACTTCAAAGCTTTTAAGTTACATTTATAAGCGTTTGTGAAAATAAAAATTGAAATTCACGTCAAAGGATTCCATATTGTTATATAGTTACACAATGACAGCCATGAGATTGAAATGCTGCTTGAAGGCACAGCTCATGAGACACTAACGGAACAGTCAATGCACGCGTTCCGATTGTGCGATGTTCCCAAATCACGTTTACACAAACATTGAGCTGGAGTTTCCAAACTGTCATGTTATCATCTAATGGTAATGCTTATATAAATGATTGTGAATGTTATGATGCCAAGTACTGGAATGGGTTCAACTTGTGGTGCTGGTGGGTGGGAAGTGTTAATACATCAAGAATTAGCCTAAAGGAACAAGGGTTGATCACGGCAGATCAGACAGAAAGGAGTATGAGAATTCCAGACCCAGTTAAGTCCTGTAACACATATGCACGGCTTACTAGTTATGAGCACTAGAATAGAAGATAAACCGGAAAGAGAAAATATTATGTTTTCATCGTATGAGGCGCAGCTAGGCTCTTTACTTTTATTCTTAAAGCAAGGGAAGCTTGTAACTCAACGTGTCTATTGAGGCTGTGATCATAGTCACGGGACCTTCAGGTTTACGTGAAATTCGAACCACAGGATTAATAATAAACAAATCAATGAATAAAATAAATAATTAAGTAATTTTTCATTTCAGGAACCACACCTATTGGACACGATTCACCTCTGTGTCAACCCAGCGACTATGTCACACGCTCATCTAATATTCCTCGGCCTAGCCTACTGAAGTTCCCCTCGGACTCGAGATTTATAATACCTAGGGAACCTTTTATTTCACATCATTCATGGATCTTCCCTTTCTCTAGGTGATACCTTCAGTCTTCCCAGGATCGATCTCTTCTTTCTTCATATTTATTTAGTGCTTTTATTTCGTGTAGCAATTCCTAGCCTGGTGCAGCCCTCGAAATGCATCCCGCTGTGGATGGGGGTGGTAGGAAAACATCCATGGTATCCCCTGTCTGTCGTAAGAGATGACTAAAAGGGGTCTCAGGGTATTAGGTTTGCGAATTCTAGAGGGTCTTTCATTTTCACGCCCTTTGTGGCCCTTGTCTTTCTTTGGCTGATATCTTCACTTTTCGAAGTGTCGGACCTCTTCCAGTTTTTGTTTCTGATTATTGTTAATAGAGGATGGTTGACCAGTTGTACTCAAAGCAATAATCACCACCAACTCCGAGGACTGAAGGCCAAGACGCTGACCACTAAGCGAAAGACCAGGCCATTTAGTGTTAAGGGGATGGTTTATCTCGCTGTAATTCGCCTACGGTATATGTACATTTCTATACGGATTTTTTGAAACTATATTAGTTGGTCAAGTTTGAAAAACTCAGTAGAATGGCTTAATTTAGAGATCCTGATAATGAGAATCTTAGAAGTTGCTTGTTAATTTAAAAAAGAAATTGTTGTTAGATTTTTCACAAAACTTCAAGAAAGATATCTCTGCAACCAAGTAAGTTAGAACCACAGGTTTCACTGTTGTGAAGATAAAACAGTAGTCTAGTACCTGACATAGAGCATATGTTTGATTTAGCCATTATTTAATAATTATTTGCAGTGATGTAAACATTGAGGAAGCTCTTTGTTGGATTAATAAACAAATTTCAGAATATAGTGTAATAATTTACCTATCTACCTGTTTTCTATGTCAGGCACTAGGAGACGCTTTAAGCTTCAAAATGACACCAAGAAGTCTAAGATATAATAATTATTAGTGGAGAAATTATGTTTGGAAGTACGGGTCAGTGTAAAAATTACAACTTTCGGGAAATTGAGGTAGAAAGTTGACTTCTTAGAAACCCCCAGTGGAGTAAGTCGGTGTCGTATGAGTTGCGCCTAGTAAAAGTTGCGCCGTGTTAAAATCAGTAAAACTTGCGCCGTGGTCATTAATCATTCTAGGAACTAGAGGTCTTGTTTGGGAATTCCACAGGGAAGTTTCGTGTTTCAGAATGATTACATTACCGCTTTCCAAATAGACCTCCGTTGCTCTCAAGATTCTTTGGCCTAATTGCACGTAACTTCTTTTTCTTCTTTTGCCCTCAAGATGAAGTTCATTCCTGGCAATCTTAAAATTCGAGCATTTTGCTTCGAATTTGAGAGACAAAATGAGATCTTTCACTCGTGGGTGTGGTCTCCCTAGAATACTGTTAATTTTGTGGTGCCACCCTTCAACAGCATTTGTTGTTCTGTGGCGTCTTCGTGGCAGATCCAGATTGCTTGTGGTACATTATGATTTTCAAGCCATTCTTCCACAAAATAGTCCAAAAACTGGACAAGTTTAGGATTCTTTGGCGCTTCTTCGTGGATATAGAGCCAGCCCTCTTCCACATCTTCAGGCTTCAAGAAGGCAAGAGCCCCGCACTTCCGAATTGTCAGCCTCACTTCTTGATATTCTTTGTAGAGTGTTTTCAGTCCGATTTCCTGTACCTTTCTCCAAATACACTGGAGAAAATGAAAGAAACATCCTTGTATTTCAGCTAATGGGAATGACTGTTTTAAAGCACAAATGCTGGCAGACTCAAAATCAATGATCACCCTTTCGGGTTTCCAGTCGGGAATTCTCTCCTTCAACATTCCCAATATTTTATTGTATGTTTTACCTAACAAAAGGGCAGAAACATACAAAGCTGGCGTTCAAAATATTATTTCTGATTTCTTCATATTTATATCAGCATCACTATTTGAAACAATTTCATTTGTCATTTATTAATCTTTTATACCCAGGGGAATGTGACAGGCCTCGCCAGGGCACACAATTTCCTTTCTTTGGCAGTAGCTATGGTTCATTCTTGTGCCCTATCACTTCATAAGGGGTGCATGCCGGGGAAACGTAGGGTGAGGCAGTTTTTTTCTGTTTTCACTGGTCATTCTTTATTCAACAAATTCGCTACAGTTCATTTGCCAACCATTAATCTTTGTCCGCAAAAGCACATCAGATCTCGCATTCGGCAGTATTTTCTTCCTTTAGCGGTATTTCATTCTTCATTCATTCTATTTCTGACCCTGTCAGTTAGCTACAAACAGGCTGTGGATATTCTTCATAAGACTGAAAGACTGATTCCATGTTTCCATACTTGGTTTGTAAATTAAGTCAAACTACGTAGTCATACACATTTCACCCACTGATATAAATACGATGCAGGTTTTCTAAATGTGCAAGAAACCAACATTGATAGAGTGAATACCGAGCTCGATAGCTGCACTCGCTTAAGTGCGGCCAGTATCCAGTATTCGGGATATAGTAGGTTCGAACCCTACTGTCGGCAGCCCTGAAAATGGTTTTCCGTGGTTTCCCATTTTCACACCAGGCAAATGCTGGGGCTGTACCTTAATTAAGGTCACGGCCACTTCCTTCCCACTCCTAGCCCTTTCCTGTCCCATAGTCGCCGTAAGATCGATCTGTGTCTGTGCGACGTAAAACAACTAGCAGGAAAAAGATTAAGTGAATGATATTTTTTATATATTAATTTCAAAATCTCATATTCACAGACATTCCTTGAACTTGGAAATAACCCCCTGCGGTGCAGCGCAGGTAGCAGTTGCTTAAGACAGCTGTCAAACCACTTCTACTCCCGCCTGGGAATATCCACGGCGCAAATTTTACTCGGCGCAACTTTTACTCGGCGCAACTCATACAGAACCGAGTAAGTCAGCCCTTCCGCGTCTTCTTGTTAGTCAGGTTTCAGCTTCTTTCTGCCTCTCACATGCTTCCTCCTTGTCTTTTCTTCAGGTGTGGGATTTTTTTTTTGGCATTTCTAGTCCTATTTTCTGTTGTGTCGATGACTCCAGAAATGGTATTTGTTGCAGGGTTGATACGCATCCTCTTCAATATTTCCAGTTCAACCTCAGGCCCCTTGTTAAAATGGCACACGGCATTATTCAAACACATCTTCACTCTTCTGTGTCCAGCATAGACCTATTCCATATGGTTCCATTCAACGCCTCATTCACATTTTGTATATTACCATTTTCCAACATATTGAGGTCATCCAGGTTTACACAAATAGGTTTAATTGCTCTAACAAGCCCCAATTTGATGGTCCTTAGTGACGATACTCTTCACCTTTCGCTTTAGCAACTTGGTATACACACCAACTTCCTTCCCCCGTTGGATACTTTCCATGAAGTGGAAATTGATCGTTGACAGCTAGAAGTGGGCGTGGTCATTGATGCAGTGGTCTGAATAACAACATATAACTAAAAAATCAATGGGCGTAAAATTGAAGTTCGTATACCAAATTAAAGGGGAGGAAAGATTCTATCAATTTAGGCATATTTTGAAAAATGCAAATTTTATCAATTTTTCCGTTTTCTGCTATATACAAAACAAAATTTCCCCACCACAAACTTCAAGGTCCATCTGTTGCCATGACACTCGGACATACCTGTTACAGCCAAGTGGATCGCGTATTTATCTGCTCCTCTCTCGTTCTCCACGGCGAGGTAGTAGTTTCGGGCGTCCTCAGGGTCGACCTGCCGCACATGGAGCTTGGCCTCGTAGCAATCCTCGCGCGCCTCCTGCAGAACACAATTACCACATATTTAGTGACAGCAGTATTTCATTTTACTTACAACTGAATAAATATCTGTCGATAAGTTCTTTGTTGTTCCTCTCAATGAACTCTACAGCTTTCTGGCAAAATTTGAGAAACTAATCCCAGCGCTGTAGTCTCAAATTTCTCACAAGGGTATACTCTAAAGACAGGGCATGACAAATCCCGGATTGAGAAACAACCTGACGTTCAAACTTAGTGGGTTATAGCTAGTTGCAACAAACTTCCCTCAATCTGAAATAAATCAGAAAAATAAAAGACATTTTATGACAACAAAGAAGAAATGCATATTGAATGCACTAGTGAAAATCTTAAATTGCCTACACAGTAGAAACTACTGGTTCTCCTTCCAGCTATTAGTTAAAAAAATTCAAGATACCTCTCTTCATTCGCAATCACACTTTCGACTGGAACAAACTCTTGAATTGGTATACGTTGCAGTACGGTGGTTTTGCAGCCACGTGTTCATCTATTTCTCAGGCTTAAACCGGTCAACTGGTGAGGCATTTGGATGTATGAACATAAGGCTGGTGACGTAAGCAACGACCTTAAATAAGTGATGGCTGATAATGTTGTTCATCAAGTTGAACCTTCGATGTTGACGATTATGAGCGCAACTGGGGAGTTAAAACTCACCGACAGAATGGCGAAAATTAAGAACGAAAGTAGAAGGTATGCGCAAGGTACTCTAATGAGTGGAATTAACGAGAGGCCATACAGCGTATACCTGCGTATACACTTGATTGCAGCCCTGACTAATCTTCTATATACTTTCAACCTGCGGTAAGTGCTATTTGGGGGAGAAATTTACCCTCGTTAAATAGAACAAAATTCGTCCTGTAGGATGATTCAGAGGGATGACTGGAGCAACAGTTTCAGAAATTCACGCCAATGTGAATGAAAGGAGGGAATAATTTCGATAAAGGGAATTATTAAGATGAGACTGAATGAAAACCTACAACCTGTTTTCCAGGCAGTGAGCGGGTCAGAGATGGAATGATGGAAGCCCCATCTTGCGGCGAGGATAGGAATTGTGCCGGCTGCCGAAACCTGTCGCACTCCTCTGGGGCAATGATTAATGACTGACAGATGAAATGAAATGGTAGTGGAGAATGTTACTGGAATGAAATATGACAGGGAAAATCCGAATACTCGGAGAAAAACCTGTGTGGCCTCCGCTTCGTCCAGCACAAATCTCACATGGAGTGACGGGGATTTGAATCACGGAACCCAGTGATGAGAGGCCGACGCGCTGCCGCCTGAGCCACGGAGGATTCTTATTAAAATGAAACTACTGAAGGTAAATAAATACTCTGCTCAGCAAATATTGTCCCAGTTCTGACCCACTTAAACATCTTTTTGCTCATTTTGAATAGTGTCTCGGACCTTTCAATGCGGCGATTAATGTGATATTGTTGGTGTCCTTAGTACACGATCATTCTACAATATTTGAGATTTATAAAACAAAAACGAATACTGGCTGTAAACGTTCAAAGAGTGAGTGAAGAAATACTACTCATCAGTAACTGAACTACTTTGCCTCCTGTTTCTTTTCCAAGTAATATATAATGTTAGTGTTATTCAATTTTCTCGGTGACATAAGGGTGGGAAAGGGCTAGGATTGAAAAAGTAGTGGCCATGTCTTTAACTGAGGTACAGCACCAGCATTGTCCTGGTGTGGAAATGGGAAACCACGGAAAACCATCTTCAGGACTGCCGACAGTGGAATTTGAACCAACCATCTGCCGAATGCAAGCTGAGCACGGTCAACTCGCCTGACAATTATATTAAATCTTAATTAGTATTAACTAGCAAATGTACCCGTGCTTCGCTGCCGTGTTATACCTTGTATACGGAGTTCTACGTAAGTTACTTTAAACGCAGTGAGTAAGATTATATTAAATTGCACGTCTCTTAACGCTATCCCAGAAACAAAACGTGGAAGACCAAATACGTTGTTTAAGGTGCACGTTAAGGACATTTAGATGATAATGGGAGGCCACATTTCCTACTGCCATTCGCAATCGATTTCGGGAGTTTCTACAATAACGGCAGGCTCACTTGCCAGCTGCCGTTCGTAATCGAGTTGGAGAGATTTGATTGTAACCGAGAAAAGCTGTACTATCTAAAGTATAAAGAATCGAGATACGACAATAAGGCATAGGACCAAAGTTGAAGATCTCTCCAAATTGAAAGGCGATTGTGCTTTCTGTTTTGTGATACGACTTACTGTTTAGCCACAATAGCCTTCCCGAAACGAAGGTCTGCACCGTTATTGAAATTACCTCCATATTTTGATATTTTTCGGGGTCTAAAATTAATACATTTCAACAGCCTGAAGTATTCCCTCAAAGGAAAGAGTGTCCAGTGACCAACCGAAATTATGTACACAACAAAGGGACGTAGCGTTCATAAGTGCAGCAGACCTTCATTTCGAGATTTACTGCTTTTAAACGGTAGGCCGTATCAACAAACGGATTTCACCATCAGACGCTGGTTTTTAGTGTTATACATGGCTGGTACTTCGAGATTTTTCTTGTATCTCCTATATTTATGGGTTAGATTGAGTTAGAAACATTAAATAGGTTGAAATTTGAGCACAGTTTTCTCACATTACTTTATATTTAAGATACTTATACAGCAGCTGGAATTATAAAATTTGCCTAACATATTGCCAGTGATCATGTCAATGTGCGTCCCGTATTTGAAGATTCTACACTGAAGAAAATATAAATTGCAACACCCAGAAGGAGTGGTGCTACATTGATGCAATTGGACATGCAGGGCGAGTGTTCAGTTGTGATTGGATGATTACACTTTCAGGTCCCTCTGAATGCAAGTTTGGACAACAATCAATACAGGAGGTGCCCACCACGAGCTGCAATATATTGATGAGTTCGTCGAGGCATGGAGTCAATAAGGCCCTGGATCGCTTCCTGAGGTATTGTGGCCCATGCTTCCTGCACTGCACGGGTCAGTTGTTCCAGAGTTGTGGGTGGCTAAGGACGGTTGGCCAGTCGTCGACCCATCATGTCCCACACATGCTCAATAGGACTGAGGTACGGGGATCTGGCGGGCCATTCTAAGGTTGTGATGTCGTGGAGAGCTTCTCAAGAGATGCCTGGCCGAGGCGGTAAAGGCGTGCTCGGTTCGCCTGGAAGGACGTGGATTCGAATCCCCGCCAGGAAGTCGTGAAATTTAAGAAACGAGATTTCCACTTCCGGAGGTGCATATGGCCCTGAGGTTCACTCAGCCTACACCAAAAATGAGTACCAGGTTAATTCCTGGGGGCAAAGGCGGCCGGGCTTAGAGATAACCACTCTACCCCATCACGAGCCGAGATGATTCCATTCCATTCCTCCAAGGGCCTTCATGGCCTGTACGGAGGTGACTTTGCTTAGCTTTTTGGCATGTTTCATAAAATAAAACCAATAGTAATACAGTGCAGAACTCTCATTTACTTGTACACTGGACACAAATATTCCTGGTAGCACAGTTCTCTATTAAAATACGGGCACGGCTAATGACGTCCAACAATTTCGTGTCATTTTTCGTTAGTAATATAAACTGAATGTTATTTACGGCTGATACGGCATGTCGGTAGAACTTCACATTACATAAACCATATTTTTCATCGTCTTCGTTCTCATCTTCATCTCCCCTTGTGGGTGGTGACGGTAGAATAGAACTCACGGCATCCCCTTCCTATCGTAAGAGTCGACTAAAGGAGCCCCATGGGCTTTGGAAATTGGACAGTGGGTTGGGTTGGCGACCACGTGGCCCTTAGTTGAGTCCTAACAATCTTCCACTTACTTGTACCAGGCTCCTCACTTTCTTCTATCCTATCTTACCTCCCTTGGACAACTGTTGTTCTTTTCCGACCCCGACGGTGTTACGTTCCCGACGGTATTAGGTTTGCGAATCTTAGGGAGTCTTTCATTTTCTCGACTTTTGTGGCCCTTTTCTTTCTTTGGCCAATACCTTCATTTTTCGAAGTGTCGGATCCCTTCCATTTTTTAAATCTCAGATTCTGGCCCTGCGGTGTAGGGGGAAACGCGTCCGCCTATCAACCTGCGGCCCTGGGTTCGATACCCGGTCGGGTCAGGGTTTTTAAATTGTAACTGATTAATATCCCTGGCATGGGGACTGGGTGTTTGTGTTGACCTTAATGTTCATTTCCTCACATTCAACACTTTACACTTCCGCAATTTCCAAATACACGCAGATAACATATGGTGCAAAGTAGGGGGTCCGCCTCTGTGGTGTAGTGGTTAGCGTGATTAGCTGCCACCCCCGGAGGTCCGGGTTCGATTCCCGGCTCTTCCACGAAAATTTGAAAAGTGGTACGAGGGCTGGAACGGGGTCCACTCAGCCTCGGGAGGTCAACTGAGTAGAGGTGGGTTCGACTCCCACCTCAGCCATCCTCGAAGTGGTTTTCCGTGGTTTTCCACTTCTCCTCCAGGCGAATGCCGGGATGGTACCTAACTTAAGGCCACGGCCGCTTCCTTCCCTCTTCCTTGTCTATCCCTTCCAATCTTCCCATCCCTGCACAAGGCCCCTGTTCAGCATATCAGGTGAGGCCGCCTGGGCGAGGTACTGGTCATTCTCCCCAGTTGTATCCCCCGACCAAGAGTCTGAAGCTCCAGGACACTGCCCTTGATGCGGTAGAGGTGGGATCCCTCGCTCAGTCCGAGGGAAAAGCCGAACCTGGAGGGTAAACAGATGATGATGATGATGATGATGATGATGATGATGATGATGCAAAGTAGGGGCAAAAGATCATCTTAGGTCGACGCCCCGAATAAATTGCATTTAAAAAATAAATGTGAGACTGGTGTTATGTAGAGAATGGTTTCCCAGCTGTACTTCCTCTTAAAACAATTATCACCACCACCACCACCACCACTCTTGTCTTCATAGCCATTTCTGTTTTCTTGTCTTGGAGGTGATGGGTGACGAAATCATCGATGTTTTCTAACCCCGCCTCTGTCTCAACTTCTAGATCATTGACCATGTAATCTTCTGCACTGACATGACTATAATTACGCTGTTCTAGAGTTTGTTGTAGCAATCAGTATCTTAGATCCATTTAGAATAACCATGTACTGAAAAGGGTTAAAAAGGAAATTTACACATTGTTTCCATTTTAATAGCAAAATTTCCTTCCGTCACGTGTCAGACAGGTTCTGATAAATACAGGTAAAGTTACATGAATATTAAAACATAATTCACGGAACCAGGAAAATTTTCCGGTTTATAAATGTTCCGCTCCGGGCAGGTTTTACTGTATTAAAGTCTGGCTCCATCGCTAAATGCTTAGCGTCCTGGCCTTTGGTCACAAAGGCCCCAGGTTCGATTCCCGGCAGGGTCGGGAATTTTAACCTTCATTGGTTGATTTCGCTGGCACGGGGCCTGGGTGTATGTGTCGTCTTCATCATCATTTCATCGTCATCCCGATGCGCAGGTCTCCTACGGGTGTCAAATCAAAAGACCTGCACCTGGCGAACCGAACATGTCCTCGGATACTCCGGGCACTAAAAGCCATACGCTATTTCATTTCATTACTGTATTAAAGTGCGACATCTGAGGTTGATAGGATTTTTAACAGTGACCAATATAGAACAATGTGGGATAGGTAAAATAGTAAAAATGGAGTAATATGCTGTGGAGTGGAAGACATAAACTACTTAAAATACACTGATTTGACCGGAATTATTCAGAGCCAACTATGTGAGTACTTTTCACAGACCTGAGAAAGTTCCTCTGCGAGATATCGGCCTAGAGCATTGCCAGCTTCCAGCTGCTGACTGCCCCACTCCCACGCGGCACGCCGGGGGCGGGGGTCTGCACACACCACCAGCCGGAGCAGAGCGTCCTGGCCTCTAGACACCAGCACCTCGCGGCCACTAGATTGCCGCAACACTTGCGGCGCTCCTGGAATGAATAAACACAGATAAGTAGTCGTGTCTATATTCTCTCACAATCCGTATTTTTCTATAAATATACTTATCGTTAAACATTATATCTTATAGTGGTGCACATATGAATAAATTACTACTATTACTTCTACTACTACTACTACTACTACTACTACTACTACTATAGGGAAGTCCTCCGTGGCTCAGGTGGCGGCGAGCGCCAGCCTCTCACCGCTGGGTTCCGTGATTTAAATCCCGATCATGCCATGTGAGATTTGTGGTGGACAAAGCGGAGGCGGGCAGGTTTCCCCCCGAGTACTCCTGTTTTTCCTGATATATTCCATTCCAGCAACACTTTCCAATATCATTTTATTTCATCTGACAGTCATTGATCATTGCCCCAGACGAATGCGAGAGGCTTCGACAGCCGGCACAAATCCTTTCCTCGCCGCTAGATGCGGGCTTCATTCAATTCATTCCTTACTTACTTACTTACTCCATGGCTCTACGGTCCTTTAAGGACCTTGGCCTCCTTGACCACAGCTCTCGAGTCGTCCCGGTCTTCAGCACGCCTACGCCACCTCCTGACTCCAACGGTCCTCAGATCAGTCTCCACATCCTCCAGCCATCTCATCCGGGGCCGACCTCTCCTTCTCCTGTGTCCTGTCAGTGTTTTCCTTGGAAGTCTTCCCTCCTCCATCCGTTGTACATGCCCCAGCCATCCAATTCGTCTCATTTTGATTGATGTCACCAAGTCCGGCTCCTTATACAATAATCTTATTTCTTCATTTGTTCTGATTCTCCATAAATCTCCCTCCTTCACCGGTCCAAATATCTTCCTCAGTACTTTCCTTTCCCACACATTTAATCTCCTCTCTGTGGCCTCAGTCAATACCCATGCCTCACTCCCATACATAAGCACTGTTTTTTTTTTGCTAGGGGCTTTACGTCGCACCGACACAGATAGGTCTTATGGCGACGATAGCACTGGTTTAATTATTGTTTTGTAGAGAGACAGTTTTAATTTCCTGCTTAAGTTTTTACTTCTCAGAAGGGGATTTAGTGCCCTGTAGGATCTGTTGGCAGCCTTAATTCGATTTACAATATCTGTCTCAACTTTATTTTCTGATGTTATTACTGGGCCAAGATATGTGAAGCTATCTACTGCTTCAAAGGTGTAACCATCCACTAGGAGTTTTTCAGTGTCCCTTCCATTTCTCTCCGTTACCATATATTTAGACTTAGCCTCACTTATCTCCAAGCCCAAGGACCCAGCTGCATCTTTCAGCTCCCTCAAGGCAGTTGCAAGTGCCTCGTTACTTCTAGCAGATATCACCACATCATCTGCATAAGCCAAAATTTGGATCAGTCTATTGTAAATATTACCACCCGGATTAGTAGTTACTGATCTTACAGCTTTCTCCAACACTAGATTAAATAACACTGGTGATAAGGGGTCTCCCTGCCTTAGGCCTTCTTCGGTTCTGAAAGATCTTGACAGACTTCCCTGCACTTTTACCTGACTTCTGCTGTTCTCCAGGGTCATCTTAGTCAACTTCTGTGGGAATTTCAACTCCTTCATTGTTTCCCACAATGTCGATCTCTTAACTTTGTCATAGGCTTGTTTAAAATCTATAAAAAGATGCCCTAGTCGAACGTTGTATTCATATGTCTTTTCCAGAGTCATTCTCATGGTGAAAATATGATCCATCGTCGATCTTCCAGGTCTGAAACCAACTTGGTACTCCCCTATAATTCTTTCTGCTCTACTACTAACTCTCTTTGTTATGGCTGTAGAGAGGATTTTGTATACTATACTCAGTAAGGATATACCTCGATAATTCTTGCATTGCATGCGTGACCCCTTCTTAGGTATAGGACATATATTTGCTAGTGTCCAGTCCTCCAACATTGTACCTGTTTCCCATACCTTTTTGATTATCTTGTGTATTTTCTTCACCAACACTTCTCCTCCATGTTTCAATTCATTCCTGACTCGGTCAAATGACTGGAAACAGACTGTGGATTTTCATTTTGAATAATGAGGGGTGAACGATTACGGTTTCCATTATCCGTAACTAAGCGGGGTTTGGTGGTTAGCTCTGTGCCCGGTCGCCTTTGCTCCTTGGAATGAAGTTGCTATTAATGCTTCGTGTTAGCTGAGTGAACCTCAAGGTCACACTGTTGAATCTCATCGATTTCAATCGCGATCAAACCCTGTACCTATGGAACAGAAGGCCAATGGATAGCCAACCACACTTCTAAGACGACGTGTCCGGGTCATACCAGCTCTGGAACTGGGCACTATTAGAACGTCAGCGTACTGCTGTTCGTGAAAAGTGAGAAACTGTGCCGATTTACATTGCTTTTAACCGCGATATTCCAGTCAATTAATATTGTATTCTGACAAGAATAATGCGTTCATTGTAATGACTAATGATCTATGTCGAGTTCAGTTTAATATTTGTCTATATAACGAGCGGGTTGGCCGTACGTTTTTTGTCGCGCAACTGTGAGCTTGCATTCGGGGGATAGCGTGTTCGAACCCCATTGTCGGTAGCCCTGAAGATGGTTTTCCGTGGTTTCCCATTTTCACACCAGAAAAATCCTGAAGCTGTACCTTAATTAAGGCCACGACCGCTTCGTTCCTACTCCTAGCCCTTTCCTATCCCATCATCGCCATAAGACCTGTTTATGTCGGTGGGACGTACAGCAAATTATAATATCTCCGTTACAGCATCACAGGTAGGGGTGTAACGGGTCCGGGCCTTTAGGGGGCCCGCACACTCCTCGCAATATACAAAGACATGATATAGGCTTTTGGGCTTATGCCGTGTCAAGAAAATAAGGTGAAATTCTTTGCGCTTCGCAGAGAACTTTGCTCTGCGTCATCAGAAGAAAATCTTGACTGTTCACGAGAAAGGCCAACATTCTGATGGTGAAACTTTTTTCGACCAACGGGACTCGAACCGGCTAACCTTGGTTTCAGACCATATGCTTAACTCCTTAACGATTTTGCCACCAGGCGGACTACACTGTAAATCTCTGAGTATTTTACACAATTTATTGTTGTAGCTAATTTCTTGTTTCCCTCAAAACGAAATAAATAAGCGTTAGAAAAATACAGTTGGTATTGTTTATATGTACATGAATATTGCATTCTTCACATAATATGTAATATTACTAAGAATATGTACAAATATACAGAACGAAATCGAATTATATCACAATTCGTTGACAGTTTTCAATTTCAGTAGTATACAAGTAAAGGATTGAACTATATAATTATACAGGGTTATTAACCTAACATATTACACGCAAATAACTTCTAAACCATTAAAGATATCAGAATTCTGTTTTCATATTCGTAAATGGTACGCAGGCTCTTGTAAAATAACGTGCTACTTAGTCTCATGGAGTCATTAACAACCGAGATATTGATACTAACTCCATATTTTTAAATGGAACGGCACACATTTATACAGCTGATTTAAAAGTTCATCTGCGTACAAGTTCAAATATGTAAGTATTTTCAAAATCGGACAGTTACTTTTTGAGATATAAATAAGAACATCATGCGCGGTTTTGCATGCCACATCAGACGGCGTTAAGTCGGGCAAGGACATATTGAGGTGCTAGCTGCTTCCTGGCCTTGATTCCAGCCACAGAACGGATACCAGGCATGTACTGTAAACATAATGTGATGTACCGTAACATGCCCTGGGTGTGCAACGTTATTGTATTACTGGCGAACACACAACGGGAAAGGGAGATTGAAGTTGTATTGTTTTGTTCTGACATGTAATAGGCTGCGCTCAGTTTAGCGTTTTTTTTATGACGGATGGGAATGGGAAGGATTTGGAAAGAAAGTCGGCCGTGGCCTATCACAAAGGTACCTATCCGGTATTTGCCTGGTGTTGAACATGGGACACCATGAAAATCAATGTCAGGTTGGGCGAGACAGGACTCGAACCTACGCTCTCCCGAATGCACGCTACTACAGTCGCGCTGGAGCTCTGCGGAGATTAATGCGTGTAAAATAAAACATAAATAATAGTGTTGCTGCCATCTCACTACGATCAGCTCTGAACATTTGCTTTTCTAGAAAGAGCCCTTCCGGTGTTTTGTGTTATGTTTATTTCTCAAATCATAGAGTAGTATGATCTGTACACTAAAACCAGTGACATTTATAGCTTTCGTTTTGTTCCTTTCAAGGCAAAGTACTTACTTTATTCGTTTTAAACACATCAACCCTTTCTGTCCTGTCATGTGTTCGCCTGTCATACACACTTTGAAAACCCATTACATGTGTAGGAGGTGCCTACATGCCTGGTACCCATTCTGTGGCTGAACTCACTCCCAGGAAACTCTTGCGCCTCATTATGTCCTTGCCCGACTTCAAGCCGTCTGATGCGGCATGCAAAACAGCGCATGCTCTTATTACTTATATCTCAAAAAGTAATTGTCCGATTTTGAAAATACTCACGTATTTCAACGTGTACACAGATGAACTTTTAAATCAGCTGTATAAATTTGTGCCGTTCCATTTAAAAATATGGAGTTAGTATCAATATCTCAGTTGTTAATCACCCCATGAGACTAAGTAGCACGTTATTTTACAAGACCCTGCGTACCATTTACGAATATGAAGACAGAATGCTGATATCTTTAATGGTTTAGAAGTTATTTGCGTGTAACATGTTAGGTGAATAACCCTGTATAAACATCCGGCCCTTAATAATTCGTATATAATTCAAAAACCAACCAAACCCCATGGCGCAACAGCCCCGAAGGGTCATGGCCAACCAAGCGACCGCTGTTCAACCCGAAGGCCTGAATATCACGAGGTGTCGTGTGGTCGGTATGATGAATCCTCTTGGCCATTACTGTGGCTTTCTAGACCGGGACTGCCATCCCACCGTCAGATAGCTGGATATGAATTTAAAACAATCGGTGGATCCTAACCGCATTGCCCCACAATCCCAGAAACTAGCGTTAAACAATAGTATTACTGACCAAGGGGCTGCTTCTAAAGCACAATACTGAATCGACGGTGCCTGTAGTCTAAAGGGGTCCAAAATCCAGGTCGGGCTCCTCATAATGGTACTTATAGCTAGGAAAGTACAACCATGGTATTTGACGTTGTGCGGTACTAATCAAAAGTAGCATAGACTCGTGGTATTCCATACATTATGGTACTACTCACAGGTAATGTAATGCACACATGTAACACAGACGTATGGTGTTTCTCACATTGCGGCGCCATTTACAGGCAACGCAAACCTATGGTGTTCATCACTTAAGTCTACTAACCACAGGGACTTAGGGACTCGTACTATCCCGTTGTGTTCCTCACATAGTGGGTACTAATCACAGGCAAGGCAGACCCATGGTGTCGCTCATATCGTGGTACTAATCACAGGTAATATAAAAGCCGAAAGCACACACTTTCGCTGCTGATTACAAACTTATTGTGTACCTAACATAGTGGTACTACGCGCAAGTAAAAGCGACCCATGGTGTTCCCTGCGTGATAGTACTAATTACAAGTAGTCTCATAGTTATAATTCGATCATCCGTTGGTCGCCCCATTTAGTCGCCTCTTACGACAGGCAGGAGATACCGTGGGTGTATTCTTCGTCTGCGTCCCAACCCACAGGGGGTCGAACCAGCTCTCAGATGCAAGTAAAAATCCCTGAACTAGCCGGGAATCTAACTCGGCGATTCTTCCGTAGGATGATGACATTAAGCCTCCAGAAGACTCGTTGGTGTTATTCGATAGGAGTTGTTGTTGTTTGAGTCATCAGTGCATAGACTGGTTTGATGCAGCTATCCATGCCACCCTATCCTGTGCTAACATTTTCATTTCTACGTAACTATTGCATCCTACATCTGCTCTAATCTGCTTGTGATATTCATACCTTGGTCTACCCCTACCGTTCTTACCACCTACACTTCCTTCAAAAACCAACTGAACAAGTCCTGGGTGTCTTAAGATGTGTCCTATCATTCTATCTCTTCTTCTCGTCAAATTTAGCCAAATCGATCTCCTCTCACCAATTCGATTCAGTATCTCTTCATTCGTGATTCGATCTATCCATCTCACCTTCAGCATTCTTCTGTAACACCACATTTCAAAAGCTTCTATTCTCTGTCTTTCTGAGCTAGTTATCGTCCATGTTTCACTTCCATACAATGCCACGCTCCACACGAAAGTCTTCAAAAACATCTTTCTAATTCCTATATCAATGTTTGAAGTGAGCAAATTTCTTTTCTTAAGAAAGCTCTTCCTTGCTTGTCCATAGTGCATTTTACGTCCTCCTTACTCCTGCCATCGTTAGTTATTTTACTACCCAAGTAACAATATTCATCTACTTCCTTTAAGAATTCATTTCCTAATCTAATATTTCCTACATCACCTGCCTTCGTTCGACTGCATTCCATTACTTTTGTTTTGGACTTATTTATTTTCATCTTGTACTCCTTACCCAAGACTTCATCCATACCATTCAGCAACTTCTCGAGATCTTCTGCAGTCTCAGATAAAATAACAATATCATCGGCAAATCTCAAGGTTTTAATTTCCTCTCCTTGGACTGTGATTCCCTTTCCAAATTTCTCTTTGATTTCCTTTACTGCTTGGTCTATGTAAACATTGAAAAGGAGAGGGGACAAACTGCAGCCTTGCCTCACTCCTTTCTGGATTGCTGCTTCTTTTTCAAAGCCCTCGATTCTTATCACTGCAGACTGATTTTTATACAGATTGTGGATAATTCTTCGTTCTCGGTATCTGATCCCAATCATCTTCAGAATCATAAATAGCTTGGTCCAATCAACATTATCGAATGCCTTTTCTAGATCCACGAATGCCATGTACGTGGGCTTGTCTTTCTTGATTCGATCCTCTAAGATCAGACGTAAAGTCAGGATTGCTTCACGTGTTCCTACATTTCTTCTGAAGCCAAATTGATCTTCTCCCAACTCAGCTTCAACTTGTTTTTCCATTCTTCTGTAAATAATACGTGTTGAAATTTTGCAAGCATGAGATACTAAACTAATAGTGCGGTAGTTTTCACACCTGTCAGCACCGGCTTTCTTGGGAATAGGTATAACAACATTATGCCGAAAACAGGATGTGACTTCTCCTATCTCGTACATCTTGCACACTTAATGAAATAACCTTGCCATGCTGGTTTCTCCTAAGGCAGTCAGTAATTCAGAGGGAATGTCATCAATTCCAGGTGCCTTGTTCCTATTTAGGTCACTCACAGCTCTGTCAAACTCTGACCTCAAAATTGGGTCTCCCATTTCATCAGCATCAACAGCCTCTTCATGTTCCAGAACCAAATTATCTACATCTTTATCTTGATACAACTGTTGGATATGCTCCTGCCATCTTTCTGCTTTGTCTTCTTTCCCTAGAAGTGGCTTTCCATCTGAGCTCTTAATATTCATACACCTAGATTTCCTTTCTCCAAAGGTTTCCTTGATTTTCCTGTATGCAGCATCTACCTTTCTCAGGACCATACAGCCTTCGACATCCTTGCACTTCTCCTTCAGCCATTCTTCCCTAGCTACCTTGAATTTTCTATCCTCTTGATTCTTTAATCGCCTGTATTCTTTTCTGCCCTCTTGATTTCTAGCATTCTTGTATTTTCGTCGTTCATCAATCAGGTCTAGTATCTCCTGAGTTAGCCACTGATTCTTAGTTGATCTTTTCTTCCTTCCTAACATTTCTTCAGCAGCCCTACTAACTTCATTTTTCATGACTCTCCACTCTTCCTCTATAGTGTTTCCTTCAGCCTTTTCATTTAGTCCTTGTGCAACATGTCCCTTGAAATAATCCCTCACACTCTTTTCTTTCAACTTGTCTGGATCCCATCTTTTTGCATTCTTTCCTTTCTTCAATTTCTTCAACTTCAGATGGCATTTCATGACCAACAAGTTGTGGTCAGAGTCCACGTCTGCTCCCGGGAAAGTTTTGCAATCCAACACCTGGTTTCTGAATCTCTGCCTAATCATAATGAAGTCTATTTGATACCTTCCAGTGTCTCCAGGTCTCGTCCACGTATACAGCCGTCGTTTGTGGTGTTTGAACCAAGTATTGGCAAGGACTAAATTACGATCAGTGCAGAATTCAACCAGCCGACTTCCTCTTTCGTTCCTTTGTCCCAATCCAAATTCTCCTACTGTACTACCTTCTCTTCCGTGGCCTACCACTGCATTCCAGTCTCCCATCACAATTAGATTCTCGTCACCTTTTACATATTGTATTACATCTTCTATCTCCTCATATATTCTTTCGATTTCTTCATCATCCGCGGAACTAGTAGGCATATAGACCTGCACTATTGTGGTGGGCATTGGTTTGGTGTCTATCTTGACGACAATAATTATTTCACTATGCTGGTCGTAGTAGCTTACCCGCTGCCCTATTTTCTTATTCATTATTAAACCAACTCCTGCATTTCCCCTGTTTGATTTTGTGTTGATAATTCGGCAGTCGCCTGACCAAAAATCTTGTTCTTCCTGCCAACGTACTTCACTTATACCAACTACATCTAACTTTAGCCTATCCATCTCCCTTTTCAGATTCTCTAACCTACCACAACGATTCAAACGTCTAACATTCCACGCTCCGACTCGCAGAATGTCAGTATCCATCTTCCTGATGATCGCCCCCTCTCGTGTAGTCCCCACCCGGAGATCCGAATAGGGGACTAGTTTACCTCCGGAATATTTTACCCGGGAGGAAGCCATCATCAGTACATCATTCATACAGAGAGAGCTGCATGTCCTCGGGAGGTGGTTGCGGCTGTAGTTTCCCGTTGCTTTCAGTCGTGTAGCAGTATCAACACAGCTAAGCCATGTTGAGTATTATTACAAGGCCGTATCAGTCAATCATCTAGACTGCCGCCCTTGCAACTACCGAAAGGCTGCTACCCCCCTTTCGATGAACCATTCGTTAGTCTGGTCTCTCAACAGATACCCATCCGATATGGTTGCACCTGCGGTTCGGCTATCTGCATCATTGGGACACGCAAGCCTCCCCACCGCGGCAAGGTCACATGGTTCGCAGAGGAGGTCGATAGGAGTATGTAGGTTATATCCCGTCACCCCTAAACCCCGTGGCCGGCATATACTTCACAAGTTATGTATTTTATTTACAGTACTAATATTACCTCACGTAGTGGTGAGGACGATTCAGAAAATATCTTCTACCGAATAAAGTAACAGTTCTCATATACAGATCTACTTCACCTACTTACCTACTACTTGCAAGGAGATGGCCTGACTCTGGACCAGTCGCTCCATGCCACCTATTGTATTAGTCGCCGTACACACGTACTCCCCTTGGTAGTCGTACGTGACGTTGGCTATGTGGAGTCTGGTTTCCGTTCCTCTGACGTACACAGCTCCGTCAGGGGTGGGCAGCTTCTGGAGCCACTGGTAGGACGGCGGGGGATTCCCCTCAGCGTTACACGTGAACGTTACTGAGGTGAATAGTCCTGCTGTCGTCAGGCGGTCTGAACCCATGTCTATGATCTGTGGTGGATCTATGAACACAAACACGTGACAAAATGATTCCACTAGATGTAAGACCAGATAAGACTGGACACTCGATGATAATGGTTATCAGATTAAGGGGACAGTCTGGAGATAAACATATATTTTTACCTAATGGATGCATTTTCACCAACTTTGTGAGAATGTCACTTAAATATTTTTTTCCAAATATTCCTCCACTTGGAGGCTGCAAAAAACAAAGAATACACAAACAATTTCATTCAAAAATAAAAATAAGTTATGTCTCAGTCTGGCGAGTATAAGTGGTGCCTGAGTATCGAAAGAGAACCCCTGAGCGCTTTCAGTCCCCAGTCCATGAACTCCTTGGTACTGATGTTAAAGGTCTTCATCAGTTCTATCGTCTTCTTAGGGACTGTCCCTCTCGCACCAATCATGAGACCCCTCACTACACATATCACGAAAATTTATTTCATATACAATAAACAATTTTTCCAAAAAGGAACATATTTTTGAAATTTTTAATTCCATTTTTAATGAAATTGAATTGATTTTTTAATGAAAATATAGATAATCTATAAAAAGCACTGTGTACTGAATTTTCTGTGCATAATTTATGTATGAAGATACGTTGTGTGATTGTTATGTTCTAAAATTTTGGATTTAAAGATCCCTACTACTCGAAAATATTCTGCAGTAAAAAAATACCATATACAGGTTTCCTAATATAGCTGTGATACATATACCGAAAATGTTTTGTTACATTTCCCAGATTATTATGGAAGAAATGGGAATAATATGTTAAATTATAACTGGTGGTGAAATGAAAGCAAAGTAGACGCCAAGTACATTTCTGCTGTGTTCAGAATGGCACACATAGCATTATGAAGGTGGTAAATTGTTTGAATTCAACATTATAACTTCGTGATAAGAAAGAAGAAAATCAATCTTTTCAGTTTCAGCCATAAATATCGTTTCGCCAATATGACCAAAATATCGATTCTTATTTCCAAATTGTCCCCATAATTCACTTGATAACGCTTAGAAACTGAACTCTCTATGGTGATGGCTGAGTGACATGATCATTGAGGTCAGCGCAATTCAAACCCTGGTCAATGCAAGTGAAACTTTGGAAAAGAAACGCCACGTCTTTCTGTTCTGCATTTTACATAAAACTGGAGGTGCTGTGTTATGATCCAGATAGCAACATGCGTGTTTGCTTATTCTATTAATATTGCACAGTACTGAAATTACAAACATGCTCTGAACATCAAAATTGAATGAAATATCACCAAGAACCTGCCACTGCAACGCCAATGGTTGCAGCAGGCTAGAGCTAAAGCCCACACCGTGGAGTGAGTCACTTGCTACTTTTTTTGTTAAGAAGGAATCCATACTTCCCAGTGTCGACTTAGTAAGATGTAACATAAGATAATTCCAGGCTGTTCAACACACACACTGCAATATAAATTGTAACACTATAAACATATCTAAAAAGGATTACATACTATTATACAAAGAATGACATGTTTCATTCAACAAGAACATCCTCAGGTTCTAACAATCCACTTAAAAACATGCGTATAAATGGACAGTATTGTTTACGTTGCGTAAACTTGTTAATGGTAGAGAGTAAGGTGATAATATGGACAAGTATTATCAAATAATGATTGTATAAGTATTCAAACATCACTGTACTTATCTAGACTGCCGAAGCTTCGTTGTCTCCAAACACTATTTCAGAGCGGTGGTCATGGAGAGGCTAGCGGAAGGTTTTGCGGGCATATACCGCGGAGAGGGGAGGGGAGGCAGGAGAGGAGCGAGTGGAGCGTTGTTGATCCTTCCTATTCGATAAGGGACAGCAGGTTAATTCTTTCTTCATGCTGTAATCTAGCATACTGTGCCGTGGAGAGGGGATAGGGAAGTAGGGACGGAGCTAGGGGAGCGTTGCGGAACCTTCTTTCTACTGGAAAAGGGGAAGAAGGATATTAACCTTCATGTTGTAATGTATTTTATGTATTATGGATACATGTAAGATAATGATTTAGGGTTAAATAAAGTATGACATTGAAATAGAGAGTATCTATTGGGATGTTATTTAATGATAAACCATACTCTACAGGCCGTTAAGCGCTAATTTAAAGAATAAATGTTGACCAGATGTTGAGCGAGGTGGGAGGCATTTTTAAAATGCGTATGGTCATTTAAATTGGATTCGCTAACTTTCTTTCCGATGTAAATTTCGATTACTTCATTTATATTCAAAGATTTACTTTTATTTTCTATATGGACATTTTTAGCCACTTGTCAATTTCTACTCATAAAGCCAGCGCGAAAGCCATCTGAGCCACTCAGCTTGGCTTCACAATTCTTCGCCCCTTTCGAGTTTAGAAGGGGTTGGCAATCACAATATTAATTTTTCCGAAAACCTTTCACGTACGAACCTAAAATTTTTCATGAAGGTTGATCTTCTATGTCCTAGATGTTAAATAAGAAATGTTTTTGAAACATTCTACCCCTAAAACAAAACATTCATTCCTCCATTACTGTTTGATGTGCGAAGTAAAAATGTCAGTTTGATCGCATCTACGCCGTTGACGTAAATAACATTGGGTTTTAAAACATTCTACTTGAATGGTGTTAAAATGAGTGTTAGATCCGAAAACAAATAATCTTTCCTCCAAAACTGTTTCATATACGCACTGAGGGTGTATTTTATAGGTTAGTGGACTCTCCAAAATTTAAAACTTTGGGAGATAACTTTCAAGTTAAAACCGTAGCAAAGGACTGGTATCTCGCTAGTACTGTATAAGATAAAACTGAAAAACCGTTTGAACATCTACATATCTTTAATTCGGAAAAGTATGTGTTTATTTGTACCTCAATGTGAAACGTACATTTGGTAAAAATAGAATCAAAATTGAGTAAGTTTCAAAATTACGTCATAACACCCGTTAATATTTTTCGCAGGAAAGAATTCGAAATTATTTACAGGAAGAGTTTATAAGAGTTTCGCGTTGTAATAAACAATAACAAGGAACTCATGAGACGTTATTAATGTCTGATTTACAGCACTGTCATTCTCACGGTGTCAATTATTTTACGATACTTTCTTCATTCGGTTCACAGTCACTATACACTTTTGTCTTCTTTCTTTTTCGTATTGAACGTGAAAAACTCTACACTAGGATCGCTATAACGTTCTAAATTATAGCAGTTCACGGCACAAAAGTGTCGTTTAGCACGACGAAGACATTCCATATTGTCATTATAAGTTATGTAAATTACGTGTTACAATATACTATTATACAGAAAAATAGCAAATCTTTCTATCAGTCAACACCACAGTCTTGCGTTAGTTAAACCAGCATTGCCTGCTCGCTACTTCCCTGTTTCGCCACCATTATCGCTAGTAATCAATTGCACGTTCCCCATAGTGAATTTCCCTGGCATGAGCGTTGAACCACGCAAGGAACTGTCTGACATGATATGCAACTAATTCGGTTGTGGTCCAGTCAATACAGTCATGGCGTCCTCACACTGGCCAAAAATCAACTCAGTATCTACACAACATTATGCTCGAAAACAGTTTTCTGGCCAGGACCTAGGCTGTATGGGATACTGGTTTAATAGAGGATAATGATGGTGGTGATGTTGGTGGCGACGACGACGACGACGACGACGACGACGACGACGACGACGACGACGACGACGATGATGATGATGATGATGATGATGATGGATTATGAAAATGAAAATGGAATGGCGTATCCGAGGACAAGTTCGGCTTGCCAGATGCAGGTCTTTCGATTTGACTCCCGTAAGTGACCTGCGCGCCGTAATGAGGATGCAATGATGAAGACGACACATACACCCAGCCTCCGTGTCAGCGAAATAAATCAATCAGGTTAAAATTCCCGACCCTGCCGGTAATCGAACCTGGGACCCCTGTGACCAAAGGCCTGCACGCTAACCATTTAGCCATGGAGCCGGACATGATGATGCTTGTTGTTTAAAGGGACCTAACATCTAGGTCATCGGCCCCCTAATGGTACGAAATATAATGCCAATTTAAAATTCCAAAATTCACCCACTGACCAGAATTCAAAACTGGATGACGAAGAATGAATGGATGAATATGCATTTAAAATAATCAGCGGATCCAACTCACAATATTGAAAATTAAAATTAATTCCAAAATCAGTCCACTGACTACAATTCAGGAAGAAATAAATGGACTGTTCCAGTTTTAGCACTGCAACAGTTACTTTGAAGAATTTACACAACTTACAAGATTTTTTTTAATCGTTCCTCTGCGCGGAATAATAGTGCAATTGTCCCTTTGAGAAGGCATGCTTATGAGCATCACATGGACTTTGTGCTTAAAATCTTGTATTTAATATTTCTGGTTCGCCTGTCTACACAGAGGGAATATTTTATTTCTGTTAAAAGCTCCACTGTGTTTCATCCTCTTGAGCTTCATCCGTTCACGGCTTAGTCTTTGAAGTTAAAGAAAATGTTGAAATGGGGAAAGAAAAGATATCCTTGAGACGGATAAAAATGCTATTCTAATTACGGACAAACACCTGGATATGGAACTTCAAAAATGTTAGTATACTGGGTAAATTCGTTATAAAGCAACAGTAATACACAGCATCACTAGATAAGATTCTTAATTGTATTTGCCCTGTGAGAAAATAATATTTTCTTACAAGTTGCTTTACGTTGCACCGACACCGGAGGTCTTAAGGCGACGATGGGACAGGACTGGGCTAGGAAGGGGAGGAAGTGCGCGTGGCGTTAATTAAGGTACAGGCCCAGTATTTGCCTGGTGTGAACATGGAAAACCACAGAAAACCATCTTCAGGGCTACCGACAGTAGCCCACTATCTCCCGAGTACTGGACACTCAGAAATGAAATACCATGTGGAAGAATAGGATCTACCAGGTGAATTGACATTATCGCTTTCTCAGTGGGCTCGAGAAACGACCTCGTCAATGATCCGACCATTAGTATTGAAACGCACAAGTACCAATCAGCTGTGGTTCAAATGGAGAAATGTGAGACCTACTGTATATCCCCATCATACTCTACTATGGTGAATACAGTATAAGGCTGGGGTCAAGGAAACAGTAACTATGAAGCTCGCTGAGTTTTATGAACGATTTGGACTAAGAAGGATTGTCGTCAAAGATGTGAGCATATCCTCTTTGAAGGCCTTTTTAAACATTCTTAAAAGTTACTTGTAAAATGTATATTCATTTCACCTCAATACAGTAACAGAATTTCATCATTCAAGTTAATCTCATAAAATTTTCGATTAGGAAACCTCCGATTGGAGCAAGAATTTGACTATGACGAGAAAGTTAGTGAGCGCTGTCGTTTTCGTTACTACTGATATAATTCCTCGATTCCAACTCAAGTTAGCATTCGGGTTCAATCAATCAATCAATACTGATCTGCATTGAGGGCAGTCGCCCAGGTGGCAGATTCACTATCTGTTACTTTCCTAGCCTTTTCCTAAATGATTTCAAAGAAATTGGAAATTTATTGAACGTCTCCCTTGGTAAGTTATTCCAATCCCTAACTCCCCTTCCTATAAATGAATATTTGCCCCAGTTTGTCCTCTTGAATTCCAACTTTATCTTCATATTGTGATCTTTCCTACTTTTATAAACGCCATTCAAACTTATTCGTCTACTAATGTCATTCCACGCCAACTCTCCGCTGACAGCTCGGAACATACCACTTCGTCGAGCAGCTCTTCTTCTTTCTCTCAATTCTTCCCAACCCAAACATTGCAACATTTTTGTAACGCTACTCTTTTGTCGGAAATCACCCAGAACAAATCGAGCTGCTTTTCTTTGGATTTTTTCCAGTTCTTGAATCAGGTAATCCTGGTGAGGGTCCCATAAACTGGAACCATACTCTAGTTGGGGTCTTACCAGAGACTTACATGCTCTCTCCTTTACATCCTTACTACAACCCCTAAACACCCTCATAACCATGTGCAGAGATCTATACCCTTTATTTACAATCCCATTTATGTGATTACCCCAATGAAGATCTTTCCTTATATTAACACCTAGATACTTACAATGATCCCCAAAAGGAACTTTCACCCCATCAACGTAGTAATTAAAACTGAGAGGACTTTTCCTATTTGTGAAACTCACAACCTGACTTTTAACCCCGTTTATCATCATACCATTGCCTGCTGTCCATCTCACAACATTTTCGAGGTCATGTTGCAGTTGCTCACAATCTTGTAACTTAATTATCACTCTATAGAGAATAACATCATCCGCAAAAAGCCTTACCTCCGATTCCACTCCTTTAATCATATCATTTATATATATAAGAAAACATAAAGGTCCGATAATACAGCCTTGAGGAATTCCCCTCTTAATTATTACAGGGTCAGATAAAGCTTCACCTACCCTAATTCTCTGAGATCTATTTTCTAGAAATATAGCAACCCATTCAGTCACTCTTTTGTCTAGTCCAATTGCACTCATTTTTGCCAGTAGTCTCCCATGATCCACCCTATCAAATGCTTTAGACAGGTCAATCGCGATACAGTCCATTTGACCTCCAGAATCCAAGATATCTGCTATATCTTGCTGGAATAGGAGAAAAATCATATTACGGCATGAAAGTTTTCACATCAGGAGTTCATTCATCGACCTAGTGGAGTAGTCAGTGCACCGCTGTGGTTGGGGGCAGTAAAATAACACCCACAGTATCCCCTGCCTGTCGTAAGAGGCGACTAAAATGGGCCCCAGATGCTCTGAACTAGGGAATGTGGATTGGCAGTTATGGGGTCCTAGCGTTGTTTCCACGTAGTTGTTCCTGGCTTCCCACTTGCATGTATCCTATCCGACTTCCCCTGGCCAAGTCTTCATCTTTTCCGACGCTGACGGTATGAGATTACGAGGCCTCGGGAGTCTTAATTTTCACGCCCTTCGTGGCTGATAACTTTATTTTTCGAAAGTGTTGGATCCCTTTAGATTAGGGCTACTAGAGGGTGGTTGCTTTGTTGTACTTCCTCTTAAAACCACCACCACCACCACCACCACCAATCATTTAGCGGTTGTCCCTCTGTCAGCGAAGCATGCTACGTGGGGCGTACTGTATTGTTTTACACTTTATATTTTGTACGTCCGAGTATGGTTCACATTTCACTTTTGAAGGTGGTGACTTGTAACTAGTGTCTTGTTCCACCGTTTGGTAGCAGGACACGCACAGGGGCCAACGAATGCACTCGTCATAGCCATTTCATAACAACACTGTTAGCCTAGAAGCAGTCAACATGGAAAGCAACCGTCAGGGGCAGCGCTGTACAACTTGGTTCCTATGGAAATAAGGCGCGACCACTCCAGAAATTCATCGGCGCTTGGTGACAGTCTGTGGAGAACATGCGCCGTCATGGAAAATAGTTAAAAACTGGGTGGGAGGTTGGAAAACAGGGCGCACACCTGTGGACAAGGGAACCAGTTCTTGAAGGAATGTGCCTGGGTCGAACAGGCCATCCAAAACAAATGCATCACATTTACGGAAATGGAGGCAGCCACGGGAATTAGCCGAAACACCCTGTGGTGGATCGTGCACGGCCACTTACAGTTGGGGAAGGTGTCATCAACATGGGTACCTAGACTTGTACGCAGACGAAAAGCCTAGGTGTGCGGGCGTGTGCAGAGAACTTCTGCAACGCCATGATCAAGATGCAGCCGATCTCATGGCTAGGCTTGTGACTGGTGATGAGACATGGCTCCATTACCATGGGCCACAAACGAAACAACAAACGATGCAATGGAAGCAAAAGAAATGTCGAAGAGTGGCACCAAATGATTATCACCTGTTCGGGAAAATGAAGAAACATCTATGTGGTTGCTATTTTGCGGTTGCAGAACTGGACACAGCTGTCAAGGCATGGGTACGCAGCACTCCGAAAGAATGGTTTCAGGAAGGTTTGGAGAGACTGACACATCGATGGCAAAAGTGCTTACAGTTACAAGGAGATTATGTTGAGAAGGTGGACGTTACAACTGATGTGTAATGAACTTCATTTCGAAAAAAAAAAAAAATAAGTGTAAAACAATATAGTACGCCCTTCGTATTTATTATTTTTTCCTGGTGGTGTCCCCTCACAGAGGTCCGACTCCTTGGCTGAAGGGCCAGCGTTGAGGCCTTCGGTTCAGAGAGCAGGGTTCAATTCCCGGTCCATTCGAAGATTTTAATCGTATGTGATTAATTCTTCAGACTTGAGGGCTGAGTATTTTTATTTTTCCCAAATGTTTCCTCTTCATATTCAGACACCACACCACACTACCACCCAGGACAGAAACCCTGCACATAGGGTTGGCGTCAGGAAGAGGGCCCGGTCGTAAAACAAGGCCAAATCCGCATGTGCGGTACAGTCGCACCTGCGACCTCATAGGTGTGAGGAAAGTGCTAAAAGAAGAAGAAACATCGAGCAGTAAGTATTTCTACTTTGTGTTGCTCACATCAGCGTTGTTGTATCGTGGATATCGGACCACTGTCGGAGGTTCTACGACCAGGATTAGATTTTCCGTTCACGTCTACATCTCCCTCCTCTATGACCAATTGTATGACACTGCATTTGTCATTTTTGATGACGTAAACGAAACAGGTTGATTTCACTGCGTTTTCGTGGTTTAAGACAATGATTTCCCAACGCGACGGGAAAAGGTCCTGCGATATCGATGGCCTTCCTCTGGAAGGCTGCTCTAACGTTGTACTGTTGCATTTCTGGGCACGAGGGCCTCTGCTCGCCTTACAGGTGTAACACATTTGACACCGCCTTTCGACGTCCGTCCTCAGATGCACCCAGTAGAAGCGTTGCCGGACACAACCAAAGGTCTTGTTGGCCCCAGGATGGTCTGACGTGGTGCTTTCGTGTATATCAGCCACCAATCCAGCCTTTTGTCCCTGTAAATTACCAACTGGGTGAACTCCTTCTTGACGTTAGCCGACTCCCAACAGACTGTTGTTCACCTCCCGGTACTTCAGTTGTGCCCAGTAAGCCTCGTACGCTGGCCAACGCTCGGTGATCTCCTTCTGCGGTTGTCGCTGTTCCGACTCGACTTCCTGCAGGATCTGTTCAAAGCAGTCGTCCACAAGCTTCTCCCTTCTTATAGCGGTAAAATCCCAGCCTTCAGTTCCTTCGGTACTCACGACTTGGATGTCCACTGCACTGGTCTGCCTCTCAACCTTCTGACAGTGAGTGCTTCTCAAAGCACGGCCTCCAAGATCGGGCGTCAGCGTTGCAGCGTTTCCGTTGGTCCCGTGACGTTACTTTGAGTGTTTGTACCGACATGCAACTTCATACCGACACGAGTGTCCTTGCCGGGTAATTCCACATTCAGTGGCTGTCAATCCAGGTTCGACAAGTCGTTTGCATGGAAAGGGGCTGTCTCCTGCCTACAGACCTTCTTCATATGGCCCCACTCGCTCATTTTTCAGAAGATGATTTATCTCTAGCGTCGGCGTTCCGACGGCGGTGAGCGTCACGCTGGTGGTGACCAGCGGATCTCCACGTTCTTTTCCTCCCTGACACCTCGCACCATCGCCGATAACGTCGAAGTTACTGTCATTTTCATCACTTCCATCCCCAAAGTGTTAATGAGGGCATCTTTTAGGCAATACTTCCCACCGAGCATCTGGTCGTCACGGAGACCGTCGACTATGGTGTAGGCAACCCTTCTCTCTTCTCTTTATATGCTTCGATGGTAAGCCGTCGAACATATTGTGGACCAGCTGATCGACCTCCGCAGCGAATTTTTGGACCGATTCATGTGCTTGCTGTATGCACTTCTTCAGATGGATGCAGTAGGTGGATGCCAGCTGGTGGTCACCATAGCATCTGTTGAGCGCCCGCACGATCTCTTAATACACAGCGTTCGGCTAGACGCTGTCTAGCAGCTCCGTCAATTGTTCATACAGCCTGGTGATGAGTTGCACTCTCGTCCCCTCCAGCATCCACCCTTTATGGTCAGCCACGGTCTCGAACTGGGTCACCCAAGACGTTCTCCCGTTGAAGTGCGGGGTGTCACTTTCACGACGCTGGGAGGCCTCGGTCTGGTTTCTACGACTATCATCCTTCCCTGTGGACTACTTACAGTATTTCTTGCCTCAAGTATCAGACACCGAACTCAGTCTGAGGTATTGCCTGTTGTCTCATATCCCGAACAATGGGCTCTACAAATCGAGGTATTACCTTGAATTGTTTATAAACTATGTTTTTCACGTCATACCTTAGGTCTCGAAAACTGGACTCTAAAATCTGAGACCACTTTCCAAAATCTTACCCCTCTTACTTACATTGTCGCCTCTTAAGTGCGTTCAGCTCAGCTTTTAGTTAATCTTGACGCTGTTTAAAATTGTGACTTAAATTCAGCTCCATTGGATTATAGTTGTGAAAAGTTCCTTCTGATTAGATTTAATCTCCAACTTAAGTTTTCGCTTCATTGCACTGAGCTTATCTGAGAATTCTGGAAGACTTACTTCATCTTCTTAATTACACGAAAAATATCCTGGTACTGAAACACGCTACAGATTAAATCTCACTTCTGACACCAGTTGTGGCTGGTTATCAGGACCCTTAAAACTAAAATCACTCCACGGAGAGGAGGTTCGTTTTACTATCCATCACATTTATTAAACTAGTATTTACAGTTATTTACAAGTCCACTTGCGATTGGGTTCTACACTTGGCACAACATTTATTCACGATCAAAACACACACTAACACACAGCCGAGTTGGAGCGTTGTATTCTGGTTCTCCAACAGGCTTTTCTCAATACAACTTTGTTCCAGAACAGTTCACTTCGCAGCTAGCAACGTACCGCGCAATCAGAAGCGTCTTGGTTCTCTACAGTACTGCACTCGATGACACACAGGATTCACGACAGTCTCGCATTTCACGCAACACAGACTCACTCGAGACTGACTCAGTCTCACCGGATTCGCTCTTTATACAGGCCCGGAGAAGATTTCATTGTTTTCACTTCCAGATCATTTTGGGCGCTACTCATTATTTATCAATTTCTAACTTCTTCTACAAGCTTCCTAATCGCGAGCCTCAACATTCACCGGCGCTATTGTTTACCTCACTGCTCACCTGCCTACATTGTCATTCCTCTGCCAGTACCGTCGTCATCTGCTGACCCCGCACACTCCCGGCCTTCACTGTCACAATATTCTCAAACAGCGTGGTATACCATTCGCCGATCTGACGCAAGGTCAAGCTCGCGCTATCACAGCAGAGTTCCCTTCCTCATCCTCGACAGGTGAGCGCTAAGAGTTTTACAAACCACTGATTCGAACAGTTTCCGCGTACAGAACAAGGAAGGATAGTGGGAATTTTTAAGCAAACCTTCCACTGCGTTAAACAATGAAGACTCTGACATTCCATTTAACTCATACTGTTAATTACAATTTTCTACTTGTTGAAAACATTTTTCTGGTGTATACAATGATGATACCTTCCTTAATATCTGTTCTATCGAAAAGAGTAAAATAGCTCTTTGGATTTTACCGTTACCCACCTTGAAGTGACATGCACGACATGTCTCACGGGACTTCAAATAAAAATAAAATTTTCTGTAATCATCTGCGTTATTATCCGTCGCTCGATAAATACGTACGTGGAATAAAGGAAAAGAAATAACATATTCTTAAACGTTTGTTATATACGGTATTTTGATAAACCTAATATTAACGAAGATGTTGCAGAATAATCTTCCTATAAATACCAACTCCACATGATTACTATGACATCATCACCATTATATAAAGGCTTTGCCTTGTCGCTGCAACCATTGATCTCTTCTCTCTGCGATCCTTTTCATTTCTCCATATCCTTGGTATCCCATCATCTCAACGATCTTCTTCCGTGGTTTCCCTCTGCCATCACATTGCCTTCGAACAAGTTATTTATGAAGTCATTATGCCTGAGAATGTGACCTAAAACTGACGCGGTTTTCCTTTTTCTCGTTGTTATTAAATGTCTCTGGGTGTTTATTTCTCTAAGCAATGCTTC
Source organism: Anabrus simplex (assembly GCF_040414725.1). Classification (NCBI taxonomy): domain Eukaryota; kingdom Metazoa; phylum Arthropoda; class Insecta; order Orthoptera; family Tettigoniidae; genus Anabrus; species Anabrus simplex. The sequence continues at coordinate 301,503,430 of NC_090271.1, read as the reverse complement.
ATTAGTTTTCTTCTCAATCCAGCTAGTTCTTGTCATCTTCCTCTATAGCCACATTTCAACTGCCTCTAGTCGTTTCATGTTCTCCTTCAAGAGAGCACATCCTGTACAGCCATATAGCAGCACACTCCAAATGAATGTTTTGGTAAACAATTTCTTTTGTTCAGTATATAAGGATTTATTAAGAGCTGCTTCTTCTCCTCAAAGACTTTCTTACACAGGGAAATTCTTCTTTTTATTTCCACAGTGCATCTATTGTCATCGGTTATAAGTGAAGCTCAGTAACAGAACTCCTGCACCTGTCTTATTAAAATATTTCCAATTCTGAGATGTGCTGCTGGCTTCATTTTTTATTTGCTTACAACCATAACATTAGTTTTACTTACATTAAATGTTAAGTTGGAAATCTTTTAAGATGGATGTTAATTTGTTGAGCATGATCTGCATGTTCTTCTCATTGTCAGCCAGAAGTGCAATGTCGTCGGGAAATCTAATACAGCGTACAGTTGTTCCATTTATTTTAATGCCGAGTGTTTTTGATTTTAAAATGTTCATGGCCTCTTCGATGTACAGATTAAATAGAAATGGTGATAAGTAACATCGCTGTCTTACTCCTTTCATGATCCTCACCTTGCATACTGTTTCATTACTTTCAATGTTTAATCTTTGATTGATATACAGGTTCACTATTGCTTTTCTGTCTTTCGAGTCCAAATGAATATCCTTCATAATTCTGAAGATTCTTTTCCACTGAACATTCTCAAAAGCTTTTTCCAGGTCTACAAAAGCTATATATGTATTTCTGTTAAGCTCTAGTCTTCTCTCCAAGATGATTTTAAGTGCTATTATAGCTTCTTTCTTTCCTACTCCTTTTCTGAACCCAAAATAATCATCTAGATACTGCTCAATTTTCATTTTGATTCTCTGTTCTAATATGTATGTGAATATTTTTGCTGCACGTGAAATAAGGCTTAGTATTCTGTAATTGGAACATTCTATTGAATCTCCTTGTTTGTGCAGAAGTACTGCTTTGCTTTCTATAAAATCTTCTGGCATATCTCCGTTTCGATAGCAGTACATACCAGAATTCATCCTTCAGTTTTTTCCAGAGTTTTTGTACAGTTCAGCAGGCAGTTTGCCTGGTCCAGGAGCCTTTTTATTTTTCAGCTGATGTAGTGCTGTTTCGAATTCACTTCACACTATGGGAGGACCTAGTTCATATTTTGAAACCGGCTCTTATTATGATCTACTCATCTACATTGTCAATTTTTTCTCCATTATATAGATCCTCCAAATACTCTTTCCATCTCTTCATTACCTCCTCATCTTTGATGAACAGATTTCCTTCCTTATATTTTATTACACTGGATTTCACTTTCGCCTTGAATTGTAATCTTTTTACTTGATTGTATGCCTTGTTTCACACATATGCTATAGATTCTACATATAATCAATTATGTAAGAGAAAAGTAAAAAACATTATTCTGATCTTCCTATAAACCTCAAGTCTATTCAGTGATGTTCAAATTATATGCGTATCGAACCTGCTCCTGGATGAGTAGATTCTATATGAATTTTGGTCGAGATACAATCAATAGTACAAGAGAAAATTTTAAACAACTCTTCTGGTCTTCCTATAAACCCAGAGTCTATTCAGTGATTTGTGAATGATATGCATATCAAAATCTGCGCCGGGATGTGTAGACTCTAAATATGAAGCTTGGTTGAGATATATTAAGTAGTGTAAGAGAAAATTGAAAAGGAACTATTTTGGTCTTCCTATAAACTCCCAGTCTGCTCAGAGATTTTTAAATGATATGCATGTCGAATCCTGCTCCTAGATGTATAGACTCTAAATATGAAGTTTGGTTGAGTTCTATACAGCCGTTTGCCCGTGATGGTGGAACGAACAAACATACACGAAAGCTAAAAACCACTGATATGGTGTTGAGTTCACCTAAAACGGATAAATATATCAAAATATGACAAAACAAATGGCATTACAGACAGCGGACCCCCTAAAATTTTATTTATAAGATTTAAGTGTAAGTGTAAGCAGGTTTATCAACATAGTTCTAGAACAAGGAATGATGCTGAGTGTTATTATGTGCCAACAATATCACTCAATAAATATGGAGGGAGACCATTAGAAGTCCTAGTGCAAATGTTCCTGAACAAACTGCAGAATAAGCTTAAAAGTCTGAGTTCAAGGAGGAGGCTGGAAAAATTGCTGAAGTAATTTATTATGGGAAATATTTAAAGGGCATATTAATATTCCGAAACTGAGTTTCGGGTTGGCGACAGTCATTTATAGATTTTGAAGCTGTTCTGCGCATGCTCTGGATTTTCGGAAGCAGGCTTGTTATTCACCTATTTGTGAGTCAAATTGTTTTACGGATCCAGTGAGTAAGGCTTTGGGGAGTATTTTATAACAGGTGGAAGAGAGATGTCGTGGTAATTATTGACATCCGATTTATCACCTTTTATTATTAAGGGGTTGTATACGAGTTGAGACCCATTTCGAGGGAATCGTTTTCCAAATATGTGCGATAGTTTGGAGGAGGGGTTGTAGATTACTGTCATCCAGTATTTCCAGTATCCCGCGATCACCGAATCTTCACCCGGAGCTTTATTATTTTTGAGAAAAGTCATGATCTCTGGAAGTTCAGAAATGTCTGGTGGGGAAGAATCAGTGTTGGTTGGAACTTGATACAGGTTAGGAATAAAAGCCGATTGCGGTGGATCACTGCTGAAAAGGACTTGAAGTATTTTCCTAAGATCTGACAGTTTTGTCCATCATTGTGGTCGACGTGGTTCGTGGTTGGGTCACGGATACATAGGGTTGGGGAGATGTATTTGGCTAGGGTTCGTTTGAATGTGTGGTAGAAATTTCTAGAATTATTCTTCGGAAACTTGGATTCAATGTTGGACATTTCATTCTTGTAGAAAGTTCTTTTGGTATTCTTAATTATTCTTTTTTCGAGGAACTTCTGTTATGTCCGCTGTGTGTTATGAGATTTCCAATGTGGTTAGTTTTACTGTCTGTCAATGAGCATTGAGAATAGAATTGCGAATTCCACCAAGGGTGTGTGTGTTTCCTCGTTTGAGGTGCCATTTTAAGAGCTATGTCAACAAAGAAACATTCCAATTGTTCGAGGTTTGGTAGTGAAAGAGAGGAAGTTTGTTCTACGTATTCGGTTTGTAGTATTTTAAGTCGCTCGGTGTCAGATCGAAGGATTCTTTGAGGTCAGTTTTCTTGTGACTTTATCGGAATGAACTTGATTTTTACTTTCGATAGGTAATGGTCAGAGTCAAGGTTGACACCTCGAAGGATTTTGACATTCTGAATTTCTGTGTAGGACCCAGCAGAGATGGCGAAGTGGTCAAGTTGGAATTCTCCGAGTAAGGGGTTTGGAGATGTCCAGGTCTTTTCCTTCTGTGGGAGACTTCAATCAATCAATCAATCAATCAATCAATCAATCAATCAATCAATCAATCAATCAATCAATCAATCAATCAATCAATCAATCAATCAATCAATCAATCAATCAATCAATCAATCAATCAATCAATCAATCAATCAATCAATCAATCAATCAATCAATCAATCAATCAATCAATCAATCAATCAATCAATCAATCAATCAATCAATCAATCAATCAATCAATCAATCAATCAATCAATCAATCAATCAATCAATCAATCAATCAATCAATCAATCAATCAATCAATCAATCAATCAATCAATCAATCAATCAATCAATCAATCAATCAATCAATCAATCAATCAATCAATCAATCAATCAATCAATCAATCAATCAATCAATCAATCAATCAATCAATCAATCAATCAATCAATCAATCAATCAATCAATCAATCAATCAATCAATCAATCAATCAATCAATCAATCAATCAATCAATCAATCAATCAATCAATCAATCAATCAATCAATCAATCAATCAATCAATCAATCAATCAATCAATCAATCAATCAATCAATCAATCAATCAATCAATCAATCAATCAATCAATCAATCAATCAATCAATCAATCAATCAATCAATCAATCAATCAATCAATCAATCAATCAATCAATCAATCAATCAATCAATCAATCAATCAATCAATCAATCAATCAATCAATCAATCAATCAATCAATCAATCAATCAATCAATTTTTACAGGGACAATAAAGCTTCACCTACTCTAATTCTCTGAGTTCTATTTTCTAGAAACAGAGCCACCCATTCAGTCACTCTTTTGTCAAGTCCAATTGCACTCATTTTGGCCAGTAGTTTCCCATGATCTACCCTATCAAATGCCTTAGATAAGTCAATCGCAATACAGTCCAACTGACCTCCCGAATCCAGAATATCTGCTATATCTTTCTGGAATCCTACAAGTTGGGCTTCAGTGGAATAACCTTTCCTAAACCCAAACTTCCTTCTGTCAAACCAATTATTAATTTTGCAAACATGTCTAATATAATCAGAAAGAATGTTTTCCCAAAGCTTACATACAATGCATGTCAAACTGACTGGCCTGTAATTTTCAGCTTTATGCCTATCACCCTTTCCTTTATATACAGGGGCTACTATAGCAACTCTAAATTCATTCGGTAAAGTTCCTTCATGCAAACAAAAGTCAAACAAGTACTTCAGATATGGTACTATATCTCAACCCATTGTCTTTAGTATATCCCCCGAAACCTTATCAATTCCAGCAGCTTTTCTAGTTTTCAACTTTTGTATCTTACTCTAAATGTCATTGCTGTCATAGGTAAATTTTAATACTTCTTTAGTATTAGTCACCTCCTCTATCTGGACATTATCCTTGTAACCAACAATCTTTACATACTGCTGACTGAATATTTCTGCCTTTTGAAGATCCTCGCATACACACTCCCCTTGTTCATTAATTATTCCTGGAATGTACTTCTTGGAACCTGTTTCTGCCTTAAAGTACCTGTACATACACTTCCATTTTCCACTAAAATTAGTGTGGCCAATAATTATGCTTGCCATCATGTTATCCTTAGCTGACTTCTTTGCTAGATTCAATTTCCTAGTAAGGTCCTTCAATTTCTCCTTACTTCCACAGCCATTTCTAACTCTATTTCTTTTCAACCTGCACCTCCTTCTTAGTCTCTTTACTTCCCTGTTATAATATAGTGGATCCTTACCATTCCTTACCACCTTTAACGGTACAAACCTATTTTCACATTCCTCAACAATTCCTTTAAACCCATCCTAGAGTCTGTTTACATTTTTATTTACCGTTTTCCACCGATCATAGCTGCTTATTAAAAACTCCCTCATGCCTGTTTTATCAGCCATATGGTACTGCCTAACAGTCCTAATTTTAATCTCTTCCTTTCTTTCAAGGTTTATTTTTAATTAGCACAAAAACAGCTTCGTGATCACTAATACCATCTATTACTTCGGTTTCTCTATAGAGCTCATCTGGTTTTACCAGCACCACATCCAGAATATTCTTCCCTCTAGTTGGTTCCATCACTTTCTGAATCAGGTGCCCTTCCCATATTAACTTATTTGCCATTTGTTGGTCATGCTTCCTGTCGTTCGCATTACCTTCCCAATTGACATTTGGTAAATTGAGATCATCCGCTACGATCACGTTCCTTTCCTTATCGTTTCCCACATAGCTGATTATCTTATCAAATAATTCTGAATCAGCATCTGCGCTACCCTTTCCTGGTCTGTACACTCCAAAGACATCTAGTTGCCTATTATCTTTAGAAATGAGCCTTACCCCTAGAATTTCGTGCTCGTCATCTTTAACTTTTTCGTAGCTTGCAAATTCTTCTTTCACGAGAATGAATACTCCCCTCCTACCATTCCAATCCTATCTCTACGATACACCCTCCAGTTCCGTGAGAAAATTTCTGCATCCATTATATCATTTCACAGCCATGATTCAACTCCTATTACTGAACCCATAATTCTACGATGAGAAATTTTTTATTTTATTTTTCTCAATATTTATTTCAGATAAAAGTTACTTGTTTGAGGGCGGCCATTTCGTGAGTCTGGTTGTCTCGTGGGAGCGAGCGCCCCGTGTCGAGCCTAGCCGCAAGCTCGTGAAATACCGTGACACTTTGGTGGACTGCGAATATTCAACAATTTTTCATATTCACGGAATTCTGCGTAACGAGAGATTTTGGCATCACAGTATTTCCTGAAATAAAGAATCTAAATTATTCTTAAACCCTACGTGAAGACAGAACCCCAGGGTAAATATAAATGCAGTTAAGCCTAGAGACAAATCCGCGTCAGATCCGCGGACTGCTTACACGTGCCGAGGTCAATGAATGAAGAAAACCCTCGAAACGCCCGGGCAGAAATAATTTATCTCATCTGTTACGAGTGTGGGAAAATTATGAAAATAACGCCTAAATAAATTGCAAGTATGTTGGAAGTCATGGAACGAATTTCAGAAAAATCGATCTATTGGATGCGAAATTAGCATATTGCATAACCAAGCTTCAGGGTGTGAGTAGCGTCACCTCATAAGAATATAAAAGAAACCGCCCTCCGTATATTTCTCAGTGTCTGTCTGGTTTCTGAAGTAGCGGAGCCCACGTCGCTCGTCAACAGAAAAGTGTAAAAAGTTGATCTCCAAATAACTTACTACATGTTCGTGGCTATGGTTCGGATCTACTCTTAGGAATGGAAGATGCTAGAATTTCTGAGCTGCCGCTAATAGGAACTTTGAAGATTTAGATATGTGGTGAATAAGTAATTGAGTTCCTCTTTGTATTCAGTGCGTGTGTATAATATTTGTTAAAGTCTGGATGAGAGCTACAGTGTCTGGTTCCATATCTGTCGGAACACCTGGTCTTCTTGGTAGGGTGGACAAGTCAGTCGCCATTTGGGAAGCGAGCTCGTCACAAGGGTGATCACGTCAAAAACTGCATTATAAAGTGTTGTGTAATTTAAGTTATATTTATAAAGAAGATGTATAACCTAGCTATGGTAGGCTAGACGAGAGGTGCTGGCTAAATGCATCCAGAACTCCGAGGATGACGGCTAAGATCACAGGTCTGTAAATTTTAATCAATGTTGTAGTTAGAATGTTGTTTGTCCCAACCAAATTTTTCATTGGGTGTGTCGGGTTGATATTTTGTAATGATCAGGAAAAGATATTAGATTTTTGGTCAGCGTGTGAAAATTTTTAGTTTTGTAAAATTCACATCAAGAAACTATAAAATTCGACGTTTAAGTCTTATGGTAATGTTCTTTGTGATATTGTCCGAAGTGAGGAAAATTAGGAAGGTGATCATGATAAAGCAGTCGTGGCGAATGTCTTAATTTCGAATATCGTTTGAATTCAGAAATTTTTTGTCGAAATTAATAATAATAATAATAATAATAATAATAATAATAATAATAATAATAATGTCGTCTACCGCGGGATAAAATTTTCCTATATAAAAAGTGGATTTAACAAGTATGTCCTACAAGGATTGCGGGCATTTAGAAAATTTCCAGTAAAATCCGATAAAGTTATGTTTTATTCATGGGAAGTAAAATTTTGTGACATCGTGTATGTCGATGATATGGAAAATCACGGTGTGTTGTTGTATTCTCGAGGTCCTAAAGTTGTAGTAACAGTAAAATAAAGAGGTGTATTTTATAAAGGTTGAGGTTTGATAAGGATCTTGAAATATATAAGAAAAATGGATTGAGAGCGAAGAATGTGGAGATGAGAATGGTAGAAATGTTGAAGGTTAAAGGGAGCCTGGATTTTACGTAATACCGCCGTGAGAAGGCGATGAGAATGAGTTTTTGAGACAGGCTATGTTTGCCGATGAAGGATTTTTGAGACAGGCTGTATATTAAATGTGAGGCTTATGTGGCAGGCTCTAGTATATTCCGGTAACAATCCGAAAGCTGGGACCTGGAGAAGGTCGGTCCGAGATAGTTATTGTATGAAGCACAGTAAATGTCAAATAAGATCCCAAGTGAAAAACGATTTTGGTGGGTAACTCTTGGTAGTAAAATTTCAAGTGACTAGTTATGTAAAGTCAGTAATGAATATTAGAATAATATGACCTGAAGGATAAAAGAGCATTTTGTATACACGGTTGGTGTTGTTTGACTGTAAGGACGAGTTTCTGTTCAGTAGAGTTCATAAATTACAAGGCGGTACTTTATCAGTAAAAAGGAGCATTTGTGGAATGAGATATTCGACGTCTTTAAAGCGATATGTTTGACTGTGTAAATTTATTGAAATTCGTTTCACTGGATAGTCATGGATATGTATATTTGGAAAATGACGTTAGGCAATCTGAGGGCTTCATCCTAAATTTATAGTATGGATTTCTGCGCTGGTGATGATTATTAATTTTGACGACATCCACTAAATGTAGACGCGTGTTGGAAGATATTATTCTTTCCTAAACTTCATTGCGCAGGCTGAGATCGTGTTTGCGTTGGGGATTGTTCTTCACGTGATATTTATTTTCAAGTTCACGTTGTTTTTGTAACAAGATAGAAACTTATGGCATTTTCGACTTGCATTCGTTTTGTGGCAAGAGTTGTTTCGTTGTGTGTTATTCGTTTCGACCATACTTGCAGTTAAAAATACCAGAGTTTGTTTGAATTTGCGGGTTCGCCTGATATGCTAGGGGAAGCATATACGACCCAGTTTCCGCCCGACAATAGATTTAGTACGTCACATGTTATCCTAGGAGTATACTGATGATGAGACGTCCTAGTTCATGCTCGACGGTAGAATTAGGAAGGTTAGTTAGTGTTACGGTGTACAGATGTTAAGTAAGCCCGACGATAGGTCGGGGATGTCAGCTGTACATACTCAATTCTTAGATTAGATGTTTTTTTTTGCGAAGTGACTTGGGCGATGGTAGTATCTGCAGTAATCTACGAAATATGAAGGGGGTTAGATCGGTAATAATGAGGCCAATCTTGCGCGAGCTGGAAGGTGTTCCTTAAGTTTATGGGGCCGCTATCCGCAAATGAGGGTTGTCCAACATTGGGTACTGACCTAACGGTGATTGAATATTTTACTGTAATTCTCCATGCGTGTTAAGTTCAAATAACTTCGATATTATATTTTATTTTACGGACTTAATTGTTTTGTCGTTCTGACGTCCGTTTCGCTTTGATAGTGTGCATATTGACACTCAATGTATTAATGCGAGACTTGAATTACGAGTACGGATTCGATTCGTCAGCCAGTAATATATTTTATTTTCGATCTTTGTCGTTCTTCCATTTTACACGTAGTTGAATTCGATTAATTGATAGCTTTGTAGGTAGTGTGTTGGGACAAACAATAAGTAGATGGATCTGTAATGGTAGTCATTGTCAAGTAGGAAAGAATTCTTTAATTCTGTAATTTGTATATATTTTTGTTTGTGGACTTCTAAGTTTATTAAGCGTAACGTAACCATTCATAACCTGAAAGTCGGTTTTATAATAATATTTTTCAAGTGATTTGCCACTTTTTAATTAAATTCAGTGTTTGGCATTTCTTCTAAATGCGTGATGAATAAGTGTTTCCTGTATTTCGCAGTTTTGTTCCTTCAGAACGACGTAACGTAAGATCCTCGCGGATCATGTTGTTGTTGGTTCCTTCTGAACAGCTGTTTGGGTGATGCACGTTCAGCATCGGGATTAATTAATAACTTAAGGGTGTCATGAAATGACAAATACATGGTGGAATTTTGTTTCAATTGTGAATGCTGCTGTTAACTTGTAGTGAACACCATGCTTTCCAATAATATTTCGCAACCTATCCAAAGCAACTGATAGTCAATTTGGTTCGATTAAGGGTCCATTCGGCGGGTGTTCCGTATCCGAAAGGGTATTCGACTGGTGGATATCCTTAATTGAGAGTAAATCAGGCGTTCTACTTGTTGAAGGTCAGATTTTCCACGGATCGTGTGGATTAATTCTCAGTTATCGTTTAGATTAATAGGTGCCCGAATTTTCAGGTTTTTCCTTTCATTTTTTCAATTTCGCCGTCCACTAATTTATGATATTCCTACTTTCACCGAAGCAAATTCTTCGATACTGTAAAAGAAAATATAGACACTATGCAATGTGACTGCGTTGAAACATTTCATAATTAATTGTTGATCAAGGATTTATAAATAGAAATATTTTTTTGTGCCATTAAGAATTTAATAAAAGTTAGTAAGCACATATTTTCTCCTCATTTCAAGTAGTTAGGCTCTCTTCTGAACCCCATCGTTTGGCTAAGATCGTGACCGAAACATTCCCGCAACGACCCCAAGATTTAAGAGTTCAATATTGCTCTACTGAAGCAGCTGTGGCCAACCAACGATGGAACGGTAAGTTAAGGGTTCAATTATAATATCTGGTAAGTATATATCTATTAAATTACTTAATTCTATTCCTTTCTTTACAATACTTCTACAGCTGAGCACTAACAGTTTTATGTCATCCGTACTTGATTACCAGTTCCCTGTTCCCTTAACACCGCTGCCTAGCTCACCCTGTTTCCCTGAATGTACCTCCTTATAACCCTTCTAAACAAATGTCCTAACTTATATGTACCACTGCGGTTTAAGTGGATTTCAGTAGAAGATTTTCTCCCACAGAGTTCAATTAAGAGTTCTCCATTTTGATTCCTTCTCAGATGTGCTGGGTAATCACAGACTATGTTCCAATACCTCCGTTGTTTGCCAATTTGGGCGTGGAAATCACCCAAAATTATTCTAGCGTGAGACTTTTGGAATTTTGGAGATGACGTCATCTAATTTGTCCAACAAAATATCAACAATTTCTGGACTGTACTTATTGTCAGCATTGATTGGAGCGTGAGAATTTACGAAGGTGTATGCTTTATTAACACATTTAACTGAAAGAGTGGAGAGCCTATTGGTGATACAGATAAAGCTGATAATTGACCTAAGGACCATATGATTTACGATGGAACCAGTACCGAAATCCTTTGATGATTTTTTATCTGTTTTGCATTTAAATCTCTGAAACATTGGGTTTCAAACGGCACGTCGTCCGAGTAAAGTTTTTCTTGAATATCAGCTGTTGATTTTCGATGTTTCGTGAGAACATCCGTTAGATCTTTGAGTTTACCATTATTATTATTATTATTATTATTATTATTATTATTATTATTATTATTGCTTATAGGTATTATTTGTTTGTAATACAGAACAAGTAATTATTGCTAGTTATTAACCTACAAATTTAAAAAGAGGAATTCGTTGAAATTCGTGAAGGACTTGAACTTTTGTATGAGGACGCTTTTATTTGTCACTGCAAGGCTGGTTAGCCCAGTGGAGACATCGGGAATACCGACCAGGCGGTTGCATTTCATCTAGCGTTCACGTTGGTTATTATGACAGCGCAGGTGGGGCGGACAACATGCTGTGTCGGAAAGAGAGATGAAAATAGTCCGGAAGCAGCGTTCCTCACAGCTTGTGCCACGAACAACTTTTGAACTGCTTCAGCAAGAAGAGAACAGTCAGGTAAGACGCAAAGTTGGAAGGTAATGGATTCGCATTTTAGGAGGACGTAGATATCAACGTACCAACGTGTGGACCAGCAAGTGAAAACATTCATCCCAGTCATGCTTTAAAAAAGTTCAATTTTAAAACTGATGTCGCAAGGACGGATATTTATGATCTTAGAGGTTAGATTGTTTTGTTCTTGGACGATGATGTATTCAGGCAAGAGATGATAGAACTGAGTACCGGTAGGGTTGTCATAATCTCGAAGCCCAAAACCGGTTTACTTATTAGTACGGCTGATATAAGGAAGAAAATAACGTTACTATGCTGGTATCAACTTTATTTAATCAATCAATCAATCAATCAATACTGATCTGCATTTAGGGCAATCGCCCAGGTGGCAGATTCCCTATCTGTTGCTTTCCTAGCCTTTTCCTAAATGATTTCAAAGAAATTGGAAATTTATTGAACATCTCCCTTGGTAAGTTATTCCAATCCCTAACTCCCCTTCCTATAAATGAATATTTGCCCCAGTTTGTCCTCTTGAATTCCAACTTTATCTTCATATTGTGATCTTTCCTACTTTTATAAACGCCATTCAAACTTATTCGTCTACTAATGTCATTCACGCCATCTCTCCGCTGACAGCTCGGAACATACCACTTAGTCGAGCAGTTCTTCTTCTTTCTCTCAATTCTTCCCAACCCAAACATTGCAACAGTTTTGAAACGCTACTCTTTTGTCGGAAATCACCCAGAACAAATCGAGCTGCTTTTCTTTGGATTTTTTCCAGTTCTTGAATCAGGTAATCCTGGTGAGGGTCCCATACACTGGAACCATACTCTAGTTGGGGTCTTACCAGAGACTTATATGCACTCTCCTTTACATCCTTACTACAACCCCTAAACACCCTCATAACCATGTGCAGAGATCTGTACCCTTTATTTACAATCTCATTTATGTGATTACCCCAATGAAGATCTTTCCTTATATTAACACCTAAATACTTACAATGATCCCCAAAAGGAACTTTCACCCCATCAACGCAGTAATTAAAACTGAGAGGACTTTTCCTATTTGTGAAACTCACAACCTGACTTTTAACCCCGTTTATCATCATACCATTGCCTGCTGTCCATCTCACAACATTTTTGAGGTCACGTTGCAGTTGCTCACAATCTTGTAACTTATTTATCACTCTATAGAGAATAACATCATCCGCAAAAAGCCTTACCTCCCATTCCACTCCTTTACTCATATCATTTATATATATAAGAAAACATAAAGGTCCAATAATACTGCCTTGAGGAATTCCCCTCTTAATTATTACAGGGTCAGATAAAGCTTTGCCTACTCTAATTCTGTGAGATGTATTTTCTAGAAATATAAGAATCCATTCAGTCACTCTTTTGTCTAGTCCAATTGCACTCATTTTTGCCAGTAGTCTCCCATGATCCACCCTATCAAATGCTTTAGACACGTCAATCGCGATACAGTCCATTTGACCTCCAGAATCCAAGATATCTGCTATATCTTGCTGGAATCCTACAAGTTGAGCTTCAGTGGAATAACCCTTCCTGAAACCGAATTGCCTTCTATCGAACCAGTTATTAATTTCACAAACATGTCTAATATAATCAGAAGGAATGCCTTCCCAAAGCTTACATACAATGCATGTCAAACTTACTGGCCTGTAATTTTCAGCTTTATGTCTATCGCCCTTTCCTTTATACACCGGGGCTACAATAGCAACTCTCCATTCATCTGGTATAGCTCCTCCGACCAAACAATAATCAAATAAGTACTTCAGATATGGTACTATATCCCAACCCATTGTCTTTAGTATATCCCCAGAAATCTGATCAATTCCAGCCGCTTTTCTAGTTTTCAACTCTTGTATCTTATTGTAAATGTCATTGTTATCATAAGTAAATTTTATTAGTTCTTTGGCCTTAGTCTCCTCCTCTATCTCGACATCATTCTTGTAACCAAAAATCTTTACATACTGCTGACTGAATACTTCTGCCTTTTGAAGATCATCACATACACACTCCCCTTGTTCATTAATTATTCCTGGAACGTCCTTCTTGGAACCTGTTTCTGCCTTAAAATACCATACCAGTTCCATGAGTACTAAAAGCGTGTAGTTGTGTTGCACTGAGCATTTGTGTACCACTCATCCTTCCTAGACCCAAGAATAGATCAAAGGAACTTCGTTTGATTTTTGAGTAAGCCTGTGAAACTCACTACAACGTACATATTTCATATTCCACAATTGCATTTACACATTTTAATGCTAAACTATTCCTTTCTTCTGTCCATTGGGCAGACACGAGAGAAAACACCTTCTCTATATTCGTATTATACACAGGAATGGACAAATGATGCTCTAAAATATCGAACACTTCGGAATACTGCTCCCAAGGAATTCAATCGTGCCAAGTAGCTACCTACTTTTGTGGTAAGCTATAATTGGAAATCAATCAATCAATCAATCAATCAATCAATCAATCAATCAATCAATCAATCAATCAATCAATCAATCAATCAATCAATCAATCAATCAATCAATCAATCAATCAATCAATCAATCAATCAATCAATCAATCAATCAATCAATCAATCAATCAATCAATCAATCAATCAATCAATCAATCAATCAATCAATCAATCAATCAATCAATCAATCAATCAATCAATCAATCAATCAATCAATCAATCAATCAATCAATCAATCAATCAATCAATCAATCAATCAATCAATCAATCAATCAATCAATCAATCAATCAATCAATCAATCAATCAATCAATCAATCAATCAATCAATCAATCAATCAATCAATCAATCAATCAATCAATCAATCAATCAATCAATCAATCAATCAATCAATCAATCAATCAATCAATCAATCAATCAATCAATCAATCAATCAATCAATCAATCAATCAATCAATCAATCAATCAATCAATCAATCAATCAATCAATCAATCAATCAATCAATCAATCAATCAATCAATCAATCAATCAATCAATCAATCAATCAATCAATCAATCAATCAATCAATCAGGTGGCAGATTCCCTATTAATTGTTTACCTCGCTTTTTCTTAAAAATATTCAAAGAAGTTGGAAATTTATCGAATATTTCCTTGATAGTTTATTCCAATCTTTTACTCCTTGTACTGTACTATAAATGCATATTTGTCCCAATTTTTCCTCTTGAATTCCAATTTTAGCCCCGCTTAAGTTTATTCGTCTACTAATGTTCCACGCCATCTCTACACTGACAGCTTGGGACATACCACGTAGTCGAACACCTCGTCTCCTCACTCCCAAGTCTTCCCAGCCAAAATTTTTACACATTTTCGTAACACTACTCCTTTAATCACCTAGAACAAATCGTGCTGCTTTGCTTTGGATCTTTTCCAGTTCTTTTCCAGGTTTCCACTTCTCTACTACTGTGTACAGTGTCACTGTTCTTCCTTCCTCTCCTTACGGTTGCCTTTCTTGTGTTCAGTAAGTTAACATTTTGCAATAAAGCGCAATATTTCGTTAAAAGGTTAACGTTGCTCGAACGCACACACGTTTGATAACGAGGCGGGAAATTGCTAGGAACTTAATTAATCCAGATATTACTGAATATTTTAGAATAACATAGAGATTCATGACTATTTTTGACGCAGTGGATGCAACAGATAAATAATCGTTAAATTGTTAAAACAAAGAAGCTAACTACGTTTGCTCATCAAATGCTGCCATAAAGCAGGAAATATGGTCCGATATGTTTAACATGTTCGTGACAGCGTGTACCACCCGTTCATTGTTATTATTGTCAGAGGGCGTCATATACCTGTGTATATAAAAAAAACTTGTCCTGACTGACTGACTGACTGACTGACTGACTGACTGACTGACTGACTGACTGGCTGGCTGGCTGGCTGGCTGGCTGGCTGGCTGGCTGGCTGGCTGGCTGACTGACTGACTGACTGACTGACTGACTGACTGACTCATCATCGCCGAACCAAAACTACTGGACATAAAGAAATGGAATTTTGGGGATATATTCATATTAAGATGTACAGTAGGTGCTCGCTAAGAGAGGATTTTTGGATATTCCGTCGTTAAGGGGGTGAAAAGGGGGGGGGGGGGTGAGACTTTAAAATGAGCGTATCTATATCTCAAAACTATAAAATTTTACAGATGTAAAAATTGGTACTTAGAATCTTATTTAAAAACTAGCAAATGTACCCGTGCTTCGCTACGGTGTTCAACATTGTATTCGAATATCGAAGTAAACAGTGTACATGCAGTAAATAAGATTGTTTTAAAATTGCATGTCTCTTAGCGTTATCCGAGAAAGAGCATGGGGATGTCCCCATACGTTGTTTCCAATGTAAAGTGTTTGTTACGGATTTGTGATATAACGGCAGGCTCACTTGTCTACTGCCATTCACAATCGAGTTGGGAAGTTTACATTATAATTGGAGGCCCCATTGCCTACTGCGCGGTCACAATCAAGTTGGGAGTGTTCGTTACAATGGCAGGCCCCATTTCCTACTCCCAAACAGATTACAGTCGAGGAGATTTTCTTATAATGGCAGGCAAATTCCCTACCACCATTAAAAATTGAGTTGTGCCGTTATCATTATAATGTCAGGCCGATTTTCCTACTGCCAGCCAGCTTACTGCCAGTCACACCAAGTTGGTGAGTTTCCATCAAAATAGCAGGCCACTATGCCTAATGCCAGTCACATTTTAAATGAGGACATTTGTTTATGATGGCGGGCACCCTTGCCTTCTGCCAAACACAATCGGGTAGGGAAGTTTTACACAAAACTGCATGCTCACTTGCCTTCTGCAAGTCAAATCGAGAAGCGAACTATTCATTACAATTGTAGACCTTCCTTACTAATGACAGTTACACAGGAGTTGGAGAAGGGCCCTTTCATACAGCCAGTCAAAGTCGGTGTGGGGAGTACTCATTACATTAGCAGACCCACCCTTTCTCGATCGCTACAAATCGACATCAGTGAATATATATAGATCGACATACGAAAGTATATGCGTGTTTACAATATTGAAGACCTTCATTTACAGATTAACTGCTACTAAACGTACGTCATATCGACAAAGAATTATACTATAAGACACGCCGGATTTAGTGCCCTAAATGGCTGGTCCTATGATATGTCATCTATTCTAGGGTCAGATTTAGTTAGAAACGTGGAACAGGGTAACGTTTTTGTAAGATTATCTCACATTACATTACTTTTCGGATAATTATGTGACAGCTACATACATAGAATTTGGCTCACAGATGGCTACTGGGTGGGCCAATTTTCGTGAAGAGTATGATGATTCTGTATTTCATATAAGTAATCGAAAGTATGAATTATGCTTGTGAAAATTCCAAACTGACTTAACATCGATTAATAGAGAAAAATCAAGCGTAAAAGGGATACAGATACGGCAAAAAGTCATAAGACCAAGGTTGTAGATCATTCCAAATTGAACGGAGATTGTGCAATCTGTTATGTGATAGGAATTTCCGAAGGTCTGCACCATCATTAAAATTGCCTGCATATTTCGATATTCTTCGGGGATAAAAAGTGAAAAATGTAATAATCTAGGATGTTTTCCGTTCGTTACAGGCTAAAACGTATAATTTTTTCAAATTTCAATTATCTTCTTTTTCTTCTGGCAGATTATGCCACAATCTGGATTTTGGGCGAGGCGGGTAAAAATTAGGACTTCCAGGTAACTAAACCAAAAATTATGCAGATGGTCATTATTACCCCTTAAACGGAAAGCTGTACGAAAATTTCGCCAAAATAGTCAGTGTAGAGGCACACAGTCGTTACGATTTGATTTATATAGATAAGGAATCTGCTCCATGTAAATCACCCTTCGGGCTATGTGCGCTGGACTTAACATGCAAAAGTGACCATTCATGATATCTCCCTTATTAATCCTACTGACGAAAAAATGCATATGAAAAAAAGGGTTTAGAGGTGGAATTCTATCACGTTTGGTCGATTTCGTCAGGTTGGTCTTGTTCTGTATATATTGTGG
This sequence comes from Anabrus simplex, assembly GCF_040414725.1. Taxonomy (NCBI): domain Eukaryota; kingdom Metazoa; phylum Arthropoda; class Insecta; order Orthoptera; family Tettigoniidae; genus Anabrus; species Anabrus simplex. Next base: position 301,485,872 of record NC_090271.1, on the reverse strand, counting down.
AAGAGTAAAATAACCATTTCGGTTCCCTATAAACCGCCAGTCCATTCCGGAACATGAAATGTTATTTAAGTTTAAAACCTACCTTTGGACAGGTGGATGCTAAATACAAAGTTTGGTTCGAATGTCTTCAGTAGTTTTCAAGTTGTAAGGAATACGCTTTACACGCACCCGCTCGTGAGTTAAGTCCGATGGGACTTGTACAGAAAAACGGTCCGTTAATGATATCTCCCTTATTAATCCTCGTATCGAAATGATGCACATGAGGAAAAAGGTTTAAAATTAATTTCTACCAAGGTAGGTAGATTTAAATTAACGTTGGTTGTGTATATTTTGTGGAAGTGCAAAATCACTGTTTCGGTTTCGTATAAACCACCAGTCAGTTCAGAGATTTAGAAACAATATTTGCCCAAAACCTATCAAGGACAGGTGTATTCTAAATGTGAGTCTTGGTGGAAATACATCCAGTAGTTTGTAGCACACGCGTACATACGGCGTAATTAAGGAAGAAAATAATACAGTTAAGAAAGTTGAAAGTAATAGAAAATGGATTATAACTGAGGACAGCCGGATAACGACAAATATGTAAATGCCAAGTGAATGTATTGGAAAATCAAATGCCCCTCAATAAATTATGCTAGTGTGAGTTATGGATATAATAAAGCGGTAACAGAGGAGAAATTTAGCTCCAGTGATTCTTAGGTAAACAAATAATAAGAAGATGACTAATGGTGTTATTACTTAATCTATTCGAGGGCGGTTATAACATCCAACGATATTCCGCCAATATCCCGCAGATAGGCCGATTGACGCCTCTCTTGCCTTCTACCCAAGGAACAAACACGAATTTAAAAGGCATGATGAGGAAAATGGCAATACGTTACTTCCCTGCTGGCATGCAGTCAGAGACGTTGCCATGGTAACCTGTAGGTTCGTTGTCGGTCTGTCGGTCACTCAATGCAGAGCATGATACCAGCGGAAAATTGTAAATTTCTCCGTCATGTGAAGAGTAAGGTAAATTATGAACATAACGAAAGTTGTTTATAATGAAGAGACGTTTCACGTACGGTAAACTAAGTTTACAGAAAATCAATAGTATAAGAGAAAATGGAGGAAAACCATTCTGGTGTTCCTATAAACCCCCCGTCTATTCAAGGATTTTAAAATAATATGCATATCAAAACCTTCCTCGGGATGAGTATACTCTAAATATGAAGTTTGGTTGAGATCTATCCAGCCGTTTCGAAGTGATGGTGGAAAAACCATTCAGGTTTTCCTATAAACCCCCCGTCTATTCAAAGATTTTAAAATAATATGCATATCGAAACCTTCCCCGGGATGAGTGTACTCCAAATATGAAGTTTGGTTGTGATCTATCCAGCCGTTTCGACGTGATGGTGGAAAAACCATTCTGGTTTTCTTATAATCCCCCGTGTATTCAAAGATTCTAAAATGATATGCATATCGAAACCTTTCCCGGGATGAGTATACTCTAAATATGAAGTTTGGTTGAGATCTATCCAGCCGTTTCGACGTGATGGTGGAAAAACCATTCTGGTTTTCCTATAAACCCCCCGTGTATTCAAAGATTTTAAAACGATATGCATATCGAAACCTTCCCCGGGATGAGTATACTCTAAATATGAAGTTTGGTTGAGATCTATCCAGCCGTTTCGACGTGATGGTGGAACAGACAAACAGACAAACAGACAGACAAACAGACAAACAGACAAACAAACAGACACGAAACGTAAAAACCACCGATTCGGTCTTGAGTTGACCTAAAACGGATAAATATCTGAAAAATTGGCAAAACAGAAGAAATTACAGACAGCGGACCCCCTACAATTTTATTTATATAGATAAGGAAACACGAATTTTTTTGTTTTCAATAGGAGTGAAAAAGGGTGAAAAAGTGGTTGAATGCCTTTAATCAGGATACCGATACTTATATCTCAGAAAATGAAGATATTACAGACCTGAAAATTGGTACTTTTGATCTCTTTGAAAAATAAAGAAACACGTATTTTTTTGTTTTTGGAAAATCCAATTAATGGGAGGGTGAAAAGTGGGGTGAATTTTTAAGATGAGTGCATCTATATTTCAAAACTTTTAAAGTTTGCAGATGTATAAATTGGTATTTAGAATCTTCATTAAAAATAAAGAAATACGTATTTTTTGTTTTTCGAAAATCCCAATAGCAGGGGTGAAAAGGGGTGAAAAATGGGTTGAATGCCTCTAATGAAAATACTTATAACTCAGAAACTGAAGATATTACAGACCTGAAAATTAGTGTTTGGGATCTCTTAAAAATAAAGAAACACGTATTTTTTGTTTTTGGAAAATCCAATTTATTAGGGGGGTGAAAAGGGGGTGAATTTTTAAAATGAATATCTATATCTCAAAACTTTTACATTTTATACATGTAAAAATTGGTAAAAATTGGTATTTACAATCTCCTTTAAAAATAAAGAAACATGTATTTTTTGTTTTCGGAAAAACCCAATAAGAAGGGTGGAAAAGGTTGATAAAGTGGTTGAATACCTTTAATGAGGCTACTTATATTTCAGAACCTGAAGATATTACAAACCTGAAAATTGGTATTTGGGATCTACTTTAAAAATAAAGAAACAGGTATTTTTTCGTTTCTGGAAAATCCAAATAATGGAGGGTGAAAAGGGGGGGGGGGTGAAGTTTTAAAATGAGTGTGTCTATATCTTAAAACTTTAAAAGTTTACAGTTGTAAACATTGGTATTTAGAATCTCCTTTAAAAATAAAGGAACACGTATTTCTTTGTTTTCTGTAAATCTCAATAGGAGGGGTGTAAAAGGGTGAATAATGGGTTGAATGCCTTTAATGAGGATACATATATCTCAGAAACTGAAGACATTACAGAACTGAAAATTTGTATATGGGATCCCCTTTAAAAATAAAGAAACACGTATTTTTTGTTTTTGGAAAATCCAATTAATGGGGTGAACTTTTGAAAGACTATATCTACAGAATATCTGAGAAACGTAAAATGTTACAGACGTAAAACGTGGGTATTTGGAATTTCCTGTAAATGTAAAGAAACATAGGTGATTTGTTTTTGGAACCTCCACTTAAGGGGAACTAAAAAGGGGTGAAATTTTAAAATAAGAATTTCTACAGTATATCTCAAAAAACTTAACATGTTACAGAAGTGAAAAATGGTATTTTTTATCTCTATTAAAAATAAAGAAACGTGTATTTTTAGTTTTCGGAAATACCACTTGGGTGGATTGGGGGAGTAAAAGTGACTGAAAGTGGTGTCGAATTCTTTTAATTAGGTTACTGATATCTCAAAAATGAAGATGTTACAGACGTGAAATTTGATATTTGGAATCTGCTTTAAAAGTAAAGAAACACGTATTCTCGGAAAATCCAATGAAAGTGGGGGGGGGGGGGTGAAAGAATTAAAAAATTAATTGACTTAATTGTATGAGAATACATACATCTAGTAAAAAGTAAAGTTGTTACAGACGTGAAAATTGGTATTTGGAATCATCTTGGGGGGCGGGAGTGAAAAGGAGTTGAATTCCGTTCATGAGGACACATAAATAAAAAACTGAAGACGTTAGAGTCATGATAATTGGTATTTAGAAGAACCTTTACTATTAAAGAAACAAGTATTTTTTGCCGGAAAATACACTTGGGGGGGGGGGGAGTAAAGGAAGTAAAAAAAGTGCATTATTTTTATGGGGATGCTTCTATCTCAAAAGTGAAGGTAATAGACGTGAACATTTGTGTTTGGAATCTCCTGTAAATATAAAGAAACACGCCTTCTTTTAGATTTTTGGGGGGTAGGGGAAATAAACTTAACGGCGGTGTGATGTAAAAGGAGGTGAGACCAATTGATTTTACTGTTCATAATGTACTTTTAAGGAGCCTCCGTTGCTCAGGCGGCGGCGCGCCGGCCTCTCACAGCTGGGTTCCGTGGTTCAAATCACGGTCACTCCATGTGACTTTCGTGCTGGACAAAACGGAGGTGGGACAGGTTTTTCTCCGGATACTCCGGTTTTCCCTGTCATCATTCATTCCAGCAACACTGTCCAATATTTCATTTAATTTGTCATTCATCGATCATTGCCCCAGAGGAGTGCAGCAGGCTTCGGCAGCCGGCACAATTCCTATTGCCGCCACTAGATTCCTATTGCCTGACCCTGTCGGATGACTGGAAACAGGCTGTAGAATTTCGATGTACTTATTCTGATCATAAACCGATCATTTTTAATCTTTCCTGGGTTCGTTTTCAACAGCCATCTTTTCCTTCGGAGAACGTTCTTAGATTACAGTAGATTCTCCTGGCATATCAATAAAAATTTAAACACATTTGGAATAAATGATTGGAATGAGATTGACCGTCAGATTGTTCACCTCTATAATAAGGTCAATAATGCACGGAAGTATGTCATTCGTATCGCCAGAAATCCCGCACACTTGCCTACGCGCGACAATGGTGCTGGTCACATTGTCATCAATGGCAATGGCAGCAGATGTAATTTACCGCCAAGTAGCGGTCTTGCATCTTGCTGTGGGGTCCAGAACATATAATAATAATAATAATAATAATAATAATAATAATAATAATAATAATAATTGTTACCGTGTTTTAGCGGTAGGTAGAGGTGAAAGAAGGTGCGGGTGTGAATGGATCTCAAGCTACGAAATTATAGTGCCTGTAAAGTAAATTTAAAATTTAATACGGTTATATTTTCTTTTCAAAATAAATAAGTAACAAGCATGGCAGGTACACAATAGGAAGTCAAATAAGGTAGTTACAATATTTACAGAATTTGGGCTTCGCGCCCCGAGTTCACAATGCTTGGGCAATCAGCTCAGTTTTACCCCAAACACAAGTTTTAACAGAGGGGCAGAAAACCCCATTCATACCTAGGAGCCCTTGCTCCAAATTACACTGAAAAGCCTCCTCGAGGCATACAACATACAATTTTCAAAAGAGCCACTCGCTCTCAAATTTAAGCCTCTACCAGGCCACACCAAACTCCACCTTCAAGCTGTCCTCAACGGACATAAAACAGGGGTAAAATACCCATTCTACTGAGGTCTATTAAACGAAAAGAATGTTAATTAAATGACCTCTAAAATAACAATTTGAGAGGAGGCGAACTTGCACTCCTAATACACTTGTTTTTAAAAACCTAATCTGGCTCTAGGCCACTAATGCGAGGGCTAATCCCATACTACCGAGGTGACTTTAGAAAAGAGCAATTTGTTTTACGTTAATGAAGAATAGGTTGAGAAAATAAGTTCACCTCAAGACAATGTGAGTGGGAGCTCGAGAGGGTTAGCACTCTCTATCCCAATATGCAGCTTAAAAGAGAATAGAAGAAAAGATCGTTACATTTTAGGAAAAGGTTACATGGAGGAACGCTTCGCACCCGCCCCGAGAGTTAAACTGCTGAGCTAGCAAAGAAAGAATTTATTAATCGGCCATTACCTTATTGATGACCGCTGCCGAGGAAAGAGGCGCTTCCCGCCTCCTGCTATGTACTTAATACACTGAAAGATGGAACAGAAGTGGCCCGGAGACCCAAAAATCAGCAGTTTATATCCTCTCGCGGAAGGTTCTAGGTGTTAGGGGAAAGAAAACACCCTCCCACAAACTTTTTATTGGCTAGGGTATAGAAACATATTCAAGTTGGGGGAAGATACCTATGATTGGTCAGAAATTAATAACAGAAATTCGGGATTGGTCAAATGCAAAACAAGGGGAAAGAGAGGGGTATACAGCCAACTTAAACAATAACAGAAAGAAATTTAACAAAGAACAAACTTTTGAAATAAAATTTTCTCCAAAGAACAGTTATTTTTCTTCCCACTAGGGTGCACTATTGTAGTTTTTCAGTGGTGTCCTCTAGAAGAGGAAGTTCACACTTCTTACTTCAAGTAAAACAAAAGTACGTCGAAAATGACACAGTTCACAAACTCAAAAATTTCCAGGTGGTGACATCTTCTGAGAAACTAGAAAATTAATAGGGTAACTAAAGTTCAGACTTCCTCCAGCAGAGGAGTTTCCACAGGCGCACATTTTAAATTAGCGGAGTGGAGGTGTACCGCCCGGTACAATAATAATAATAATAATAATAATAATAATAATAATAATAATAATAATAATAATAATAATAATAATAATAATAATAATAATAATAATAATAATAATATTCTGGACCGTCGTCAAATGCCCACTGAAATGTGTCATCAACTGACCCTATGAGCGATATCATTTTCACACCATTCATAACAGGAACTGGCTGCGTAAGGTACGGCATTACTAGCATTGCACATACCTCAGTCACTTTCATGTTGTCAAAGCCAAGGATGAGACAGAGATCAATGAAAGTAACAAAATTGATTTAGCCCACACCAGAAGACACAGTGCACTGTCAACATTAGGTCCCACAAGCAAAGGCATGCACGGGTAGAACAGAAAAATGAAATGGCAGAAAAGTATCGAAATTCACTAACAGAGCAAGTAAATGATGTATATTTCAAACATCAACTACAATAGTACACAATACTGATGAATTCCTCTTTCGGCGATGGGGGGAGGGGGGAATACTATGTAGTCAGTGTGAATGTGTTGATGAAGTTCCCTTTACCTTTCTGGAAGTACTTACTATAGGTACAGGCTCGGAGTGAAAATAACAATACTTTGAATATCATCATCGAGGTGTCGTTGTATCCACCAGGTCCCGAATCCAAGTATAATGCCACACGACCGATATCGCATAGCCAACCCTATGAGTTTCAATGAGTCTTACTCGACAATTTCATTCATTTCATTCCTACTTCCCTTGTTTGATCTGTCACCGATACTTGTGGTAGTTCACACCGTGGATTTGGGTGGTAGAATACATCCACGAAATGGGGATGCGAAACTTGGGAGCTTGTGTTGGCGAATATAGGATCCCAGCTGAGTCTGGCATAGTGAGTCCATCTACATGCCCTCCGTGGCCCTTCCCTTTCTTTGTCGCTTTGTCGTTGCTTTCATTCTTTAAGAGATTGGAACACTTTCAACCCCTCGACCACTCTCCCCTCAGAAGACTTGCTGTTACCGCGGCTTCGCTCGTGCGAATTTCAAGGAAACGTACAGGAAAATGTACTATTCGTCCTGATCTGGTGAGATATAAGTATCCTCATAAAAAGAATTCAATCATATTTACTTCTGTTCATGCCACGTTCCCCCAGTGGATTTTCCGAAAACAAAAATCGTGTTTCTTTATTTTTAAAGGCGATTCCGAACCATTTTTCATATGCTAAGTTTTTGAGATATACTCACTTTAAAAGTTCACCACCTTTTTCACTCGTTTCCATTCCCCTAAGTGGACTTCCCGGAAACAAAATTTACTTGTTTCTTAATTTTTAATGGAAATTCCAAATACCAATTTCTATGTCTGTAATATATTCTGTTTTTGAGATATAAGTATCCGCATAAAAAACTCAACCCACTTTCCACTTCTTTAAGCGGATTTTCCGAAAACAAAAAATAGGAGTTTCTTTATTTTCAAAGGAAACTACAAATACCAATTTTTACGTCTGTGGATTGTTAATTTTTTGAGATACAGATATACTCATTTAAATATCTAACCCCCTTTTTTACCCTCTTAACGACAAAATATCAAAAAATCCTCCTACACCGGAATATAAATGTATCCCCAAAATTTAATTTATTCATGTCCAGCAGTTTTGGTTCGGCGATGATGAGTCGGTCAGTCGGTCAGTCAGTCAGTCAGTCAGTCAGTCAGGACATGTTATTAGATTACAGCGTGATTCAGAGGCCCCTTCCCATGTAGTTTTATGCAACGTACAATATTCATTCCGTCCTGAAAACATCTGCCCGACCGGTATGCTAAGACAACACAACCGGATATCTTGGTATTTACCGCCTCACCATGATAGGACGCTGTAATGTTATACTCGTATTAAACACTGGAAGACATGCGTGTGTCGTTTAGATCATACGAACTTGATACGCCGGCGAAATACTAAATTGATATAGTGACCGCAGTAAACCTAATACTTGCTATAAACTGTCCAGTTAGCCGTACGGAACCGTAGTGTAGTTGGTAAAGGCGTGGCGGAGCGGGCTTGCGTGTCAGCTGGGAGGCTCGAGTCCGGGGCGAAGAAACTTTGAAATATTTGTTTAATACGTACCGCATGCAATGTAAGTTCAATGCCAGTTTTCATCCAAATTGTGTTGAATGAATGTTGCTTGTGGCCCTAAGAAGGGCCAATTAGTTAGCAGGCCGCATACATAAGGACCGGAAATAATAGGAACACAACTGCCCTGGAAACGTTTTATCACAGCAAAAGCTCGAAGTGATGACCGTTTTGGTTTATGCACATTCGGGCATGGTGTGCAGTAGATAGTCTTGCACGCTGAAGCATTCCAGGTGTAATTGCTCGGCAGGCGTCCGTGATGTGTTGCCGGAGCTGGTCGGGGTTTTCCGGCACTTGAATGTAAACAACGTTCTTCAAATGTCCCTACAAGAAGAAGTCTAACGGCGTTAAATCCGGTTATCTGGCGGGCCAAGAAACAGGGTCTCCTCGTCCTATCCATTTCCTTGGCAGTTCCTCGTTCAGATGGTTGCGAACGGGCAAAGGCGAATGTGGTGGAGCTCCATCCTGTTGCAACCACATCGTCAAAAAATCGTGCAAGGGCACATCCTCCAGCAGAAGTGGGAGTTCCTGACGCAGAAAGTGCAGGTAGCGTAGACCCGTCCAATGGCCCTCAAAGAAATAAGGTCCAATCAGGCGATCTCCCAAGATTCCACACCAAATATTCACTCCCCATCGTACTTGTTGGGCCACCTGTGGCACCCAGTGAGGATTGTCCGGGCTCCAATAGTGCATGTTGTGGCGATTGACGTTCAAATTATTGTGGAAGCGCGATTCGTCTCGAGAACAAGATATGGGATACGAATGCTACATCATTGTAGCCTGTTTAACAGCCACCGACAGAACTCAGTTCGAGCTTAGAAATCCTGCCCATGGAGTTCTTCGTGTAGCTCAAGATGGTATGGGTGAAATTTATGTTCTTGCAGTATTCGCCAGACGGACGGCTGGCTGGTGTTCACCTGTCGTGCAATTGCCCTTGCAATGATGTGTGGATTGTTACGAGCTGCCTCAAGAACGTCCTCTTCTGTTTCACCCGATGTAACGGGCCTGTCGCGGACTGGTGGCTGGTTGGAAATCACGCTTGTTGTCCTTCAGTACGGCGGAACGTCGTAGCAGCCGGGTGTTGCCTGTCGGCATTCCGTTCCTGGTACAGACGTAGTGCCCCGTTCGCGTTTTGTTTGCTAGCCCATAAATGAGGAGCATATCAACATATTCCTCTGTGGAAAACATGTCGAATGACAGCAGAGATTACAGTACATTGAGGCTCTAACCAGCGCATGGCACAAGATGAGTAACAGCGTCATTCTACTGTTTGAATTTGGCAAACGTGGGCCTGTGTTTACGTATTCAAACATCGTACGGATGCAAAAATATTTGAACGGTGCAGGATTCGATCCGCTGCTGGCACATTCTGTCGATTCCTAGGGCGAAAATGACGTTGCTATATGATTTCAAGGCGTCATGTTTTGCTAACGGATGATATAACATTTCGCTAGGGTTCAGAATCGTGTGCGAAATGTGCTCACTGAATATTAGTACCATACAGTAAGCCTGCAGGGGAATAGCACCCATATAACCATGTGCACGTTAGTTGGGCTGCAGCAAACGATATTGGCAGGGGCTGCTGAATCACACTGTATATATAAATGTTTGCCAAGCTGTACTTCCTCCTGTAACAATAACCGCCACCACAACCACCTGTGGTGGTCCACTACAATGTATTACCGTCTACTGTATGTGTATTGGCAATACACAAGAACTTCAAACTCAGGGAGTAGTCGGCAAGGATTTCACTAATTTATTCACTGCTTGAACCATTAAAGAGATGTTGTTGACACAGGACAAGAACGAGTTGGAGCCACTTATCTCACGCCGCTGGCTGTGTACGGGGTAGGCTCACTAATGAGTTACAGCAGTTGTTGATCGAGATTATTTAATTTTCTTTGCTTTGTCAGAAGAAGAATTGCCTGAGGGAAAAGCGTGATCCACTTAGTTTCCGGAAGTTTGTTGGCTTGTACAGACTACTTGTTAACTAACTGTAAGACTGAGCAGATTAGGCCCTTCTCTCAGACGATTGCTGCTGCATTGATTTATCCCTTTCAGACAGTGACTGGGCGATAATCGCCTTACCACCGGTTTCTTTGATTGGTTTCTCTTAATTGTGGTGGGCCCCTGTCCTTCAAGGATTGGGAGTCTTTCTCTTGAAGTATTTCTAAAGAAGAATTCTATAATAATAATAATAATAATAATAATAATAATAATAATAATAATAATAATATAAGACACGACCCAAAGTTCCCGTCGGAGAGCGTTGCTGCAGCGGGCATGCAACGTAGCGCGTCTCCAGTGCCGGTATAACACCACGAACATGTAGGCAAAGGAATTAGTGTGACAGTCGTGTCTTGCCGAGGTTCGTGTGTTAAATGTGGCCACGTGAACTATGGCGACGTTGTTACCAAATGCGTCCAAACAGGACCAACGTGCTATTTATTCTAACTTGTTTGGCTTTAGATCAGTATCAGACCAAACAGCCATCTGGATATGACAATACTGTTACGTGCCAGTCCCGTGGTAGACCCTTTCGGTACTTCCAGGTAGAGTCTGGTGACTCATACGACCTGGGATCTCCCAGCAGGCTCGTAGGGCGGGCCCGGCCTTCCCGTGTATTATTCTCGTCGGCCGGATTACCTGTGTGTTTCTTGGAGATTAAGCGGGAATGTTCTGCCTCTAGTGACATCGCGAAATTTCTGGATGAAATCATCCGAGCTATAAAAAGGGAGGCTAGCCGCGTACCGTCAGTCTGTGTTGGACTGGGAGTCACAGTTGGACTCGAATGTGGAGTCGGTGTGAAACTCGGTGTGTTGGGGTTCTGTGGCTGGACTGAGGGCGATAGAGGTGTTGGCTGTCGCTAATGTCCCACCGAGGTCTGAACCCTAGTGTCAGAGATACCAGTGAGTAGGTGGAGACGAAAGAACGGAAGACTGTTCTATGTGTTCGTGTATTTCTGTGAAATGATGCTCAGCGAGGGAAGCCGCTATCACGAGTGTGCAGGTAAATGGACCTGTGTTAATGTTCGCTGTTGTGAGTATCGTCCTGCAGTTGAATACTGTTGAGCTGTTTAGTTGTTCACTGCATGTGACTCTGCAAATTACTGGACTAGCATTGGAGTCGAACCAACGAACAGTCATCGTGTGTTGTGTAGCCAGTGGCACTGTGTTCAAATCCAGCTGTTGTATGAGGTGATGGAAGAACAATTTGTAAATATGCAGTAATTTCTAAGTGTGGCCATTCATAACTGGTTAGGATTGTGTGTGTTTATATATGTGTGCGCATTTGTTAGGTCATCCTGAAATAAATTACAGTATTGAAACAAATGGAGTTCTATTCGTAATAATATGCTGGTTTAAACTTTATAATTCATTGCAAATTATTGTCACAGTTTGGATTATATATAAAAAGACAAATATGTTGCACATCATCACACTGTTATCTCATAAATATCCATATAACATCAGACAAATTTGTAGACAATTTTTGCTACGTTCCTAATAATAGTATACACTTCTTTGTCTTTAGTCGCCAGCAGTGTACTTACACAGCTTGGTAACTGTTCCTTAGCGTGAAGCAGAGATATAATCAACACATTTTTCTGTTAGCGTAATGAGCACTTGCAAAAAAGAGATGGCTTACGTCCTGAATCGTCTGGCCATCACATGAAGACTATGGTGTGGCTGCTACGTTGATGCGATAAAGGTGACTTCGAAAACGTCCGTGATTGAATTGCATTCAAGTGATTGTCGAGATGAATCATCGTTGAGTGTTTCATAGCGCGATCCAAGGACGTCGTGGGGGATTCTGTTCGATCAAGTGAAATTTATCTTTGTGGCTCTTTGTTTCCTCCCACTTCTTTGTCCACTGACTGTAGGCTCTTTTGTATATAATCACTGTATAATCCATGAATTTGCTGGGAGTGTTCATGACCTGTCTACTGACACATGCTTCCTTCGCTAGGGCATCTGCGTATTCATTATGTGGTACCCTGATATGGGCTGGAACCCATACGAAGTTTACTCTGGAACCGCGTCTTTGGAGTTCATATGCTTTTTGAATAATACTGATGTAGTAGACATTCGATTTCTGGAGGACAAGCGGCGTAGATGGTGTGGAAAGGGCGCTCATTGAATTAGTAAGGACAGTGATACTTTAACGTAGAAGAGTCTGGTATATTTGAAGGCTTTTTCTGCTGCATATACAGAAATATGTTCTGGCAAACGAAATCCTTGAGCTTCATGTTGTTCAGGACATAATAATGCACATCCTACGCCATTTATTGGTGGTTTTGAGCCATCAGTATAAATCTTAACAGACGAAGGATCCCGGAGAGTCAAATCATCTTGACATAACTGCGTCAATCTGTGATCTTTTTGTAGATATCTTAGTGATCTATTCACTTCGATAGGGCATATGCAGTGCTTAAATGGAATATAATGTATGTTTGCTCTACTCTTTTGACAATGCTGGGTCAGTAGTAAGTCTATATACGAGATATTTTGCAGCAGGAAATATCTTTGATTCAAGGAAAGCCGGTATTGATCGTCTGCTAAGTGTTTTAATCTTCGAAGAGATGTTAGAATTGTTGAATTTTTAGTGTGAGTTTGTGTTAATATGAACTTATCTGAAAGAAACTGCGCACGGATATTCAACGGAACTTCCGCGGCTTCTAATAGAAGAGCATTAGTTGGCGTGGTTTTCATAGCTCCAAGGCAAATGCGAATGCACTGAATATGAATACTGAAAATGAAAACCTACAACCTGTTTTCCAGTCAATGACTGGGTCCGGGATGTAATGAATGAATCATATATACGCTATTAGTACGATGGGGTCGCCACTAGAAAAGCGATCGATTGATTAATAACTGACAGATGCTATGAAATGATAATGAAGTGTGTTGCTGGAATGAAAGATGACAGGGAAAACCGGAGTACCCAGATAAAAACCTGTCCCGCCTCCGCTTTGTCCAGCACAAATCTCATATGGAGTGACCGGGATTTTAACCAAGGTATTCGGCGGTAAGAGGCCGACACGCTGCCATCTGAGCCATGGAGGCTCCTGAAACTGAAAACTATCCAGTTTATTTAGTAGGTGTTTATTGCCACTGAAATAAAATATGTTTCCATATTCCAGTTTCGAGCAAATAGCATGCGATATAGCACTAAGTGTATAGATGAATTTGCTCCCAACCAAGTTCGGGTTAGTGTGCGTAAGATACTGATCCCTTGTTCCAATTGTGGAATAATATTTTGCATATGAGTAGTCCATGTGAGTCGGAAAACTTAAACCAGTTTGAGGAAATTGGTTTGTGGTTGAATCAAGATGTTGTGTGATCCCTTGTTGAAGTTCTAAATTGGTTGTGGAATTCTTCTTTCTGTGAATGTTACAGTCGAGGATTTACTTGCAGAGAGGTCTAACCCATGTTGATGTAACTACTGATTTACATGTTCTGAAAGACGACACTTGGTAGCAGGTATTGTCGCCGCCGAAGTAAAAATGCATACGTCATCAACATGCTGAAGAATACTAACTCCAGGAGGAAATTGCTTTATGATTGAACCATGATATTGTATGATCCCAGGATCAAGTTGTAAATTGGTGGTGGAATATTATCCAGATCTCGGGTATAAATGGTATATAGTAGAGGACAAAGTACTGCACCTTGAGGGAGTCCTTAGGTAGATTGTCGTGGTCCGATAAGTCTATGGTGATGACGAAAATAAAGCCATATAACATGTATAAATTGATAACCCCCGAATAAAATGTTGGAGGCAATCCAAAAGCAGTCAGTTTGTCCATTAGCATTGGTATTCGTACATTGCCATACGCATCTGATATGTCCAAAAAGAGAGCAGAAAAGTAGTATTTATTCAGAAAAGCTGTATGAAAGTCTGGGATTAGTATGGCATGGTTATTATACATGCTATGACCCTTGCGGAATCTATGCTGAGTAGAAGGTAGCAGAGTTTATGATTCTATCCACCATGATAAGCGATTTTTAATGTTTTTTTCCATCGTTTTTCAAATGCAGGAAGAAAGGGAAATAGATTGATATCCTGCTGGATCTCCTGGCTCTTTTCCTAGCTAGAGGATGGGCACTGCAATTTGTGTCTTCCATTGATTCAGGTATGTATTTTTAAAACCAAAGTTCATTGACAATCCTGAGGAAAAGCTGCAATGTTTCGTCAGGAAGGTGTTGTAACATGGGGTATCGGATCTCATCTATGCTCGGTGCTGTATTGGCGGAGTTCTTAATGGCCACTCGGAGCTCGTTGATTGTAAATGGCGAACAGAGAAAGTGTGAAAGTGTTCAGATTGCTCTTAATTAAATGTACACTGTGGATAACTAGGTGATGGTGGCGTAATTATATCAGCAAAATCTTCTAAGCAAGATGTATCAGGTGAAGAATCCTGAGTACTATAACTTCTGCTGTGCAAATGTTGTATGTGATGCCATATTTATGCTACTGGGGTTTCCTTATTCAACGTGGAGCTGTATTTTTGCCAGCTCTGTTTCTTAGTTTTCTTGAGAAATCGAGTAGTTCGAGCAGAAATCTTCTGATAATGTAGCTATGTTCCTTGGGTACGGTGTGTTCGGAATTGCCGGAGAGCCTTCCTTCGGAGAGCAATGGCTTGGGAACAATCATCGTTCCACCATACTGTTAAAGTATTCTTCTTCTGACCAGGAGGTTTTCTCAGAGGGAAAGATATATGAGCAGCATGTTCTATCATCTCTACAAAGGTATTGTAATTGTCCGTTGCAGATGTATGGGTCTGGAAGCAGCGTGTTTCTTCAAGTATTCTATTCGTAGAAAGCGTCCAGTCTGCACCATTCATATTCCACTTGCCTAATAGGTATGGTGAGGGGTTACTCGCAGGAGAAATATCAATGTTTATAAGTATTCGATAGAGATTTGAATCAAGCGGGTCTTTAAGTGCAATACAGTGAGTGATTGTGGCTATGACGGGAGAGCACATTGTTGTATCAATTGCCGATGGACGGTGATTTAAAGACGGAACTAGTGTTGGTGAGCCGTCATTCAATATCATCAGCATGAGTCGTGTAACTCATTCCTGAGCGTCATGACCCTATTTGACTTCACACAATATTCTTGATTAGGCGGCACCAAATTTGACGATGTTCAGCTCCTCTTAAAGCCTGCTGAAAAGTCAGACTGGTGGTACGCAGAACTTGATCAATCCACCTGCTCGATGTCCTTTCTCGTGGTCTTCTGCGACAACTTTGCCTTCCATGACAGGCCTACACTTCTCCAGACTTTCACTATCCCGTCTTACAATATGCCCGAAGAATTGGACGATTTTCCTTATGATGCGAGAAGAGATACGTTTGAAGGTATTCAGTTCTAGAACAATAGATGCATTTGTTCTTCTTTCCGTTCAAGGTATACGAAGCATCCTTCTCCAACACCACATTTGGAAGTCGTCGATACAGTACTTATCTCTAGCCTTGAGGATTCAGGTCTCGGAACCATAAAGGAAGACAGAAAACACAAGGGAATCAAGTAGTCTGATCTTTTTACTGTTTGTTATTGCTCTTCTGTGCCATATTGTTGTGAGTTCGCTCATGGCAACACACCCTAAGATGACACGTCTCCTAATCTCAGATCTTCCGGTATCACCGATGCTCGACCCAAGATATATATATATATGTATATATATAAAGTCATATATCAATTCGAGTTCCCTTAATCGACCTGTCAGCTGGATCTGTGGCGCTCCGTCAGTTACCATTAGTTCAAATCCTGCCGTACGCGTTTCAATTTTTAAACGATTTTTTCAATAGAGATGATGTCAACCACTTCCTTTATGTTAAAAAAACAGGTTAACTTTTTCATGGGGTATAGTTGGCCAAATTGTTTGTCGAAACTTCCCACGAAAATACAATAAGTGCCTATGCCTGTGCGACTATAGCGATTGTCTCTACTTTGATAGGTAGGCACTCTCTTATCAGAACTAGCCTTATTTGAACTGGACTGATTAGTTACTGGCACGTCTTGGACCGAGGGATTACGAGATGTTGAAGTACTGGCTTCTGACATATTCATGTCTATCAACATTTATACTTCCTTTATACCGCCATTTGATTGTCTTACCATTTGTCTTCAAAATCGTTTAACTGGTTGATTAGGTACATCGACACCATTATTCAGTAAGTCATTTCCTTGATGGGGAGAATATACGTTATTACCTTCAGATGTGAGTGTCTCTTGTAGTGATGGGGTATTAGTGCCAGTGATGTTGTTGCTGGTGCTGCTGCTGTTGATGTTGGTGTTGAGAATAGCATGCTAACTGTTGGTGGTCATAACTGGTGGGTGCTGGCTGAAGTAGTGATGTTCCGTACGAAAGGGCATGGTTCACTGAGTCTACCTGAGGTTGCGAGTCGTTCATATAACATGACTCTAATGCTAACTTTATGGACTGCACAGTACCTAGGGGGTCAGCCATTGTATAGTATTAACTAACTGACACTGAACAAATGTTTGTGTCCGAAGATATTTTCACTGGCGAACTGACAAGTCTCACTAGCTATAGCGGATTCGAGCTATGTTACAATTTGCCTGTACGGCTGCTCAGTAAGAACGCAACGTGCTGTTCATCTGTTCTCGCCTGTCGAAAGACAAACACCGCTGGACATCCTTCGGAGAATGAAGACTGTGTATGGGGCAGCATGTCTGTCGAAAACCACCGTAGTGGAATGGTGCACCAAGTTCTGTGCGGGTCGCGTTTCGATACAAGACGCAGGTCGATATGGGAGACCAGCCCCATCCATTACGGACAAGAAGCGAGCGGTGGACGAGGCGATTAGTGCGGACCTGCGCATGCTCTAGCAATGGATCTCGCCTTCAGTCCCCTCAAAACGCCCTTAAGGTGTCGACGCTTCCTGTCAGCCGAGGATGTGCAGCAGGCGGTCATGGACTTCCTCACGCGTCTGATTGATTCATCTGGCTCGGGGACTCGGTAATTGTATTTGTCCCAACACTTCCCTCTTCTTATTCAGACAACACACTACACTACCAAACACCACAGAAACACGCATTGGTGATTATATCTCTCCATGTAGGGTTGGCGTCAGGAAGGGCATTCGGCAGCAAAACAGGGCCAAATCCATACGTGCGACATAGTTCGCACCCGCGAACCCACAGTGTAGAAAAAGCGGTAGAAGAAGAAAATTTCGTTTTCATTTAGTGATTTGTTGTATTCCATTACTGAGTTTTTCTCTTGCTAGTGGCTTTACGTCGCACCGATACAGATAGGTCTTATGGTGACGATGGGATAGGAAAGAGCTAGGAGTGGGAAGGAAGTGGCCGTGGCCTTAATTAGAGTACAGCCCCAGCATTTGTCTGGTGTGAAAATGGGAAACCACGGAAAACCATTTTCAGGGCTGCCGACAGTGGGATTCGATCCCACTATCTCCCGGATGTAAGCTCACAGCTGCGCGCCCCTAACCACACGGATGACTCGCCCAGTTTTCATTATTGTTGATCTTATGTAATTGATGTTTCAATTTAGTTCCGTTGTTATATTACTGAAGGTAATCATTGCCACCGGGTTATCTCTCAAATTTTAATGATAATAAATATTAATTTAAGACCCGAGCTAAGATTTGCGCTTTCGTTTATATTACTGAGATGATGAAATTGAGGGAAGACTGGGACAGGGTTAATTGACGATGTCGCTTACCCTCTCCATGTCAATATCCTGAATGTGGCACGAGGTCTTCTTATTAAATGGAAATCCTGAAGGAGGGTAGAATCACCTCTTGGTCGCAGGTGGCACCTGGCGTATGATTGGTCTTCCCTCAAGTTGAGCCATTCCACCAGGTATGTTGTACTCCTCGGGGACATATTGATGTTATAACAACATTTTTTCCGCTAAGTGGTTAAGTACCAGAGTTAGTCGACTCCTGTTATCTCGTAGACGATCCTTATTGAACTTTTCCTCCCGTATTTCTCAACCAAAACTTTGATGTTGGAAAGTTCATCCTTCTTGTTTCATGATGAAACGAAGTCATAGAAAACGCATACTGCTGCACATAAGTAGAGGAATCATGTTTTCGCATTAATGATAAACGCGGCAGAAATATTTTGAAGCGATTTTGAGATGCCTTAACGAATCATATGATTCCGGTTACGGGGATTCGTGACTAAAATGTTGAGATTTTTGAACAAAAACTCGGGTTTTCAATTTTAACCTTAGGGGGGAGACCTAGCTTAACACTGAGAAAATACGCCAATATTCATTCGATTGTTATATATGCTACAAACGTAGTTGACAAATGCTGCACGTAACCCAGTATTGGCATGCTTCAGAGCAATCACAAGCAACTTCAATAATGTCAAAATTCTAATTACAACATTTCAAAAAACAATTTTCAAAATTTCCCGCCTTTTTAACGGTTTCCTTCATAACTCTCTTACTGTTTCACCGATAATTATGAATTTTTCAGAGTTTCCTCCCATAGTATTGTACTACAATCTGTACCTCATTCAGATCAATGGGATTGAAATTCGATTTTATATAACATATTTATTCACAAAAATAATATTATTTTCTGGTGATCGGAAGAAAACCCAACAAAAAATCCGAATTACAGTCTATGTAAATGATTGAGGTTCATTTTGTAGCTGGAGGTTTGATACACACTTTAAAAAATGAAAAGTACGAAAATTCTTATATACTTGGAATTTATAAGGGAAACAGTGATATATTGTTAAAAAGCCGGGAAATTTTGAACATTTTATTTTAAAATATTAAAATTATTAATATTCTGACATTATTGAAGTTGCTTCCGGTTGCCAGGAAGCATGCCAACACTGGGATATGTGGAGGAATTGTCTGCAACAATTGTAACATATTTAACAATCGAATGAATATTAACCTTCTTTTTTTCTTTGTTAAGCTGGGTCTCCCCCCTTAAAATATCACCTAACGTTTCCTCTTTCAAATCCCGTTTTCAGTTTTCGCTAACGCTGTCTGAGTGAGCCCGCACTGAATCACCTCGCTCTCGTCCGCCTGTCCTTTTTATAGAGAGGCTGGCCCTTCGGAATCTTTTGGTCGAGGAAAAGTCGCTGGAAGTCTCTGGAGACGGAAAGCTCCGCGTATGGCTTTCCCGTTGCTTCTACACCGCCGAGGAGGTCACGACTTGATGGCAATGGGGAGGTGGTGGGACATCCACTGCATGTCCGTCTCGTCTCTGACTGGTTTTCCTTAGTGGCGATAGGATGGGGGACGTAACTCGGCGTAGGGTCAGACTGGATCGCTCTCCCTCGCGTCTTGCCGCACAAAGTGGCGAACATACAATAATAATAATAATAATAATAATAATAATAATAATAATAATGTATTATAAAATAAGAGTTTTGTCTGTACATTGCTCAGAATTTAAAAAAGTATGGTATTTCTGTATCGGTCGTGTCCACAGTAACAAGGAAATGCACTTTTTAATTTTCCGTAATTTCTGTCTGTCTGTCTGTCTGTCTGTCTGTCTGTCTGTCTGTCTGTACACGCATCACGAGAAAACGGCTGAAGAGGATTTAATCAAAATCCGTATGTAAAGTCCGGGAATAAGTCGCTACAATCTAGGTCATAAAATACCGATTTTTTAAAAATTTGCTTTAAGTCGCACGGACAAAGGTAGCAGTCATGGCGGCGATGGGATAGGAAAGAGCTAGGAGTGGAGAAAAAGCGCCGTGGCCTTAATGAAGGTATAGCCCCAGCATTTGTCTAGTGTGAAAATGGGAGACCACGGAAAGGCATCTTCAGGGCTGTTGACAGTGGGGTTCGAACCAACTACCTCCCGGATTCAAGCTCACAGCTGCGCGCCCCTAACCACAGGGCCAACTCGCCCTGTCGTACCGAGTATAACAGCCAGCCCGAATATAGGCGGGAAGTAGCTGTGGAGTTAGGTAACTTTCTTCTTTAGCATGCTGTTCCTCTGGTTCATAAATTTTCTGATACTACTGGTACGTAACAAACTGGTTCATCATTGCTTTCGAGCTATTCAATTCCTACTCTGAGGCACTGATTGGAATGAGCAGTGTGCATATTTAACTGAATAATGGCAGAGGAGTGTTCACGGCTGTCTGTGGCCTGGTCATTCCAGCACTGGAACTGTGGACTGTTAGATCGGCATTGTAGTACTGTTCGTTAAAAGTGAGAAAATGTGCGGTTTTTCATTTGATTGAGTATTTTGTACGATAAAATTGCTTTTAATCGCTACATTCCTACTGACGTTTTTGTAATGGCCTAAGCTGACTTCAGTTAGGAAAACTACAAAGACAGTCTTTCTGAGAATGCCGTAGCGAAGCACGGGTGTATCAGCTAATAATAATGATACTGGCAAAAACACTTTGGAAACATTCTGAACTATCCGGAACCAAGTCAAAAATGAAAATTTCCAGAAATTCATGAAAACCTAAAATCTGATTTGCCTCAAACTGTCGAAGAAATTAAAGATGCAATTAAATCCCTAAAATATAACGAGGCTAGTGGGGAAGACTCCATAAAAGCTGAACTTTTGAAATGGTCAGAATCAAAAATCATTGCAGATTTACAAATACTTTTTGAAGAAATTTTGAAAACAGGAAAGATACCAGAAGTATGGAAAGTGGTTCTAATACACCCATTACATAAGAAGGATAACAAGGAAGATGCCGACAATTATAGAGGTATTTCTCTTCTACCAATTGCTTATAAAGTATTCATAATAATATTACACAACAGAGTAAAGTCTACACTTGACAGTCAACTGGGTGAATATCAAGCTAGATTCAGAAAGGCCAGCTCCTGCACTGAACAGATATTCAACTTGAAGTCAGTAATTCGTCGCAGACAAATGAACTCGAAAGTCATAACCTACGCGTGACATTCATCGATTTTAAAAAAAGCTTTCGACTCTGTTGATAGAGAAATCTTAGATAAAACCATAAGTGAGTTAGGAGTTAAAACCAAATTGGCAAATCTGATCCGCGAAACCCTTACAGACACAGTCTCAAAAGTAAAATTGATGGGCGAGATATCAAGACCTTTTAAAATAAGAAAAGATGTCGGACAAGATGATGGCGTATCTCCACTCCTTTTCAACTGTATCTTGGAAAAATGTTATGAGAATTTGGAACGAAAAACTGAAGCACCATAATATTTTACCATTTACGCTGGGGGGAAAGAACAAAGGTGTTGCAATAAATTGCTTAGCATTTGCAGATGATTTTGCCATATTTTCTGAAAGCCTGACTAATGCAGAAATACAAGTAAATCTTCTGGAAGGTACAGCCAACATGGAAGGCTTAAGAAGTTCAACAGAGAAAAATTCATGACGAATAAAAAAAAAAAGATCCAAAATTGCTAGGAACAGATTTTGGTTGAATTGAAAGGGTAAAGCAATTTAAATATTTGGGGGAAACAATCCAAAAAAAATGGTTTGGAAAAATCTGATATAGAGGCGAGGATACACAAAATGGAAAGAGCATATTATAACAAGAAATACATACAACAAACATGTTTATCTAAAAGTCTTAAAATAAAGCACTACAAAACAGTTGTGAAACCAGAATGCTTATATGCCAGTGAATTATTATTACTCAATTATAAACTTGAAAGACTGGAAGTACTAGAAAGAAGAATTATAAGAAAAATATTAGGCTCTCTAAAAACTACGGAATTTTTGAAATTAAGAAGTAATAAGGAATTTTATCAGAAAATAGAAAACATATCTATAACAGTACGGAAGGTGAGAATGTTACTTTTTGTACATATTTACAGAATTGACGACAGTAGACTAACCAAAAGGTCTTCACGTATCTTTGGAAGAAAAAGTCAACAAGCACCTGGAGCAAACGCAACCGTCCTGCGAACATCAGCCCTTGCTTTGGTCTCCCCAGTTGCAGAATACTGCTTCCCTGTATGGCCTAACAGTGCACTGCAAACGTTAATGTCCAGCTGAATGACACAACGAGGACAATATCAGGCACCATCAAATCAACACCTCTGAAACGGCTGCCAGTGTTATCCAACATCCATCCCCCTCACATACGAAGGGAAGCAGCTCTGCTAAAAGAATGGCAAAAATGTGGCTGTGATCCTCAATTGCCCTTACATCGGGACTGCAAACTTCAGACACGACAAAGGTTGAAATCCAAGAACCCATCATGGAAGCTTGGTGAGAAGCTTATCAAGGCGCATTTCGATGCTGATCAAGCCTGGCGTGAAGAATAGAACTCATCAAACCCCGATCACCTGGATTTAATCAATGATCCATGCAGAGCTCCGCCTGGTTTCATTTTACCGAGAAAGATCTTTAAACAGAATCAGGACAAATAATGGAAGATGTAAATTCTGGCTCTTCAATTGGGGAAAAACTACGAGTCCACTGTGTGACTGCAATAACGTTCCTCAGACCATCCAGCACGTTGCTATGGAGTGTCCACGAAGAAGGTTCCACGGATCTGTCCAAGAAATACATAGTGCCACTGAAGAAGTAGTGACCTGGCTGCGTACACTGGACATTGTATTTTAACAAACCGAAAATAACCTACAGTCTGACATGTGAATATTTTATACAAGTTTATTGTATGTTTCCTGTGTATCCTTATTTTTGCCATACCAAATATAATGTCACAATTTCAAGTGGGTCATGTCCATTTCTGAATACATCATTCTTTGACAGTTTTCCTCCCCTTCTGAATTTCATGACTTTTGTTTTGGCACTGTTAATGTTTAGTGAGTTCTTATCGCCCATGCTCTGAGGCTGTTAAATTCAGTTGTGCTGATGAATGCGCGCTTGGGTAAGCACTGGCTGCACATTACAATGCCAAGCGCTAAGTGCTCTTGGAATTATTGTTTCACAGTTATTTCAAGGATAATAGCGGCTGAAACAGTTGTGTGGCCTATGGGTGCGGCTAGGGGGTCGGAGGCAAAGGGAAGGAGATAATGGAATATGACTACAGTAGCCAGAGGCATGTCGGTTTTGTAATGAAGGGTGTTCCAATTTCGGAAGAGAAAAGTTACGAGAATGATACAATCTTAGACTAAAACAGAACTAACAAAAGCACTACGGATAAACAACATTCAGTCAATATTAATTTTTATATATTTGCAAGACACAAGGGTCATACAATTATGTGATGATGATAATAATAATATTATGAAAATTAAATTCACCAGAAGGAAGCCATAATTTAATTTCATCGACTGAAAATGTTGAAAATGTTTAGGGTCGTAAGGCCTTTTCAATCGTGACATTTCCAGCGTTTCGCCCCAGTGTAGCTGTGGGCTCATCAGTTGGCTTCATTTCATGGGGCTCCGGTATGGTGGAAAATGATGAAATTGATCATTTTAGTTTTTTGATGATTATTGATATTTGAAATGCCCTCTTTAATTTGGTGTATAATGCATAAATTTTGTAATCTATAAATTATTTAAATAAACTATTTATTAGAAAGCAGTGTCAGTACAACAAAGCACAAGCAGCAGGGAAAATATTTGTACACAAGAATGGTGTGCAATATGCTGTCATAGAGGAACGTAGGCCTATTTTCAGGTACCTATCTAATGCACAGTTACTGAAAAAAGTGTTTACAGGGTCATACCCAAAATCAGAATGAGTGCATCAACAGTGTTAATTGGTGAATAATTGCAAAAAAGAAGTGTTTGTGTCAATTCGTACTCTTCATTTTGGTGCTTGTGATGCTGAAATGACTTTAAAAATGGTAACTTGTCAAGATGTGAAGATGCATTGAAGAAACTTAGTATTAGAGTTGTGTATCACGCCATACAACCCATGTAAAAGCTTGACAAAGAAAGGGTTAGGCCTTCAGGAAAAGCATTGAGGGAAGTGGAAAATAAGACACGAGAGAAGTGAAAAAAATTAAAGAGAAGGCTGGGAAAACCTATTAGGACGAGCAATATGACACAAGTTATGGTTTTGGAATGCATTAAAATTTTGACAGCAGTTTCTCGTAATTTTAATTTTTGAAAGATTAAGTTTACCTTTTCTAGGAAACTACCTGCATGAAATTCCTGAAACTTGTACAGCCTCTAAAGTATGTTTCTATGAGTATTTTAACATAGGGATATTGTATTATACCTCGTAATGTGTGAATTATTGACTGTACAGTACCTCCAAAAGTGCAAAAAGTTATTGGAGTATTGAAAAAATTAATTCTGCCAATCAAAACGGCACTTTTGGAAATCCCGGTGTTAAAGCATTAGAAAACCAACATAGGTTCACCTTATTTATTTTCAGGCATGTGCCTTAATTAGTTGTTGAGAAAAGGTACAATGAAGTTTGTAAACAATGCACGAGAAAGATACAACCTACTGGAGCCCCTTATACAAGGGGAGGAACATGCTTTCCCTAGTGTACCGTCACTGCATTAGGTTCGTTCCAACACACGACTTTCTGACGTTCACCAACGGATTCATGCATCTCCCTGTGCGCATGCGCCGGTTTGGGATTGGTCAGCGGCTGGTCCCGAACTTCATGGTGTTGGAACACTTCCTGGACAGCAATCTGACTAGTAAACAAAGCGTTTGGAGCGTATTTTGTCTTATCTTAACCTTGTGTTTCGTTGCGCTGTTCTGTTCTGTTCTGTTCTGTTCAAAATCAGAGATTGGAGCCAAGGGAATTCCAAAAGCAACAATAAAGCTTACGTAAATAATTTTCATTTCTCTTCCTTGGCGCTGTTAACATCATATCCAATTCATCGTCACTGGACAAAGGTTCAAGATAATCCTCGTCACGTTCCATTTTACTACGTATCTATTAGTTATTTACTAATTTATTATTATTTATAATAATTTTTTTATATTTATTCTTTAAGTATTTATTATTATTACTACTCAGTTTACAAGTATCTTAACAATTAAATTAAATAGATTTAGAAATAATTACTAATCCTTATAGGTAATGGCAGATAAATCACATGTGACAAGAACAAGGAATAGAAGAGGAGTAGAAATGCACGTGGTCTGTCCAGTGAGTTACCTCTCTCGCGCATGTATTCCATTGCGCATGCCCGTACTGGCTGCGGACGAGTTCTGACGGTCAGCAACTGCAGTTTGAGGTGTGTTGGAACGCCCAATTTGAGTACGTGCATCAGTCCGGAATTGGATTGGTGTGTGTTGGAACGCTTTCTCTCAATTGCGCATGCGTCGGACGGTCAGTAACTCGTGTTGGAATGAACCTATTGTCCTACGTAGGAGGCTTGTAGTGGTGTCTTAACGGCGAACTAGCCACCAGCGTCTTGAAAAGGTATATCAATCCAACTGATGAGCCCACTGCTGCACTGGGATGAAACGTTGGTAATTTTACGTTTGGAAAGGCCTAAAGATTGAATGTTTTCAATAATGTTATTGTTTTCAGGGTACGACCCAAGAGCTACTTTTTGACG
This sequence comes from Anabrus simplex, assembly GCF_040414725.1. NCBI lineage: Eukaryota > Metazoa > Arthropoda > Insecta > Orthoptera > Tettigoniidae > Anabrus > Anabrus simplex. The sequence continues at coordinate 301,460,248 of NC_090271.1, read as the reverse complement.
GTTTTCGGAGACGCCGATGTGACGGAATTTTGTCCCGCAGGAGTTGCTTTCCTTGCCAGTAAATCTACCGACACGAGGCTGACGTATTTGAACACCTTCAAATACTACCGGACTGAGCCAGGATCGAACCTGCCAAGCTGGGGTTAGAAGGCTAGCGCTTCAAGCACCTATGCCACTCAGCTCGGCTCTAATGTGTATTATTATTATTATTATTATTATTATTATTATTATTATTATTATTATTATTATTATTATTATTATTATTATTATTCACAAATTGTAGATACAATTCAGAAATGGTGAATTGAGAACGGCTGTAGCCCTGCATACACGAAGGTGCCTCCGCCTCCACTTAAAATTACAATATTAACTAGTTAAAATTATAGGCTATAGACTGTACTTACAGTATATACACAAATTAAGATGTGATCAGAAAGTTTCCGTCTGAGGAACTTGCTGCAGCGGACATGCACCACAGCGACTCCGATGCGGGTTGATAAGCACGGATATGTGGACAAAGAGATTAATGTGGCAGTCGTGTCATGCCGAGGTAAGTGTGTTAAATACGGCCACGTGAACTTTGACGACGTTATTACCAAATGCGTCCAAACAGGACCAACGTACTGTTATTCTGTTCTTGGCTGCCGTAGGACAAATATCACCGGACATACTCTGAGAAGGAAGACTGTGTATGGGGCAACATGTCTGTCGAAAACCACCGTTGTGGAATGGTGCACCAAGTTCTGTGCAGGTCGCGTTTCGACACAAGATGCCGGACGATCTGGGAAGCCAACTCAAGTGGGAGACACTCGAGCGTCCGCCCTGTAGTCATGATAATTCTACATACGATTATCACGCCTTCGGTCCTCTCAAATTAAGCCTTTAAGGGTCGAAGTGTTTTGTCGGACGACGATGTGCAGTTGGCTGTTACCCACTTCTTCACGCAGAAGGATACGGTGTTTTTCCACACGGGGATCTTCACCTGGTTTATTATGGCAGGGAAGACAAGATACTAGGCCTGAGTCAACTTTGCCACACATAGGATCGTCACTGCCACCTGGATTTGAGCTTCCTCGGAAAACCTGGTCTACTCTTAATAGGATACGATCGGGCCATGGTAACTGCGCAGATTTCCACTACAAGTGGAAAATAATTCCTACGCCTGACTGCGACTGTGGTGCCTCTAAGCAGACCATCCTGCACACTATCAGCGAATGTCCAAAAAGAAAGTACAGTGACGATATCAGTGACTTTGCTCATGCGCTTCCAGCGACAGTTAGCTATATAAATAACCTGGATATAAATATATAGTTTGTTCTTCAAAATCATTGTGTGTTGTATCTGTAAAGCCATACGCTAAATAAATAAATTCACCTGGTGCGTCGGTGGGATGAGTGCTTCAATGCTCACGGTGATTTTGCCTGATTGACATCTCAGTACAGGAGTGTACGGCCATCGAACGGAAACTTTTTGAACGCCTCTTACAGGTTACTAGCAAGATACCCGTGCTTCGCTACGGTACTATACTGAAATTTATAATTGAATGCTTATTGTTTTAGATATATCTAATCCGCCGAAATTCGCGATCCATCTCGTTTCCTGCAAGAATTCGCCAAAATTCGCGATCTGACTCGTTTTCTAATAGATTACGGCAAGTTTCCTCCCATTTTTCAATTTTTCTTTACAGCAATCGATTTCGTATTTCTCGGGCTAGGTCCAGGTATTCCACCCGGTCAGTTGGGTCCCTAAATCTTTGTCATCTTTTCCTATAAGCATTTTTAATATGGATCAAATCCTTCAGGAGATCCGGCGTGGTGTCTTCTTGGGTGCCTTGGCGGTACTGAACCCACTGCCGGACTGTATTCTTATTCAGCGCGGTCCGCACATTTGAAGACGGTCCAGAATCTTCTTCTTCTTCTTCTTCTTCTTCTTCTTCTTCTTCTTCTTCTTCTTCTTATATGTTCTGGACCCCACAGCAAGATGCAAGACCGCTACTTGGCGGTAAATTACATCTGCTGCCATTGCCATTGATGAAAATGTGACCAGCACCATTATTGCGCGTAGGCAAGTGTGCGGGATTTCTGGCGATACGAATGACATACTTCCGTGCATTATTGACCTTATTATAGAGTTGAACTATCTGACGGTCAATCTCATTCCTATCGTTTATTTCAAATGTGTTTAAAGTTTTATTTATATGCCAGGAGAATCTACTGTAATCTAAGAACGTTCTCCGAAGGAAAAGGCGGCTGTTTAAAACGAACCCAGGAAAGATTAAAAATGATCGGTTTATCATCAGATTAAAAATGATCGGTTTATGATCAGAATAAGTACATCGAAAATGTACAGCCTGTTTCCAGTCATCCTACAGGGTCAGGAATGGAATGAATAAAGCCCCATGTAGCGGCGATAATAGGAATTGTGCCGGCTGCCGAAGCCTGTTGCACTCCTCCGGGGCAATGATCGATGAATGACAAATGAAATGAAATATTGGACAGTGTTGCTGGAATGATTGATGACAGGGAAAACCGGAGTATCCGGAGAAAAACCTGTCCCGCCTTCGTTTTTTCCAGCACGAATGTCACATGGAGTGACCGGGATTTGAACCACGGAACCCAGCTGTGAGAGGCCGGCGCGCTGCCGCCTGAGCAACGGAGGCTCCTTATAAGTACATTATGAACAGTAAAATCAATTGGTCTCACCTCCTTTTACACCCCACCGCCGTTAAGTTTATTTACCCCTCCCCACCTAAAAAAAATAAAAGAAGGCGTGTTTCTTTATGTTTAAAGGAGATTCCAAACACTAATGTTCACGTCTATTACCTTCAGTTCTGAGATAGAAGTATCCCCATAAAAATAATGCACTTTTTTCACTTCCTTTCACACTCCTCCCCCCCCCCCCACTAGGTGAATTTTCCGGCAAAAAATACCTGTTTCTTTAATAGTAAAGGATCTTCATAATACCAATTATCACGACTCTAACTTCTTCAGTTTTTGATTTATGTGACCTCATGAAAGGAATTCAACTCCTTTTCACTCCCGCCCCTCAAGATTGTTTCCCCCTCCCCCAAAACGCGTTTTTCTTTGTTTTTAAAGGAGATCCAAATACTTTCACGTCTGTAACAACTTTAGTTTTTATTAGATGTATGTATTCTCATACAATTAAATCAATTAATTTTTCAATTCTTTCACCCCCCCCCCTCTTCACTGGATGTTCCGAGAATACGTGTTTCGTTACTTTTAAAGCAGATTCCAAATATAAAATTTCACGTCTGTAACATCTTCATTTTTGAGATATCAGTAGCCTGATTGAAATAATTCGACACCATTTTCAGTCACTTTTAACCCCCTCCACCCAAGTGGTATTTCCGAAGTCGAAAATTACACGTTTTATTATTTTTAATAGAGATAAAAAATACCATTTTTCACTTCTGTAACATGTTAAGTTTTTTGAGATATACTGTAGAAATTCTCATTTTAAAATTTCACCTTTTTAGTTCCCGTTAAGTGGAGTTTCCAAAAACAAATCACCTATGTTTCTTAACATTTACAGGAGATTCGAAATACCCACTTTTTACGTCTGTAACATATTACGTTTCTCAGATAATCTGTAGATATAGTCTTTCAAAAAATTCACCCCAATTTGTCACTTCTGTTTAACCGCCATTAATTGGATTTTCCAAAATAAAAACAACGTGTTTCTTAATTTTTTAAAGGAGATCCCATATAAAAATTTTCAGTTCTGTAATATCTTCAGTTTCTGAGATATATGTATCCCCATTAAAGGCATTCAACCCATTATTCACCCTTTTACACTCCTCCTATTGGGATTTACAGAAAACAAAGAAATACGTGTTCCTTTATTTTTAAAGGAGATTCTAAATACCAATTTTTACATCTGTAAACTTTTAAAGTTTTAAGATGTAGACACACTCATTTTAAAAATTCTCCCCCCCCTTTCATCCCCCATTATTTGGATTTTGCAAAAACGAAAAAATACATATTTCTTTATTTTTAAAGTAGATCCCAAGTACCAATTTTCAGGTCTGTAATATCTTCAGGTTCTGAAATATAAGTAGCCTCATTAAAGGCATTCAACCACTTTTTCACCCTTTTCCACCCTTCCTATTAGTTTTTTCCGGAAACAAAATAATACATATTTATTTTTAAAGGAGATTCTAAATACCAATTTTTATATGTATAAACTTTAAAAGTTTTGAGATATAGATACTCATTTTAAAAATTCACCCCCCTTTCACTCCCCCCCATTAATTGGATTTTCGAGAAACAAAAAATACGTGTTTCTTTATTTTTAAAGGAGATCTCAAACATTAATTTTCCGGTCTGTAATATTTTCAGGTTCTGAAATATAAGTAGCCTCATTAAAGGCATTCAACCCATTTTTCACCCTTTTCCACCCTTCCTATTGGGATTTTACGAAAACAAAAAAATATGTTTCTTTATTTTTAAAGGAGATTCTAAATACCAATTTTTACATCTATAAACTTTAAAAGTTTTGAGATATAGATACACTCATTTTAAAAATTAACCCCCTTTTCCCTCCATTAATTAGATTTTCCAAAAACAAAAAAATAAATGTTTCTTTATTTTTAAAGGAGATCCCAAAGACCAATTTTCAGGTATGTAATATCTTCAGTTTCTGAGATATAAGTATCCTCCTATGAGGCATTCAACCATTTTTTCACCCTTTTCACCCCTCCTATTGGGATTTTCTGAAAACAAAAAATACGTGTTTCCTTATTTTTAAAGAAGATTCTAAATACCAATTTTTACATCTGTAAACTTTTAAAGTTTTGAGATATAGATACGCTCATTTTAAAATTTCACACCCCTTTTCACCCATTTAGCGACGGGATATCCAAAAATCCTCTCTTAGCAAGCATCTTCATCTTAATATGAATATATCCCAAATATTTCATTCCTTTAAGTCCAGTAGTTTTGGCTCGGCGATGATGAATCAGTCAGTCAGTCAGTCAGGACAAGTTATTTTATATATATTGTGACCGTTCACCATCATGCCATGGAGATGTTAGGAGGTCTGGCTAATTATATATGCCGTTTTCCGCAACATCCTGGGACATATAACGCAGTAGTTAGCATTCTGTATGCTTAACCGGGGTATGATCCGCGACGCGCCAGTCCGGAGGGAGCAGTTTCCCTACGCTGTGACGAGAAGAAGACAGCGCAGTATTGTTAATCTTGAAACCGCGCTCTCTTTCCGAGCGAGCGAGAAGAGATGATAACGCTACGCACGGAGATGGATGTTTTTGGAGACCGGGCCGAATTAAGGTGTGTTAACCGTTGAAAAATAAATGCCCACTATAAATTCAACACCGCATTCATTAGTACCACTTCACCATAATTTACGAAAAAGAGGAAGAAGAAAAATACTTCTATATGAAATAATTTTTCTAAATTTATAAATCAGGTCCTATTCGAACCAGTGTATTTTATGGTGACTGCCAATGCATATAAACACAATACTTTAAATATGGATCAGTAATGACGCCTATCATACAGTAGTACGCAGATCAAAGGCGACTACTGAAATCTGACAACATGTGGAAAAAAGTGGGAGATATTGCATGATGAAGCATGCCGCATGATTTTCCAAAAGGACGCTTTGGAAATTATGAATAACCAACTGATCGCTTTGGTTTCACAGATGTTCAGTAGAAAGTAGAGGTCATGAGCTTTAATTCGATTATTATCACGTTGTTCAAAAACTTCGATTACCGGACTGTCATTTCCAACAGGGGCATAATTCACCTCCCCCCTGACCATTTTGCCCGTAGGCTATAAATGCATCCAAGACCCAGACACTGTATCTCATTTTCATCCGTGTAGCTGCAGTGGTAACACGTTACTTAATTGTCGTCTGTATAGTGGCAGCCCAACATATCAGAAGCGGACTTGGATATCAGTTACTTGGATATCAGTGTACAAAGTGTTGTGCCATTGAAGAAACACATCAACGTGATGTAAATATATTTACGGAATAAGCCGTGTGGTACAAGTTAATGTACATAATTGCCGAATAGAAGCCTTAATTTGGCATTTCAACATCACAATCGTCGAAGATAGTTAATTATAACTTATGGTGCAATCACCAACGGAGGGCAAACGGTTCAGGTTATTTAGCGTGGTGAGACAGTTAATTAATATATGCAGGGGCTAATTATCACCACCCCTGAGCATTTAAGAACGAGTGACATTTACCAAAAATTAAATAACTGTTCTTGACAAAATTAATATTCGCATCCTCCAGGGACATTCGTTGTGATAGTCTGTGTGACGGTCATGGAATGAACAGTGATTTTACAACTTATCACTACTTGCGTTAATCTGTTTGAACTTAAGAGTGGATCTTGTTGCAAGTAGGCCCCCCTTTGAAAGTGCATAAAACAGTATTTGATAACCCATTCTCCATTTTTCTGTATGTTCGTGAGTGGTCGTCGAACCCAAGACTCGGAACCTACAAGAGTCGCGCCTGAGTGCCTGCAATCAGCTTTACAAGGATCGTCCCGAAATTCAACTGAGAAAACAGCAGTTCGAGTCATGGATCGTCGTATGAAGAAGAACCAAGGACTACTAGGAACAAGAATATTCATCATGTTCGTGTAAAGATCTAAGATGTACGCTAGATGATAGCAAGCCTTACTCACCAAGTGTTAAGTACATACTTTAATATACCCTAAACACGAGAGATGCATGCCAGTAATAATAATATTTGTAAATATTATAATGTCATAATTAAATATTAAATATGTAGAGAACATTATGTGCGTATGACTGGGAAAGATTTATTATTGTTAGTTAGGATCATCAAGTGATTTTTAAGATAATCATTGATATTTAACAAAATTCATTTGCATGAATTATTATATAGACTTCTAAGTTCTTAGCTTATATGAACTATCTTTGGGAAGAACGGCAAGTTAACTAGATTTATATTTCTTCGTCTGGTAAAGATCTTCAGAGTAGTTTGGATATAAATGATACTTTGAGATTCGGGTATTTGTAATCCCGGATAATATTAGATAATCATTGGAGTTGATCCAAACCGAGGTGTAATTAATTTATAATTATATATGAAATTGTGAGAATAAAATAACTTGAAATAATGGGGTTTCTCTGTGAATAAATGAACGGATTGAGATACGATGCCAAGACATGAGAGGGCGAAGCTGTAACATGTTTTGTTGTTGGAGTGATAAGGAAGAATAAATAATTATAGCTGTTGTGAGATATTGAATTGGGCTGAATATATAGCCAAATGATGAATAATAAGAAATAATGGCTTTCAAGTGAGTGCATACTTGACAATGAGCCGAGATGATATGTAAGAGAAATGAAAGGGAGAGTGACGGACGATTTATGGTATCCACAACCCAGGACTAGTCACAGCTGTTATTGTGATGAACAGGTATATGCTGGTCGACCGTAGGCCGAGCAAACTTTGCAGTCTCTAGCAAAGCGATGTTAACGGGCCAAGCTCTTTTCATTTACCAAAGTAATCTCAATCCCATTCTAATTATACGTTGTAACACGGATAATTTCCGGATTTTGTGAAGGATAGATCCCTTCTCGTGCTAAGCATTAATTTAGCCTCTGATTGGAGTCCAAAAATTTTTACCTTGGAAGCCGAAGCCTGTTGGTTCGAATGATGTTGGAGCGAAGATTTAACCAGATATTATGGCTTGGGTAAGCCATATCTTCAAGATGTGTTGTGTAAATATATTTGATATTTTTATATATATGTTTCTGTGTGTTTTATTATTTCCCAAAATGATATGGTGATGGGTTTGATTCCAGCTTTGACTGATTTTCTTTAATATATAATTTGTGAGGTAAACCCAGGATACGCACATATATGTTCAACGTGTATGTTCATCGTAAGTGTTCAATGTAAATATACATTTGTCGTGGTCAAATGGATCACATGTTCGATACTCGGCAATGGAATCTCGTGCGTATATCACATGTGCTTATATTGTGTTATAATTTCTTTTCTTTTCTCCAAATCATGACCGGTAGACAAAGGACACTATTTAATGTCCATTTATGACTAACACATGAAGGATACCTGGCTTTCACCCAGGAGGCTCGAGTTCGATCCTCGGTACCGGAACCATATTTAATATCCATTTGTGACGAGAGTTTAACAAAGAAATTCAATATCCATTTTTTTAATATCATGTATCAGTGTATGTTGATCGAATGAATTGGTGTACATCAAGAATTAATTATGCCAAGACAATTTCAAGAAAAGAAGGCATATAAGGCATATAATTGTATCAGTTTAATTGTTTCTTTTACTCCTATGTTGAGATACAACATTATTTGTGTGGTTCATATCAGTATAATAAATATGTTTAGAATATATACTTGAACGGAGATTCTTCTCATTTAGCAATATTAGCATATTCCTCTCATATTATAGAATCCTACTTTCATTATTTTAGATAGTGCCTATTTTATTTCTTTATCGGACATTCCATTACCCATATTGCTCTACGAATTCAGCCGGTTATCTTATGAAAGTAGGGAGGATGAGATTTCAAGACTGGTAAGTGACTTCTGGCGGTTTTCATCGAAATGTTCCATCTGTACATCTGTTTGTAAAACCAAATTAAGTAATATTGCCCTGATATACCTAATGTAAGCCTCATTTTTGTTGCCCAATTTATGGGGCCAGTTTCATTTTGTCGCCCGATATGCTCAGAGCTGGTTCATACTTAGTTTTGGTGCGACGATAGAAGCCCTAACGGTTGCAATATATATAGATTATTTGTCCAGTTCGGTATAAGAAGCAGGAGCCAACAAGGCTTCCTCCCTGGAAAATCTTTACTACACTTAACAACAGTAATTGATGAGTGCCAACATACCCTGGACCAATCTAATATCTCCCAAGTGGACTGCGTAATTCTCGGCTTTGATCAGGTACCTCATCAACAATTGTTGTTAAAAGTTAACAAGTACGGCAATCAAGACAAACTGCTGGCATGGTTTCGATCATTCCCGGTAGGTCGGACGCAGTGTGTTGTTGTTTGGTGGAGCCAGGTCAGACAAAACTTTAGTCACCTCGTGTGTGATCCAAGGTAGTGTGAAAGGGCCATTTCTGTATACGATCTTTTGCTGGATCTGCCAGGTTGTGTAACGTCTACTATGGCACCGTACGTTGATGACTCCGTCGTTTAAAGAGCCATTCGCAATGAGAAGGACGTAAATAGGTTGCAGTCAGATCTTGATAATGTGGCTCTGTGCTAAAAATAAATAGAATATCCATAAATGTACAGAAATGTAAATATATCCGTTTAACTAGAGCAAGATTACCGTTACAACACCAAATTTCTTTGTGAGGCAAAAACCTGATCCGTTGAACCTCAATAAAATTGCTTGGCATTCACATTTGCAGCAATTTAAAATGGAACAAGTACGTTGAGGAAATAAGGTGCAAAGCATACAGAGTCTTGGGATTCATCCGCAGATCTCTACTGGGAACCAGAAAGAAAGCAGTTCAGACGGTGTATTTGGCATAAGTACTGCCAATAATGTTATGCGGGCTTCCTTCCTGGCACTCCTCTACAGTGGAGTACATGACGAAACTAGAGGGAGTTCAACGGCGAGCAGAACGACTAAATCCTAATAACGGTCATTTCAATACAACAGCTCACTGCCCCCTAAACAGCTCTCTGTAAACAAATAGATATTGCTTTTCTGAAAAAATCCCTCGCAGGTAACATTCATATAAACCCGTTCAACCGCTTACAGCTGAACTACTGTTCTGCTCAAAGAGGTTGAGGTGTGCCCCTTTCCCTACATTTGTAAGAACAGCATCATATCAGACCATTATTCGTTCTGCTCGGCTGTGGAACGAACTCTTACCACAGTCAAAAGTTTTGTAAATAGGTAAAAATAATGTGCATATAACGGAACCTTCTGTACGTAACATAATTTTCTACTGTGTGAAGGTTCAGTATGCGTGGGAGGACGGATGAAAGTTTATGTGATCCCGAGTGAGTGAGACTGTATGTGGGTATTAGGGTGTCGCTTATTTTCATTCGAATATCTCTAAAACATGTCTTTACAAAATTTTGTTGAGATAGGAGCATTCTAACCCGTGCCAACTTGAGCGCGAAGTCGCATGAAGAACAAGTCCGGACTTGCGACCCAGCGCTGAATCAGCCCTAGCAGAAGGACCGTCTTGTTGGCGCAGGAAGGGCCTGCACCGTGAGAAGTTTAGCCCGTCAGCCTATTGAGGCTTTGAGTGCTATTTCTGGAGAAATTTGGAGTCTAGACTAGATTATTTTGGATTTTGTGGCCGAGTTTAGTGAAATAGGGACTGGTCAGGATATGACCTAGTGGTCCGGCCTGAGACTATAGGTACGTGTATTGTTATCCATCCTGTCACACGTAATGTCACATCAATAACGTAGTGCAAGGGATCGTGTGTTTTTAATAGGAGATGCAAAACACCAAATTTGGACACAAATTACAATCAAATAGACAAGTGTTTTTAGTTTTATTTTATAACATACGGGAGGTAAAATTAACTTTCAGTTTAATTCCAAATCTTGTGGTTCGTGAGTGCATGATATTTTGGGAGAAAGCAAAAATTCCGACAATAGCCAATCAGCATTGTTCACAATAACTTATTAACTTGTTTTCGGAGTGGCGAAACTCGAATGAAACGCAAACAAGGAAAAACCGCAAACAATGTGAAGGTATTTTTAAGCATCGTAAGCAGCAGTTTAGAAATAATTTGGACAATCTATTTGATAATGCACATACAAACGTTCTACAAATAAAAGTAGAAGAAGACCTTTCCGTGGTTTCCCACTTCTCCTCCAGGCAAATGGTACGTAAGTTAAGGCCAAGACCGCTTCCTTCCTTCTTCCTTGTCTATTCCCTCCAATCTTCCCATCCCCCAACAAGGCCCCTGTTCAGCATAGCATGTGAGGCTGTTTGGGCTAGGTATTGGTCCTCCTTCCCATTTGTATCCCCTGAACCAAAGTCTCACGCTCTAGGACTCTGCCCTTGAGGCTGTAGAGGTGGAATCCCTCGCTGAGTCCGAGGAAGAAACCAACCCTGGAGGGTAAACGGATTAAGAAAGAAAGAGAAAGAAAAAATGATTTTGAAATATTTGACCACACTGACTTCCGGTTCACAACAATGCTTTCACAAGTAATATATTCTTGTACTATCCACTGCACAGCTCCTGATTTTTAAGAAATAATAATCTCGTAATTTACTTGGAAGGGCACAAAATATGGGCATAATGATCTGCTGGATGTAGTGCTAGCACTTTGCCATCGAAAAACCTTGAAAATCTTGTTCCTTGCACTCGTTACAATTTTCAGATGTTGTTCTCGTTTAAGGAGACCTTGTAGCCTAAAGGGGACAAATTTGGGATATTTATTTTATCATTTAGTTTAATTATGCGCACTTTTCTGAATAAATATTAGTTTGTATCATGAAGGTCGGACTGTTAGTTTTTGAAATATAAATTAGTTTGTGCCATAGTGCACAATGGATGCTACGCCCCGTTTATACATGCCGAAACTAAAAGACATACATCTCTGTAAAGCGGTGTCACAGGAACATACTTCTCATAAAGGTAATATTTAAATACGTCTATTGGCAGTACTATATGTGCAGTTCCCTTGTTTATTTTCTGGATATAGAGTGTGGGCGGGAAGACATGTCATTTCTCAGCTTGTTTGTAATTTGTGTGCATGTGTTGAATTGTGTTAAAATATAGATCTTACAATGCCTACGATAAAGATGGTCTCCCCCAAACCTAAATTAGAGGTAATCAGTACATCTCTAACACAAGTCAGTGTAGTGAGTCTAAAAGAACTATTACTGAAATAAGAAACACTAAGTGCAAAAGTGAACCTAACCCCCAAAGACAAACCAAGTGCTTCCAAGAAAATGTTGATCCACATATACGTAGTGCAGATTCCGATAAAATGAAAAGGAAGGAAGCACCTACTGTATGACCACAAACTTTCCTTACTTGGTCCAGTAATGGAGGCAATAAAGTCTATTTACAGGGAACCAAGCAAGTCGGATCTCCTAAAATAATGCTTGTATGGTGCCACACAGAATCCAAATGAATGTTTCAATTCTGTAATATGGACAAGGTTACCAAAATCTGTGTATATGGGATTGGAAACAATGAAATTTGGCGTATATGATGCAGCTTTGTGCTGCTTTGTGCTTCAGTGAAGAAGTATTGTACCGGTAACGGCGGTACGAAAGTAAGTCCCCGTAATGAAAATTCAAAACTTACGCGTTACGCTCCGGCCCGGCAGCGAAAGACTGACTGACCAGCGAGCAACAGCTGTGTGCGTGTGACGTAGACTGAGTGACGTCACACGCCTGCCACACCGCAACACACAGAGCCTAGACTGGTGTGGAATGTTCCTCGAGCGTCTATGGATAATAACTTTCCCCATAATAATAATTAGACAAATTTAATCATATTGTCGTGCAGCCAGATCCTTTATCTAAGTTCCTGCAAAGTTTCACATAAATCCGACATAAGACAACGAAGTTATGGAACGAGATGTGAAGGCACGGATCAGATATAAATACAGTACTGTTTCGCTTAGCAGAGCAGTGTGTGGCCAGAGTGTGTATGTGCACGCTAGGCAGTGGAGTTCATACAGTCGGTCCGCGAGGACCGTGATCTAGCGTAAAGCGGCTATCAATCTTCGAGTCCGGGGACTTTAACCCAATCGCGTCGAATATGGACTTGTATGGATTTCTTTATACTTTGAGTGATAAACTTTTACTCCGACGGGACGTGATATAAATTGTGCTTCGTCTGAACATTATCAAGTGACTGTTTATTCTACACGAGTGTCTAAGACTTTCGAATGTTTTCGAGTGCTCGTAATTTGAAGTTTAATGTTATGGACAGGACTTAGAACAGTTTGCTCCTTACAGAGTACTAAATACTTCAAGTTTATGAGACTGTGTTTTAATCCAGATTTACTCGATTGCAAGCATGACTACGTCACTAATTTACCATTTCATGAACTGTGTAAATATTTGTAGGTCATGAACTTTAAACTGTGCATGTGTGAACTGTGCATTCCAATTCTACCAAACAGCACATTTCAATTCTACGAACATTCAGTTGTGCGTTTCGATTTTACGAACAGTCGAACCGAGGACTGTCAACACATGATTAATTTCGTCTTTTAATTTCATTTTATTATCAATACGTGAATGAGTTCGAATTCACGAGTGAAACATCTTTATTTTCTAATCCAATTAAATTACGTTGAACAGTGCTTCAAACTAAGAACTAAGTCGTGCGGCATTACTTTACATTATGCCAAGTGCCACAAACTTCAAGTGACTCTGTTAAAATTCGACGATAAGTTTCGAGTGGAATTTTATTTTATGAGTATTAAATTTATATGCTCATTCGAGTTTAGTGGCCTTCTTTTCATTTAACACGGGACAAAATTTAGTGACATTTCACCGTGTGATAAACTTTCAAAGATACATTTTTTCGTGTTTGAACCTTGTGAAAACTATTGATAAACTTTCCTCTCATCTATGCAGAAGCAGTCTTTGCATTAACTCGCCCCAAGGCTTAACGATGTTCATTCACGTTCATCGTTCACGAGGACTACCTCAACGCCCTTCATTAGCACCGTATGGATCTTCAAGACGTCGAATGGATCTTCTAGAACTTCCATCGGGGGAGGAATGGTGGTTCACTGGTATGGGAAAAGGAGGAGCTACCGGAATCCAAGGACATCGCCAGCCCTAGGACGAGGAACATTTTTTACTGTATCTGCTGTACAGAGGTGACATGACTTTGAATTTATTAATAAACTCATAGGAAAAATTTTAAGATTTATTTCTAAACAAACCCTCTCCCTGTGTACGCACTTCAACGAATGGTACACGCCTGCGTCTCATGTCTACCGAAGTACCACATTTACTGTTACAGTATCTGGCATGAAGAAAGTGCTAAGGCTGTTAGGTATTGAACTGAATGTCAACACACACTCAACCCTCAATGATATAGTCCACCAGCGAGTGATCGAGGCTGAAAAGCGAACCAACGTTACCTTGCAAGATGCCGGAGAGCACCAGAGGGACACTAAAAGGAAGACGGAAGAAACCAATAAATGCAGATGATCCAGATATGGGGCATGATTGTTCTAATTATGAAGGAAATATAATATTTTCCTGTGTACAACTTTTAAACTGAAATTACCAGAAATGTGATATTTTCAGTTCTAGGTAGTACATATTTCTTAAAAATTAAGAGAGCTATAACCATGAAACTTACTAAACATACTTTCCGTACCAAAATAAGGAAAGTGATGCAAATTTGGCTCAATATGTTGTGTAGAAGTTTAAATACCTGCGTGAAGAGCATTGAACATTTTGATTTTTTGGGAAGAAGTACATCACCTAATTTTTTATTTCATTTATCACACCTCATTAGTGCAAATATAGTAAATATGCATGGCATTGTTTAACATGAGATACCCTACATCCATGAATTTTTTAAAGTCAATGTAATGGTTATTTTGTCTACAGGGTGTACCTAAAAATGTTAACTGTTAGCATTGAATTAAATGGGACATTCGTTACCTACAAGGTCCCCTTAATGCGCTGTTGTACGATGAATTTCTTTTCCGTCCACCCTTTAATACTCCACAATTTATAAAATAACATACGCCCATCTGCGTTAAACAGGTGCCCAACCTGAGCAGTTCACACGGTTGAGGCCCTGGCCTTCCATACCCAACTTAGCAGATTCGATCCTGGCTCCATCCGGTGGTATTTGGAAGTGCTCAAATACATCAGCCTCGTGTCGCTAGATTTACTGGCACGTAAAATAACTCCTGGGGGACTAAATTCCGGTACCTCGGCGTCTCCGAAAACCGTAAAAGTAGTTACTGGGACGCAAAGCTAATAACATGGTTATCATTACCGTAATCACCTCCTTTCCGAATTCCTTCACCAGCTGATTTAAAAATACACTTTGTGATGGTTTCATTTTTGGCATTTTTCTTTCACGGAACTATTTGGGAGGATAATTGTGTACTGATGTGGCTACGTCTAACTGTTCTTTCCAGTCCGTTCTTGTTTCGAATTGTGCTTTTCACTGACGTACGCTGGGACGAATAACTGGCTGTAGAAACGGGCTCGACGGCTGTTGCATTCCTTGCGCTCGAGACACGTTAGGAAATACTTTGCCCCAATCATAAGTAACGGTGCTAAGAAGCTCGCCCCCTTCGAAATGGGCCCCTCGTTTCCTTATAAGGTACGTTGCAAGTTTATTTCGTAGTACAAGGTTGTCTATTATTACACTGAACTGCAACGACGATAGTAATCATAATAATATTACTAATTATTTACTAATAATAATAATTTGCACAATTTATCTTTCAAATCTGAAGGAATTAAAATAATTTACTTATATGGTACGAACACACATACACTAACACACACGTGCGCAAGAAATGCACATTCCAATTATAGTAACCAAAACACTCTGACCGTCACAATACTAAGAAATAATCTCGTTCCTAGGATCAAACAACCGTGCACCGTAGGCCTACTTAGCTACACTGACTGCCGAGAGTTATAAACAGGCTCAAAACTCCAGTATTTAAAGTTTAGATAGCTTTGTTACCGCATTTTCGCTGACTACTTGGTTCTCAGAAGTGGTTGATTACTTCAAAAGCCTTGTTCATGGTCGTGAGTGTCAGCAAGGGATGGTTATTAATGGAACAGGTTGGGAAACCCACATTCCTTCAGAAAAAAATTACCGTACTCGTATTGACGAAAGAATCTCTGCAATACGACGGCCTAAGTTTGGATGAACCCTTTGTAATACAAATACTACTGTGTTGTGTGCTGTAGCTGTAGGATGAAGTTGACATTTTTTATGAAGCATCGAGTGACATCGTGCTCAGGATCAACAGCAAGGATAGAATAGTGCTAATAGGCGATTTCAATGCGAGAGTTGGGAATAGAATTGAAGGATACGAAAGGGTGATTGGTAAATGTGGGGAAGATATGGAAGCTAATGGGAATGGAAAGCGTTTGCTTTACTTCTGTGCTAGTATGGGTTTAGCAGTTACGAAGACATTCTTCAAGCATAAGGCT
The DNA here is from genome assembly GCF_040414725.1 of Anabrus simplex. Lineage (NCBI taxonomy): Eukaryota > Metazoa > Arthropoda > Insecta > Orthoptera > Tettigoniidae > Anabrus > Anabrus simplex. Next base: position 301,444,073 of record NC_090271.1, on the reverse strand, counting down.
ATTCACCGCTACACATGGGAGGCTAGGGGTACCAGATCCATAATAGACTATATCTTAACCGACTTCGAATTCAGGAAATCTATTAGGAATGTACGAGTTTTCCAGGGATTTTTCATCTGTCTGTAAACGAATAAGTGTAGAAAATCTACAGGACGAGGAAATTAGACGGAAGTAAATGGATATGATTAGTGAGAAGTTTCGAACAGTAGACAGTAAGCAGATTCAGGATATAGAAAGAGAAGTGGTGTCATACAGGGATGCTGTAGTAGAAACAGCAAGGGAATGCCTAGCAACAACTGTTTGCAAAGATGGGAAAAGGCGAACGTCTTGGTGGAATGATGAAGTGAGAGCAGCTTGTAAACGTAAAAAGAAGGCTTATCAGAAATGGCTCCAAACAAGGGCCGAGGCAGACAGGGATTGGTACGTAGATGAAAGAAACAGAGCGAAACATATAGTTATCGAATCCAAAAAGAAGTCTTGGGAAGAGTTTGATAATAACCTTGAAAGGCTAGGTCAAGTAGCAGGGAAACCTTTCTGGACAGTAATAAAGAATCTTAGAAAGGGAGGGAAGAAGGAAATGGACAGTGTTTTGAGTAATTCAGGTGAACTCATAATAGATCCTAGGGAATCACTGGAGAGGTGGAGGGAATATTTTGAACATTTTCTCAACGTAAAAGGAAATCTTCCTGATGGTGTTGTGAACAGCCAAGGTCATGGGAAGGAGGAAAGTGTTGTTGGTGAAATTACGCTTTATGACAATGGAGTTTATTTACCATCCTTTCCACTTCCTCAGGTCTAAATATTTCATCTCTGAAATGGTTAAGTATAGTGGGAAGGCAGGGATGAAATGGCTTCATAGAGTAGTAAGATTAGCATGGAGTATTGGTAAGGTACCTTCAGATTGGACAAAAGCAGTAATTTCACCTGTCTATAAGCAAGGGAACAGGAAGGATTGCAACAACTATCGAGGTATCTCACTGATTAGTATACCATGCAAAGTATACACTGGCATCTTGGAAGGGAGGGTGTGATCAGTAGTTGAGAGGTAGTTGGATGAAAACTAGTGTGGTTTCAGACCACAGAGGGATGTCAGGGTCAGAATTTTAGTATGCGCCAGGTGGCTGAACAATGCTACGAGAGGAGTAGGCAGTTGTGTTTATGTTTCATAGATCTAGAGAAAGCATATGACAGGGTACCGAGGGAAAAGATGTTCGCCATACTGGAGGACTATGGAATTAAAAGTAGATTATTAAAATCAATCAAAGGCATTTATGTTGACAATTGGGCTTCAGTGAGAATTGATGGTAGAATGAGTTCTTGGTTCACGGTACTTACAGGGGTTAGACAAGGCTGTAATTTTCGGTGGTGGGGTCATGTGAGGCGAATGGAGGAGGACAGGTTACCTAGAAGAATAATGGACTCTGTTGTGGAGGGTTAGGGAAGTAGAGGGAGACCAAGACGACGATGGATAGACTCAGTTTCTAACGTTCTAAAGAGGTATAGAACTAAATGAGGCCTCAGCACTAGTTGCAAATAGAAGATTGTGGCGACGTTTAATAAATTCACAGAGGCTTGCAGACTGAACGCTGAAAGGCATAACAGTCTATAATGATAATGTAAGTATGTATGTATGTATGTATGTATGTATGTATGTATGTATGTATGTATGTATAATATAATATTAATAATATTTAAGCTGGGCTGAGTGGCTCAGACGGTTGAGGCGCTGGCCTTCTGATCCCAACTTGGAAGGTTCGATTCTCGCTCAGTCCGGTGGTATTTGAAGGTTCTCACATACGTGAGCCTTGTGTTTCGGTAGATTTACCTGTACATAAACCCTGCGGGACAAAATTCCGGCACTTCGGCGACTACGAAAACCGTCAGATAATAGTTAGTGGGACGTAAAAACAATAACATTAATTATTAATAATATTATTAAGATAGCATGGACATATTGACATCGTAAGTTTTCCAGTATATCGTTGCTTTCATACCTTCTTAATATAATGCTCACTTTATGGAAAACAGAGCAGGCACTGACATTTTAATCTCATATGAAGAGCACTTTATGACTTTCTTGGCTATATTAGCCTTCCTCTCCCATTTTACAGCTATAGGATATTAGCATAGAGAATGTTCTGGCGTCGACTTAGACCACGTTTTCCTTCACGACATTAATTGCCCCTAACTTATTCTTCTCCAAGTTAATGGAGAGTCTGCTCCGTGTGGTAGACCCTGAAGATTGTTTCAACCCCCATGAGTTTAGTATCTCACAGTGAAGAAGGAGAGGGCCCCGTACTGTGTTACTTTAAAATGATACAACTTGTCCGCAGTGTTTAAAACCTGAGTCAGGGACTCTTCTCTTCAATGTCGTTCCTGCAGAAATACAGTAATACGATCCGTGTGTCACTTCTGAGCGAGTAGGTCATCCGAAGAAACATATACCTTGGAATATCAATGTTCACTTTCGTCACACGTCTGTAACTTCTTGTTCTAAACACTTATTTATTAAAGCTACGGAAAAGAGTACGACGTACCGAGAGAGATGTGTGTTGTCAGCCAACTTCGTACACTCGAAGAATTGATTTGATTTAAACAATGTCAACGAGACTTCACCTCCAAGAGTAAAGTTTCTTAAAATCTCAACTTTTGTAAGCTTTTAATTAGTTTTGGTTAGTTTTTAGCTGCGGTGGCAGGGGGCTCCGTTGGGAGGAAGTTGGAACTTTAAACTTTCCTCTTCTTCATTCTCCGCCGAGTTAAGAGCTACATAAAGCTTTTCAGGAGCTTTTAACTACAATATACAAAAGAAGAAACGCTGGACTTAAGGCATTTATGAATATGCTATAAACATTTTGAAATAAGATATGGTAATGCTGGGTGTGCACATTTCTCTGCAACCGTAGCAAGAATGGCGAACTTCTTCCATTCTTAATGAACTGATTTGCATTTAATGAATAAATCCTAATGTACACTTGTTAATCGGTAGACAGTAATAATAATAATAATAATAATAATAATAATAATAATAATAATAATAATAATAATAATAATAATAATAATAATAATAATAATAATAATAATAATAATAATAATAATAAGAAGAAGAAGAAGAAGAAGAAGAAGAATAGTCTTCATAATTAAATCTGACTCGGTGGATCAGTGGTAGTGTTGCGGACTCTTGATCCGAAGTTCGTGAGTTCGATCCCGATTTTTCAAGGGCGGTCATAAGTGTACTCTTCGTCATTGTTGTTGGTATGTTAACCCTGGATGAGTCATGTGGGATGCAGCCTCACCCTAGAGCATTTTTATTTTGGAGTGATACGAATTTGGTAACTTTGAATTTTGTCATCTTCCCTGACTTTGTCTTTCTGGCAGGTAGTCAGTGCCACTGTGACCTTTGGCCTGCGTGTTTATCAGTTGTCTGGACACTGGCCTTAGGGCAATTTCTCACCCACCTTACTCAAGTGATAACTTTTTCTTTTGCAAGTTCACTGAACTGTTTATTATCACTTCTGGACTGTATGTATGTATTGCGCATGTTTAACCATTTAGGATTAAATTGTGTACTTGTTTTTCGTGATATAATTGCGTAATTGTGTAATACAACAAGGCAGTGATGACAAAATTTTGCAAAAAGAAAGACTCTGATGAATGGAGCCATAACCTAACAACAACTCAAAGTTCCCCCTACAAGAAATCGCCGTCTCCATGCCGTTGCCCATCTCCCATGACGAGGATGAGGGGTTGCCCATATAAGAGACGATCCCATAATAATAATAATAATAATAATAATAATAATAATAATAATAATAATAATAATAATAATAATAATTGTACCGGGAGGTACACTTCAACCCCGAACATTCAAAAGAAGCGCCTTAAAGAACGCTACCTATTAAGCAAACGTGACATTGCTACTGTATGAAGTTGGGACATTGACCTGAAGAGGTCACCATTGAAGTATTGAGTAATTGTGTTATTGTGAAATTGTCTAAACTGACTGGACTTATTTTATTTATGTTTATTTACTTCAAGAACTTTAAACTTTCCTCCATAGATGTCATCACCAAAAAACTGAGGCAATGCACTCTGGTGCAAGGTAAAAGAATTAATGAATTAAGGAAGTTTTGGGTTATTTTTTAATATTTCATTTATTTTGTTATTTCAATGTTTGCAACACTTCTTTATCATTCTGCCAGTTTTTGAATCTGGCCAGTAAGGAATTTTCTGTAACTATTTTTCAACCATTCACACATTTCTTGTTCATTTTGAAGTTGCCAATAAAAATGAGAGGGCCTGTCCAGACTTTGTCCAGAACCGTCTCGAACCCTCTCCTTGGGTATATAAGCTGCAGCTTTTCTGGCTACCTTGTCTTTGGGTCGCCGTATTTCTGAGAAAGTGTGTGTTAAGACAGCAGGCGGGGCACCTCATTCTTCGCCAGGCAGTCCATCAGCCAAGGTAATGATCACCAGTCTTATTTTTCTGTAGCTACCTTCGCAGACTTACACGAGGGGAAGGTTCAAATTTCTAATTATGTAACCTCCTGTTTTCTAAAATGTAAACCTTCTTTCGGCTAATGTAAAATTTCATAAATTCTTTAAACTGTAAATCGGGGATAGAGAGTGCGTTACCCTCTTGAGTTCCCCTTCAATTTAATTTGAGGTGACTATGACTTTGTAACCTTTTTCTTTTCTGTAAAATGTTAGATTAATCTCCATTCTAGTCACCTCAGTAGCTTGGTATTAGCCTCTGCATCATCGGGCCGAGAGCCCAATTAGGTTTTTTTTAAATTTTCTAGGAGTGCAAGTGTACGCCTCCATTCATTTTGTGTTCGGGCAAGTAATTTAACCTGTTCTTCTTTCCACGAAGCCCCAGTAGTTTGGGTAATTGATACACCTGTGTAAAAATTTTAAATTGTAAATTGTGCCTAGAGAGGCCAGAGATGGTAAGGTTTTGTGTAATGTTGGCTTAAGCGGGCTGTAAGAAATTGGTTAAAATGGGAGAGCATGTAAGTTCTTTTCTGTGATTTCTAAACTCAACTGTGATATTGAGGGGTGCCTTTTGAAGGCTGTAAATTTGTTGGAGCAAAGTGCTCTTGTTTTGGGAGATTTCTCCTTATCTATGTAAACACTAATTGGCGATATTGTAAAGTGGAAATTAGAGGCTTGAAGTCCAAACCTGTTAAATTCTCTAATCTTGGCTTTTCCAATTCTTGTTTCAAGATTGCTATTTGTACCCGTCACTTTATTATTTCACCGAGTGAAAAGTTGTTAAGTTTGTTTTTTGAAAAGAAATATAACCTACGCTAAAGTTTGAATTTAATTTTTGATATCGTAGATAGACCCATTCCACCCAGCACCTTCTTTCACCTCTTTCTGCAATCCACAAAAAACACTTTAATAATAATAATAATAATAATAATAATAATAATAATAATAATAATAATAATAATAATAATAATAATAATAATAATAATAATAATTTCGTCATCCCACATATCGTAGGTTCGGTGTTCCTAACGATCCTTCTCAACTCCCTTCTGTGCTTCGAAAGGCCTATCCACAGGTCTTTCTAGAATGCAACGGCCTCTAGGTTTCGCCGCAGAGCATTCCCTCATCTCACCCTCGGCCTATCTGGAACCCGACGTTTTTCTTCGTTAAGCCATAATGACAGGTACTTTCTTCTTGGATTCTCATTAAGTGGCCTCCCAATGTCAGCCTAGATCTTGTAATCTCCTCACTGTGAAGCCATTTTCTTATCAATTTCAACCTATCTGACTTCTTCTGACGCTATTTTCAGGAACCTGGATTTTTTTTTTTTAATACAAATTGTGTTTTACGTTGCACCGACATAGATAAGTATTATGGTTGACGAAGGGATAGGAGAGGGATATGATTGGGAAGGAAGCAGCTGTGACCTTAATTAAGGTCCAGCCCCAGCATTTGCCTGCTGTGAAAATAGGAAACCACGGAAAACCATATTCAGGTCTGACGACAGTGTGTTTCGAACCCACTATCTGTCGGATGCAAGTTTTCAGCTGTGCGCCCCTAACTGTGTGGCCAGCTCACCCGGTAATAGATTTTCCTCCCATGAGAATTCGTGAAGCGTAACTTACTGCTTCCAGCCCATACTTGAGGTGAGACCTAACAGAGGCTTCATGCATTCCAGACATACGTATTACTCCTAGCCATGCGCTGGTTCCTTTGTACCGTCCGTACTAATTTCACTCCAAGATAGTTGGAATTGTTAAATCTCCAGGCAGGAGAACCACATTTGGAGGTCGCACAGTTCACTTTTAAATAAGGTAAAAAGTGCTTCAAAAGTACAGTTTAAAGATAAATTTAGCTGTCTAAAAATTATACGAAAGGTGACGATTGAGAAACTGTTAAGGAGGTTCCCTTTCTGGTAAGCGAAAAATTCTCGGTTTATACAGCCGATCTGTTTGACTGTTTTCTTTTCACCTCATCAACCCGAACAATCCATCAATCAACTACCACTGATCTACAGTTAGAGCTGTTCACCAGCTGGCAGTTGTTTACTTAGTATTTTCTTAAATAATTTCAAAGATGTTCGAAGGTCTCACTTGGTAAATTATTACAATCCCTAATTTCTCTTCCTATAAACAAATTTTTGCCCCAGTTTATCCTCTTGAATTCTAACTTTACCCTCACTTACAATAAAGTCAAGATATTGTTAATAATAAGGTCAAAAATGGTTCAAAAATTCAGTCCTGAAAAAGTGTTTGGAGACAACGGACTAAACTTCGGCACTGTAGATAAGTGCAGAAGTTTTTCATTATGTTAATACGGTGATGTTGAATACTTATTTGTTAATACTTGCTCATATTATCACTTAAATCTCTATCACTGACAATTTTACGCTACGTACACAATATTGTACATATATACGCATAATTCAAGTGATTTCATAGAATCGAAGGATATTCCTGTAGAACAAAACATGTCATTCTTTGTATAATAGTGTGCGTGTTTTATTACAGGTACATCAAACACTCGATTATCCGAGCTAATCACCGGACAAATTCGCACGGATAACTACAAATACGGATAATACGATTTTGTGCATTTTAATGCATAACGAAACTTAAAATAATATAGAACACACAATTCTGTTTGAAAATGCTATATGTCAAACAATCAACACATTCAATAACTACTTTTATCAATAAAGTAGGCCAATTTAAAAATTACGTCTATTGTTGGTAAAACACTCTTGACTTCAAAAAGTAAATTCTCAGAGTTTCTGTTTGTTATTTTTAAAGTCTCTAACACCAATCCCATACTCATTCGCTAATTTCTTTACTGATTCTCTTTTTTGGAACTTTTCTATTAATTCAAGCTTTTGTTTTTAAAGTTCTTTAGCTCCGTGCCATGACTGCTATCACAGAACCCCAGTAACTGCTATACAGTACGTTGTTTAGTTTTCGAACAAAGCACGATTGCAGTCGAGAGCGCGCTCGAATTTCACGCGCTCAGTCCACACGCATTCAAAATGCCGTGACAAAATGAAGTAAATAAAGTAAAAATTATAATACAATAAACCTAGGCGGTGAACGGATAACCCGCAAAGCGGATAATATTTACCCGGATAATCGGGAGTTTGTTGTATGTTTATAGTGTTATAATTTATTTGAAATTTTTGCGTGTTTGACAGACTGGAACGTTTTATGTTAAATAACTTGAAGCTAGGTCGTCATCAGCATACATCATTTTCCGAGGACTCTCCACTTGCTTAGTCGTCCAGCTGATGTACTGAATGACCAAGTAAAAAACAAACAAAAAACTGAAAATTTGTTATTTCGTGCAAGCAGTTTGACGCCATTCAAGCTACCCATGTATCAGTTTCGATGTTCCATTGTACTGTTTCAGGTGGGTTTTGATTAATTTTGTCGGATAAACACAGAAAATGGTAACAACATTGTACGACGTGGACTGTCTCGGAATTGAATGCTTTCCACTCGTCCTGAATCCAGTTATATCAACTGATTTTGAGCCCAAGACCTTAGGATCCAAAGTCCGGGAGTATGCCACTGATCTAGAAAGGTAGCCACCAATCATTGAAATGATATAAATTAGTAACATTAGGAAAAAGAAAACTGTAGTCATGCACTGTAGAAAAGAGAAAAAGAGAAGCCAAGTGAACATAGACGGGGAACGGCTTGAGAACGTAGAACAGTTCACATATCTGGGTAGTATTATAAGTGAAAGTAATGAAATCAACCCTGAAATGAATAAGAGACTAAGTAAAGGTACAACATTTTATCATCAAGTCAGAGAGCTTTCATAGGATGATAAAGTATCCAAGAGAACGAAATCAACATTATATAAACAGTATTTAATTCCATTTGTAACATACGGACTAGAAACGTTGGTAACTAATAAGAGACAAGATAGTAAGATCCAAACGGTAGAAATGAAATTTTTAAGAGCATCGGTTAAAAAGACAAGAAGAGATAGAATTCAAAATCAGAGAAGAGCTAAATATAGATCCGTTCGTATAGAACATACATAAAGCAAGACTGAGATAGTTCGGACATGTGAAAAGAATGGGAAAGAGCGGGTAGCAAGAAGGGAATTGGAAAGAGAAGTTAAGGGAAAGGGACCAGTTGGAAGACCGTGAAGAAGGTGGATGGATCAGATTTGGAAGGACATTAGAGAATCTGGATTTGATGTGGCGGAGGTAATGGAGCAGGAAAAGTGGAAGGACAGAACGGAGTAGAGGAGGATTGTTAACCACACACGGGCGACTGGAGTGGGACATTGATGATGATGATGGTGACGATGAACTGATGTGCTACCTGAGTAGGCAGATTTAAGAAGTGATCGAGTTCAAGGGCACTTTTCAGCCATTCTAAATTTTAAATTCCTTTTACGAGTTGCTTTACGTTATTCTGACACAGATTGGTCTTATGGCGACATTGGCCTTTCGTCACAGGGGCTCCGGGTTCGATTCTCGGCAGGGTCGGGAATTTTAACCATAATTGGTTAATTTCGCTGACAGGGGGGCTGGGTGTATGTGTCGTCTTCATCATCATTTCATCCTCATCACGACGCGCAGGTCACCTACGGGAGTCAAATCGAAAGACCTGCATCTGGCGAACCGAACTTGTCCTGGGACACTTCCGACCTTAATAGCCACCCGCCATTTCATTTCCATGGTGGTGCCAGTGGCAAGTAACGTCGACCATGGTGTTCCGCAAGTAACGGTACTAATCGCAAGTAGTCTCATGTTTCAAATGTCATCATCTCTTGGTCAACCATTTTATTCACCTCTTACGACAGGCAGGGGATACCGTGGGTGTATTCTTCGTCTGCGTCCCCACCCAGAGGGGGTTTACACTACTCAGGTGGACGTTTAAGTTGTTGAATATTTTTTCTCTCTCTTTGGAAATAAAATTGGAGTGGAATTATTTTTATTATTGTTATCGTCAATATCCCAAAGACTGCAAAGTTTCGCGGCACACCTTTTGAGAACCATTGGCTTATGAGATGATTTGGAGCATAAAGAGCAAAGACAAAAATAATTATATTATACATCTCGTATCTTTAGAGTGGAAAATATTAGAAAATAAGACTTTCAAATGCTACGTTGAGAAATACTCGCCTCATCATGTTCAGCTGATGTTTGGCGGAGGGCGTGCTAATGTAATGAAGAGCGAATGACCTAAATTAGGACTGTAATTCCAGCAGCGGAACTTATAATTAGAACAACCCTGCCGGCTTGTCGATGGAGAACCTTATGTACTAAATTACAGAATAACCAACTTCATTGTGGGATAGACTGGCAAGAAATAAGTCCTCTTAATTTATACTCTACTATTTGTAAGCCTGTCGAATGTACTCTGTGAAATGTAATTGGAAATTTAAAATGAACATGTTATTGTATCTTATGGATAGAAGTTACACAGCGTACCTTTTAAAAAATTGAGTTTTCAATTGGATGCAAAGAACAGCTGAATAAATCTTGTACAATATTTTTTGAAGTCTGGCTTTGTGCAGTGTCAATAAGACCATTTTAGCCCAATTCTCCGTTGTAGAATTTTGGTAGCCATTTACTGTAGTTAGGATATACAACTTATACTTCTATATTGTACAAATATTAATTTTTTGCCACACAGTAAAATATTTTAAACTTGCTTCAACATCAATTGCTGTCTGACTGCGAGGAATTACTGGCAGGCACTGTATGAACTGTCCTCCAAGCAAGATCACTCTTATACTGAAATGTGGTTTGTTGTACATTCCTAGAGCCTAGAGCCTGGACGTTCACACATTTACTTTTGATAAAATAGGCAGGTGAAAAAGCACTTAACATTTACGAAATAAGCAGTCAAGTAATTACTAAAATAGACATTTATAATGACACAAATGGAGACTAAAACAATAAACATGCTTTAATGTAAGCTACGTAACACACATCTGCATCATATTTACATACTTAATCTTACATCCTCCGTGGGTGGAGAAGATAGAATAACGTCATTGGTATCCCCTGTCTGTCGGAAGACGAGGTGACTAAAAGGGGGACCAGGGCCTCCAAACTTGGGAGCGTGGGTTGGCGATCACAGCTCCCATAGCTCAGTCTGAAGTAGCTTCCACTTGCTTGTGTCAGGTTCCTCGCTCTGACGTTTCCTGTCTGACATCCCTTGGTCACCTCTTGTTCTTTTCTGACTCGGACGATATTAGATTTGCGAGGCCTAGAGAGTCTTTCATTTTCACGTTCTTCGTGGTTCTTCCTTTATGCCGATGCCTTCATTTTTTGATGTATTGGACCTCTTTCATTTTCCTTCTGATTAGTGTTAGTGGAGGATGGTTACCAAGTTATTCTCCCTCTCAAAATAATAATCATCACCAGCAACTAATTTTACGTACCAAGGACGGGACCTGTAAACCCTCTCCACCATTTGTCTTGTGAAGTTTTCAGTAGAGATTTGTATAAAATGGAAATAACCTTTGTGTAATTTTTATTATGTACATATTAGGTTAAAATGAATTTATATATCCACCCAGATAAAAAAGGCATTTTGCCTAATTTCCGGGATCTATTAATAATGATCTACTGCTTTACGAGCGTATGGGGCTGCCATGGTTGCTTTTCCCCAGTGATTAACGTAGTCTCACTTCACTGAAAGAAGGAATTATTCAGTAAATACTGTAGTTCAAACAATGGACTTCATTGTGTTGTTCTATATCAGGTGTCAATTTCAGTCTTCAAAACGTTCCGTTTTCTCATCATGGCTGTGGAAGGGACAGACCTCAGGGATGGATATATTTTGAACTCATGCCAATAGATGAAGCTGCAAATCAAACAGGACGAATATGACATCACTTCGCTAAAAGAAACACATTTTCTTTTAAAACATGTGGCGAATGCTAGGATGAAGTTAATGAAGCGCCAGGTCGACTACTTGTACGCCAGTGTTAATTATTCCTGTTGCTGGTATTGGGTGACACTGAATTTGTAGTCCCATAATGTTCCATACGTGCTCAAAGGCCGAAAGGTCCGGTGATCTCGCAGGCCAAGGCAACTGGTTAGACAGATAGATAGATAGATAGATAGATAGATAGATAGATAGATAGATAGATAGATAGATAGATAGATAGATAGATAGATAGATAGATAGATAGATTTATTTATCATCAACAGGTTATTTTCCCAATTAAAGATGATTCAATAAAACATAATATACAACAAATACACCTTAAGTAAATAACACTAATTTCCTAAAATAATAACCAAGTTCAAACTACATCTAGAGACCTTTTTATATGCATATTTACAGTACCTTAAATAAATAAATAAATAAATAAATAAATAAATAAATAAATAAATAAATAAATAAATAAATAAATAAATAAATAAATAAATAAATAAATAAAACTCAAACTCCTTAAATAATTGACATTATTAAACTACATGTAGTAACATTTACATATTTACATATCTTACAGATAGGGCCTTGCATTCATGAGGTCATTAGGGCATGTCTGATTTTAGACGGGGGTGAGTGAAAAAGGTCCACTGATTCACCCACCTCATTCAGTGATCTTAGTGCTCTCACAAACCATGAGTTAGCCTGAGGCACAGTTCTCACTTTGGGCAGATGAAAAATATACCTTTGCCTAGTATTGCGACGAGGAACATGTAATGGAATCAGCTCCAGTAATGTTGAGCAATCCACTCTATTCGTCAGACACTTATAAAGAAAAAGGGCATTGGCACATATGCGGCGTGAGTGCAATGTCCTTATGCTCATAGTCTCACAAAAAGACTCGTAATCGGACGAAGAGAGAGAAATACCCAAACCCTTGTAGCTGATCCATTTCATGAACCTTATTTGGATTCTTTCCAAGTTTTGTATTAAATACTTCTGAGAAGGCAGCCACACCTCACAACAATATTCTAACGATGGCCTGATTAGAGTGCAAAACAAAGTTATTAGAGTTCTAGGAGGAAAAAAATCGGCACAATTTATTTTCAGAAAGCCAAGTAATTTAAACCCTTTCCTAGAAACCTTGTCTAAATGTTTCTCGAAGGAAAGACCGTAGCAGTTTAAAAGTGTCACACCAAGATCATTTATTTCATTCACACGAGCTATTTGGAAATTGCATAAATGGTAAGGGCAATTTACTGGTTCCAACTTGCGTGAAAATGTAATTGCGTTGCATTTTGAAGCATTCAAACCAAGCAGCCACTTTTTACACCAGTTACTTAGTGGGTTTAAGTCAGGCTGTAACAACTTACACTCCAACTCACTATTGATTACCTTAAAGATCTTTAGATCGTCAGCATAGAGAAGGCAATTACTGTGTTGTATAACTGATGTTATATCATTTATGAATACGACAAAGAAAAGAGGGCCCAGTAAAGAGCCTTGGGGAACACCTGAAGTAGGGTGGTACGGCTTTGACATAATACCATCAGCTTTTAATACGCAAACTCTATTAGTGAGATAGCTTCTAATCCACTCAAAAGCACTTCCTCCTATCCCATATGCTGACAGTTTGGTGAGTAGAGCATCATGTTGAACTGAATCAAAGGCTTTGGAGAAGTCCGTATAAACAACATCCACTTGTTGCCTCCTATCGAGAGATTCTGAAATGAAATTGATATACACCGCCATATTGGACACGGTAGAGCTGCGCTATATTAATATACTGTGAAACTGAACTGTACAATCTCTTATATACGATCTTCTCTGCCACCTTTGAAATCAGAGACAATAAAACATGCCTATAGTTATCAAACACCATTTCGTCTACTTTCTTGAACACTGGTATGACGTAACCTTTCTTCCACTCACACGGAAAATACCCTGATGAGAATGACATATTTATAATGATGCTAAGTGTCCTACCTAGCTCAGATGCACATTCTTTCAATACTATTGCGGGTACGTCATCTGGACCACATGATTTGGAGGTATCCAAAGAAGCAAGAATTGAAGATACCCCTGCTGGAGAGGTCACTATTGAAGTTAGGCCTATATCACACACGGACGAAGTGGATAGATTACACTGCGTGGCAGGTGAGTGATACTTTTCAAAGGTATCTGCAAAACTGTCCAAGGTGATCCTCTTGTCCTGTAATTCTTTCCCGTCCTGAAGTATAGTAGATGGCAGGCGAGATGACCTCCGTTTGTTGTTTACAAAATTCGAGAGACACTTCGGGTTGGCAGCAAATTTCGATTCCATCGTAGTTATATAGTTTCTGTATTTTTTGAGCTGAAGACGCTTAAATTCACCGCGTATGGTCGAAAATTGCGCATAATCACTATTATGGCCCGTTTTTTTAAACTTCCTTCTTGCCCTCTCTTTTTCTTTTAATTTATCTATTACATCAGAATCGTACCGGCATGGGTACTTCCGCGTGCTAACTATCCGGGACGGTACAGTGTCTTTTATTGCAGCGCGAAGGAAGTAGTAGAAAAGGGTTAACGCCTCGTCGACGGAGGGGGAGTCCTCGATTAAATTCCAGGGACACAACGAAAGGAGATCTCTCATTTGAGGAAAATCTGCCTTAGTCCATGCGAACATTAACTTCCTCTGCGGTACGGGGCGCATAACTCGCGGTAAAGATAGAGTGAATTCTACAGCTTGATGTCGGATGTAATTACCTTTTCCGTCTCAAAGCAGTCCACGTGCCCACAGCATTGATCCGATATTAGAACAAGGTCCAGGAAGTTCTCGTTTCTTGTTGGGAAGTGACACATTTTCTTGAGTCCGAATTCACCGACGATTTCAAGAAGTAAGATGACTTCTGCACATCTTTGTTTTATAACGGGACTAGGATTCCAAGCCAAATGCCTGATGTTAAAGTCTCCGCAAACTACAAGGATATCCTGCGGGTTTAAAACAGCTGTGACGTTGGCCAGTGTTGCTCGAAGATTACTCATCCTAGCAGTCACTTCGTCCGGTGGCAGGTAGCAGCACACTACAAACACAGACCTCCCCGCCAGCTTTGGCCGGGAAACTGGCCTTAGAGCATATTTCACAGCAACCATAATCCCTCCCCCTTTCACATTGCTACTATGGATCTGATGTCTGTCTTGACGAAACACACAGTAATCAATAGACAACAGTTCATTATCACCAACAAAATCATTTAACCAACTTTCAACTATACAAATACAATCTTTGCTGGCGTCACTGAAAGCGAGGTTAAAGTCCGTCAAAGAATTACACATGCTCCCTACATTTTGGTAGAAGAAATTCATACCGCTGTCATGCTGGGGTCCTGGGTTCAGATGTATGTCGCGGGACAAAGCCAATAGAAGCACACAAATCGCTGAACCAGATATCTTGGGGCTAGAGATCGTCTGTTGTTTTCTCGCAGACAGGCCGCCTGGCTGTGACGTCACCAGATACATAGTTAAAGTCAGCACGTGGGCCGAAATACGAAGCTCCGAACCATTCACAAAAGCGTTTTCCCAATGGTTTTCATATTTCACGTCGAAGTCTAGCACATTCTCACCCCGGAGGTAAACTCGAACGGACGTGATACTACATTTGAACATTACTAATAGACAAAATACACGGAGCGATACCAACACACGACTACTCCCGAACGCCATGTTGTTGACACTTTGGGTGAAAGTAGGGGTATGCGTACGAGTGTTATCCTGCAGATGAATACTGAGAATGAATGGCAGCAAAACCGGTTCAATCGCCAGTCTGACGCACAAACCCACTGTCATGCTTCTTGGGGTAACGACGAAATTGCTTCCCATGCCATAACTCCTGCTGTAGGTCCAGTGTGTCGATGCCGCAGACGGCATTATTCCAAGCGCTTACCTTGCCTCCTTACCAACCTACGTCTATCTCTGGTACCAAGACAGAAACGGCTCTCAGCTAAGAATACAACAGATCTCCACTCCTTCCTCCAATGAGATCTAGCTTGACACCACTGAAGTCGCAGATGGCAGTGATTCGGAGTTTATGGAATGAACGCTACGGAATGTCTGGCTCTGAGCTATCACTCAAGTAATTAATTTGTTACTGTTTGCTGTGTCATTCTGGTGCTCTAATGGCTGCTATAGATACAGTACGGTCCACTACAGCAATGCGACGAATACAGCGGTCTTCCCTCTCTGTAGGGCCCTTGTAAGGCCAGACCACGGTCTTCCTGGGACAGTGCCTTCCAGTGACTATTTTGCCAGCACTCTGGGTACATCCCTGCCAAGTCTTCCTGCAATATCGCGGAATATCATGGCCCTACCACACGGCCGCCTTCAAATTCAGTTAGAGCTATGTATACTGCCTTCTTGGTCTCCTTAAAGGCATTTTTGACTCACAACTACATGCCGCCGTCAAAATCTGGCGATGACTAACTATCACGAAGTGTACAGCGCATATTTAATGTAAAGTTGCTTTGCAAAGTTATTTTAACACTACTAGCACCACTCTTCGTCGACTACGCGCAAATTTTAATACGCATCATCTCTGAGATGTCAAAATACGCCTCCCGAATTACATTTATCTAGCACAAGTCCTTCTTGGTTTTGGGATTTCATTTTCCGCCAATGTATTGGGTAACTCCATGTAAGCTCTACAAATGTTACGTGATACTCCAGAGAAGCGAACGGGGTCACCTAGAACTAGCAATATTACCCCTCCCTGATCTGAATTAAGAGGTACTTACATTTGACATCCAGCTGCACAGACAGCGGCTCACTGGTCCCCATGTCGTTCCTCGCTTGACACGTGTACGTGCCAGAATCTCGGCGGCCGATTGGACGGAAACGTAGTGTCTCCTCCAGGCTGGCGATCTCGCTCTGTCCGGCACGACGCCACATGATCGTCGCCGGCGGGTTAGCATCCGCGACACATCTCAGAACCACGTCATCCTTTCCGTCTTCCAGGTCCTTTGTGGGTGCTCCGGACATCCGGACTTCTGGTGGGTCTGTAACAGTGTATATAGTACACTTCTTTTAAAAACGATTCATCAGAAGAACGAACAACGTTATAAGAAGTTATTATGGCTGTAATAATAATAATAATAATAATAATAATAATAATAATAATAATAATAATAATAATAATAATAATAATAATAATAATCACTAAATTCAGCTTTACCCAGTCCGCCCGGCCGATTCTACTGGACCGATTTGCTTCACTATATTTTAATTCTCTTCGGAATTACTTGCCGGTGAATCATCAGGCATTGATAGGTCTATTAGTTCCGTCAACTGTAAGTAATCCTAAAATCAAATCACTAAATGACCACTCCAATTGCAGGAGCGGTCTTACCCTAGCCCGCAATACATTCTGTACTTAGCAGGTTGCTAAGTGATTGACACTTTCATTGATATTAATATGTGGTTTTCATCCTTAGTAATGTGACTGCATGCAGCCATGTGTGATTACTACGTGGGAAGCCAAAGAGTATACACTTCCTCTGATCATGGAAGGATACTATTCTCAGCTAGATACTCTTTGATTCTCTTAAATTCTCCATCTTTTAATTAATATACTCAATGGATGGCAGAACGTTCCTAATAACTTATGTGCTGCTAGGAGGAAACAGTCGACTACGCACACACGAGAATGTATTAAGTCGTTTAGCCTTCTGAATAATAATAATAATAATAATAATAATAATAATAATAATAATAATAATAATAATAATAATAATAATAAAGCTCCCTATCTAAACTCACAATATGGCAAAGGAGGCTGCAGTTTCTAAGACTTTGGAACATGGTCTGAATAATCCTGAATGCTCATCACGGAACACAAATAGAAGAGGCTAAAAATCTATATAGGGAAGGGAATAGTGAAAAGATACTGACGAATATTATTGAACAGTTCTCACTGCATATGTTGCAAATCTAAGTTAATGTGTAAGATACCGAGCTCGATAGCTGCAGTCGCTTAAGTGCGGGCAGTATCCAGTATTCGGGAGACAGTTGGTTCGAACCCCACTGTTGGCAGCCCTGAAAATGGTTTTCCGTGGTTTCCCATTTTCACACCAGGCAAATGCTGGGGCTGTACCTTAATTAAGGCCACGGCCGCTTCCTTCCAACTCCTAGTCCTTCCCTGTCCCATCGTCGCCATAAAACCTATCTGTGTCGGTGCGACGTAAAGCAACTAGCAAAAAAAAAAAAAAAAAAATGTGTAAGATATGATTTTTTTTATCTTGTATTTAATATACAAGAAATACGAGCTGTATTACCACCTGTAACTATAAATATAAGAATAGACATACAGTACAACAGAAAGCGATCACAGTGAAGACTATGATAAAACAATATCTGACAGTGATCCAACCAGAGTGCCTATACGCTTCAGAATGCTTAAGATTAACAACCAGTAAAAATTTCGAAGACATCGAAAAGAAACATTCTAAAGAATCTTTTGATAAAAAAAGTGTGGTGTCACCCATTACGCAGCAACAAATAATTGTACGAAACCTGGGGCAGGATGTGAGACGTCAAACGAAAACAAAGAATTGAAATCTTCGGACACATTTCGAGAACGAACGACGATAGACTCAATAAAAATTCAATCATTTTAACAGGTCCAATAGGAAAGGCAACTCATATGAAGAATCGTTTATTAATACCAGGGAGGACCTGCGAGAAATGAACTTCATGGGAAAAGACGTCCACGATAGAACCGCATTCAAAAACAGGTACAAAACATTCGAGGGGTTCCAGGATCCAGAAACAGTAACCAAGAAGAAATATAATTGGCTGAATGAAAAAAAGTAGTTACAGGCAAGAGAATGAAGGAATACAATCCCCAAGGAAAACTGAAATCATAAAGAGTTTCTTACGTGGTCCATAGCTGGCCAATATCGATAAAACATTATTATCACTTAAAAGCCCATTCTTACCACTAACGATCTTTGTAGGAAAACAAACCAAACTCCAGGGTGCAAAAGGCCCCGATGGATCACGGCCTACCAAGCGACCGCTGCTCAGCCCTAAGGCCTGCAGATTGCGAGGTGTCGTGTGGTCAGCGAGACGAATCCTCTCGGCCGTTATTCTTAGCTTTCTAGACCAGAGTATTTATAAACATCCAGGGAGTAAAAGTATTGTTCCTTGCGTGGAGTTTGAACCACAAAGAACTTGACATTTTATATTAATATCCCATAGATAAATTCACGATTTTATGATTAAAATGGTGTACGATTTATTAATAGAATTGCTATAGACACGCGTTTTTGACGTTCACTAAATCACAGCTAAAATATTCTGTTTCTCTTTAAAATTCTCTTGGAACCTTCATATTTTCGAAAGCACGCGACCGAAAAGGCAGTGGCCTAGATTAATATATAAAATAATGTTCATTATTTACGTTGATAACATTACCATAAAAATTGGAACGAGGCAGTTCGTATGGTTATGAGGGTATTTTAGGGGTTGAAGTAAGGGTCTAAAGAAGAGGATGGATAAGTCAATTGTAAGATCCCAACTAGAGTATGGTTCCAGTGTAAGGGACCCTAACCAGAATTACTTGATACGAGAAATGGAAAAATCCAAAGGAAAACAGCACTCTTAGTTCTTGGTAATTTCCGAGAAAAAAGGTAGTGCTAGAAAAATGTTGCCATTGTAGGGGTGGAAAGAGCTGGGAGTAAGGAGATGAGCTGCTCGACTAAGCGGTATGTTGTAAGAGGTCAATGGAGAGATGGCGTGGAATGACATTAGTAAACGAATGCGCTTGAGCGGAGCTTTAAAGATACGAGAGATATGAAGATAAAATTGGAATTCAAGAGGACACATAAATGTTCTGTTATGGAAATAGGAATTAGGGATTGGAATAATCTATGAATGGAAATGTTCGATCAATCTCCAACTTCTTTGAAATACTTTTCTGGAATAATTTAAAGTTCAATAAAATTGCAACTTCTGTGAAATGATATAAGTAAACTCTAAGTAAGCAACTAACAGGGAACCTGTCACTTGGGCGGTAGCCCTAAATGCAGATAGATCGGTTGATCAAGTCACAGTTGCATGTTTTCACGTAGAAAATATACCGCCTGATGGGTAGACTATTGTGGAAATACATTTTTTATTCAGGATGGGTTTAACGTTTTAAAATTGATATTTTATCTCTAAATTTTAAATATATTTAGACATTTTCAGTGCATGCGTTCTATTTTATCTGGTGGGGACAAAATTCGGTTCGTAGAGCCATTTAGAACGCATAGCCACTTAACGGCGTAGACGGACAAGTTGCCGGCTTAACTCCTGCCATTCCAGTGCAAGGTCACCTGTGTTATCGCTGCTGTAGAGCGGGTTGTAGCCTCACCTGACTGAATACCCATGTTGTACTGTATTAGTTATAATGCGAACGTCTCCACCAATATCTTTTTCACCACAGACGCAGTACTGTACATGTGTTCGGATGGGGCTCCAGTAATGATTTTGGCCATTTTTGGAATTCGGACAATCGGTTCTATCCTCTTTACCTAGTTTTGAGTACGGGAGGAAGGCAATTACATCAGTTTGAAATAAAATATTCCTTCCATTTTAGCTATTTTTATACGTCGGACTGACAGTCAGATATTACGGTGGTAATGGGACAGGACAAGGGTGGGAAGTGACCGTTGCTTTATTAAAGAAGATACTAAGTAAACAATTGGTAGGTAATCTACCATCTTAGTGACAGTCCTAAATGCAGATGAATAAAACAATGTATATCCCCAGAATTTGCCAGGTATGGACATGGGAAAGCATAGAAATCCATCTTCAGGGCTGCTGAGAGTGGGATTCCAACTCACTATCTCCCGAAAGCAAGTTAACAGCTACATGATCTAAAATGCATAATGACGTTATATAATGAATTTATAGATGATTATGTTTTGTTGGGGAATTATGTTTCAAATTTACTTTATTATTACACTATTGTAAGTGATCATTTCCACTAGAATATATCCAAACTGCGATATATTCTTTAATAATAATAATAATAATAATAATAATAATAATAATAATAATAATAATAATAATAATAATAATAATAATAATAAAACTCTCTCGGTTAAATGTATGCTAAACTTGTAAAATGTTGTTTGTACTTACTGATCTATAATCTCCCTTATACCAGATCAATGGTTGATCGCTGCTTTAGAAACAAGACTTAATGGAAAATGAAAGTAAAATTGAATCAAATTGAAATTTAGGACCATTTTGTGCAATGGGAACGTGAAAGAAGGATGTGTTATTAAATAAACTGTGGCGCACAATGACAAAGTACGTTCCGTGAAGGAGGAGCTTTGGGTAAAAAAAGTAGAAGATAATGCAGTTGGAAGATAGCCAGGTTGGCGATAGTGGCTAGCCAAGTGGATGAAGAGACTGTTCCATCGCCGAGGTAATAGAAAACACAGCCAGCTTATCCATGACCACGAACACGTTTAACATATTTATTAGTTAAAATACGTCCGCCTCCGTAGCGTAACGGTTAGTGTTATTAGGTGCCGTCCTCGGGGGCCCGGGTTCGATTCCCGGTACTGCCAGAAATTTAAGAATGGCAGGAGGGCTGGTATGTGGTTGAAATGGTACATGCAGCTCACCTCCAATGGGGGTGTGCCTGAAAAGAGCTGCATCACCTCGGGATGAGGACACGAGTTTACTTTTAATTAAAATATGGTACAGTATTTGTTTATTAATTTGATCGCCACAGTTGTATTTTATTTCTGGTCATATGCATAATATACATCATGCAGGATTCCGACAGAGGTGTGCGCATTATATGGGTTCAAGGACACATAGTATCAGCTCCTGCTGGCCGGTGGAGAACGTTTTCCACTCTTGGTTTTGGGTTAGCATACAGGCATCTGTAAAGTGTTCGCAATTTACATTCAGTTTTTTGTGTATGGTATGTTGTTTTGACACCCAAGCAGTTGTGAAATCATAGTAGACCTACCAATCGAAAATTTCTTCTGTTATTAGGTTTTGCAATGTTATTTGTTTTGTTTCCATTCTGAGAATAAAAAGACGGCAAATAATTGTGAGTTAAGAGGAAACTTTCCACATAAACAGGATAGACAAAACTTTGTTCACAATAACATTTTTCTTTTACATCCCTTTGATAATATTATAAAAGTATTTTGAATATTCCTTTACACTAAGAAACTAATGATGTACCCTGCTTGATAATATTATAACTATTAATACAAAATTAAGGATTTATTGTATTGTTTCTCAAGTCCAACCTCCCAAATGCTGATGTACATGGTTTGCTTGCATTTGTGATCGCACTTTATTCCTCAATTGTACAAAAAGTCGAAGGGCTAAAGGGCCAGGAAATGTTTCAAATTGTGAGTCTAGGATAGCTCAATCAAACTAAAATAACAGCCTAAAATCGCTTGTTTCTTTACTAGTTTTCTTTTTGATTAAAATCCCAGGAAAATTAAGTTATTTACATAATTCTTTCTGAAATGTGTTCCTTGGTTCAATATACTCAGCCTTTTTTGATTTTGGAAAATGACCACGTTGAATGTTGTCATAAGTGCTTAAGTTAAGTGAAACTGTGCATTGACTCACATTAGCGCTGTTAGTGGTACAAAAAGGCAAACTGCTAATCTAATCGACCGGAAGACAATGATCAGGAAAAGGATGGTAATTTTTAGAAATAAGCAAAGAATATATTCTCATACTTTATTATATTTTACTTACTTAAAATTCGTGGCTCATATCCTTAGGATGTTTTCAACATTGAATTGCTTGCCTGATTTATAATATTTCCGATATATTTTTTGTACAAAAGGAAGGTAATTTTCTCCATCTTATCACTAATAAATTCAATAAAGGGAACATACCCAGAAACACAACATTTACTAAGACTACGCTGAATTTGAAAAAAATATACATCACATGCACAGTAGTACACCCAGTTGGCTTATGTGGAGTAGAATGCCGCCTGTCCGACGAGGTCAGTGAACTTCTTTCACTGGGCTATAAGCATCTCACGAGTTGATCACGTCACCATCACCTAGGTTCGGCAAGAAATTAGAATTGTGCCGATTGTGAAGAAAAAGCGAGAGAACCACCTGCCATGGTATGGTCATGCTTTGGTTGAAGCTCTTTGTATAGGCCTAGTCATTAACTCAGCTCTTCACTTTGGAATCAACGGACCGTGTGAAATGGCGTGCGAAGACGTGGACCCTGCACCAGTGGCACAACGCTAAGATGATGATAACTATGGGGGCATAAATGTAACCTGCAGGCTTTTCAGTCTGTGAAACACACAACAATACACTATAACATACCTGTAAAACACACTATTAAACAAAGAACGACATGTTTCGTTCTTAAAAGCGCATCGTCAGGTTCTATAAAGTCACACTCAATATACGGAAATAGTTATGTTTATTTATGTCCGAACACCTAGGAATTTGAAATTTGGAACTTATCTTAACGAAATAGTGTTTTTGTCTCCACTGCAATAAATCACTGTAAGGCGTTTGAAAAACCGTGGCGTATTTGGCTCGAATCCAACCGGCTGGAGTGGAGTTAAAGGATACATTTTCGGTACTTCCTGCACGTCGTAAGGGGCTAATAAGAGGGAAACAGTCAATGAATATGTACTCACTCTCTTGTCTTCCATGCACAAAAACATATCCGTAATTCTACACTTTTCCATGCAGCGGAGAAGACGATTACGAGTGTGAAGTTACTACGTAGGGGTTGGGAACTATAGACGTACTCTACCCGAACTCACAGTCACAACCCTGAGTCAAGAACACCGCACAACACAACGCTTGTACTTCATGCTACAACGGCTTGAAATTACACCACTCTGCAGCTTCCTGCACAGAGGCCACCCGCTGCAACAGATGAGAAAGCGCTCATCGTCACACCCTGGGAGCAGGCAAAGTGTGGCAACTGCAGCCGCGCTGTTTCCTTCCCCGCCCGCCTAGTTTTATAAAAAGTATATATGAAAGGCGACTGTGGCACATTACAAGTCACAACGCGCACATAAACAAACTGAACATACCCACACGCAACCACTATCCCTCACCTCCAAGAGGTCACCTTTAACCCCACCCCTCTCCTTCGAACCATGTTACCAGCATCTCCATCCAACTAATTCAACGAAGGCCCCAAGTTCGTTCTCCTCCACACTCCGACCACAGCAGCCTTCTTCACTTCCTGCTAATAAACTGTTGTGATGCCACCTCACCTGTTGGAAGTCAGCGCGCTACACAGGCAGTCTTCGGCAACACGACGTATTTCCTAGTCAGCACGCTGACGAGACTGTTACGTCAGCCTGCCTACAATATATATAGGCGAGCAGGCGAAAGAGACATCGCTCAAATTAAGATTGTAAGCTTATATAGCCTTCTGCTAGAACTCTTGTCATGATCAACGTAGGCTGTCAATTATAGGGATATTGATTTGCATTGTGTTCTGGCAACGAGATACTTATTTTACACTAGCAGAAGTACCCGTTCTTCGTACGGGTTATCAGAAACTGGCTTTAGTTACTCATACTATCGGTGTGACTGACTTCATTAGATATTTATATCACTGGTGTATTTACTTAAGTACGTAGAAATTATTTGTCATGTTTGGATTTAGAGTGTATCTTCTTCTTCTTCTTTTCATCATGCTGGCCTCTAAATATTAGTTCCTAATTAGCGTCGACCTCTAAGATCTTTTGCTACCATATTTTTCCTTCATTCCCACCTAGATATACCTGCTCCCTTCACAAAGCTGCCGGTTTAGTGTAAGTATACTTTCGCCAGATAGTACCACAAATATAAATATTATTGAATGTATTTGTTTGATCCGACATTTCGTAACTATTACAAATGATCAAGGAAATACGCGATACATAAAAGAAACTACTATAATTATAGAGAATTATAATTCTCAGGGCTTGTCACTCATCTCGCACATCATATAATGAATCTGAGTATGAATGTTGAGAAATTGTTTCAAGTCATGGACGCACCATCTTGACAATCGTGTACAGTATATAGGTCGTTTTCATGGTTACAATGATCGTAAAAGTGGATCAAAATATCGGCACTAATAACATCAGTGATCGTACTACTCCATGATTTGATAGAAAATAGTTTAAACCATAGGTAAGAGACTCCGCAAAATGCTGAAACCTAAGCTAGTACGTAAAAACGGAGGCCCGTCGGCAACCGCTGGTCGCTGTACTACGGAGATCTCCGGGGCTATTATTTTTATATTTCACTCCCTTTCCATCCCCGCCCAAAGGAGTGCTATGAGCGTCTTACACATCAGTTTATCTTTCCAGATAGTAAGTCACATGTGTATCAGTTTTCGTTGGCAGCTATGCCCAAATGTACATGCATAATCTCGCTGCTGTAGAATCCTGGAGCTGACGTTGCAAACGGCCGTTCGTTTCTTTATCCGATTCCTACAGCAGGGGTAGTGTGGTTCCAATATCTCAACAACGGTTGGTTTTAGGGCCTTAAAGCATGGTTTTCGGGCCCGAAGGGTTTACCGAGTTTTGTTCTTTGCGTCAAGGGGCTTAAAATGAGCTTTTTCTCGTCCTTGTACGACAAATTCGATTTCGCCTATATTAGCCTATTATTTTAATATTTTGATATCTCCCCCGTCGCCCACCTCGAATTGTTTTCAAAATGAAATACAGCCCATGTTACTCACTGGCAATGTAGCTTTCTATAGGTGAAGTAATTATTAAGATCGGTTCAGTACCGTAGTGTTTGAGTCTATCCGTTACTAACAAATATACAAATTTTTCCTCTTGATAATATTAGTATAGAAGTATAGATTACATCCCTAGACATACGGTTGCCGTCAGGAAGGGCATCCAGCCGTAAAACTGGATTTAATCCACATGTGCGACACAGTTCGCACCCGCAACCTCACAGGTGTGGGTAAAGCAATATAAGAAGAAGATACTCATTTTTAAAAATTCACCCGCTTTTTTATTCTTTACGCCCCCTTAAGTGGATTTTCTGAAAAAAGTGTGTTCATTTTTAAAGGAGATTCCATGTACCAATTTTATAGTCTGTAACATCTTCATTTTTGAGATATATGTATCCTTATATAAATAATTCAACTCCTTCCTCGCTTTCTTTCACCCCCCCCCCCCCCCTTAAGTGGATTTTATGAAAACGAATATTTGTGTTCTTTTATTTTTAAAGGGGATTCTAAATATCATGTTTCATGTCTGTAACATGTTAAGTTTTTGATTTATTGTAGATAATTTCGCTGCTGTAGAATCCTTGAGCTGACTTTGCCATTGTTACGCCAGTTCATTACTTTATCCGATTCCTAGAGCAGGGGTAGAGTGGTGCCAATATCTCCGGAACGGTTGGTTTTAGGGCCTTAAAACATGGTTTTCGGGCCCGTAGGGCTGACTGAGTTTTGTTCTTTGCGCCAAGAGGGTTAAATTGAGCTTTGTCTCGTCCTTATACGACATTTCGATATTTTGCCTATATTAGCCTATTATTTTTATATCTCCCCCCGTGCCCCACCTCGAATTGTTTTGAAAATAAAATACAACCCATGTTACTCACTTGCAATGTAGCTTTCTATAGGTGAAGTAATTTTTAAAACCGGTTCAATAGTTTTTGAGTCTATTAGTTACAAACAAGCAAATTTTTCCTCTTTATAACATTAGTATAGATATTAGGTTAGATTATATATATATAATTTTTCCAAGACATCCTCAAGCTTATTCAGATTATGGATTTAATGTACATTGAACAAAAGAAGCAAGTTAGAGAGAATTTTATTTTGTACAGAGTAAAAAAGATTCAACAATAAACATTTTTTTGTGTTGTACAAATCTGCTTTTTTGTACACGACACAAACCTCCTAGCCAAGCACAGTAATTAAGCGAAGAATCCGCGACGTGATGCCGGAATACCAACCTACGCTTCTGATTTAATTCCATTGCTTAAGTGAGAGTTATGGCACATTGGGCATGGTCACTACATGGAAGGTTCGATTCCGACATTTTCAAAACATTTTTATTAAACTCATGACTCAAAATTCCAATATGTCTATTACCATCAACCATAGGTCTTTCTAAAAACTCAATGTTACTAAATTACTGTACGTTAATTCTTAAATTCCTTATCACACATTCCCTTGGATAAACTGCAGTCAGCCATGAGTAGTCATTCCAAATGTGCTATAGCAGAGGCGTGCTTAATAAAATTAAAAACTGAACAAAACAATCTAATGCAGATACTAGAATTGTTATTGTTATTAATATCAACCCATGTATACTTATAATTCTTACACTTATTTACTTGAGAGAACCAGATGAGGAGCGTAATTTAGCGCACCGGAATCGGATACCGAACACAGGCATCCCCCTCCTTCGGTGGCGTGGGACATCAAATTTCGCGGGGGGTGGGGTGGGGTGGGTGTCTATAGCGTTTCATATTGGAATAGATGTATTTTATGTCAATAATCATCCAAGTGATGACGATGATAATGACGAATTACACACTTGTTGAGAGCAAAACTAACTTCACCCATCAATATTCTGTGATTGACCGTATCGGCTAATACAGGGGCATCGGGGAAACTAATTTTCCAAGTTAAAAAGTCACTGAATGATGGTAATTAAATCTAGTATTTGAAGAATAATCACTGGAGAGCGTGGACTCGAATACTAACCTTCTCATTACAGAGTGATGGATTGAATTATTTCTTGGGATGTAATCCCATTTCCCTGTCTCGAACACAAATCAATCTCACTGCAATCTCATTAGCGGTAGAACAGAATGCTGTCAATCAAATGAATAAATTTTAGGCTCTGGGGCAAACTCACACACCTCTCTGAGTGTCCACGCTCCACAGCTCGTACATACAGAGTGGAGTGGATATGAATTAATTGAGGAGAATATTTCATGAGGTGAGAGGAATAAAATATTAACTCCAACATTTGTAAAGATGTTTAATAACAATCCTTGAAGTGCTAAAAAATAAAATAACGTTTTAACATGTGCTACTATATCTGTATATTGGACTACGTATGAGAAAGGTGTATCTACAACTTGTATAACAATTTATGAATATTATTTCCGGTCCTTTGTTAGTATATATGTACGGGTTTGTATGTACTGTATGTATGGTTATCAGTGAGAAGGCTCAATGGATCCTCAGTCCGGCTCCATGGCTAAATGGTTAGCGTGCTGGCCTTTGGTCACAGGGGACCTGAGTTCTATTCCCGGAAAGGTCGGGAATTTTAACCTTAATTGGTTAATTTCGCTGGCATGGGGGCTGGACGTATGTGTCGTCTTCATCATCATTTCATCCTCCTCACGATGCGCACGTCGCCTACGGGCGTTAAATCAAAAGACATGCATCTGGCGAGCCGAACGTGTCCTCGGACACTCCCGGCACTAAAAGCCATACGCCATTTCATTTCATTTCATTTCATTGGATCCTCAATAAATCCGTCATTGGCTGTTATACAGATTTTAACAATTCGACTTGATGCGGGATTGACCCTTGTTAACGAATATCACAGAAGATGTCGGAAATGGCCTCATATGAAGAAATTAAAAAACTGAGGATCCACAAATACTGACTCCACTTTACTCCGAAACCACCGTCAGAACGTAACACGCGAAGGTTCATCTGGACGCTTTAACGCATGCGCAACAGTAAATTTGTAAGGATCCAGGTCTTGTTTCGACACGGCGATCTCTTAGTTCCCACTTGTACAGATGAATGGCGTTCAGATTTCGTCGGACTTCGTTCCAGGATTTCCTTCACTCGAGCAATGTTTTCTGGTATTCAAACTCTTTTTGGATAGTTACGGGTTTTAATCGCTACAAAACCCGTTTCGCGTCATTTTGCCACTGAGTTTACATTGCGGACTTTACTGGAAGGTTTGATAAAACACTCGACATTGAACATGCGTTATTTTATCGTGCGTTCAACTGGTCACTAAATACATCTAATCCTCTCACTCATTCACACATGACACAGCGACGTATTCGGGAGATGCGCGCGCTCAGACATGTGACAGAAATCGATTGGTGCATCAAAATCACGGTTTCCAGCCTTTCCTGTGATGGGCAGTTCTCCTGTTTATTAACAAGGGTCAATTCCGCTTCATTCTTATAAATATTTTTCTGGTCAGTTTTATTTTGTCCACACAGTGGGTAGCCTGGGCTTTGTGAAAGCAGCGTACTACAGAAAATATGAGAGAGATATTCTACCGTTCCTTTCCTTGCAGAGTCAGATGGTGATAATGCATGTTTGTCTGCCGAGCTCACAGAAATAAATACATCAACCGACCATATGAGGACACTTTCACAACAATAACAATAGGAACTGGCTGTGTAAAGAATGATATTACCGGAATTGCTCATATAGTTCTTGCAATTTGTTCGTTAACGACCGGCACGCTTTTGAAGACTAGCTGGCCGGCTGTGTTTACATTCCTTGTCTGCACTGTGCTGATATGTCCCCAACTCTCCCGTTTATCTATACTAAGGCCCATGAGAATTCGAATGTGACGTTTAGCGCCACCGGCGAGAAAAAGTTGACTAACGCTGCTCGAAAATGGTCTGTTGCTATGGGAACGATAACAGCAATGCCACATCTATAGAAGCTATTACCACGTGGGTTGGCTTGCTATTACTCGCTTTTGTGATATCTTTCGGAGTTGTACTGTGTCAGTTGTAGCTACTTTATGCATTTACGTGATTGTTTCCAGAATAAAAATGTCATTGTTTTTTGTAAGTAAATCAATAGCTAGTTGTTCAGTACTATTCTGTATTTAACATGTGAATTTGTTGAGGCTATTGTCAGGAACTGATGACTTTGTTAGTGATTATCAAATCTCATATTTATCGGCAATGACGTGTCCTGTCTTAAATTCTGGAATTATTAGCACGAGCCTCCACAGCCTCCACATACACTGCCATCCGATACCAGTATTCCCGGTTTCGTAGCATCACAGAATTTTTTTTATCTGGTGTTAGTTCTTCCAATTCAGTTTAAACACATCTTCTCTTTATCATCTAATGGTCGCACACAAAGAAGGTCTGAAGTACATCATGGATGTACGGGTCAACGTTTATTGAATTGCATTAGGCCTACATGTTATATTAAACACTCAGCCTGTATGAAAGGGTGACATGTCGCAGAAGAAGGTAACTATGACAACGCAGCGTACTTCGTAGGAAGACTCCATCTGTCGTGGGTCCAACTGTAGTTAACCTCTGAGAGCGAGCAGCGAGACTGGACAGAACTGCGTGCAGCTGTGCAACACTGGAGACCTGACAAGGAAGCCGACTTCAGGACCGGCTTACTTTTGAAATACTCCACGCTGACTGTCACTGAGAAAGAAAGCATGTTATAATTCAGATCAGAGAATAAAAAAGAACTACTACTCACTTTCAAATATTTTGATGTTTTGATATTAACGCTCACTTACTTTTACACTATTACGGAATTCCTCTCCTCAAGGAAAATCGAATATTGACATCAACCATTTTTTGGTATTTTAACAAGCATATGTTCTTTTGGCAAGCGGAGGGCGCTCTCTTGGATCAGCGTCATGAATTTACCCACACCACTGTAACCACGGTAACCAGTGCTCGTCATTTATGCATACTAGGTCACTAGCGAATGATTTCTTTCTGTAACTAAAGGCTTGAGAAAATATCGCATCAAGTGAACCCCACTCTCCCCCATAGCCCAGAATAAAAATATTCAACAGGCCGAAGAAGCAAACCCAGGGCTTTGGAATAAGAGACAGGCACACTAACTCTACACCACATGGTTTAATAATATCAATAACAACAATAATAATAATATTTTGTACAGGGGACTGTGGAAAATCTTCAAAAGACACTTGTGAAGGGTCCGAACTCCATAAGTGTGTGTGGGATTCTTACCCACTAAAAACCACGCACCCTTTTCCCACGATGTGTATCATCAACCCGGAACTGTTCTTGCATTACTTCAAGGTGGTGTTGTGCTTCAGGCTTATAGACTTCTTCTTTCTTTATTTCTCCCATACGGACGTTCGCACACTTCCAAATCCTTCTTTTTCTGAGGAAGGACATCCTCCACGTACACTGCCATCCGATACCAGGATTCCCGGTTTCGTAACATCACAGAAATAATATTATCTGGTGTTAGTTTTTCCAATTCAGTTTACACACATCTTCTCTTTATCATCCAATGGTCGCACACAAAGAAGATCTGAAGTACATCATGGATGTCGTCACAGAATATGCATGCTGCATCACTCGCTCTGCCCACTCTATGCAGGAATTTTCGGAAATATACCTGTCCTGTTTGACGCTGTGGGAGGTAATTGTTGACTTCACCGTGAACCTTTTCCTCCCAGATATCCAAGCATGGAATCAGTCGCCTGGTCCATTTGCCCTGAGGATCACTTTCCCATATGAGTTGCTATCGCCTCATCCGTTGACTGAAGGCACGCTTCTTTGCACATTTCTTTTCCAGCTCTCCTTGGGTACGCCAGATTTCTTGTCGCTCCAATGCAACTAAATATATTGGGGCTATTGCTGCCACCGTGAGGACTGGAGGTTCAAAAACCTTGCGGTATGCACATGCAATACGTAAAGCTGCTCTCCGTTGTACAGGAGCTATTCTTTTCCGATCCCAAACAAATCTCAAGGATTTAGCCCAGATTTAAGAGCCATACAGGAACACTCACTGAACTGTCGACATGCGAAGACGTCGTTTACTGGATTTCGGACCTTTAATATTTCCCATCAGCTTACTAAGTTCAGTCATGTATTTTACTTCCTTATTTGTCGTTCTCTGAATATGATTCTAGAATGTGAGCTTGGAGTCAAGTGTCACTCCTGCTCGTAGAAGTTTCAATCACTAACTCTCCAACAGTAATTGGCATAAGAGTCTCGATCCTTTCCCTCGTCAGAAGAATTATCTTCGTTTTGAGTTCTGCTAGTGTTAAGCTGTGACTCATCATCCTTTCTCTTATGCGCCGCAGCACCTGGTTCAGTTTGATTTGAGCCATCTCAACATTACGAGCCACTATCAAGACAGCAACATCATCGGCGTAGCCCACAAGTTTCGTATCCTCTGGCATCTCCAAACGTAACAAGCCATCATAAATGATGTTCCAAAGATCTGGGCCAAGGATAGATCCCTGCGCTGCACCAGCCGTCAGTCGTTTTGTCTTTCGTCCGTCTTCCGTATCACACAGCAGAGTGTGATCCTTGAAGTAGTCTCTCATTATGCGCATAAGATACTGTGGTAGCTTGAAAGTTTCTTCAAGAGCTTCCCACATGTCGCTCCATCTTGCCGAGTTGAAACCATGTTTCACATCCAGGGTCACAAGAAGGGTCAATTTACGGGAATGGTGATTGCCCATTTGTGCTCATTCAGCTGTATTCACCACCTCCCACACCGCATCCATCATCGAGTGCCCTCTCTGAAATCCATGCGGGTGGACAGATAAATCCCCCGCTAGCTGAACTTCTGAGAGAATTCTGGGCTGGGGAAGTTTCTCCAGGCCTTTTTCAGCTGTGTCCAACATACATAAAGGTCTATAACCACCAGGTTTTCCTTTGCTGATCAAAACCAATCGGGCCATATTCCATCGGGGCTAGAAACACCCGCTTGAAGGTAGTGATTGTACATATTCAGCAACAGTTCTGGACAGAGTTCTGATATTATCTTTAGCACTTCTGCAGGTATACCCTCCGGTACGGGAGTCTTCTTGTTTCTAAGAGAGCTAATAGCTCTATTCAGCTCTTCTACTGTGAAGACGGGTATAACATCCAGTTCCTTTTCATCGTCACAGTCAATCACCTAAATAATAATAATAATAATAATAATAATAATAATAATAATAATAATAATAATAATAATAATAATAATAATAATATCAAAACAGCACCAAGACGGATGACAGTTGAGAAAGTGGAGAAATTCAAATATCTGGGGGAGTGGATAGACAATAATCTGTCACAGAGAGAGGCACTGTTATCGAGAATCAACAAGATGAACTTGGCGTATAAACTAACTAAGAACACTTACAACAAGAAGAATATCTCGATCAATACAAACCTCAGACGCTGCCAGACAGTGATCCACCCGAAGGCTTTACATGCACTGAAAGTTTGAACGCGATGAAAACATGATTCGTCAAGAAGTTGGAACTAGTGGAGAGAAAGATTTTTAGGAATATACTGGGATCCCAAAGAACAGAGGATGGATCATAGAGAAAGAAATGAAACCAAGAATTAAATCTGAAGATGGAGAACATCTCAGATACCATCCCGAAGAGGAGAGCCGTGTTATTCAGACATGTCTACAGAATGATCCTGGGAAGATTGACCAATCAGATAGTAAGACTTTTTGAGACCAGGAAACCTACAGTGCGATGGTACCAGGAGATGAAGAAGGATCTGGAAGAAATTGGAACATAAGGAACGGAAATCAGAAATATGGATGCTTATAAGTCAAGAATCATGGTCACAAAGAGGTTTCAAGGAAACATCCGATCCCGTACCCAAGCGCCGTGAGCCGAAGAAAGGAGTAGTTTGTAGAGTGAAAGGATGAAGGAGAACTGGGCGAGGATTAAAGCCCGGAAACAGATGAAGCTGAATTCGAATCAACGTGATACATAGCCAGCCAAAACTAAAATAATAATAATAACAATAATAATAATAATAATAATAATAATAATAATAATAATAATAATAATAATATCTACGAGGTTTTAGGAAGTCTTTTATTTCCTCACAATTCATGAACCTTGTCGATTTTTTGTGGATGCACACATTTTCTTTCGATTTATCGGAACTCCCGTGGGTAAGCCAAATGATACATTATCTGTACCCCCTCCACGTGATTCGAGGCTACTAAAAGGGGAACATGCAAATATTCCGTACTCGCTCTCACTTCTTCTAAGAGCAAAAACATATCCACGAACCTATGCTTTTCCTGCATCGCGAAAATGAGATTGTATTGAGCTCTTTTCAACAAAACAAATTAGACCGAAATTCTTACAAAGAGACCTTACCAACGCATCCACAGCGATATGATCTATTTTCAGTATCCGCGCACTTCATGGCGAAGACACAAATTGCAAGGCGTAACTCCCATCCACCGCCTCTGTGGTGTAGTGGTTAGTGTGATTAGTAGCCACCCCCGGAGGCCTGGGTTCGATTCCCGGCTCGGCCACGAAATTTGAAAAGTGGTACGAGGGCTCGAACGGGGTCCGCTCAGCCTCGGGAGGTCAACTGAGTAGAGGTGGGTTCGATTCCCATCTCAGCCATCCTGAAAGTGGTTTTCCGTAGTTTTCTACTTCTCCTCCAGGCAAATGCCGAGTTGGTACTTAAGGCCACGGCCGCTTCCTTTCCTCTTCTTTGTCTCTCCCTTCCACTCTTCCCATCCCCACGAAGGCCCCTCTTCCGCATAGCAGGTGAGGCCACCTGGGCGAGATCCTGGTCATCCTCCCTAGTTGTATCCCTCGACCCAATGTCTCATGCTCCAGGAAACTGCCCTTGAGGCGGTAGAGGTGGGATCCCTCGCTGGGTGGGGGAAAATCCAACCCTAGATTGTGAACAGAAAGAAAGAGAGAAAGAAAGAAAGAAACTTCCATCCAGTTTCGAGAAAATGGATTTTTTCAATATTGTGGGAGTGCTACACAAGACTAGCTTGCGACACATTCCCTCAACGAACGTGCAGCGCAGCAACCAAAATCTTCTCTTCGCACGTCGTGATTCACGGATAAAGTCTAGTGTTTTCATGGAGTTGTTTTAACGTTCAGTTTGTACGTTACTTGATTTACAAACGTGCTAACGTGCAAAAAACTGTTTGTACCACTATTGGTTAATAGTGATGCGCGAATTGTCATCTGCTTCTCTGTAGGAAACTGGATGTTACGTGCTGAAAATATGGCCGGCTCCACGGTGTAGAGGTGGCGTGCTTGCCTTTTACCGGGAGGCTCCGGCTTCGATTCCCGGCCAGGTCAGAAATTTTTACCTGGATATGAAGGATAGTTCAAGGTTCACTCAGCCTACGTGATTACAAATGAGGAGCTATCTGACGGTGAGATAGCGGTCTCGGTCTAGAAAGCCAAGAATAACGGCCGAGAGGACCACCGTGATGACCACACGACACCTCAGAATCTGATTATGATGAC
Organism: Anabrus simplex; assembly: GCF_040414725.1. NCBI lineage: Eukaryota > Metazoa > Arthropoda > Insecta > Orthoptera > Tettigoniidae > Anabrus > Anabrus simplex. The sequence goes on along the minus strand of NC_090271.1, from coordinate 301,409,472 downwards.
GATAATATTTCTTGTTTAAAGGGTCTAAGAGCTAGGTCATCGGCCCTAATGGCACGAGTTGAACGAAATGAAAATTACAACTTCAAAACGTATCCACTGACTGGAATCTCAAAAGAATGTTGATGAAAAAATGATCGAGAAAGGAAAACAATTAGTGGATCCAGTTCATAATGCCTTGATTAGTGGGATGAAACTTAGTATCTAAAGGGGCCTGAAATTTAGGTAACCGGCCCATCATAATGGTACTAACCACTGGTAAAGCAGAACCATGGTGTTCCTCCTGTAGTGGTACTAATCACAGGTGTATCACACATTATAGTTACGCCCACAGGCAACAAAAACCCATGGTGTTCCTCACATAATGGTACTGCTCTCAGGCAACGCAGACGCATAGTTTTACTCACATAGTGGTACTAATCACGGGTCCCGGCCAAACCAGTGGTGTTTCTTACATAGCAGTACTAATAACGGGCAACGTCGACCCATGGTGTTTCTCATAAAGTGGCACTACTCATAGGTAACGCAGACCAATTCTGAACACAGTGGAACACACTAGTGGAATACACACGATGACATCGCAAGCAACGCCCAGACCCGTAGTGTTCCTCGCATAATAGTACGGTTCCTATGTAACGTAGACTGATGGTTTTCGTCGCAAGGTGGTAATAGTTGCAAGTAACCTCGACCCATGGTATTCCGCACTTAATGGTACTAATCACAAGTAGTCTCATGGTTCTAGTAGTATCAACCCTGGGTCGCCCCTTTTAGTCGCCTCTTACGACGGGCAGGGAATACCGTGGGTGTACTATTCGTCTGCGTCCCCCACCCACAGGAGGTACCTCATAATCAGTAAGGCCTTCGGGCTGAGGAGTGGTCACTTGGTAGGCCATGGCACTTCGGGGCTGTTGTGGGATGGGGTTTGTTTTTTTAACGTCGTATGGCGTGGAGTGTTGAATGTGCTTACCTCCGCCCTAAAAGAACCCGACAAGTTCTACCGGGCTTGAACTCAGGATGTTGGGGCCTGACGGTCCGTACTCTAGCCGTTATCCATAGACGGAGCTAACCACTGTATTCCGCCCTTGAGAACGGAAATAACTACGTCAAGTCCACTTTTACGGTACAAGAAAACTGTTCATTACTTTGCAAGTCGTGCCTGAGGAAGTTCCTTGATGATAAATTACTGCAGCACGTCGCTTTAATTGTAAGCGTCTCTGATAGAGCTTAATTTATGTGCCTTCTACTTTATTATCGGCCAGATGGTAACTATAACATGAACCTTAATGAACGTCATACGCGGAATTCCATGGAATTTAATAATATATTATACTTCAGTCCTTCCTGAACACCAGTACGCACTAACCGCCTCAGCAGGCAAAACTGAGAATGAACTTCATTAATTTTCGTAGGATAATGATGGTTTAAAGGTCAGAGGTACATTTAAACAGATATTCCCTGGGACAAATTTAGATATTTTTTGTTGTGAATTAAGAATCAGGATGATTTAATTATTATTTCATTTACACATTTGGAGCTTTAGAACTCAACGCCAAGGTGCACCGTTTACAGGTCTGAGATTCGAATCTTGGGGATGCCAGTGGATATTGTTAGACTGAATGTTCTCTAGGTTTTTTAAAAAGATTATATTTGTTCGTGGCGTCGGCCACCATATGATATGAACCTGCGTGTACGTGGAATTGCGGAAGTGTAGAGTGTTGAATGTGAGGAAAGGAACGTTAAGGACGACACAAACACCCAAACACCAGGCCAGGCATATTAATCATTTACAATAAAAAAAACCCTGACCCGGCCGGGAATCGAACCCGTGGCTGCCGGTTGACAGGCGGACATGTTGTCCCTTACATCCCCGGGCCGGACTTCTCTACGTTTACTATTGTCTATCCAGGGCAACTTTTCTGGGAGAAAAGGTGCCGGCACTCACTATGTAGGCCTAGGTGCTGCTGCAACAACTTGCACACTTCGATCACAAACCCCAGTATACTTCTTGTAGATATCCACTCCTTTCTCTCCCAGAAGGCTTCTTTCTTTCTTTCTTTCTTTCTTTCTTTCTTTGGGAAGGGTCCAACGATCTAGTCAGTCGTCATGAGATTCTGTTTTCTTTTGACCCCATGAATCTTCTGTCTTTCTGTGATCCTCTTCTTCACGTACATTTTTGGAGCTAGTTATATGCTTTACAGGATCACAACTAGATCTGACAATTTCTACTACTTCAGTCTTCCTTATTTTGCTCACTGACATGAAGTAACTACTTATTTTACTCATTTTGAACAATGATTACAGTGATTTAATTTACCGTAGATTTATTCAAAACTGACGCGAACACCTGAATGTTGCAGAGCAGATAGAGAACTGATGGTTTGATATTGGAAACAATAATCAAGAGACCTGCACCTGGCGAGCCGAACATGTCTTCGGACACTCCCGGTACTAAAAGCCATACGCCATTTCATTTCATTGGAAACAATCAGGTACTGAAAAATTTCGTGTTTCCTGGCTGAGTTACCAGTCCATGAAGCCTATGAAACATATAAACACGGTACCAACTTGCGAGAATGGAAACTGAAAATAAAAATACAATTAGTGAACACAGTAATATCTGGAATAATTGTAACACATTTCTCTCTCTCAAAAAATCGAAGTTTTGTTTTAAAAACTTGGGAATAAAAAGCTGCCGATAATGTGCACCGTTGCGAACCAGCAGAAAAAGCACTGACAATTAGTCTTTCTTTCACGCTGAACCGTTTTTTTTTCTATGTGCCCTACACAAAGTTTGCCTGACTTTCGTATATGTTGCAGTATTATCTAACAAGGTGACTGGTGAACCTGTTCTGGATGCGAGGTAATTAGTATTCTCAGGCACCTAAAATCAACTAGGGGATGCCTGGCTGAGGCGGTAAAGGCGTGCTCGGTTCACCCGGAAAGACGTGGGTTCGAATCCCCGTCAGGAAGTCGTAAAATTTAAGAAATGAGATTTCCACTTCCGGAGGTGCATATGGCCTTGAGGTTCACTCAGTGTACACCAGAAATGAGTACTAGGTTAATTTCTGGGGTCAAAGGCGGCCGGGCGTAGAGCTAACCTCTCTACCCCATCAAGTGCCGGGGTAGTGGAAGCCTTTACCTTCCACCCCTCCAAGGGCCTTCATGGCCTGTAAGGAGAAGACTTTACTTTACCTAAAATCAACTAGGAATACGGTCACCTTAAACAGTCTGTCCATCGAAAAGCTATCCCGATCCCCGGTCCCAAAATTTACATATGGTGTACTCTAAGTGATGGCATGAAAAATCGCGGATTTCAGACGACCATGGGGTATAAAATTAGTGACTTACAGCTAGTTAAAGCCACTCACTTTGGCATAAATCAGGTAAATAGAAGACATTTTATTATGACAAAGAAGAAATCCATATCTGAATGGACTAATTTGAAAGTTTAAATTTTCTTACACAACAGGTGTATTAAAAACAATCCAAGGTGCTCCATTGTTTTGCGATCACATTTTTCACTCATACAAACACTTGAATTGGTGTATGTTGCAGTACGGTGGTTTTGCAGCCACTTCTTCATTTATTTCTCAAGCTTCAATCGTTCAACTTGTGAGGAATTTGAATGTATGAACATTAGGCTGGAGATATAAACAACGAACGAACGAACAGTGACGACCTTAAATAAGTGATGTTCACGATTACGAGCGCACCTGGAAAGTTAGAACCGACGGACTGCATTTACCGCAAAATATTAGAAATCACTACCGCAGATTTAAAGTGTAAAACAGATTACCTTTAGAACTGGTAGCGCAGCGCACTGCTTGCCTGGTGGAACACTTGTCCTACAGTGAGAACCGATGTGTAATTCTTTTTATGTACTCCCGTAACGACAATTCACGACGTTGATATATCCCACAATTCAGTAGCAACACGATGATTTTCACTGTCGCGTCTATTTTTTTTTGTAATGCACCGTGTTAAAGCAGAGATGATTTCACTTTGCAGTTGCTTTAAAGCTTCCGTAAGCTCGTGGATAGAAGGTTGGGATTTGTAAAATTGTTGTTTTAAATATCTTTGAAACGACCCTCAACAATTGTGGCTCTGATTTCATATGTTGGTATACTAGCCCATACATTAGGGAAAATTTAGCATGTTCACTTACATAGTTTTGAAGTACATAGTCCACAAAAAATGAAATTATTGTGATTAGCAGCAATACTATGCAACTCTACGAACACATCCCCGACAATACTTGGTGGAAGAACTATTTTGCGATAGTGAAAAAGTATTTTGATCGGAAATAAAAACGAATTCTTGTAGAGTTTATGATAAATTTTTGCGCATTTGACATCCAGCAGTTAAAACTCACTGACAGAACGGCGAAATTCAAAAGGAAAAAAAGAAGGAAAGAAACCAAAGTGGAAAGTATTCGCAAGAAATGAGAAGCCATACTCTAATGAGTGGGATTAAGCGGAGGATATAAAACGTATACCCGCGTGTACCCTCAACTACAGCCCTCTACTCGGTGACATCTTCGGAACGTCTGGAACGTACCTGTTATCTGCCATTCAGAGGGGCAATTTTAGTTGCAATTTCCCGTCTAGAAAGCCAAAAATAACGGCCGAGGGAATTTTTTGTGCTGACCATAAGTCACCTAGTGATTTGCAGGGCTTGTAGCTGAGCAGTAGTCAGTGAGAAGGCCAAGGTCCGTCAGGACTATAGCTCCATGTTATTCGGCAGTCGTACTGTATTTTCGTGATCTGACCTGTATACTGACAGGCATTCATGAATAGATAATTTTGTAACCTTTATCTAAGTCCATATTGTTCAAGATTTTATTTGTTTGTTTAGCCTCTCAAGGTACATGTGCTAAAATTTAGATTTATCAAACAAAATTTCATTTTTTGTGGAAGAAGGCTGAAATTTCTACACATTGATTCTTTTTGAGACAGATATGTATTTTTCTGTGCACACAAAGAAAGCAATGATATAAACATTTATTTTAAGACACGAGACAGCCATTGCATCCGTGGGATGAAATAATTAGCACTTTCACTTAGCCACGCACATCTAGATCTCACTCAAGGTTGCTGGACCGAATTCCATCGCAGTCAGCACTCAACGCATTGTAGGAAAATTCCATATTTTCTAAAAATAAAGTTGAAAACTTATGGAAACCCTTGAAAAAGTGTACCTTCAACCTGATGCAATTAGGTATTCTCTCTACAGAAATATAATCATGCTAAAATTTCTAATATAAATTTAGGATTATCATAAATGACACCGTAGACTGGAGTGAGCATATAATAATCATCTATAGGAAAATTAATTCGTCAAATCACCCTCTTAAAACTCGCCAATCACTTCTTCCATTAACCATGAAAATAAAACTTATCCAGACCCTCATATTTCCCATAATTAATCATTGTGATATCGCAATGATAGATGCCACCATGGAACAAACATTGACCTTACAATTCCTTGCATCACTCATCATCATATAAACGCTCCTTTCAAGTGTCTGGTGCAAGGCTATGGAATACCCTTCCAGTCAGTGTTAGGAATTGCACCTCTTTAGCTTCTTTGAAGCGGTCCTGCCGAAATTACCTATTAAATGTATAAGCAGCTGGTGAGAATGCCAGTATGAATGGAAGAATAAATGGGGTTAGGAGTTATATTTTATTATTTCATTATTCTGTTTTCTGATGTTCATTTTAGATATTATGTGTTTAACTGTAAGAGAGGGCTGTGAGCCTTAATTTAGCAATAAATAAATAAATAAATAAATAAATAAATAAATAAATAACTAAATAACTAAATAAATAAATAAATAAATAAATAAATAAATAAATAAATAAATAAATAAATAAATAAATAAATAAATAAATAAATAAATAAATAAATAAATAAATAAATAAATAAATAAATAAATAAATAAATAAATAAATAAATAAATAAATAAATAAATAAATAAATAAATAAATAAATAAATAAATAAATAAATAAATAAATAAATAAATAAATAAATAAATAAATAAATAAATAAATAAATAAATAAACAAACAAACAAACAAACAAACAAACAAACAAACAAACAAACAAACAAACAAACAAACAAACAAACAAACAAACAAACAAACAAACAAATAAATAAATAAATAAATAAATAAATAAATAAATAAATAAATAAATAAATAAATAAATAAATAAACAAACAAACAAACAAACAAACAAACAAACAAACAAACAAACAAACAAACAAACAAATAAATAAATAAATAAATAAATAAATAAATAAATAAATAAATAAATAAATAAATAAATAAATAAATAAATAAATAAATAAATAAACAAACAAACAAACAAACAAATAAATAAATAAATAAATAAATACATAAATACATACATAAATAAATACATAAATAAATAAATAAATAAATAAATAAATAAATAAATAAATAAATAAATAAATAAATAAATACATAAATAAATAAATAAATAAATAAATAAATAAATAAATAAATAAATAAATAAATAAATACTGATAACATAATTTCCCTGAATGTTACCTCAGTGATTTATATTTTATATTGTTCAAGATCACATCCCACAAGAAAGAATTTTGATGGCAAATATTTTTGTTTATGTAAATGTGTTTCCTAAACGATAGGAGTCACATTTTTAAGATAATAATGACGGCGATGAACTGAAAACATGTGTACACTAAGGTTCTGTACAGCAAACTGCGTGATTATCATATGCCGGCTGGAAGAGTGGAAACCATGTTGTCACACAGTAGAGCAAAATCACAAGGCTGTTGTTCTACTGGACTGCTGATATCGTGATTATAGCTACAGGACCTCCAGTTTTATATGGAATTTGAACTATAGGCCTATTGATTTTCATTTCATAAATACAGCGTGCGTTAGGCGGAACTCTAACCGTACCCACCTTTTTGAGAAGTTAATACTGCTCGACTATTATGCTACGAGCAGAAGAAAAGAAGAAGAGAGAATACAAATCGTAGCCAGACGAAATCAATGGCCACGGAATTACAGGTTAAAGGCTGAACGACCTTAAGTTGTCATATTTTTATGTTGGTTAGCTGCTGAAAGGTTGAATAGCAAGACACATTTAAAAACAATGGCGGTTAATGTACATTTCTTTATATGTTAGAGAGAAATGTTGTTGGATATTAGTCGACGATTGAGAGTTGGCTCAGTTTGATGATCCTCCTTTAGTTGAGACTACTATGAACTTCAGTTTCGGTGTTAGAGTCCTCATCTAAATTTCTCTTGGAGAAATAAGTCAGGCTAAAAACGTCACTTCTCGGAATTGAAACGCTGTGACATACAACATTATAAGAACCACATGGCATTAAATATATGTGCCAACTTTTCATTAGAAAACAGCCTACCAAGTGAGTTGGTCGTGCGGTTAGGGTCACACAGCTGTGAGCTAGCATTCGGGAGATAATGAGTTCGAACCCCACTGTCGACAGCCGTGAAGATGGTTTTCTGTTGTTTCCCTTTTCACATCAGACGAATGCTGGATCTGTACCTTAATGAAGTCCACAGCCACTTCCTTTGTACTCCTAGCCCTTTCCTATCCCATCGTCACCATAAGACCTATTTGTGTCGGCGTGACGGAAAACAAATTGAAAAAATGGCGGTAGGCTGTAACTCCCGCAGTGTTTTGAGTGTTTCGTAGACTTACTTGTTAGAAATAAGAGAAAAATGTTGTGTGCATAAGACATTTCATTCAATAAGACGAGGTACGCATGGGATGTGGGTAATAACCCAGTGTAGTAGCGGTCTGTGATATGTGAAATACGGGACATAATTAAGAGTTCGGGAGTAATATTAAGAGTAAAAGTAAGATCAATAAATGATTTGTCCAATATGCTGAGATACTTGCTCGGCACAACATTCAAATTAAAGTCATGTTTGAGAAAATAAAATGCCTTTTCATTCCTTTGGATGTCCATATGAAAATCGGCGATCATGATGATTGGCACATTAACATCAGTATCAAACTCGTCGTTAATCATTAAACTTGATTCAGAGTAACTCATGAGTGTTCTAAAGAGAAACATTTTCAAATCGCAGAATTGATGGAAAGATAAATATATACGGAGGATAATATAAATCGGAAGCCTCTATAACTTGTTACGTATATCATATAGATATCACCGCCACCAATTTCTTCCAAGTGTAGTTTCCTACTAACAGTGAAATTAATTGGTTCACAATCTGCAACACTATTGAGATTTCTATTCAGATTGCTACCCCACTAGCTTTTCTTTTGACCACTACTTTCTTTGGATTTCAATGTACTATTCAGTAAGCTTAGACTTCAAATCCTTCCATTAAATTCGTTATTCTACACAACTGACCATGACGTATTCACAACGACAGCTAAGCTCCAACTGAGGGCGCAAGTCAACACAGCGCCATCTTTTAACAGAGTATGCGTGTGACGTCACATATTTAGCACAATTTTTGTCTTACTTTGAAGAGCTATTTCATGAAAACTACCTTTCAGATTTATTGCAACAGGTAGCCTCCTCTTTATCTGTCAATTGAGACATTAAACATAACCGTAAGTTAAATACTCTCGGTGATAAACGCGTTCTACCAAACAATAAAAGCGTCTTAAAATTTCTCTTTCCATGTGCGCGTTCTTGAGGAACGTAAGTCTACGTTAAGAGGAAACAGCCCTTTCCTGAGGACTGCTGAGGCTGAACGCCGTGACGTATCATAACCTGCAAACAACACGTCATTTGTGTACTGTACAGTTGCATAACCTGCCCCTTCACATTGAATCCAAGTGAAACGCCGTGGCGTAGCTGCAGTCGGCAACCATCCCAACAGATGTATACTGCTGTGACACATAACTTCATCCTGAGGACATCTTGCTGTACTGTCACTGCAAGGAACGCCATCTGTCGTATCATAACCATTAACAGTAAAATTTCATTGTTTCATAAATCTACCGCATGAGACATCACAGCCTTGAGAATCCCACGTAAATTCCTCTCAATATGTTGCGAGAATGCGCAAGCTGGCTGTGTTCTCGTGCGAACTGATGTACCTCTATTCCCCGATAAATTTGTGGGGGGGGGGGGGTGCAAGCGGAGCGCCCTTCCCTCTTTATGGAGAAAATATTACATTTTATTCCATTTAGTTGCGATCAACAGTATTCTGTGTCCGACTCGTTGGCTGAATGGTCAGCGTAGTGGCCTTCGGTTCAGAGGGTCCCGGTTTCGATTCCCGGCCGGGTCTTGGATATTAAACTTAATTGGTAAATTCCAATGGCCCGGGGGCTGGGTGTTTGTGCTGTCCCCAATATCCCTGCAACTCACATACCACACATAACACAATCCTCCACTACAATAACACGCAGTTACCTACACATGGCAGATGCCACCCACTCTCATCGGAGGGTCTGCCTTACAAGGGCTGCACTCGGCTAGAAATAGCCACACGAAATTATTATTAACAGTATTCTGTAAGAAGGAAGTCAGCTCCCAGACGAAACTATCTGTACATCGGTCTGCTTTCAGACCAACTTTGCTATGCGGGAGCGAAAGCTGGGTGGATTCAGGATATCTTATTCATAAGTTAGAAGTAACAGACATGAAAGTAGCGAGAATGATTGCCGGTACAAACAAGTGGGATTAATGGCAGTAGGGTACTCGGAATGAGGAGATGAAAGCTAATTTAGGAATGAACTCGATGGATGGAGCTGTAGGTATAAACCGGCTTCGGTGGTGGGGTCATGTGAGGCGAATGGAGGAGGATAGGATACCTAGGAGAGTAATAGACTCTGTTATGGAGGGAATGAGAAGTAGAGGGAAACCAAAACGACGATGGTTAGACTCAGTTTCTAACGATTTAGACATAAGAGGTATAGAACTAAATGAGACCACAGCACCAGTTTGCAAATAGGTGGGCGACGTTTAGTAAATTCACTGAGACTTGCAGACTGAACGCTGAAAGGCATAACAGTCTGTAATGATAATATATGTATGTATTGTACCAGGAAGGCCTAGGTCCTGGTCCATAATAATTGAAAGAAATGTTATTTCCAGCATTAAAGATCCGACCGACGTACGAACATCCATGTAAAGAATGTTCCAGTATGTGCCAGACCCTACGAGTACGCTAGGCGGAGTCAAGTGACGTCACCTGTCGCTCGAAGCTCACCTCCCCTAGAGATATTTCTCGAAAGAATTTTTCTTTTAACAGCTTTTTAACACCTTAACCAATTTCAACGGGACAAACGCTGAATTATAGCAAACATCATAAAAGTTAATCCCTGTAAATTTCAAATTAATTCATCAAACGGTTGTTGAGTTATAACAATTTAAAGTCTCAACGAAATTACGTAATTACGGTCACATGGCCGAGAGAGAGCTGCCACCCCTCCCTGCGCTGGTATCTATATATGTCAAGGCCAGATAGCCCGCAAACCAGTGCAGTACAGTACAGTACCGTACAAGGACAAGCAGACAACTGTGTGAGTGAGATAGTGAAGAGACCGGCCCGCGTACAGTATGTTCGCGCAGTCACGGTAGAAGTACTTTCGTCGTATCTCCAGAACGCGAAATTCTATCGCCGATAAAGGACGTCGCACTGCAGTTAGTATGTCGCGTCGCGATTACAACATAATCCTAAAAAGACATTTAAGACTGTAACACGAGTGAACTTATTGGAGTACAAATATTAACTATTTCATTACGTGTGGACTTAGGCAACGTCAAGTAACATTAAACTTCTACAGAGCCTAATACTTAGGAATCACCAGAACTTATTTTTTTTTCTCGAGTATTGCATTATATTTCTTTATTCACGTCACATCAATATTTTGAATGAAAAAGTAAGAACTTTTCTGAGTTAATATAACAGGATTAGCAGAAAATCTAACTTAATGACTGTGTTCACAGACTGTGCTTATCGACTTGCTTTCTTTTTTTTTCTCTTCAAGTGTGAACTGTGTGATTAAGAACGTTTCAATAACGACTGTAAATAGTATTTAGTACAGAAAGGACTGTGATTCTTCATACGCCATAAATAGTGTTCAACAGTGTAAGTGATAACCAGTCGCACTAAATGAATTTTCGTGTGCGAAACTCAACAGTTCCAGCTGTCATCACCTCATCGGGAACGTCAACATCGCCGATCCTGATTCTACATGGAACATTCCAGATGTCCATCTTTCGACATTTGGTAACAACAGTTCTTGTCATAAGTGAGTAACAAACTGACTAAACTTTTTCATTTATTTTGAACAGTGAAACTTCAGTGTCGCGTGTGAACAATTTCCATAAGTTCTCAAAAGTGATAAATTTAATTTCAATTTCATTTCTCGTAGAAAGACTGTAGGATTTCAAGTGTGCTGTATAACGAGATTGACGAACTAAGAACTGAAAACTTTTAATAATTTCTCATATCCATTTACCATTATAAAAGTGTGCTTAGGTTTAAAAAGACTTTAGGTGGAAATTCACACATATGAAAGACTTTGAAACCAATGATATTTATGCCATTTTTTTTCAAGAAGATTATTTTCAACATTTAATTTCAATATAAATTTTGAGTCAACAATCATACCGCAGGGTGAGAAATTAATAAATTGTTTTAAAAAAAATTATTTACCATCTATTATTCGCTCTGCGAGACTATCCTTCTCTGTATCGGCTCCAAAACCCAGTTCCACTCCCTGAGGTCCTACTCATGCCCTTTGCCCACAACTTTTCCTGGTACAGAGAGGATAGTATAATAATAGATGGCGCCGCAACTTCAAGGGCACGATTTTGGAGCCGTACTATAATAATCGATGACATCGCAACTTCAAGGACTCAATTTTGAAGCCGTGCTATAATAATAAATGATGCACTTGCAATAATCGCAACATTCAGGGTTCGATTCAAGTCATTATATCTTGAGCACAGGATTTGACTGCAAAGAACTTGTTGTATTTGACTTATTTGAAGATTCCGGAAACATGGATAACTTACTTGCAGCAATCGAAGCTCTCAGGCTTAGCATTAATGATCAAAATGCTAAGATTGATAGGTCTAATTCCCAATTGCAGGCTCAAATAAACACACAAATAACCGCACTACAATCACAAATAGTTGACTCTAATACTCAACTTCAAGCGCAGTTAACTGAGTCAAATAGTAAGGTTGAAGACTTAACTTCTAAAATTGACAGGACCTTGGATACTAAGTTTGCTGAAGCGGATAAAGTCATTAACAAAAGACTCACTGAATCTAGTGCCCTTATCGAGCAACGATTCCGTGAAGCTGGAACTCGCCTCGAAAAGAAACTTACTGATTCTAGTGCACAAGTCGAAGCTACATTGAAAAACATGCGGGATCAGTTTGTTGAAAACTTAGAGTCTATTAAGGAAGAAATAAAGACAGAGGTCGTCAAGTGTTTAGACAAAGATCTTAGAAATGTTCTTCCTTCCGTTCAAGCATTTTCTACTGAACTCAAAGATTTACGAACTGAATTTCAAGAATCCCATGGTAACATCTCACAAACTCAAGCAAAGTTAGCTCAGGTGCAGGAAACCTTGCGAGATGCATTAAAGAGCGACGTGGGTAAATTACGAAGCGAGATAGGATTAATTAAGAGCACGCAAGGAGAACTCGACAAGCGTATTACAGGACAGCTAGATAGCACGCATACCCAGATAGCTGCTTTCTGTAAAGACGTACAAGTCATTAAAACTGACTTGAGAAATGAAATAAAAAGTTTAGACACCTCAATTAATTCTAAAATTAAAAATTTGTCCGAAGAAATGAATCAAATTAAACTTAAAGAACATACAACTGACGTCACAATTCCTGGTTCGTCGAGGGAAATACACAATACAACAACCCTTATTAAAGTACCAGATGACAAACCAGTCAAATTTTCAGGACGTGATGAATACACTGCTCGAGAATTTTTGTTAAATGTCGACGATTACCTGGAGGAAAATAGGGTAGAGGACGATAGGAAACTTCGAGTAGTATCCAAACTTCTAGAAGGACGAGCCTTATCATGGTTCATAGCTTTTAAGAGCAACTTTAAAAACTATGACGACTTTAAACAGGCACTTCTTAAACGCTTTTGGGATTCAGAAAGACAGCACCTTGTAAAAATGCAACTCTACTCTAGCAAATACAATACTTCAGTCAATACTTCCCGATATTCAGATTACTGCCTAATGCAATTAAAGAAGCTCCAGTTTTTAGATCCACCTTTGCCAGATATTGAACTTATTCAGATCCTGACACTTCAATATCCGCCTCATGTGCAAGAAATACTAGTCGCTGCCAACATTAAAACATTGGAGCATTTTGACGCTACTTTGCGTAGGTTAGATACGGCTAATACCCAATCTAGTCCGAAAACTAACAGGAGTCGAGAAGTAAATACGAATTCTGCGGAAATAAAACCGCCGGAGAGAGAGGAACCCAGGACACGTGAAGAAGGCAGATTAAGCCCTACTAACCCAACCAGATTCCGGAATTTTAGACGTCAGAGGAATCAGGATAGACACCCTTACCAACCTAGGAATACATGGAGACAGCGCGAAAGCACTCCTGAAGGAAACCGTGAGGCCAGACGACGAGAACTCGAAAGTAGATGGAAGGACACACGGGAATACATCAGGGAGAGAAACCGTAATCCTGATGAGCCTGGAGCTACATCCCTGGAATATCAACGTCACTTCGGACCAAGAGAACAAAGATCACCTGATCCTGACCCAACAGGCGCTATAAAAAAAACCGCCGATCTCGCAATAGGGAGATTGACTACAGAACACGATGAGGTCGAAACGTCAAATTATTGTACTGCTGTTATCAATTACTGGCATATTGACGATTCCGAATTACTATTCGAAAACGCACAAACACTAAGGCCAATTATTACACGTTCATTACCTGTCATAACAGTACGCACAGGCAACCTACAGGTGATTACGCTCATCGATTCTGGAGCGCAAGCTTCTTTAATTTCTGATAAGCTTGTAGACTCGCTTAAAGATCAGAACAATGTTTTGTTATTACCTGCAGCTCAAATTAAAGTAAGAGGGATAGTTCCTGATAAGATTGTTAAATGTAAATCCCAGGCATTTTTAGAGTTTGAAATTAACAGTCAGATGTTCGAACACATATTTTTGGTAGTATCACGTCTTAACTTCAACTTAATACTTGGATCAGATTTTATGATCAAATACAAAGGAACCATTGACTATGATGCCAACCTCGTAAGATTACAGAATAATTCCGTAGAACTACAGCTGGTAGGACGAGGTGACCTGGAAGTTCAAGTGAAGGGAGCCCGTTTTGAAGCAGCCGGTGGTGACATTATTAAGCCCGCTGTGAGCGAGGTTGCGCCAGCCGTAGCAGAAAGTAGAAAGGGTGACCAAAGTGAGGACGATGCAGAGTCCATATTCAATGAGAACTCCATTATAGGTCCGGATTATATAATGTCAATAGCCAGTGTGGTTGAAGACCCGGAAATTAAATTAAAATTGGAGGAGGCTAAAAATGACGTTCTACAGAAATTTGCATGTGTATTCGATGATAAGCCTGGAGAGATAGCTGACTATGAATATCATCTTGATGTAAATGACTTGTCTCCTTATCAGAAGAAACCATATCCCGTACCCGAGAAATATCGAGAAGAAGTTCGTAACTTAATTCATAAAATGACAGATGATGGGATAATTTCGCCTTGCGTAACTAAGTACTTGAATCCATTGGCCATAGTACGTAAGCCTAACGGCAGTATTAGAATTGGACGGCACTTTCGAGGGTATTTATAACTCAGCCAATTTAAAACAATATGTACCACAGGAAGAATAAAGCCTGGAAAAGAAAATCCTGCGTATTTTCTTTTCGTCCAACCAAGGGGAAGATGTACCAGGAAGGCCTAGGTCCTGGTCCATAATAATTGAAAGAAATGTTATTTCCAGCATTAAAGATCCGACCGACGTACGAACATCCATGTAAAGAATGTTCCAGTATGTGCCAGACCCTACGAGTACGCTAGGCGGAGTCAAGTGACGTCACCTGTCGCTCGAAGCTCACCTCCCCTAGAGATATTTCTCGAAAGAATTTTTCTTTTAACAGCTTTTTAACACCTTAACCAATTTCAACGGGACAAACGCTGAATTATAGCAAACATCATAAAAGTTAATCCCTGTAAATTTCAAATTAATTCATCAAACGGTTGTTGAGTTATAACAATTTAAAGTCTCAACGAAATTACGTAATTACGGTCACATGGCCGAGAGAGAGCTGCCACCCCTCCCTGCGCTGGTATCTATATATGTCAAGGCCAGATAGCCCGCAAACCAGTGCAGTACAGTACAGTACCGTACAAGGACAAGCAGACAACTGTGTGAGTGAGATAGTGAAGAGACCGGCCCGCGTACAGTATGTTCGCGCAGTCACGGTAGAAGTACTTTCGTCGTATCTCCAGAACGCGAAATTCTATCGCCGATAAAGGACGTCGCACTGCAGTTAGTATGTCGCGTCGCGATTACAACATAATCCTAAAAAGACATTTAAGACTGTAACACGAGTGAACTTATTGGAGTACAAATATTAACTATTTCATTACGTGTGGACTTAGGCAACGTCAAGTAACATTAAACTTCTACAGAGCCTAATACTTAAGAATCACCAGAACTTATTTTTTTTTCTCGAGTATTGCATTATATTTCTTTATTCACGTCACATCAATATTTTGAATGAAAAAGTAAGAACTTTTCTGAGTTAATATAACAGGATTAGCAGAAAATCTAACTTAATGACTGTGTTCACAGACTGTGCTTATCGACTTGCTTTCTTTTTTTTTCTCTTCAAGTGTGAACTGTGTGATTAAGAACGTTTCAATAACGACTGTAAATAGTATTTAGTACAGAAAGGACTGTGATTCTTCATACGCCATAAATAGTGTTCAACAGTGTAAGTGATAACCAGTCGCACTAAATGAATTTTCGTGTGCGAAACTCAACAGTTCCAGCTGTCATCACCTCATCGGGAACGTCAACATCGCCGATCCTGATTCTACATGGAACATTCCAGATGTCCATCTTTCGACATTTGGTAACAACAGTTCTTGTCATAAGTGAGTAACAAACTGACTAAACTTTTTCATTTATTTTGAACAGTGAAACTTCAGTGTCGCGTGTGAACAATTTCCATAAGTTCTCAAAAGTGATAAATTTAATTTCAATTTCATTTCTCGTAGAAAGACTGTAGGATTTCAAGTGTGCTGTATAACGAGATTGACGAACTAAGAACTGAAAACTTTTAATAATTTCTCATATCCATTTACCATTATAAAAGTGTGCTTAGGTTTAAAAAGACTTTAGGTGGAAATTCACACATATGAAAGACTTTGAAACCAATGATATTTATGCCATTTTTTTTCAAGAAGATTATTTTCAACATTTAATTTCAATATAAATTTTGAGTCAACAATCATACCGCAGGGTGAGAAATTAATAAATTGTTTTAAAAAAAATTATTTACCATCTATTATTCGCTCTGCGAGACTATCCTTCTCTGTATCGGCTCCAAAACCCAGTTCCACTCCCTGAGGTCCTACTCATGCCCTTTGCCCACAACTTTTCCTGGTACAGAGAGGATAGTATAATAATAGATGGCGCCGCAACTTCAAGGGCACGATTTTGGAGCCGTACTATAATAATAGATGACATCGCAACTTCAAGGACTCAATTTTGAAGCCGTGCTATAATAATAAATGATGCACTTGCAATAATCGCAACATTCAGGGTTCGATTCAAGTCATTATATCTTGAGCACAGGATTTGACTGCAAAGAACTTGTTGTATTTGACTTATTTGAAGATTCCGGAAACATGGATAACTTACTTGCAGCAATCGAAGCTCTCAGGCTTAGCATTAATGATCAAAATGCTAAGATTGATAGGTCTAATTCCCAATTGCAGGCTCAAATAAACACACAAATAACCGCACTACAATCACAAATAGTTGACTCTAATACTCAACTTCAAGCGCAGTTAACTGAGTCAAATAGTAAGGTTGAAGACTTAACTTCTAAAATTGACAGGACCTTGGATACTAAGTTTGCTGAAGCGGATAAAGTCATTAACAAAAGACTCACTGAATCTAGTGCCCTTATCGAGCAACGATTCCGTGAAGCTGGAACTCGCCTCGAAAAGAAACTTACTGATTCTAGTGCACAAGTCGAAGCTACATTGAAAAACATGCGGGATCAGTTTGTTGAAAACTTAGAGTCTATTAAGGAAGAAATAAAGACAGAGGTCGTCAAGTGTTTAGACAAAGATCTTAGAAATGTTCTTCCTTCCGTTCAAGCATTTTCTACTGAACTCAAAGATTTACGAACTGAATTTCAAGAATCCCATGGTAACATCTCACAAACTCAAGCAAAGTTAGCTCAGGTGCAGGAAACCTTGCGAGATGCATTAAAGAGCGACGTGGGTAAATTACGAAGCGAGATAGGATTAATTAAGAGCACGCAAGGAGAACTCGACAAGCGTATTACAGGACAGCTAGATAGCACGCATACCCAGATAGCTGCTTTCTGTAAAGACGTACAAGTCATTAAAACTGACTTGAGAAATGAAATAAAAAGTTTAGACACCTCAATTAATTCTAAAATTAAAAATTTGTCCGAAGAAATGAATCAAATTAAACTTAAAGAACATACAACTGACGTCACAATTCCTGGTTCGTCGAGGGAAATACACAATACAACAACCCTTATTAAAGTACCAGATGACAAACCAGTCAAATTTTCAGGACGTGATGAATACACTGCTCGAGAATTTTTGTTAAATGTCGACGATTACCTGGAGGAAAATAGGGTAGAGGACGATAGGAAACTTCGAGTAGTATCCAAACTTCTAGAAGGACGAGCCTTATCATGGTTCATAGCTTTTAAGAGCAACTTTAAAAACTATGACGACTTTAAACAGGCACTTCTTAAACGCTTTTGGGATTCAGAAAGACAGCACCTTGTAAAAATGCAACTCTACTCTAGCAAATACAATACTTCAGTCAATACTTCCCGATATTCAGATTACTGCCTAATGCAATTAAAGAAGCTCCAGTTTTTAGATCCACCTTTGCCAGATATTGAACTTATTCAGATCCTGACACTTCAATATCCGCCTCATGTGCAAGAAATACTAGTCGCTGCCAACATTAAAACATTGGAGCATTTTGACGCTACTTTGCGTAGGTTAGATACGGCTAATACCCAATCTAGTCCGAAAACTAACAGGAGTCGAGAAGTAAATACGAATTCTGCGGAAATAAAACCGCCGGAGAGAGAGGAACCCAGGACACGTGAAGAAGGCAGATTAAGCCCTACTAACCCAACCAGATTCCGGAATTTTAGACGTCAGAGGAATCAGGATAGACACCCTTACCAACCTAGGAATACATGGAGACAGCGCGAAAGCACTCCTGAAGGAAACCGTGAGGCCAGACGACGAGAACTCGAAAGTAGATGGAAGGACACACGGGAATACATCAGGGAGAGAAACCGTAATCCTGATGAGCCTGGAGCTACATCCCTGGAATATCAACGTCAATTCGGACCAAGAGAACAAAGATCACCTGATCCTGACCCAACAGGCGCTATAAAAAAAAAACGCCGATCTCGCAATAGGGAGATTGACTACAGAACACGATGAGGTCGAAACGTCAAATTATTGTACTGCTGTTATCAATTACTGGCATATTGACGATTCCGAATTACTATTCGAAAACGCACAAACACTAAGGCCAATTATTACACGTTCATTACCTGTCATAACAGTACGCACAGGCAACCTACAGGTGATTACGCTCATCGATTCTGGAGCGCAAGCTTCTTTAATTTCTGATAAGCTTGTAGACTCGCTTAAAGATCAGAACAATGTTTTGTTATTACCTGCAGCTCAAATTAAAGTAAGAGGGATAGTTCCTGATAAGATTGTTAAATGTAAATCCCAGGCATTTTTAGAGTTTGAAATTAACAGTCAGATGTTCGAACACATATTTTTGGTAGTATCACGTCTTAACTTCAACTTAATACTTGGATCAGATTTTATGATCAAATACAAAGGAACCATTGACTATGATGCCAACCTCGTAAGATTACAGAATAATTCCGTAGAACTACAGCTGGTAGGACGAGGTGACCTGGAAGTTCAAGTGAAGGGAGCCCGTTTTGAAGCAGCCGGTGGTGACATTATTAAGCCCGCTGTGAGCGAGGTTGCGCCAGCCGTAGCAGAAAGTAGAAAGGGTGACCAAAGTGAGGACGATGCAGAGTCCATATTCAATGAGAACTCCATTATAGGTCCGGATTATATAATGTCAATAGCCAGTGTGGTTGAAGACCCGGAAATTAAATTAAAATTGGAGGAGGCTAAAAATGACGTTCTACAGAAATTTGCATGTGTATTCGATGATAAGCCTGGAGAGATAGCTGACTATGAATATCATCTTGATGTAAATGACTTGTCTCCTTATCAGAAGAAACCATATCCCGTACCCGAGAAATATCGAGAAGAAGTTCGTAACTTAATTCATAAAATGACAGATGATGGGATAATTTCGCCTTGCGTAACTAAGTACTTGAATCCATTGGCCATAGTACGTAAGCCTAACGGCAGTATTAGAATTGGACGGCACTTTCGAGGGTATTTATAACTCAGCCAATTTAAAACAATATGTACCACAGGAAGAATAAAGCCTGGAAAAGAAAATCCTGCGTATTTTCTTTTCGTCCAACCAAGGGGAAGATGTACCAGGAAGGCCTAGGTCCTGGTCCATAATAATTGAAAGAAATGTTATTTCCAGCATTAAAGATCCGACCGACGTACGAACATCCATGTAAAGAATGTTCCAGTATGTGCCAGACCCTACGAGTACGCTAGGCGGAGTCAAGTGACGTCACCTGTCGCTCGAAGCTCACCTCCCCTAGAGATATTTCTCGAAAGAATTTTTCTTTTAACAGCTTTTTAACACCTTAACCAATTTCAACGGGACAAACGCTGAATTATAGCAAACATCATAAAAGTTAATCCCTGTAAATTTCAAATTAATTCATCAAACGGTTGTTGAGTTATAACAATTTAAAGTCTCAACGAAATTACGTAATTACGGTCACATGGCCGAGAGAGAGCTGCCACCCCTCCCTGCGCTGGTATCTATATATGTCAAGGCCAGATAGCCCGCAAACCAGTGCAGTACAGTACAGTACCGTACAAGGACAAGCAGACAACTGTGTGAGTGAGATAGTGAAGAGACCGGCCCGCGTACAGTATGTTCGCGCAGTCACGGTAGAAGTACTTTCGTCGTATCTCCAGAACGCGAAATTCTATCGCCGATAAAGGACGTCGCACTGCAGTTAGTATGTCGCGTCGCGATTACAACATAATCCTAAAAAGACATTTAAGACTGTAACACGAGTGAACTTATTGGAGTACAAATATTAACTATTTCATTACGTGTGGACTTAGGCAACGTCAAGTAACATTAAACTTCTACAGAGCCTAATACTTAAGAATCACCAGAACTTATTTTTTTTCTCGAGTATTGCATTATATTTCTTTATTCACGTCACATCAATATTTTGAATGAAAAAGTAAGAACTTTTCTGAGTTAATATAACAGGATTAGCAGAAAATCTAACTTAATGACTGTGTTCACAGACTGTGCTTATCGACTTGCTTTCTTTTTTTTTCTCTTCAAGTGTGAACTGTGTGATTAAGAACGTTTCAATAACGACTGTAAATAGTATTTAGTACAGAAAGGACTGTGATTCTTCATACGCCATAAATAGTGTTCAACAGTGTAAGTGATAACCAGTCGCACTAAATGAATTTTCGTGTGCGAAACTCAACAGTTCCAGCTGTCATCACCTCATCGGGAACGTCAACATCGCCGATCCTGATTCTACATGGAACATTCCAGATGTCCATCTTTCGACATTTGGTAACAACAGTTCTTGTCATAAGTGAGTAACAAACTGACTAAACTTTTTCATTTATTTTGAACAGTGAAACTTCAGTGTCGCGTGTGAACAATTTCCATAAGTTCTCAAAAGTGATAAATTTAATTTCAATTTCATTTCTCGTAGAAAGACTGTAGGATTTCAAGTGTGCTGTATAACGAGATTGACGAACTGAGAACTGAAAACTTTTAATAATTTCTCATATCCATTTACCATTATAAAAGTGTGCTTAGGTTTAAAAAGACTTTAGGTGGAAATTCACACATATGAAAGACTTTGAAACCAATGATATTTATGCCTTTTTTTTCAAGAAGATTATTTTCAACATTTAATTTCAATATAAATTTTGAGTCAACAATCATACCGCAGGGTGAGAAATTAATAAATTGTTTAAAAAAAATTATTTACCATCTATTATTCGCTCTGCGAGACTATCCTTCTCTGTATCGGCTCCAAAACCCAGTTCCACTCCCTGAGGTCCTACTCATGCCCTTTGCCCACAACTTTTCCTGGTACAGTATGTATGTATGTATGTATGTATGTATGTATGTATGTATGTTAGTAAAAAAAATTATTAGCAGACATACGCACAAAATATTGTTCTTTGTGGCTAACCGATTTGTATAGCACCACTGCCAGTAGTGGAGACTTTGCATGTTCTCTGAGGAAGGATAGTAGGAGCATATTTTTTCAAGGTCACCGACACTGAGGTATGATTCACCCGCTTGTCACGGGCGTTCGTTAGTGCAGTCTCTTTAGCATCTGGTAATTTGTTAGTGTGTAATCAAATACTAAATTATTTTTACTACCGTGCTGAGTGGCTCAGACGGTTGAGGCGCTGGCCTTCTGACCCCAACTTGGCAGTTTCGATCCTGGCTCAGAACGGTGGTTTTTAAAGGTGCTCAAATACGTCAGCCTCGTGTCGGTGGATTTACTGGCACGTAAAATAATTCCTGCGGGATAAAATTCCGGCACCTCGACACCTCCGAACACCGTAAGAAGTAGTTAGTGGGACGTAGAAAGAGTAACATTATTGATTTTTAGTTGTATGATCACGCTGTACTTATAAATATAATACGTGTGTAATATTGTCCTTTCGATGAAAGTTTTATTGTATAGTACTGAATCATAAACTAAAAAACTACTATTACAGCACTCAGGTTGGTAAACTGTCAACCTTTACCTCTCCGTTGAAATTCGCTGAGCGAGCATCAAAGAAACGTACAGTTTTGATATATATACCCCGCCCACAAACTCGGGTACTTTCCGTTGTCTGTAAATATTTGTCTTCTCCCCTCCACTTCTAATCCCCATTCGCCGCTACTGCTCAAAACCCTGCGACTACATTAGTACAAGAGGAGGAGATGCTATACTTGCTTACACAGTAGGGACAGAAAAAAGTCCAATTCAAGAGAAAACGGTCTTAAGCCTATCAGGAATGACAACAATGAGAGTGTAAGACATAATTTTTAATAAAGTATCAACTTTCAATTTTATTACGTACTTCCATGACCCAGACGAATCCAGCGTGTGTAAATTATGCGGTGTACAATGCAGCCGATATCATACCAATACTCACTTGGACAAATCGGAGATCTTCTATTGTAATCTTTTGTCAAAGTAAGTGATGTGAGTATACATTATAATTCTAGTTTGTTGTCAACTCTATACACAATTTGCGAGCAGCTTCTATATAAATAAAATTGTAGGAGTCAGCTGTCTGTAATTTAGTTTGTTTTTACAATTTTTCATACATTAATCCGTTTTAGGTCAACTCAAGACCGTATCAGTGGTTTTTATTTTTCGTGTCTGTTTGTTTGTTCCACCTTCAAGGCGAAACGGCTGGATACATCGCAACCAAGCTTCATATTTAGAGTATACTTATCCAGGAGAAAGTTTTGATATGCATGTGATTTAAAAATCTTTGAATAGATGGGGGGTTTATAGGAAAACCAGAACAGTTTTCTTCCATTTTCTCTTAAACTATTGATTTTCTGCAAAATCCTTGGACTACATGTGAAACTTCCCTCACTTTAAACAACCTTTGTTGTGTACATAATTTCGCTTACTCTTCAAACGTCGGAGAAAATTACTATTTTCTGCGGGTATCATGCTCTGAATTGAGTGACCGACAACGAACCTACCAGTTACCATGGCAATGTCAATAGCTGAACAGGGAAGTAACGTATTGGCATTTTCGTCATCATTCCTGTAAACTCGTGGTTGTTCCTTGGGTGGAAAGCGAGACAGACGTCAAGTTGCTATTCCGTGGAATAATTGCGTAGTACCGTTGAAGTTAACAATCGTCCTCGAATAGTACTAGGGTGGGGGGGGGGGGATGTTAATGTATGAACAGTACCGCGGAGTGTAGTCCATTATTTCACACAATAAGGTGTTTCCTGGTATCCGCTATAATTTTGACTGTATTTCTCTTCTACTTCTGTTTTATGCTTCAATTTCTTGCCTCTTCCTTGACTCTTTAGGCTTAAGCAGTAAAACCGTAAGCCATCTTCTCGTCTGTTTATCTAAGAATCCCTGCGCCTAAATTTCTCCTCTGTTACTACCTTTTCATATCCTTTACTCATATCATCACAATTTAGTGACGGACATTTCATTTTCCAATACATCAATATTCACCAATATTCACATCCACTTGGTATTTACATACTTGTCCTATCCGGATGTCCTCAGTTATAATCCTATTTTATATTGTTTTAAACATTCTTAACTGTATTACTTGCGTCCTTAATTACTATTTCTTGTCGCTTAGGTGCGGCCAGTATCCAGTATTCGGGAGATAGTAGGTTCGAACTCCACTATCGGCAGCCCTGAAAATGGTTTTCCGTGGTTTCCCATTTTCTCACCAGGCAAATGCTGGGGCTGTACCTTAATTAAGGCCACTGCCGCTTCCTTACAATTCCTAGGGCTTTCCTCTCCCATCGTCGCCATAAGACCTATCTGTGTCGGTGCGACGTAAAGCAACTAGCATACATAATTACTTTTTATATATGCAAGTGCTAATCCCGAAACCTGGGCACTCTTTCCTTTGAGAAAAAAATCCAAGCTGTTCAAATGTAGGATATAAGGTTTAGGCCCAGGATAATATATCGAAATGTGGAGGCAATATTAATGATGTTTGCAGACCTTCATTTTAGGGCAAATGTTGGTTAACGGTAAGTCGTATGACAGAACAGATTACATAATCGTCGCTTAATTTTTAGAGATGTTCAACTTTGGGCCTGTGACTTTTGTCGTATTTCGAATCTTTAGTCGTTACATGGCGCTGCATGTCTCGATTATAATGAAATTTCTCCAATTCGATAATGATTTTCATTGGGAGAAAGGGCCTTTTTTATAATAAAAATTCTCCATCTCTATTGTGAGTGACAGTTGGTATGTGGGCCTGCCGTTATAGCAGGAACTCCCGAACTCGATTGTGAATGGCAGTAGGATATATGGCCTGCCATTATCACCAAAACTTCCCCAATGCACACTTTACATCGGAAACAACGTATGGCGACCTCTCTGTTTTGTTTCCCAGATAACGCTAAGAGACATGCAATTTCATATATCTTACCCACTGCGTGTACAGAAATTTACGTAGAAATCCGTATACATGGTAGAATACCGTAGCGAAGCATGGGTACATTTGCTAGTCTTCAAATAAAAAGCTGCTAAATTTATCAAATTTATTCATTGCCTCAGTAAGGATATTTTCTGTCGAAATATTTTATATTATCGTCCTGGGGACCCAGGTGCTCCATGAATGTCGCAATAATTGTGGTGCTCTAGTTAAGGCTTCACCAGGCTCCGCAATGCTTGCTGAAGGTGGATAGTGTTTATATGCATAACTAGTCTCTGACATTTTTAATGCGTCAAAAGCAACGACAGTGCCCTGAGATGTGGAACTTCACTTCTGTTTTGCAGCATGAGGCTGCATAATTCGCTCCACTATTGTTTTTACAGACCTGTACGCTTGAGACACCGTGACATTTCCCATCCAGTATCCGTCACTACGTCGTTCTGTGCTTTAATTCCTTTACCCATCATCAAGCAGGGGTTTACAGCCTGCTCTCAGAGGTGGTATTATTTAACGGGCAGACATTTGAGCCTTGTTCATTTTGCCAAGCGAGATTCTTCTCAGCCCTTTCATTGAAGATTTGAGCATATATACAATTAAATAGGGAAATATCAGTTAAGTTTTCTTTCTAAATATAGCATGCAGTTCGAAGTTGGAAAATATCTTCAGAAAATAAGCATTACAGATGACATTTTGTTAGACAGATATAAGCTCAGAAAATTAGTGGACAATGACCGGTTTGCACACCGTCCAAGCACTACCACCAACAAAACCTTGCAAGAAGATCACAGGAAAATCCATAACGAGAAGGTGAAGAGAATTTTGGGAGAAGAAAAAGGCAACGAAATCAGCTACATAATTTCAATTGAGCTCTTTACTGGGGCATAATAATAATAATAATAATAATAATAATAATAATAATAATAATAATAATAATAATAATAATAATAATAATAACAATATATTTACGAGGTGTAGAATGTTTTTCATTTTCTCACAATTCGTGAAACTTATTTGTTGACACATTTTTTTCTTTCGAAATGCATTATCTGTATTCAGTATCCATTGCATTTCGTAAGAGTCTACTAAGAGGGAAACAAAAAAAATCTGTACTCACACTCTCTTCTAAGCCTAAAAACACATCCATGTTTCTACGTTTTTCTGTGTAGCAGAAAAAATATACCAGTTCGAAGTTATTGTACTAATCAATATGATTATTATAAAATTTAATTTATAATTTGTATTTGCATACATTTATTTTCCATTTGCGCTCTCCTATAAAATAGGAGTTTTGTTACATATGAGTTCTCCATTCTTAAAAGACTTTGATTTTCTTGATGTACTACAATTGGTGCTTCGGTAGTGTGGAGGTAGCATACGAAACGCATAATTCGAAAAACTGATTCAATGCCGGTCGAGATAACAAGCAAAAGCAATCAGTAATTATGTTATTGGTTATACGGTCCACGAACTACTTTCACGATTTTCGGAGATGACGAGTTGCCAGAATTTTGTTCTTCAGGAGTTCTTGACGTTTCGGTAAATAAACAGAACCGTGGCTGCTATATCTGAGTACATTCAAACACTATCGCACTGAGGCTGGAATCGATCTCACCTACTTGAAATCAAAAGTCAGCGCTCAACCACCTAGTTTTGAATTTCGGAAACTCGTGTTATGGCGATTGTTCTATAGGAAAATTCTTCGTCTTCTGTTTTCCTCATTATGCTCATTCAAAGAGCGCGTTTGAATTTGTTCGTTCGTCTGCTAATAATAATTTCGTGTGGCTATTTCTATCCGAGTGCAGCCCTTGTAAGGCAGACCCTCCGATGAGGGTGGGCGGCATCTGCCATATGTAGGTAACTGCGTGTTATTGTGGTGGAGGATAGTGTGATGTGTGGTGTGTGAGTTGCAGGGATGTTGGGGACAGCACAAACGCCCAGCCCCCGGGCCATTGGAATTAATCAATTAAGGTTAAAATCCCCGACCCGGCCGTGAATCGAATCCGGGACCCTCTGAACCCAAGGCCAGTACGCTGACCATGTTCGTTTGCTGGTTTTTGCCTTTTTATCCTCCAAAACTCTCTTCATTAATGCACTGTGTTGCATCGTGCGTTCTCTGCACCACTTCCTACCAATTTTGGTTTTTTAGGTTTCTCCAAGAATTTGTGCTAAAGGCTCCACAATGTTCTATGATGTCCGTGATATTCATTTCTTGGAGGTCCGCCACAATTTCTTCTAGCCTGGTTATTTTGACCATCTTTGAGTTGATTACTTTAAATAATCTTTTGGCGAGTATGTACAGCATTATTCAACCTGTCAGTTAATGAGTAGAGGTCCGCTGTTATCTTGATCCACATTCCTTTTTCACTCCTGGGACCATACATTTTCCGGATAATTTTTTTTCTTGCTTTTCAATTTCCATAATTTTAGAGTGACTTTCAAGGTATATCGTTTTTGAGGCATATAAATATTGAAGCAAAATTGTCTTGTAGTGTCCGACTCGTTGGCTGAATTGTCAGCGTACTGGCCTTTGGTTCAGAGGCTCCCGGGTTCGATTCCCGGCCGGGTCAGGGATTGTAACCTTCATTGGTTAATTCCAGTGGCTCGGGGGCTGGGTGTTTGTGCTGTCCGCAACATCCCTGCAACTCACACACTACACATAACACTACCCTCCACCACAATAAGACGCAGTTACCTACACATGGCAGATGCCACCCACCCTCATCGAAGGGTCTGCCTTTCAAGGGCTGCACTCGGCTAGAAATAGGTACACGAAATTATTATTATTATTATTATTATTATTATTATTATTATTATTATTATTATTATTATTATTATTGTCTTGTAGTGTCTTAATTTTGTATTACGCGATATGATTCATTTGTTGTAGTGATTCCACGATAGTCTGTACGCCTTATGGAGTTTGGTGGCTCTTTCTACTTTAGCCATCCTGTCTAGTCCCCACAGTGGTATCATTTCTTCAAGGTATTTGAAGGAGAACACCTTTATATTGTGCCGTTTACTATCTCTAGCTGTATTTCTTTGCTATGTTGATGTAGATTTTTCATGTACTGGTTTTTTGTACGATAATGGAGGCCTGCCTTCGATGCTATCTCATGTAATATCAGTACTGCG
The DNA here is from genome assembly GCF_040414725.1 of Anabrus simplex. Lineage (NCBI taxonomy): Eukaryota > Metazoa > Arthropoda > Insecta > Orthoptera > Tettigoniidae > Anabrus > Anabrus simplex. Next base: position 301,381,729 of record NC_090271.1, on the reverse strand, counting down.
TATTTGGTTTCATCTCTGGTCTTAGTAATGATTGCTATATCATCAGTAAAGGCTAAACATTTCACCTTAACTTTGCTTCCCAAGTTTCCGATGCTCACACCTTTGAAATCCCTTTCCCATTCTCTAATAACTTTGTCTAGACCTAAATTAAACAGAATAGGGGAGATGCCGTTACTTTGACGAACGCCCGTATATATTTGAGAAGCCTCAGGAATTTCCCCAAGGAATTTCACTTTAGAAGTCATTATTATTATTATTATTATTATTATTATTATTATTATTATTATTATTATTAGGCAATGTGATAGAAATACACCACTCCAAATATAACACATTCATACATTCATTCTGAATGTAGCCAGCAATTCATAATCCTTTTGAGATCTATTGAAACGTTCGTGTCAGTAATATTTAACGAAACACATTGCAACTTAAAATGGGTCCACAATATCAGTTCACTGATGATCTAAATTTAGGGTGGTACAAAACGCAGTGAGAATGTGGGCACGCGGGGCTCAGTCAGTGCAAATGGCATCCAGCAGGGCCAATTACTGAACATATATCACAGCTGTTCGATGTGTACTGCCATTAATTAACACACATGGCATAAGCTTGCCATTCACGACACATGCACATTCCGCCCCGCCTCCCTCTCCTCTGCTGAGTTACTCACCCCGGTCGAACACAGAGAATTTCGTTTCTTCAGCCATGCCCACCGTCGCTAAGCATGATATCATGCGGATAGCAATTATATTATGAACTAGATGTTATGTACTCGTCAATGACATGATCACCATCATGTGCGACTTTCAGTCTTAAGACTGGTTTGTCCCTACGCTGTCTCCTCCATAAGAATCCATTTCGGGCTGTCCTTTTAGCATCTTTGTAGTTCTCAAGGTCAGTGAAGAAGGTCTTAATAAGTGGTTTCTTTCACCTTCCACGGGTCCGTTTATGAGGTTGTCACCCTGTAGGTCAGCGATCAACAAGGTCAGTGAAGAAGGTTTTAATAAGTGTTTTTGTCACCTTCCACGGGGCCATTTTACAGGTTTTCACCCTGTACGTCAGCGATCATCAAGGTCAGTGAAGAAGGTCTTAATAAGTACGTTCATTCACCTTGCACGGGGCCGTTTTTCAGGTTGTCACCCTGTAGGTCAGCGATCATCAAGGTCAGTGAAGAAGGTCTTAATAAGTACGTTCATTCACCTCTTACGGGGCCGTTTTTCAGGTTGTCACCCTGTAGATCAGCGATCATCAAGGTCGGTGAAGAAGGTCTTAATAAGTACGTTCATTCACCTCTTACGGGGCCGTTTTTCAGGTTGTCACCCTGTAGGACAGCGATCATCAAGGTCAGTGAAGAAGGTCTTAATAAGTGATTTTTTTCACCTTCCAAGGGGCCGTTTTTCAGGTTGTCACCCTGTAGGTCAGCGATCATCAAGGTCAGTGAAGAAGGTCTTAATAAGTGATTTTTTTCACCTTCCAAGGGGCCGTTTTTCAGGTTGTCACCCTGTAGGACAGCGATCATCAAGGTCGGTGAAGAAGGTCTTAATAAGTACGTTCATTCACCACTTACGGGGCCGTTTTTCAGGTTGTCACCCTGTAGGACAGCGATCATCAAGGTCGGTGAAGAAGATCTTAATAAGTACGTTCATTCACCACTTACGGGGCCGTTTTTCAGGTTGTCACCCTGTAGGACAGCGATCATCAAGGTCAGTGAAGAAGGTCTTAATAAGTGATTTTTTTCACCTTCCAAGGGGCCGTTTTTCAGGTTGTCACCCTGTAGGTCAGCGATCATCAAGGTCGGTGAAGAAGGCGTTAATAAGTACGTTCATTCACCTTGCACGGGGCCGTTTTTCAGGTTGTCACCCTGTAGGACAGCGATCATCAAGGTCGGTGAAGAAGATCTTAATAAGTACGTTCATTCACCACTTACGGGGCCGTTTTTCAGGTTGTCACCCTGTAGGACAGCGATCATCAAGGTCAGTGAAGAAGGTCTTAATAAGTACGTTCATTCACCTCTTACGGGGCCGTTTTTCAGGTTGTCACCCTGTAGATCAGCGATCATCAAGGTCGGTGAAGAAGGTCTTAATAAGTACGTTCATTCACCTCTTACGGGGCCGTTTTTCAGGTTGTCACCCTGTAGGACAGCGATCATCAAGGTCAGTGAAGAAGGTCTTAATAAGTGATTTTTTTCACCTTCCAAGGGGCCGTTTTTCAGGTTGTCACCCTGTAGGTCAGCGATCATCAAGGTCAGTGAAGAAGGTCTTAATAAGTGATTTTTTTCACCTTCCAAGGGGCCGTTTTTCAGGTTGTCACCCTGTAGGACAGCGATCATCAAGGTCGGTGAAGAAGGTCTTAATAAGTACGTTCATTCACCACTTACGGGGCCGTTTTTCAGGTTGTCACCCTGTAGGACAGCGATCATCAAGGTCGGTGAAGAAGATCTTAATAAGTACGTTCATTCACCACTTACGGGGCCGTTTTTCAGGTTGTCACCCTGTAGGACAGCGATCATCAAGGTCAGTGAAGAAGGTCTTAATAAGTGATTTTTTTCACCTTCCAAGGGGCCGTTTTTCAGGTTGTCACCCTGTAGGTCAGCGATCATCAAGGTCGGTGAAGAAGGCGTTAATAAGTACGTTCATTCACCTTGCACGGGGCCGTTTTTCAGGTTGTCACCCTGTAGGTCAGCGATCATCAAGGTCGGTGAAGAAGGCGTTAATAAGTACGTTCATTCACCTTGCACGGGGCCGTTTTTCAGGTTGTCATCCTGTAGGACAGCGATCATCAAGGTCAGTGAAGAAGGTCTTCATAAGTATGTTCCTTCACCTTGCACTGGGGGCGTTTTTCAGGTTGTCACCCTGTAGGACGTCGATGATCAGTCCGCCATATCACAGCAATGACGATCTCCTCCCCTGGATCTTGCTGATAAGCTGTCGTTCCTCATTAAATCGATGGTATACATCTGTATTGTTCACCTTCTTTACCCAGCCTTTTTATCCTAACGGTGCCAGCACCAGATCTCAAAGGCTTCTGCTTTCTTAACTTCACCCTTGTTCAGCGTCCACGTCTCGCTATAGTATATCGCAACTGACCACATGCAAATCTTTACACTATTGTTTCTTAAGCTGAGTGAGATGGTGAACTGACATGTCAGGGACTGTCTTTTCTGAAATGACTGTTCTATAACAGGTTAGTTTTGGACAATTTGATTTACGTGGCACCGACAGGATAGGAAAGGCCTAGGAGTGGGAAGGAAGTGGCTGTGGCCTTAATTAAGGTACAGACCCAGCATTTGCCTGGTGTGAAAATGGGAAACCACGGAAAACCATCTTCAGGGCTGCCGGATGCAAGCTCACAGCTGCGCGGACCTAATCGCACGGCCAACTCGCCCGGTCTGCAACAGTTACACGACTCCTTATTTCAGATTCAGATCCCCTATCAGTATTTTTCTGAGGTACCTGACGTATTTTACTAGTTAGATTTCTTCTTTTCTTATCGTAATATGGAGTAGCTGTGGGTGTTTATCTGTCATCAGAAATTTATTTTCGAAGTTAATTTTCACATCATACTCAGTGACCGTATCATTCAGACACATTTGAAATGTGTGAATGACAAGCTTGTTCTTTGTGTGTTAATTAATGTACACGTCGAGCAGCTGTGATATACGTTCAATATAGAAAAGAGTGTTTGCAGTTCTTGTCCTCAATCCATACAGGAAACCAATCCAGATGTGGAATTTGGAGGCGTGAATCTGAAATTGTCACCATGCCACTCTTGATCTCTCCTCGGTTCTGTAATGACAAGAACTTTCTGTACATGTTGATCTTCATCACGCCGCTTGTCATTTCCGTACTGGTAGGTTTGACTCTCTTCCAGCTTGTCTTTGCATGCATTCATTGCATGATCGGTCGTTTTAACGTCGCAGACCACTGCAACATTCGCATCTCTATGGCGTACATTTGCTGATCGTGCTTGTTCTGCTTTGAACAGCATTCGGAACCATATATCACAGCTGGTTTGCAAACTATAAGATTTATGGAAATCGTACAAGACATCTGTCAGCGATCGCTGTCTCATCCAGCCAACACTGATACGACGCTTGACAACGTCTATTGTGGCATCAGTAGTAATGGCAGAGGCGAGATACTTGAGCCTCTCGGTTCCGTGTCGTCTCGTAACTCACGAGTCTTAAAACTCACGAATATCCAAGAAGATGATTAGTAAGAGTAGGGTTTTACTAGCTGGGCCAGTTCTTCTTTGAATGGATGCCAACCCAGCCCACATAATGTGTGTGTAGATATTTTAAAATAAAATCGAAATAGTGCAAAAGGGTCCATTGTTAGCGCCAGCCGGACCTGCGTGCCCTCTTTTAATTGGCACCTCTCTCATCAAGAGGTGGGCCTGTCGAGTAGTATCGCCCAAAGTGTATGCGACAGGAGGTTGAGAAACCCACGGGCCTGTCGAGTAGCATCGCCCAAAGTGTATGCGACAGGAGGTTGAGAAACCCACGGGTCTGCCGAGTAGCATCGCCCAAAGTGTATGCGACAGGAGGTTGAGAAACCCACGGGCCTGTCAAGTAGCATCGCCCAAAGTTTATGCGACAGGAGGTTGAGAAACCCACGGGTCTGTCGAGTAGCATCGCACAAAGTATAAGCGGCAGGAGGTTGAGAAATCCACGGGCCTGTCGAATACCATCGCACAAAGTATACGCGACAGGAGTTTGAGAAACTCACGGACATCAGGTACACAGTGGTGAGCTGTTTCACTTAAAACACTGTTGTCATTTGCAATAAAACTTTACCGGCACATGCGAATGACGGTATTTTATGACAAAACTATACTGTTTCGCCAGACATGTTTTCTCTCTGCTTAGAAAACCTATAACCGTTGTAAATTAAATTTAGTTTACCCTTTTGCGAAGTAATGACTTCCATTTTTTGCACTGCTCGATGACACCAAGCAGAATAACTGAGGACTGACTGACATAAATGACTGACCAATTCTAGATGAGGTAGAAACTTGAAATTTGGCAAAGTTATAGCTATTAGCATCTATTCTACGGAAAAGTTCCAAAAAGTACAAATTTTTAGTTTTAACCACCCGCCTCCAAAACAAAATTATGGAAGCTATGTTGCAGTGGGGTAGAAAATTAATATTCGGCACAGTTATAGCTTTTAGCCTGTAACCGAAGGAGAAATTCAATTTCCGAATATTTCGCACGTTAACTCCCGAAAAAAAAATTCGACATTCTGAGGAAAATTTAACGACGGTGCAGATCTTAATTTCGAGGTATTTTGTGGCTAAACGGTGATTCCTATCGAAAAAGGATAGCACTTTCGCGTCATAAAATGAAGATATCTACAACTTTGATCATAAGAATTTTTGTCGTATCTCGACTCTTCCTACCTCAGATTGAGCTTGATTTTCCGATTTTGGGTCAATTTTGATTATTTTCCTTATAATACTTCGCAGCTTGAAACGCGTATAAGACAGGTAGAATCATGAAATTCAACAGCCTCCTTGCCACGTCCATTGGCCATACGTAAACCAACTTTCATTATTCTAACTGCCATGAATGTATGGGAAAACGGGAGTATGTGTGAAGATACGACAAAACGTCAAAGGAACAAAACCGTTGGTCGTTTCAACACCGATATGCCTGCCAAGTTTCAAGACTATAGCTGTCTGCGAAGTTGGCAAAATAATTTTTCAATTTGTAAAAAGCGTACGAAATTTGACGTAGGTCGAAACGTTCGCCTCTATCTATGGAATAAATAGCAGAGATACGAGAAAATGTCTTAGGACCAAACATGTAAGCCACCAAATGGGCCGTCTTATGGAGCGATCAATTTGTCGGATAGACCTACCGTTTCGCCACAGTAAATTTTCAAGTGAAGGATGCGTGCACATTCTCCCGCTATCTTATCTCTATTATATAAAGTCGCAAGGCTAACTGACTGACTCACTGTCATTAATATTTACCCACTTCCAGATGAGCTAAAAACTTGAAATTCGTCAAACGTATACCTATTATGGTGAAACATAAGGAAACATTCCAATAAGTACAAATTTTAATTGTTTACCCCTACCCGAACAAAATGGCTAATAAAATGTTCTAAAGTAATTTATGGTGTACCCGACAGAGATAAGACGAAGCGAAAAAGATCCAAAGTTGTAGATCGTTTCATCCCCGCTTCATCTCCCGAGTTTCAAGACGTTACCTGTCTATTATGTGACTAAAAATAGTTTTTTCAATGTGAAGAACGTACGAAATTTGCCCCGGATCGAATCGTTTATTCCTATCCTATACTATAAATCGTCAATATACGATAAAATATATAAGGCACAGACATTTAGGTCATTAAAATGGCCATCCGGTGGCACAGTCCGTTTGTAGATTCGACATACCGCTTCGCCACAGTATATTTAGAAATGACCACTTCTAATGCAAATCACCTGGGGGTTCGGGGGCGGAGTCCTAAGTGAGCGAAAGCGAGTCCCATTCTAAACATGGGTGGACAAACATGGGTTTGACGGGCAGCGTGATTCACCGCGTACCTCATCCCTCCTGTGGTACTAGCAGGCACATTGTGTCCGCAGTCGTGAATTTTGAGAATCATTAGAAAGTTAATTTTGTTACTAGTTTATAGTCGTATGTTCTGATACTGTTTTCTACTAATTTTAGCCCGTGAGTTTTGAGACTCGTGAATTTTGAGATGTAACCACTGGTTCTTCGGCTAGGAAGAAATAATTCTGCGAGCCACACAAGTCTGTCTTTGAGAAGTTGCAGAACTCTTATTGTGTTTTATTACGGTAGATTCAGAGTCCGTTCCTTTCCAGAATTGTTCTTCATTGTCCTATGGCCGCTTCGAATTCTTCAGGCGTATCGACGACGAAAGCGATATCATTCGCATATAGCAAGACCCGTGGTAGTTGTAATATCTTTACACCGTAAAAGTAGTTAGTGGGATGTAACACCAACAGCGTCATGATTATTTTGTATCATGATGAAAGAGGGAGAAATAAGAGGTTTCTGTCTTTTTTATGTGTGGCACTTAAGTTCTTTTACAGGACAGCGACATGTAGAGTCGAGAGCGCGGAATCGTGCCGACGCATCTAGTTTCCAATAATGCTTTCTCCTATGTAATGTTAGCAGAACCTCCTTGTCATTTATCAGTAACACTTTGTTGAGTCTCTTATTGAATTCAAGTAAATTACATCTAACACTAACCTACTAACGGAGGTCAGTTCCAGGAGAGTGGCTGAACGCACTGCCTTGAAAACAGTGTCTATATCAGGGTTATGGAACAGCTAGTGGCTTTACGTCACACCGACACAGACAGGTCATATGGCGATGATGGAAGAGGAGAGGGCTAGGAGTTGGAAGGAAGCGGCCGTGGCCTTAATTAATGTACACCGAGCTCGATAGCTGCAGTCGCTTAAGTGCGGCCAGTATCCAGTATTCGGGAGATAGTAGGTTCGCCGTGGAACAGTACTTCGATGGCGTCGAAACTAGTATACCTTCAGTAGCTCAGTGACACACGCAAATAGCGAGTTCCACCGCAGCAGTGGCGGGTCCTACAGTCACATTAGTTACATACATTTGTTTATAATTTGCTTTACGTGGCGCCTACACAGTCAGTTCTTATGGTGGTGACGATGTTACAGGGAAGGACTAGGTATAGGAAGGAAGCGGTCGTGACCTTAATTAAGGTACAGCTCCAGAATTTGCCTGATATAAAAATAATGAGAAACCACGGAAAGTCATCTTGATATCTGCCGACAATGAGGTTCGAACCCACTATCTCCCGAATGCAAGCTGACAGCTGCGTGCCCCTAACCGCACGGCCAACTCGCCCGGTTATGTACTTCCTCTGCTTGTTGCTCACAAGATTCAAAACGGATCGTTTCATTACCATTTCTTCGACAACAAACTATTTCTAAGGCACAGTTTTAATTACAATATATAATTAAAAATAATTACTTATATTTAACGTCTTGCAAAATAATAATAATAATAATGTTATAAATAATATGTTTAATTTTATAGCTTAATATTTAAGCACCTTCATCTAAATGAAAAGCACACTCACAGCATGGAATGGATTGAAATATTTGCTTTCAACAAATTTTCTAACAAACCAGTAAGAATATAATTAAGCTAAGCCATGTGATTAATTCTGAAATTTGTTAAGGTACGCAGTTTATCAAATTGTTCAAATTGATCCTCCAGTTATCTTGACCTCGTTAGACTTATATCTGCGAAACGTGTATAAAGGTTGAGGGTAGGCTGTCAGTCAAGTTAAGGCGATTTTTAAAACTGGGAACCGGGTGGGCAGAGGCGTTGTAACATTCCATTACAAAAATATACCACTGTTTCTATGTCTACAAAGCTCCTTGCAATCGGCTGATTATGGATTTCAAATTCAACTAACCTCTGGCAGGTTCTAAACCGCGATCAAATCTGTTAATTTGGATAGGATTTATGACAGACCTCTGTCTAACTTGTATGGAGTATATTACAACTTATATATACATTTTTTACGTGTCCGAATATACAGTATTTATCTTCAGTATCTGGCCACCCTACGCTCGCTGCTAATGTAAGTGATCTCTTCGAAAGCCTTGTTATTAGCCTGCTTGACACGCCGGTAGGTGTTATATCGGTGGCTTGTCCGTACTCGTTCTATTTCTGAAGTTCGTAAGCATTGATAGACCTGGTTTCATGGAGCCTGAAGTTTGCCAAATCTACAACATGGGGGCAAGTTCCAATACCGTGAACCTCATTATCTCTCTCTCTCTCTCTCTCCTTTCCTCCATCCCTTCCTACGGCACATTGTTGGCAGAAGTTGCAACGTCAAGGCTTTCCCAGAGCAGCTCCTAGATACTACTTGAATATTTCGTACCACACGTCATGGGATACTACTACTACTACTACTACTACTACTACTACTACTACTACTACTACTACTACTACGAGGCCGGGGCATGTGAAGTTTGTCCCACCAGAGTCATTAGCGTTTACTGTGCTAGAAGTTTAGGTTTCGTTATAGATGAAATTAATGGATTAAATATAAGCCCACACATTCACTCCCTCTCCCTCCTATACACTTTACCCCATTATTCAGATAACAACATGAATTAATGTAATAGAACGACATGGAGAAAAAAGAGAAAGTCTGCAGAGAATTACATTTTTCATTATAAAGTAAGATACGTACTTTCACCATTTCAGTCACTTCACCATTGTAAAATGTTATATAATGTTGCAAAACGAATGTATAGAAAATTAACAAACCACCGTCAGGAGCCCTGAACGTGGCTGGGCATTGCGGACCACTGTATATCACTTGTTGTCCTTTTTCACTATAAGAAATTGACGAGAAACTAGGTTTAATTATTGTTTTATTATGCTTTCGCTACCCATATTAAAACATTTAAACCTCTGACTTGATTGCGTAAGCAATAATACACTCGTGCGGAACTCGAAAACAAAAATCAACACAAAGCGTTTGAAACCGAAACAACGCCTTGGTCAGGTTTAGCAAGCACGAGACAAGTGTGCTGAGAGCGTATTTGCGCATGCGCCATTCCAGGGAGTGAAACTACTGAGTCATTGGGTACAGTGCCAACGCCTTGGCGGCGTGGCAGAGGGTTCCGGACGGTGCTGTCAGTAACTACAATACAGTATATGGAGCGGAACAACGAACTATAACATTACATTTAAACAAATGAAATAATGTATTATTTTCCTTTCGATTTTATTTGGGTGTTGACACACAACGTACACACTGATCAAACGCCACTGACCAGAGTACTTTAACGTGCTAGAAGCTAATAACACAAAATTACTTCATCTTAAAACAGTTAAACGCTCTGGGTCTAATTCAAAATCGAACTCATGGGTGGCTAACGGTCTGAGGTCAATGAGGCTGGCTTCGAGAGAGGACTAGTGGTTGGCAGAAGTGCATTGGTTTTTACGACGTAATAGGTTGGAGTATAAGCTAATTTTGTTATTAGGAAATGTCTGGCCCGCTATTCCATAATGTAGTGGGAGTAACATTAATTCTAGGGGGTTCTAGTGGGCCGTACCCCTGATGTTCATGCAAAAATAATAGCATGGTCGTTGTGCAGATAGAATATACTTGTTACTAGCTTCAGTAATTTAGCATTCTAACCTAGTACTGCCTGAACATCCAGGTTCTAGAACGAACGCTTAATTTAGAATATCTTCCTGTCTATCCGTGATTATTAGAGACCGGAAATTTATATCATAATAGGTTAGAATGCTAAATCATCCGGTTAGTAAGACGTGTCGTCTAGTTCATAATGTACCGAGAGTAACATAACATCTAGGGGTTCTAATAGGCCGGGCTCCTAATGTTTATGCAAATCTCACAGAAGAACTACAGCAGGGTTACCATCTGGGACAAGGCCTTCACTTTCGTCACCACTTCTGGTGTACGGTTAGTTGCTGGTTTTGGATTTGTGTATTTTGTTTGCCGTCTGGAATTAAGTTCAGTCGGCATTTGCCCGTTTTATTCAATACAGCACTGATCCCGTTCCTTGATATCAAGAAATCACGCTTCTTGCACATTCCATTCCGGAAAGGGCTATTATGTAGTGTCACTCCGTTTCGACATCGTTGAAGCTAATGTCACAAAACTCTACTCACACGTTCCCAGTACTAATGTGAATCATCAATCCCCGTTTTGACGTGCTCAAGTTGATAATAGCGCCGTCAGCGGCCTTCAAACTCGTCACCAGAGATCCAAAACGACCTTCAGTGTACGCTGTGTATTACTGCCCCTCATGCATGGAGCAGCTTCTCTTTATTTGTGTATACAGTATTACTCCTCTTCGTTGGCACTGGCCATCTAACGACCACGTTAAGCAGCTATGTTAGCTTTCTTCTTCCTCTATCACTCCTGCAGTATCTCGGACAAGTGATACGAGGAGAGAAATATCATCTACTGCAGCTTTTCATTCAAGAGGAGATAGACAAAAGAGAACCAGGAAGAAGAAGCACCTCTTGGAATGGTAATCTGGAAACCTGGTTCAACTCTTCCACTATTGAGCCGTTTCGCGCTGCATCATCTAAAGAAAGAATATCTATGTTGGTAGCCGACCTTCTAAGAGGAGATGACGACACTTGGAGAAGAAGAAGAAGAAGAAGAAGAAGAAGAAGAATAAGAAGATTGATTGAATAGTCTCTTGGTTAGTTTACTGTCATTCATCCTTACTAAATGTCCGTAAAACACCTGTGTCTTTTTTTAAATCGTATCCGTTATTCTTTCAGTCTTTCTATGCACTTCTCGTAATGTACATATCATCTTCCTAACGTGTACCTAAGATTTTCCTCATTTTCTCTCTTTTTTTTTCTGATATCCTGAAGTTTATTTTTTCCTATTCATCGTCAAGAATTCTGCTGTGCATAGGCACGCACTCTGTTTTTTACACCGTGTTATAATGTCTCCTTCACTGAAATACAGATTTCTTGTTGGAAACATATTTGGTCAGTTGCTATGTCAATTTCATTTCTTTTGACTCTCATTTTGTTTGATTCTTTGTCGAGTCCGTTTGGCTGTAGTAATATACTTATGTTATATATAATACAGCTGTTTCCATTGTGGTATGTGTGTTTCAGTTATGGACAACCAGCTACTTAGGTATTGCTTTCACTTACCTCTACCATACAATAATCTACTTATCCAAACAACGTTGGTAAAACCAAGTTCTCTTCCCAAACCGATAGTGTCAGGTTTCTCACACCTAACGAGTCTTTAAACTTTCATGACTATTGCTTTATTCAACGAATCGCACTTCTTCCCCTTTCTCGATCGATTCCTCCTAGCGGAGGGGGGGGGTGATAATTTGAATTCTTTGTTCTTTGAAACAACAATGTCAATGTCTCATGCACTTCGTGATGGTTACTGATGGTGATGATGCTTGTGGATTAAAAGCGCCTATCATCTAGGTCATCCGCTCCTAATGGTACGAAATGAGACGAAATGTAATAACCTTTTAAAATTTCAAAATTCATCCACTGACCAGAATTAAAAAAGAAATGATGATGAAAAATGAATGGATGAATATGAATGTAAAATAATCAGCGGATGCAACTCACAATATTGAAAGTTGAAAATAATTCCAAAATCAATCCAGAAACCTCAAACCCCATGTCACCACAGCCCTTGAAGGGCCTTGGCCTACCAAGCGACCGCTGCTCATCCCGAAGGCCTGCAGATTACAGGTGTCTTGTGGTCAACACGACGAATCATCTCGGCCGTTATTCTTGGCATTCTAGACCGGGGCCGCTATCTCACCGTCAGATAGCTCCTCAATTCTAATCATGTAGGCTGAGTGGACCTCGAACCAGACCTCAGGTCCAGGTAGAAATCCCTGACCTTCCCGGTAATCGAACCCGGGGCCTCCAGGTAAGTGGCAGGCACGCTACCACTACACCACGGGGCCGGCTCCAAAATCAATCCACTGACTAGAATTCAGAAAGACGACGATGAACAATAATTATGAACTTAAAACAATCAGTGGATCCGACCCGCAATGCACCACCTTCCCAGAAAATAGCTTCTCTACAGACCCTGTGTGTCCTATACGACACATAAAATTAGCAATGTTCTGAAGGCTAGGGAACCGGTGTGGCGCGTGCGACACATCCAATTTAGTTCTCGTGGCAAACTGTAGAGTGCAGTTAACGACCGAAAGTAGTTTTGAGCCCAAATAGCGGGAACTGCGTGACTGGGAAGTCATTGTTTGAGATCGTGTGCTCAGAAATTGAACTGAAAATGGCGCGTTCTACATGTAAGTGATTTTGACTGTTTTTATTTGCATGTATCTGATTTGTTTCAATTGATTTATAATTGCAACACATTAAAGAGTCTGTTGATATAGTATAATTTACAATTTTGTGAATTATCTTGACTGTACGAAGTGTTTTGAAAGCGTGTGTCGCATACGACACACTGGAACTAAACCTTAATTCTAATACTGATTTGGTTTAGAATTTTCTTACGACCGTCAAAGAAATTAGAGTACCAGTGTTGTTCCGATACACTAATTTCTCGACAATTAGAGCAAAATAGTAATAAATAGTAACAACAGATTTGAATGAATAGGTATAGGTAGTTAAAAAAGTTTGTCTTCTTGCGAGACTGAGACATTTTTGTAAGCAGTGTGACTTTGGCATAATTCAAATACATTCTGGCATTTAATTTTTGACGGTCTCTTGCATTACAGTGTCCGCGGAGGAAATTATATCAGAACTTGAAATTGATGGCAACTGCTCTGATCTCGAGGGTGTGGACTCGGAAAGTGATGACATTTTAACACCCGATGAAGTCATTTACGAAGATGTTCCTTCCGACAGTCCCGAGGATCCTACTGAAGAATTAGAAATTCCAGTGAATCATCGTATTCCACCATGGAGACATACCGATATATTTGAACCTCTTCCACCTGCTCCAGCTTTACATGAGGTCCCACGTGATTTTGAGGAGTTGCAACCCTTTCAATATTTTTCGAAATATGTGTCGGAGAGTATTTACAGCGTTGTATCTCGATGTACAAATGTGATGTCTCTATCGCGTTTGGGAAAATCTCTCAATACAACTGCCGAAGAAATCAAAAGGTTTTTTGGCATTTCAATGACTATGTCATACTTGGGATACCCAAGGCTGAAGATGTACTGGGCGGGTTCCACTAAAGTAGAACACATAGCTTCAAAGATGTCCCGAAATCGTTTCTTTGCCATCAGACAGAATTTAAAAGTTGTAGTTGATAATGATGTACCAACTGAACGCCGCAATGATAAGTTCTGGAAGGTGAGGCCTTTATTAGAGTCAGTTCGTGATGGGTGCTTGAAAAATGCGAGGTCGATGCAGGTGTGTATTGATGAACAGATGGTGCCATTCTGGGGTCATGCTGCAATGCGACAGTACATCAGGGGAAAGCCTGAACCGTGTGGATTGAAAAATTTTGTATGTTGTGCTCCTGATGGTCTACCACTAGATTTCTTCATGTACGAGGGGAAAGGAGACACAATTGTAAATAGGTATGATGACCTGGACATTGGGGGGAAAGTTGTGATGAGGCTGTCACAAACTTTACCACCAGGAACGGTAGTATACATGGACAGATATTTTACGTCTGAAACCTTGTTGGATTACCTACATTCTGATGCTTCATGCCAAGGAACGGGAACAATACAACTTTCCCGTATTCCTCGTGAAGTAAGACTGAGAAGTGATGCAGAAATGAAGAGGGAAGGCAGGGGCTCGGTTGACCAAGTTGTTCGTGGCGATGGGCAAGTGTGCATAGTAAAATGGTTTGATAATAAGCCAGTTACTCTTGCCTCGTCCATAGAAGGCACAAATCCAGTTGGGGAATGCCGCCGTTGGTGCAAAAAAAGACAAAATCTACAAGAAAGTGAAGCGGCCTCTCATTGTTGAGAATTACAACAAATTTATGGGAGGAGTGGATTTCCTCGACAGAGTGCTGTCATACTATAGGCAAAATGCAAAAACCAGAAAATGGACTGTACGGCTCATTGTACACTTCTTTGATTTTGCTTGTGCAGCAGGATGGATAGAGTACCGAGGGGATTGCAAGGTACTGAAGAAAGCAAAGAAAGACATCATGGACTACCTGGACTTCAAAATCGAAGTAGCCGAATGGCTCATGAATTCAGAACCAAACAACAGGGGAGAAGAAGAATCAGAAGAAAATGAAACACCAGAAGACACAGCCTGCCAGGTGAAAAAAAAGAAAGTCTTCATCACCACATCCAAGCACTGCTAAGAGGATGTCTGGTGCACTTCACATGCCAGAAATGGTGGATGATGGCAAAACACACAGATGCAGAATGCCAGGTTGCAAAAGTGTGCGAGCTCGAGTTTTCTGCACAGTATGTGGAGTACATCTGTGTCTTGTTTCTGGGCGAAACTGTTTCAAAGGGTACCACCGGAGGAAGTGAGCAACAGCAGCAGTTGCCAATGACAGGGGACACTTTCATCATCACAGTTTCAGGTCCCGTATCCTAAACTGTTCTCAGAACATAGACAAAGATTGTTAGCTTGCAGTAGTGAACATACAACAGTGTTTCGTGTGGTAGATTTTGCAAATTTGTGCCAAGAACCCAGTAATTCATTCAAGACTATGAAGTGCCTTTTAGTAAGTTAGAGTACCAATGTGTCACATACGACACATGCAGTTTTTCAAAAATGTTTTTCAAAAATTCATAGTTTTTATTGTATCTGTGGTATGTGATGCCCAATTAGCAATATATCTAATTTTTATTTCAAAAATAGCATTACTTTATACCTTGGGTCTCTAACGTTGGTATATATTGACCAAGGGGCTGCATTCAAAGCACAGTCCTGAATCGATAATGCTTGTTGTCTAAAGGGGACCGAAATCCAGGTCAACGGATCCTCATAATGTTACTTATCGTTAGTAAAGTAGAACAATGGTATTTCTCACGTAGACCGGGCAAGTTGACCGTGCGGTTAGGTTCGCTCAGCTGTGAGCTTGCATGCGGGAGATAGTGGGTTCGAACCGCACTGTCAGTAGCCCTGAAGATGGTTTACCGTGGTTTTCCATTTTCACACCAGGCAAATGCCTCTTACGACAGGCAGGGGATATCGTGAGTGTATTCTTCGTCTACGTCCCCCACCCACAGGGGCAGTAGGGACGATTATTGTGGCGAGAGGGACAGTCTCCCCACCCCACTTTGTGGAGGAAACATTAGATTTTTATTCTATTTTCGCCAGCTGAAACTATGGATTATACGAATTATTAAAAAAAAACAATTTGTACAAGCACTTTTCAATTATTATGAACAACATTATTAGCGGAAATTCGCACAAAATATCGCTCGTCATGGATAACCGATGTGTATAGCCCCGCAGCAAGTAGTGGCAACTTTGCATGTGCTGTGAGGAAGGGTAGCAGGGGTATACTTTTTGCCAAGATCATGGATACTGAGGTGTGATTCACCCGCTTGTCGCGCGCATTCGTCAGTCTGGCAGTAGGTCTGTTTGTTTGTTTGTTTGTTTGTTAGTGCATAGTTAAATACTAAATCATTTTAACTGTATAATCACGCAGTACTTCTTTTTAATTGTAATACATGTGTAATACTGTTCCTTTGGTGGAAGTTTTTGTATAGTAAGTAAGGGTGTCTTCTGCCCAAAGGAAGGTCCGAACCTCCACACAGGTGTGCCTGAGCCGGAGTTTACGTAGGGTAGGGTGGCCAGTTCCTTTCCGCTCCTCCATTCCCGTAGCCCGCACCAACAGCGCGTGGCAACCCATCCAAATCTTGACCACGCCCAACATTGCTTAACTTCGGAGATCTCACGGGATCCGGTGTTTCAAGACGGCTACGGCCGTTGGCTTTGTATAGTACTTAATCAAAATTTCAAAAAAATGTTATTACTGCACTTCAATCTACATTCTCTCAGAGAGCATAAAAACTCACCATTTTGTAGTTTTAGTTTTTTTTTGGTATTGATATAGGCCTACCCCCCTCGTCACCATAAGACCTATGTGTATCGGTGTGACGTAAAGCCCCTAGCAAAAAATAATCATATACCCCTCACTCGCTATATCCCTCAAACGCGGGTACTTTTTGTTGTCTGTAGATTTTTGACCCCCCCCCCCGTGCACTTCTAATTCCAATCGCATTTACTGCGACAGAGTTCATGATGGTTAGTCTCCATAAGTTCAACAGAATTTACTGACTTCAATTCCCTCTTTCACTCTATATAGTTATCCCATCGATGTCGTAATTACATGAAATAACGGTCCACTCATGCCAACGAGGGCGATACGCAGAGTGATAATTGAACTCTCTCATGCACTTCACTTGGAATGATTCACTCCCACTGGGATTTATTCCATATTATTCCCCAGTGCTCTACTCTCCCTGCTAGTTATATGGTATAGATTAGCGAGGCGAAGGATCATTCTTTTCTCTTTTCAATAAGGAGCAGCGTAGCGCGATGTAAACTGTGGGCCATTGAGTCTCTGGAAGTAGAGCATCGCTCTTGTCGGCCTAAAGAGGATGGAACGAGTGGTCTGCCAGCAGGTCTAACAATAAATGTTACTTACAGTAGAATGACACTCTGTTTCCTTCTTTATTTATTCTGGATTGTTAGATTGAAAAGATGAGCTTTCATTTATATAGCACTAGCTGTATTACCCGGCGCTGCTCGGGAACTTTGATGATTGTTTACTTTTAGGCATTTTTTTTACCTTTTAATTTTGTGTGAAGCGAATTCTTTTAGATTTCGTTACTGCGACATTTACTGATTAAGAACTATTCCGTAGCCTAAGAGTTATTGTTATGTGTTTATTTTCAAGTTTTACTAATATAATATTTTGTTTCTCGTTAATTAAACTAATATCGGTCAGTGTGGACTTTTTCATCCCTTATCACCCCCATAACGACGGAGGATGAACTTGGACTGAAACGAAATTCAGAGTGTCACTGTTCATCTCAACGAGCCCGAAACCTATCCATTCGACATTATAATTTCGAAAAAAAAAAATGGCGTATGGCTTTTAGTGCCGGGAGTGTCCGAGGACAAGTTCGGCTTGCCAGATGCAGGTCTTTTGATTTGACACCTGTAGGTGACCTGCGCGTCGTGATGAGGATGAAACGATTATGAAGACGACACATACACCCAGCCCCCGTGTCAGCGAAATTAACCAGTTATTGTTAAAATTCCCGACCCTGCCGGGAATCGAACCCGGGACCCCTGTGACCAAAGGCCAGCACGCTAACCATTTAGCCATGGAGCCGGACTATAATTTCGATTATTTTTCTATACCACCCCGTCCCCACCACCACCCCCAGGGGTGGCTTACAGTGCTTTCTTCCAGACTCGTAAGTGTAGCAGAATCTTTCCTTGGCTTTGTCTACATTTGCGCACATGCCTACTTCGAAGACCAGGTCTGTATTCTACTGTAGAATCCTTGAGCTGACGTTGCTACGATTACGGCTGGTCATTTCTTCATCCGATTTATAGAGTTGGGTAGTGTGATGCCAATATCTCCACAACGGTTGGTTTCCGGCCCTTGAAACGTGGTTTTCGGAGCCCATCGTGCCTTACCGAGTTTTGTTCTTCAGGTCGCGAGGCTGAAAATGAGCTTTGTCTCGTCTTTGTACGACAAATTCTATATTTCGCCTCTATTAGCCTACGGTAATGTGTCAAAAGGGCCTAAATCTAGGGAATGAAGAGGGCTGTTAAACTTTATTGTAGATGGGGTTCCCCGCACGGTAATAAAAAGGTAAGTATTTAATATTTGGTTCAGATTGGTGGAACGGTACAGATTTGTACAAGGAATGAACAGACGGACAGACAGACATTCTGCTTTATATATATACATCCCATTTGCTTTTGATATCTACAGTACAATATGCTGTGATAACTGTAATTTCTATGCTTTGTTCCTAGAGAAAACAATATCGAAGTGGTTAGTCTCCGTAACATCAACAGAATATTTACATTATAAATGAAATTGTACTTGATCTCTATGAGGACAAAGAAACAGTAAGGATGTCAGCCATAATAGAAAAGAGGAGAATCATATTCTTTGGTCATATAATGAGAATAAATAGCATCAGAATTCCAAAACGAATTTTCAACCATGTTTACAAGCGAAAGACTGTTAACTAGCGGATCCAAAGAATAAAAAAATATTATGGAAATGATCGGGATTAATGAAGACGAGTGAAATCACCTTTCAGACGTCCATCCAAAACTTCAAGGGTGTCCAGGAAAGGGAAATTAGATAAGGAATAACCTGGGAGCATGGCTTGGCGACAGTGGGGCCCTTATCTGAGTCCTGGCACTGCTTTCACTTACTTGTGCCAGGCTACTCACTTTCATCTATCCTGCCCGACCTCCGTTGGTCAACTCATGCTCTTTTCCGACCCCGAGGTATCGAAGGCTAGCGAGTCTTTCATTTTCACGCCTTCGTGTCCTATGTCTTTCTTTGGCCGGTACCTTCGTTTTCCGGAGTGTCGGATCCCTTCCATTCTTTTTCTCTGATTAGTGTTATATAGAGCATGGTTGCCTAGTTGCACTTCCTCTTAAAACAATAATCACCACCACCACTTGAGATATGGCAAGAGCATGTGGATGAAGAGAGAAGGAAAGAGCAAAGGAATGAGCTATTGGAGAGCAGGAAATGAAGACAAATTGGGTCAAATATTCGTTTATAGAAAGAGTGATTGGAACAATTCACTAAAGCAGATCTTCGATAAATGTTCCATTGTTTAAGAAAATAGTAGGTATACAACTGATGGGGAATCTGCCACCTGGTTGACAACCCTAAATGCAGATCAGTGGTGACTGATTAATATTGATGGTTGAACTTGAAGATGAACACTAGCAGATACCAAAGTCGAGAAGAAAAAAGAAAGAGGTAATTTTGTCTGTGTACCGGGCGGTACACCTCTACTCTGTTTATTTAAAAGTTGCGCCAGTTGAAACTCCTCTCCTGGAGGAAGGTTGAACTTTATCTATTCTATTAATTCTCTACTTTCTCAGAAGATTTCACCACGTGGAAAATTTTGAGTTTTTGAACTGTGTCACTTTTGATGTGTTTTTGTTTCGCTTGAAGTAAGAAGTGTGAACTTTCTCTTCTAGAGGACACTACTGAAGATCAACAATAGTGCGACCTAGTGCGGAGTTAAAGAACTATTTTGTTGGAGAAATTTTTATTTCAAGAGTTTGTTCTTTGTTAAATTTCTTTCTGTCATGGTTTAAGTTGGCTGTATACCCCTCTTTTTCCCCTTATTTTGGATCTAGCCAATCCCGAATTTCTTTAATTAATTTTCCACCAATAATGTGTTTCTTCTTCCTCTATGTAGGGGTTTCTTTTCCCGAACCAATAAAAACTTTGAGGGAGGGTGTTTTATTTCCCCTAACGCCTAGAATCTTCCGCGAGAGGATATAAACTGCTGATTTTGGGGTCTCCGGGCCACTTCTGTTCCATCTTTCAGTGTATTAAGTACATAGCAGGAGGCGGGAAGCGCCTCTTTCCCCGGCAGCGATCTACTACCAGGTAATGGCCTATTAATATCTTCTTTTCTTGCTAGGTCGGCAGTTTAACTCTCGCGGCGGGTTCGAAGCGTTTTCCATCATGTAACCTTTTCCTAAAATGTAACTACTCTTTTCTTCTTTTCTTGTAAAGTTACATATTGGGATAGAGAGTGCTAACCCTCTCGAGTTCCCACTCACATCGTCTTGAGGTGAACTTATTTTTCTCAACCAATTTTCCCGTAATGTAATGTAAATTGCCTTTAAGTCACCTCTGTAGTACGGGATTAGCCCTTGTATTAACGGCCTAGTGCCAAGTAGGTCTTAAGCAAAGTGTATTAGGAGTGCAAGTTCGCCTCCTCTCAAGTTGTATTTTAGAGGTCATGTATTAATCGTTTCTCACCTAATAGACCTCAGTAGGTTGGGTATTTTACCCCTGTGTATATGTCCTTTGAGGACAACTTGAAAGTTGAGTTTGGTGTGGCCTGGGAGAGGCTTAACTTTAAGAGCGAGTGGCTCTTTTCTAAAACTGAGAGTTGTATGCCTCGAGGAGGCTTTGCTGTGTAATTTGGAGCAAGGGCTCCAGGGTTTGAGTGGGGTCTTCTGCCCCTTTTGTTGAAATTGGTATATCGTAAAGTTGAGCTAGTTGCTCAAGAATTGTGTTTTCAGGGCTCGAAGCCCAAATTCTTTAATCCCTGTAATTGTACATTTCAAGTTGTATTTCGGCTACTAAGTACCTGTTCTATTTGTTGTTACCTAATTTTGAAAAGAAAATATAACCTTGTTAAATTTTAAAATTTAATTTCTCTTTAGTAGCTTGAGACCTATTCACCACCCAGCACCTTCTTTCATGCTTAACTACCACAAAAACTCGGTAACAAGTGGTAGCAGAGCGTGGTTGAATGGGTCTCAATTTAGCCCCTTTTGACGGCTAAACATTGCTTTAATTCGAACTCTAACAATTTTCTCAGTTGCTGGAATTTTTTGAGTTTTTCAAAATTGTTCTGTCATCATGCCCGGCCCTCGCGATGTTCTCCTCCTTAACTACTTGCGCAAAGAGGAGTTGATATATGAGTTAACTATCAGAAACGTTCAATCTGGAGGCACGGTTGCAATAGACACTAACAAGCTTAGAGAGTCCCTTGATTTGCCCATTTCCATCCCCAATTTGGGAGAGAAAGAAATTGATGACTCTCTTTCCACGATCGTCGAGAATATTACTGGGCTAGCATCGGTAGTCAGTTTTTTTGATGAAAACGATCCATCTCCTAATCAAATTAAGCGTGTGCAAGGCAGGCTGTATCACTTTGCAAATAGAGTTAATGATCTGTTGTCTCTAAAGGTGAATGACGTTCAGAGGAAGGACGCTAATACGCTCCTTGGAACTATTTCTGAATTGTCTAATAAGGTCACTCAATTGCTAACCGGCGAAGCTCCTCCCAAAACTGATCAACCCGCCACGGTGAATGTAGGTAACGAGGAAGAGCCTCCTCAGGGAGAAGTCAATAGGATAACCGTTGCTGCTCAAACTATCTCTGCCCCATCGAACAACGAATCTGAACACCGTGCGTCATTGAGTAACATCCGCTCTGAATTAACTTCTTTGCCATTGAAACCTTTAACGACCATGACACCTGGGTTCAGCAGCTTGCCTCATCCATTGGCAATGTTGCTTAGAGGTATCTCTAAGTTTTCCGTCAACACCACCAGTGACGTAATTTCATTTTTAAGATTTCTAGTGGAATTTCAGGATCATGCCCTTGTGTTTTCTCTTTCCCCATGTCAAATTTTGCAAATTATCTATCCTTATGCTATTGGTGTCCTATCTGACAAAATAGTTAGAGCCATCGCCGAGCAATCTTCTATTGAGGATTTCCATGCCCATTTGCTAGCTAACTTCATCCCGGCTAGGGCCAGGTCCTCCCTTATTCAGAAATACTATTATCGGGTACAGCGCTTGGATGAAAACCTGGCAGACTTCATCCAAGATATTAAGTTTTATACTAGGGTGTTTGCTCTCCACTTCCCTGAGGATCAGATCGTGCAAGCTATTATTGAAGGGATTTCACCACCCTACAGGTCATATTTGTGTTTCGCGGCGTGCCCGCAAACCTTCTCTGAACTGGAAGCATTAGCCGTCTCTGCGGAAGGAGTTAGGTATGCCGATTCCTTGCGTGTGGCGAAAGAACCCCCGCCTTCCTTTAGTAATACTCGGCCTCCACCTCGCCGATCAGTCAATCCCCGTAAATGTTATGCTTGTGGGTCGCCTGACCATCTGCGGAATAAGTGTCCTCTGATCAAGTCAAGTGGGACAAGGAATGGAGCAGAGTCATCACAAGGCTGTTTTAAGTGTGGGGCCTTCTCACATATCGCCAAGAATTGCCCAAACTCAAATAGCACCCCCTCCTGCTCAACTTCTGGTGCAAATTCCAGCTATGCCAATAATAAAAAGTGACTAGTGGCGTCGGCTGAGCCGACTAATCCATCTTCCCGAGACTCAGCCCCTAGTAAACAGGTTGTAAATGCAGAGATCGACCAGCCTTCAAATTCATCTTTTGAATGCCCTAAAGAGTGTCTTAGGATTGCGGCGGATACCCCCGCACCTGTTCCTTTTCTTAAGATTGAGTTAAATAACGAGCCTATAACAGCTCTCTTAGATTCAGGTAGTGTTTGTTCCATTATTTCGGCTGATTGGTATTCTAAATTGAAATCTGTTTGTAAACTCCCTGACTATGACTCATCTCCTGTTAAATATGTTTCGGCTAATTCATCTCCATTAGAAATTCTAGGTTCCTTACATGTCAAAATTCGGGTTTTTAAATTTACATGGAAGATCAAATTGTTTGTGGCCAAGCGTTTGTCTTGCCCCATCATATTGGGAGCGGACTTCATTTCTCACACTGGTCTTGTGCTCGATCTCCAGAGGAGGTCGTGCACATTCAAATTTGCCTCTAATTGTAAAATCCCTCTATTAAAGTGTAATTCTGCATCATGTTCATCTATTTCGCCTACCCAGGATGAGATGTTGTTAGACCTTAGACATCTACCTGAGGAGCAGGCTGATAGTATTCGGAAATTGTGTCAGTCGTTTCCCGAGGTGTTCTCTGATACTCTTGGTGTTACTGACCTTATTGAATACAAAATTGAGGTCACGGATTCAATTCCTGTCCGTTTTCCACCGTATAGGCTATCTCCACCTAAAATGAAGGCTCTGAAAGAAATCATCGATCAGATGTTGAAGGATGGTATTATTAGGCCCTCTAAGTCAGCGTATTCTTCGCCTATTTTTCTAGTCCCGAAACCCCAAGGAGGCTTCAGGCCTGTCATTGATTACAGGGCTCTCAATCGGAAGGTGGTGTTGCAATCTGTGCCCCTTCCCGACCTTCATTCTTGCTTTTCATGGTTTCGTAAGGCCAAGTTCTTCACCATCTTGGACTTGAATCAGGCCTATAATCAAATTCCCCTTGCCGAAGAGTCTAAACATCTTACAGCGTTTGCCACGGACTGGAACTTATACGAATACAACCGCGTGCCTTTCGGGCTCCCCACGGGGGCAGCTGTGCTCACTAGGCTACTAGATAGGGTCTTTTCCGACATCAAATTTGAGTACTTATATCACTACTTGGATGATGTCGTCGTATTTTCCGAGACTTTTGAAGAACATCTAGATCATCTGCGAGAAGTTCTCGATCGCCTTCGTAAGGCTGGGTTAACTGTTAAGTTGTCCAAGGTTGCCTTTGCTAAGCCCTCAATGTCATTCCTAGGGCATATTGTGTCACCCGATGGGGTATCTGTCGATCATTCTAGAACACAGGCCATCCGTGATTTTAAACCTCCCAAGGACATCAAAGGTATCGCCAGGTTCATTGGTATGGTGAATTTCTTCAGGAAGTTCATTCCTAACTTTGCTAATAGAGCGGCGCCCTTAAACCTTCTTCGTAGGAAAGGCATCAAATTCGAGTGGGGACCTTCTCAACAAGCCGCTTTTGAAGATCTAAAATTAGCTCTCTGTAATGCCCCTGTACTTGCTATGCCTGATTTCTCGAAGAAATTCATCGTCCAAACCGACGCATCGTCGTCAGCAGTAGCCGCAGTTCTTCTTCAAGAGACTGAACTAGGGAGGCGACCCATCGCCTATGCGTCTAGGACATTGTCAGCTCTAGAAGCAAAGTACTCCATATATGAGCTTGAAGGTTTGGCAGTCTTATTCGCCTTAGAAAAGTTCCGTCTCTATCTGGAACACGTCAAATTCGATCTGGAGACAGATAATCAAGCCTTAAGCTGGGTCTTAGGTAGGCCGCGTCGTACAGGTCGTATAGCCCGTTGGGCCATCCGTATTTCTGCCTTCCAATTCGATGTACGGCATATCAGAGGTACCGAAAATGTTGTTGCTGATGGACTCAGCCGTATGTTTTCTAACGACGTCGAGACCCATGAACCTGTCGACAGTTCATCACCTTCCGAGTCCATACTATCTGGTGTTAATGCCATCTTAACAGATGCTCCCATGCTTTTTAGGGATATTGAGAAATACCAACGTGAAGATCCGACGCTGGCTCCTATAATGGAAACCCTTTCTTCTGGGGAACATGTTGTCCCTTATGTTCTGAGGAATGGTGTTCTATGTTGCCCTTCGAGGCATGATAAGTTGATGAAAGTTGTTGTTCCAGCGGTTCTTGTACCTATGATCTTCAAATACTATCATGAGACCCCATTGGGGGGGCATCTTGGAATCTTTAAAACTCGTGAAAAGATTCGTGAAATGTTCATATGGAAAGGTATGGACGGTGAAATTCGAGAACTTGTAAAAGCTTGTAAATCTTGTTTGATCAGTAAACCCACCATGTCCACTAAAGTAGGCCTTTTGTCTTCTCATCAAGCGTCGCGCCCCATGGAACGCCTGTATATCGATTATGTGGGACCCTTCCCCCAGTCAAAGGGTAATGCCAACAAGTTCATCTTTGTGTGTGTAGATGGTTTTACAAGATTTTCCTGGTTATTTCCGACTAAGCTGGCTACCGCTCAGTCCACCATTACTTGCCTAAATTCTATTTTTGCTTCTTTTGGTCCGTGCCAATACATTGTATCTGATAATGCTAAAGCTTTTACATCAAATCTGTTTCGTAAATTCTGTTTTGACTTGTCCATCTCTCATGTAACTACATCTGCTTATTACCCTCAACCATCTCTGGCTGAACGGGTTAACCGCAATCTCAGGTCCGCACTTATTGCCTATCATCATGAAGATCATTCTAGGTGGGACACGTCCCTGCATTGGTTAGCTTTTGCTTTGAATTCGGCGGTTCATGAATCTCACAAATTTACTCCAGCTTCTTTGATGTTTAAGTTTGTTCCCAACACGCCGCTCTCTAACCTCTGGTCTCTGAATGACATTCTGCCCGAGACAATAGATCCGGACAACATTAAAGATCTTTGGAAGAAGGCTAAAGCCAATCTTAAGGTGTCTCATGAAAAGGTTAGGGAAAGGTATGATCGTGGACGGAGACCCACCCCTTTGAAGGTAGGCGACCAGGTTATGGTCAAAAATTTTGTTCCCGCGGGCAAGCTTGCCCCCAGATTTCATGGGCCTTGTATCATTCTCGATTTTCTTACGCCGGTTACCTTATTGCTAAGTAATCCAGCCACCGAGAGGATATTTAGGGTTCACCTGTCCCAGGTGAAACCGGTGTAATTTCTGTGTTAACTTGCTTCATATTATTTTGAAAGGATATGAAGGTTATATTTTTTCTTTTTTTTGAGTTTCACTTTTAAGGCATTCTGCCCCTTCTGTAACATTTTGGTTTTAGATGTAAGCATGTTTGTGAAACCTGCCCCGACCCCTTAAACTGCCATCCTGTCTTTGCCACGGCCATTACCACGCTCCCGTCTCCTGCTCCACCTTACACTGTGGCTTCATAATAGTAAATGCCATGGATATCTA
The DNA here is from genome assembly GCF_040414725.1 of Anabrus simplex. NCBI lineage: Eukaryota > Metazoa > Arthropoda > Insecta > Orthoptera > Tettigoniidae > Anabrus > Anabrus simplex. The sequence continues at coordinate 301,355,728 of NC_090271.1, read as the reverse complement.
CACGCCGCTGGCCCCTCAAACTCTCCACAAGCCTGTACCCTCAAAGGAAATGATTGTCCAACACAATTCTGCCGCCTAGCTTTAATGTTTCAGCGCCCCCGCAGCCGCGCAGCGCCGTGCAGCGACTGGGGAGGGGGATGGGCCCCCTCCTCTCCAGCGAGGACGACATGTGCACGGCGAGCCGGAACTCTCCTCCCGGCCAAGGCTGATGTGCGGCGCACGACCTGCTACATGCCCGCAGCCTGTATCTGTTCACCGCGGGCGCGGCGTACTTCAACACCTCTGCTCCCCTCATAGTGCGGGCGAGCGGTATCTCAGGGTACTTGAGGGGTCCGAGCGGCCTCCGTTGGACGCAAGCTGCAACGGCCGGTCTGGCCATCCGACTCAATCTACATCAACTACATGGACAGTCACCATAAGCAATAATTACATTTGGGAATTTAACAACAATATTTGGTGGACATTGCAAAACTTTTCTTCACTTTTAAGCATTAAAGGTTTATCTTCAGAAATTCAACTACTACAACAGAAAAACTTTACTGCACCTGCAACAACAAAATTTTGAAATTGCAACCAACCAAATTACTAAAATCTTATAAATGCTTCCGCAATTAATCTTAATATCAACATCAAAACTTGGACCTTATTTTGGAAACAAAGCTTATGTTCTTCTGTGTTACCCCTTGGAGGAACTTTTGGGGGGGGAGGTCTGTACCGGGCGGTACACCTCTACTCTGTTTATTTAAAAGTTGCGCCAGTTGAAACTCCTCTCCTGGAGGAAGGTTGAACTTTATCTATTCTATTAATTCTCTACTTTCTCAGAAGATGTCACCACGTGGAAAATTTTGAGTTTTTGAACTGTGTCACTTTTGATGTGTTTTTGTTTCGCTTGAAGTAAGAAGTGTGAACTTTCTCTTCTAGAGGACACTACTGAAGATCAACAATAGTGCGACCTAGTGCGGAGTTAAAGAACTATTTTGTTGGAGAAATTTTTATTTCAAGAGTTTGTTCTTTGTTAAATTTCTTTCTGTCATGGTTTAAGTTGGCTGTATACCCCTCTTTTTCCCCTTATTTTGGATCTAGCCAATCCCGAATTTCTTTAATTAATTTTCCACCAATAATGTGTTTCTTCTTCCTCTATGTAGGGGTTTCTTTTCCCGAACCAATAAAAACTTTGAGGGAGGGTGTTTTATTTCCCCTAACGCCTAGAATCTTCCGCGAGAGGATATAAACTGCTGATTTTGGGGTCTCCGGGCCACTTCTGTTCCATCTTTCAGTGTATTAAGTACATAGCAGGAGGCGGGAAGCGCCTCTTTCCCCGGCAGCGATCTACTACCAGGTAATGGCCTATTAATATCTTCTTTTCTTGCTAGGTCGGCAGTTTAACTCTCGCGGCGGGTTCGAAGCGTTTTCCATCATGTAACCTTTTCCTAAAATGTAACTACTCTTTTCTTCTTTTCTTGTAAAGTTACATATTGGGATAGAGAGTGCTAACCCTCTCGAGTTCCCACTCACATCGTCTTGAGGTGAACTTATTTTTCTCAACCAATTTTCCCGTAATGTAATGTAAATTGCCTTTAAGTCACCTCTGTAGTACGGGATTAGCCCTTGTATTAACGGCCTAGTGCCAAGTAGGTCTTAAGCAAAGTGTATTAGGAGTGCAAGTTCGCCTCCTCTCAAGTTGTATTTTAGAGGTCATGTATTAATCGTTTCTCACCTAATAGACCTCAGTAGGTTGGGTATTTTACCCCTGTGTATATGTCCTTTGAGGACAACTTGAAAGTTGAGTTTGGTGTGGCCTGGGAGAGGCTTAACTTTAAGAGCGAGTGGCTCTTTTCTAAAACTGAGAGTTGTATGCCTCGAGGAGGCTTTGCTGTGTAATTTGGAGCAAGGGCTCCAGGGTTTGAGTGGGGTCTTCTGCCCCTTTTGTTGAAATTGGTATATCGTAAAGTTGAGCTAGTTGCTCAAGAATTGTGTTTTCAGGGCTCGAAGCCCAAATTCTTTAATCCCTGTAATTGTACATTTCAAGTTGTATTTCGGCTACTAAGTACCTGTTCTATTTGTTGTTACCTAATTTTGAAAAGAAAATATAACCTTGTTAAATTTTAAAATTTAATTTCTCTTTAGTAGCTTGAGACCTATTCACCACCCAGCACCTTCTTTCATGCTTAACTACCACAAAAACTCGGTAACAGTCTGTATACGTCAACATTTTTCCGCATTAAAAAAAATCTAGGTTCTAGTATACCGAGTTGGATTGTAGTTTCAGTTGAATATTTGTCTGCCTACCTGTTTGTTACCGCGGTGCTACGGAAATTCAGGGATAGGGGTTCGTTACAGGAAAAGTAACATTTCTCTGTCAATATTAGCTGTATCGAAAAACTGTAAATCTGTAAATAATAAAGGTTGCCCAAAATATAATTTCCAATCTTTCATGTTTTGTGTGGTTTATCCCGGTCTGTCGGTCAATGATACAGACCGTCGAGACAATCACGTACTTAGGCAGCGTTGTAAACGAGTTCTGCGACTATTCGCAAGAAATAAAGTGCCACTTTGAGAAGACCAGGACAGCGTTTACAAGCCTCCGTCAAGTGCTCTCTAGCAGAGAACTACCATTACAGATTAGCGCTAAGGATCGCACATGTTCTCCATCGTGGTGTATAGAGTCGAGTCCTGGACTATGACAAAACCCACCATGGGAATATTTGAAGCATTTTAATTGTGGGTCTAAATGTATTATTGCCATAGTTATCATAAAATGGAACAGTAGTAGACTGCGAAGTGTCGGAAAGAAGTTTTGAGGAAAATGTCCAGTGAAATAAGACGACACAAATCCGGAAAAAAAAAAAACATATTCGAGACGATACCACAGCTGGGCTGTCACTTAACAGAATCAAATGTAAGTCAAGATTGAAACGGTTAAAACTGGCAAGTATAAAAAAAAGGCTGCCAAAGAATGACAGGAATAAAGTTGAAGAGTGTGTTCGTAGTACTAGACCGAAGGTAAGACTACGAAAGGGTTGATGATGGAAGTGTGCATAACAGTAGGGGTAGAGGGATAAAGTGGGCGAATGTTAAATATGAGAAGATCTACCTTGATCGTCCGGGTAACTTCACGCTAAGACATTAGGCTACATGCTTTTGGCAACATTGCGATAGGAAAGACATTGGGAAGACATTGGGAAGGAAGCAGCCGTGGCTTTAATTAAGGTACATCCCCAGAATTTGCCTGTGTGAAAACAGGAAACGACGTAAAACCACTTCAGGGCTGCCGATAGTGAGGTTCGAACCCGCAATCTCCCAAATACAAGCTCATAGCTGCGCGACCCTAACCGCACGGCCAACTCGCTCGGTGGGTTAAGAAAGAGATCTGTCGTTGTATTGGTTAACACACAATCGTTGCACTTGCCTCCTATTTGCTGGAAGTCCTTCGTATCCTTTGTTTTGTGCATCCCTGATATCCCATAATTGCTATTGCTTGTGAGAACGAGGGCCTGCCCTATGAGATGTTATACTCAGCATGCCGCCCGCTGTACGCATCGCCTATGAAATATGGCTGAACAAGCAGAAGACGAATGGCAACTCAGACGAGAACAAATGGGCAGCGTCAAGATGAAGGAAAGTAATGGAAGCTCCAAAGAATAAAACTTTGCTAGAATTATTTCCGGAAAACTTAAAAAAAAAAAATCGATTTTGGTGCCATAAATAACTTTTGTCTTCGTATCTATCATTCGCAGCGTTATGTCAGGCGTTTTCTTAAATGGGTTCCTGAAGTAGAGAGGCCTGAGATAGTGGTGGTTACTAGTACTGTACGTACAGAGAGGATCGAGCTACCACCATAGGTTATCTGTCCTCGACTCGTATGTCCTAGGAAGTTTTCACTGTCGACAGACACTGACGATGGTTAAATACTATAAACATGTGTCAGAAGTTTTACAAGCACATTATACATTTCCAACTAAGGTCTCAGAGTCTCTCAGGAGAATGAGGGTAGACACACATAATAATAATAATAATAATAATAATAATAATAATAATAATAATAATAATAATAATAATAATAATAATAATAATAATAATAATAATAATAATGTTATTTTGCTTTATGACCCACCGACTACTTTTGCGGTTTTCGGAGAAGCCGATGTGCCAGAATTTGGTCCCATTGGAGATCTTTTACGCGCCAATAAATATACCGACACGAGGCTGACGTACTTGAGCACCTTAAAATATCAACGGAGTGAGCTAGAATCGAACCTGCCAAGTTGGGGTCAAAAGTCCAGCGCCTCAACCGTCTTTTTATTTTTTTAATTCTATACTTCAATATTTACATTCACACATTAAATAAATCTGCACTTGCCAGGTATTGGTGAAATAGTTCATTTGTTCATGCACTGTCAGGTATTAAAAAAATCACTGATACCTTCGAGGTGTTCATTCAAAACTAAAACGTAAAAATACAAAGACACATTATATATCAAGACAGTTCAAGTAATGGCCATATCTATCTTCTAGCTGTCCACTTTCACTCAGTTTCCATCTCTCCTTCCTTAGGTGGTACAAGAGAGCCGGTAGTATGACGCCATCAACACTCTCCAAACTGTATGTAATGTAGTGACCTAGGAGCCATACAATCGCTTGCTGTTTTATCTGAGGAAAGGCCGTTACAGACAGTCGAATCAGTTTCCTGTCATCGATGTCTCCAAGAGGAAGGTTCATGAGGCGACACACCTGTCGTTTACACCAGCTCCATGTGCGCACGGCATGTGTGCATGTTGTCAAGCGATGTATCACTGTGTCCATCTGACCACACACCGTACACCAAGGTGATTGTTCCAGATGTGTTTGGTAGTGACGTTGTGCTGTTGGTACCAGATTGTTTAGGAAAAGGAATATTTGGGAACGTGCGTGTGACGAGAGTTTCATACGGCTACTAAAGTTGACCCACACCGTTGACCAGTGGGCGTAGAGTGCCGTGGACTCAATCCGCGGGGTGAAATGCACAGCTCGTCGTAACATAGTGTAGATGGTCTTGGTAGTAGCATTCGTTCCAGACGGGAGTTCACTAACGAATTTTTGGAGTTTCAGTTGGTGATCTCTAAATATTTTCGGCAAGGAACTAGAGTCACAGTTATCTGGGCTCCAAGTGTCTTTGTACAGTGCCTTCGAGAAACTGTCCGACTGTAATAATGTAGAAATATCATTTTTAAGAAGTAGAGCTTGGCATTTCGCTCCGTGTGCGATGAGTCCTAATCCACCAAGTTTACATGGGAGATACAGCTGTTCCCGTTGTACTCTAAATAAATAGCCTTGCCAGATGAACCACCCAATATATTTTGAGAGCTGGCTTTCAAATTTGTTGGGTAATGGGAACACTTGAGCTAAGTACCAAACCTTTGAGAGAACATAGATGTTTGTCACCACAATCCTTTGAGTTATATTGAAATTCCGTGTACGAAAGTTCATCATCACACCCCTAACATTAGCAATAACAGTAGCCCAGTTGGTTTCTAAAGTACCGATCACAGTCTTTGTCCATTTAGTACCAAGGATCTTCACTTCATCAACAATGTTAAACCAGTCCTTCTGTACGATGTCGGGCCCAGTAAAGTTCAGTAAAGTAGTTTTCCTGGGATCGGCTTTCGCCCCTGAACCGGCGGTTTATGTGCTGAGAGCTTGAGAGATATATTGAATGTCCTGTTCACCTCTGACTAATATCGATATGTCATCTGCGTAAACACACATTGAAAAGGTATGTATATTCACTCTGTAGCCTTGTAACTTTGGTTGAAGTGTCCTAATAAACGGTTCCAGACCTATGACAAAGAGTAACATGGAGAGGGGGCATCCCTGTCTTATGATCTATCTATCGATATGGGCGTCGAGAGGAATCCGTTAACAAGGATTCGAGATATAGAGTGGCAGTTTATCATTCGAATGTAATCGACCATTGTGTCAGGGAATTGGAAGTGCTTTAAAACGATGTAGAGGTACTGATGGCTAACACGATCAAATGCCTTATCAAGATCTATATTCAGGAGACTGAGGTGGTCACTCGGCTGAGAGTCTGTTTTCAGATGGATATCACGTAATGTTCTTAGATTGGTCAAAATTGTACGTCCGGGAACGCTGCAACACTGTTCAGGTCCAATCACATCTATGAGGACTGTCTTCATACGACGGGATAACACTCTAGTTAGTATTTTATAATCACTGCATAGTAGAGTAACTGGCTGGAAGTCCTCCACCTGAAGGGTTCCTTTCTTCTTGGGTATGAGAACTATGATACCTTCATAGTGGGTTTTACATAGGGAACGACGTCTCAAGATAGTGCAGATAACGCCACAGAATTCCTTGCCAATAATAAACCAGTACTGATTATAAAATTCATAGGGGAACCCGTCGATTCCTGGAGAGCGATTGGTCGGAAGATTTTTTATGATGGCTTGAATTTCATCATCAGTAATGTCCATGCCAAGCAGTTCATTACTTGCTGGAGTAAGGTGGATATCGCAGGATTGAAGCAAAGTATTGACTTCGTCTACATCGATAGATTCCCTGGCATATAATTGTTGATAAAATGAGGAAATTTCTCTTCTGATGTCTTCTTGTGACGTCACCTCTCTTCCATCGGACGATCTTATTGTATGAACGTACCGGCGTTGTTACTCTAGCTGTGTACGTGCTATATAATAGACACTTGCAACCTCATCAGGTAGTGCCGTTTGATCCTTCAGGGTTACGTTTAATTTTGTGAGCGTCCTCTGCTGTACTCTCAACAGTTTATCTTTAACATCTGTAATCTCATTGTAATTTCGTTCACCAGCGTTATTCCTCTCCTGGAGCTGTCGGAGAACCCTGTAATAGAAGTCAGCTGTATCGGGTCTCTCTTGGGCCTTCTGAGCCACTCAGCCCGGCAATCAGTCCGAGACGCTGTTGGTATACGAACCGGAGTTCAACCAATCAGAGATGCTTTCTAATAATAGTATGCGGAAAGTAGCTACTGAAGCGTAATTTCCAGTTACTTTTGAGTGTGGAAATACATCAATTTAGTCACCGTACGGAATAAAATATCCGGCCCCGCGATGTAGGGGTAGCGTGCCTGCCTCGTACCCGAATTCCTCGGGTTCGATTCCCGGCCAGGTGAGGAATTTCTATCTGGTTCAGGGTCCACTCAGCCTATATGATTACAGTTGATGAGCTATCTGACGGTGAGATGGCGGCCGCGGTCTAGGAAGCCAAGAATAAAGATCGAGAGATTTCGTCGTGCTGACCACATGACGCCTCGTAATATAAGCCTTCGGGCTGAGCAGCAGTCGCTGGGTAGGCCATGGTCCTTCAGGGCTGTTGCGCCATGAGGTTTGGTATGGAATAAAATATTTTACTAAGTAAAAGTTTCGAAACTCGTATGTAAAACCCCGCTTTCGGCCCTTGTAACGTAATACTAACAACATGCAAGTTCAGGAGTGGAAAGTGACATGCATCTTAGGTAGTCTGCGCGTGTCATGTGTATGTAGTGAGAGAGTTCTTTAAGAAGATGGTCAGTGTTCCTCTCCAGTCTGCTCCATTACTCTCGGTCGTGTGATCACAAGACTAGCGCTGGCCTGCGGGTGGAATGGAGGGACGCATTACAAACAGCGCCCGAGCTTTTGATCGAACATTTCACGAAGTGACTTCTCTTATGTTGCTTTGATCTTTTAAGGCGATGGGATGTCTCAAGCAATCGCTCAACTCCAAAAACATGTCTTGGTAATATCGTACAGCCAGACTCGGGAGATTTCTACAAATAGTGTAAGACGCTGACATTTCCGGTACAGAATTCCCTACCTACAAATACTCGACAATCACAGATTTTTAAAATCTCTTAAGAAACAACAGGCACCATGGACTAAAAAGAAGAATAGCTGACTGCTTTGAAAATACAAACCAGTTCGAAGTTTATGAAGAAGTAACCCGTACGTCAACTGAAGGTTCCTTTAAACGAGCGGACATTGTCATCAACAGAGGCGTCATTATCGACCCAACAGTCAGATTTAAGCGAGACAAAAGCAGGTTGATACAGAAATGAAAAGGCACTATGAGCCTTGCTTCCGTGATTTGGGACACAAGTATAAAATTAATACTTCGGAAGTTAGCGTGACGTCCCTGCGGTGTCGGCAAATGCTCTGGAGTTGTACCTTAATCAAGGCCATAGTCGCTTCCTTCCCACTGCTAGGCCTTTTCCTATCCCATCGTGAAAGCAACCGGTGCAGACTGTGATGCAACGGATGGATGGATGGATGGATGGATGGATGGATGGATGGATGGATGGATGGATGGATGGATGGATGGATGGATGGATGGATGGACGGATGGATGGATGGACGGATGGATGGATGGATGGATGGATGGATGGATGGATGGATGGATGGATGGATGGATGGATGGATGGATGGATGGATGGCCATGATCAAGAGACATATTTATGAACATTTGGCTTTCGCAAAGGAGGAAGTGGTTTATTTTTGTTTTGTTTTGTTTTGTTGTGTGTGTGTTGTTATGAAGGGTATGAGAGTTTATATACTTGGAGTTATGTGGTAATAAAATATCAACATATTCAATCAATCAATCAATCAATACTGATCTGCATTTAGGGCAGTCGCCCAGGTGGCAGGTTCCCTATCTGTTGCTTTCCTAGCCTGTTCCTAAATGATTTCAAAGAAATTGGAAAATTTATTGAACATCTCCCTTGGTAAGTTATTCCAATCTCTAACTCCCCTTCCTATAAATAAATATTTGCCCCAGTTTGTCCTCTTGAATTCCAACTTTATCTTCATATTGTGATCTTTCCTACTTTTATGAACGCCATTCAAACTTATTCGTCTACTAATGTCATTCCACGCCATCTCTCCGCTGACAGCTCGGAACATACCACTTAGTCGAGCAGCTCTTCTTCTTTCTCTCAATTCTTCCCAACCCAAACATTGCAACATTTTTGTAACGCTACTCTTTTGTCGGAAATCACTCAGAACAAATCGAGCTGCTTTTCTTTGGATTTTTTCCAGTTCTTGAATCAGGTAATTCTGGCGAGGGTCCCATACACTAGAACCATACTCTAGTTGGGGTCTTACCAGAGACTTATATGCCCTCTCCTTTACATCCTTACTACAACCCCTAAACACCCTCATAAACATGTGCAGAGATCGGTACCCTTTATTTACAATCCCATTTATGTGATTACCCCAATGAAGATCTTTCCTTATATTAACACCCAGATACCTACAATGATCCCCAAAAGGAACTTTCACCCCATCAACGCAGTAATTAAAACTGAGAGGACTTTTCCTATTTGTGAAACTCACAACATTTTCGAGGTCACGTTGCAGTTGCTCACAATCTTGTAACTTATTTATCACTCTATAGAGAATAACATCATCCGCAAAAAGCCTTACCTCCGATTCCACTCCTTTACTCATATAATTTATATATATAAGAAAACATAAAGGTCCGATAATACTGCCTTGAGGAATTCTCCTCTTAATTATTACATTATATTATTATTATATTGTCATTGTTGTTTGGTGTACGCGAAATAACCACATATTTCTCTGCGAATAATTTCAAAAACGTTTCCACTCCCCACTAATGTTCTAAAAGAAATGTTAACTGCGATTTTGAGCGATTCATTACAAATAGTACAAAATCGTCTGTATACCCAGCTGCCTCTGTGGATCAGTGGATCTGTGGATCCCCGCAGCCCAAGATAGCGGGTTCAATCCCGGCAGAGATAGTCGGATTTTTGAAGGGCGGAAAGAAGTCCATTCTACACTTCATGTCGTACGATGCCGGCATGTGAAAGATCTCTGTTGACACATTTGGTGTTTACACGACAAAATTCATTAAATCCCAGCCACAGACAACCAAGAGAGTTTCGGTTTACTCGGTCTGCCATCTAGTAGGCCTAGAGGAAAACAGAACGTCGAAATTGACGAGCAGACACCCAGATGGCGTCAAATGGAAATGTCTGCACATGGTAGCTGAGGCCATACGGTTATTATTATTATTATTATTATTATTATTATTATTATTATTATTATTATCTGTACACCTTAAACGTTATTTGAAAAATAGAATCCATTGGGAGTGGGGGAAGGGGAGCAGATGCCCGAAAAAGAATAAATATTGCAGCATTTTCAACAATTACAATGAAAATTAATTAAATGCATTTTCTTATTGTCCTTACGGATTAATCAGTAGCTTGTATTAGCTTGTATTAGGACAGATATCCTAAGTGGATCCTCTCTCCCATAAATAATGAATTCACAGTCACGGAGAAGGCATATATCAAAAGATGGTTTTATTTACAACCATGGATTTCATTTAATATGATGAGACTTGAGTTGTGAATGAAAGGAGACATGTATGTCTGCTGCTGAATGTACTTCTATCAACACACTGTAAGGACCTCTTCCCAATAATAATTTGAGTGTCAGTTGGAAGAATTATGTTATAATCTGAGTTTTGCTGATGCTAAAACCAAACCCAAACCGCATGGCGCAACAACAACCTCGAAGGGCCTTGGCCTACCAAGCGACTGCTACTCAGCCCGAAGGCCTGCAGATTACGTGGTGTTGTGTGGTCGGCACGACGAATCCTCTCGACTCTTATCTCACTGTCAGATGGCTCCTCAATTATAATCCCGTAGCCTGAGTAGACCTCGAACCAGCCCTCAGATCCAAGTAAAAATCCCTAACCCGGCCGGGAATCGAACTCGGGGCCTCCGGGTAAGAAGCAAGCACGCTACACCTACACCACGGAGCCAGCTGTTTTGCTGATGATAGTTGATGAATTGTTGCAGCAGGTAGAAAATGAAAGTCTTTAGCTTCGATTGGAAGTAAATCGCAGCAAAACCGAGATGATGGTTCTTGATAAAGGAAAGAAACTCGAATTTGGTGCACTTCTAGAAGGTCTACATGATGTTATTGATGAATTTGTTTATCTTAGCTCCTTTCTGAACAATAGTGGCAGCTGCGAAAAAGAGATCGGAAGAAAACTGTTCTTAGAAAATTTGCTATGGATAAATTCCGAACGATTTGGTGTGACCTAACAATTAGTAAGAACATAAAGAAATGCATGATTTGTCTCTTAGTGTTTCCAGTCATTCGACCTGGTCAGGAATGGAAGGAATGAAGCCCCATCTAGCGGTGAGGATAGGAATTGTGCCGGCTGCCGAAGCCTGTCGCACTCCTCTGGGGCAATGATTAATGAATGGCAGATGAAATGAAATGATATTGGAGCGTGCTGCTGGAATGAAGTCCAAGGGAAAAAGTGCATCAATGCATTTGAAATGTGGTGCTGGTGGAGGATGCTACGAATACCTTAAACGGAGAAAAGATCTAACTCCTCCATAATTGAAGAGCATGATATCTCGAATGGACTTTCCACTCCTCTTGTTACACGAATAACCCTGTAGTTGTTTGGACATTTATTAAGGTGAGAAAATAGCCTTGAAAAACTAGTTGTACAAGGAAAAGTAAATAAAATCAGGCCGCGTCTAAGATCTCCCATAAGATGGATACACCACATCAAAGATGGAACTCACGCACCTCTTCGAGTGACAATTCGGAAAGCAGAACACCATAGATAATGACGACTGCTAGTGGATTCCGTCGAATAGTAATCATGAGATCACAATATTCAGACATGAGTTATGCGACTGAGAAGAAGGCTCAATGATAATAATAATAATAATAATAATAATAATAATAATAATAATAATAATAATAATAATAATTGTAACGGGCGGTACACCTCCACTCCGCTAATTTAAAATGTGCGCCTGTTGAAACTCCTCTGTTGGAGGAAGTCTGAACTTTATCTACGCTACTAATTCTCTACTTTCTCTGAAGATGTCACCACATGGAAAACTTTGAGTTTTTGAACTGTGTCATTTTTGATGTGTTTTTGTTTCGCTTGAAGTAAGAAGTGTGAACTTTCTCTTCTAGAGGACACTACTGAAGATCACCAATAGTGCAACCTAGTGCGGAGTCAAAGAACTATTTTGTTGGAGAAATTTTTATTTCAAATGTTTGTTCTTTGCTAAGTTTCTTTCTGTTATTGTTTAAGTTGGCTGTATACCCCTCTTTTCCCCCTTGTTTTAGATTTATCCAATCCCGAATTTCTTTGAGTTATTTCCGACCAATCCGATGTATCTTCCCCCAACTTGGATATGTTTCTGTACCCTAGCCAATAAAGAATTTGCGGGAGGGTGTTATCATTCCCCTAACGCCTCGAAACTTCTGCGAGAGGATATAAACTGCTGATTTTTGGGTCTCCGGGCCACTTCTGTTCCATCTTTCAGTGTGTAAAGTACATAGCAGGGGGCGGGAAGCGCCTCTTTCTTCTCCAGCTGTTCAACACCAGGTAATGGCCTCTTAATAACTTCTTTTCTTGCTAGGTTGGCAGTTTAACTCTCGGAGCGGGTTCGAAGCGTTTCCACCATGTAACCTTTTCCTAAAATGTAACCAATCTTTTCATCTATTCTCTTTTAAGCGGCATATTGGGATAGAGAGTGCTAACCCTCTCGAGCTCCCACTCACATTGTTTTGAGGTGAACTTATTTTCTCAACCTATTCTTCGTTAATGTAAAACCAACTGCTCTTTTCTAAAGTCACCTCTGTAGTATGGGATTAGCCCTTGCATTAGTGGCCTAGAGCCAGATTAGGTTTTAAAAACAAGTGTATTAGGAGTGCAAGATCGCCTCCTCTCAAATTGTTATTTTAGAGGTCATGTAATTGCCCCTTTTCATTTAATAGACCTCAGTAGGTTGGGTATTTTACCCCTGTGTCTGTGTCCAGTGAGGACAACTTGAAGGTGGAGTTTGGTGTGGCCTGGGAGAGGCTTAAATTTGAGAGCGAGTGGCTCTTTTGAAAATTGAGTGTTGTATGCCTCGTGGAGGCTTTTCAGTGTAATTTGGAGCTAGGGCTCCTAGGCATGAATGGGGTTTTCTGCCCCTCTGTTGAAACTTGTGTTTGGAGGTAAAACTGAGCTGATTGCCCAGGCATTGTGTTTTCAGGGCTCGAAGCCCAAATCCTGTAAATATTGTAACTACCCTTTGACTTGCTACTTTGTACCTGCCATGCTTGTTATTTCTTTGTTTTTGAAAAGAAAATATAACCTGGTTAAATTTTAATTAATTTTACTTTAGTAGCTTGAGACCCGTTCACCACCCCGCACCTTCTTTCACGCATAACTACCATAAAAACACGGTAACAAGTGGTAGCAGAGCGTGGTTGAATGGGTCTCAATTTAGCCCCTTTTGACGGCTAAACATTGTTTTGTTCCGAACTCTAACAATTTTCTCAGTTGCTGGAATTTTTTTTGACCTTTTCAAAATTGTTCTGTCATCATGCCCGGCCCTCGCGATGTTCTCCATCTTAACTATTTGCGCAAGGAGGAGTTGATCTACGAATTGACAATTAGAAATGTGCAATCTGGAGGCACGGTTGCAGTAGATACAAATAAGCTTAGAGAGTCCCTAGATTTGCCCATTTCCATCCCCAATTTGGGAGAGAAAGAAATTGACGACTCTCTTTCCACGATCACGGAGAATATTACTGGGCTAGCTTCTGTAGTTAGTTTTTTTGATGAAAATGATCCTTCTCCTAATCAAATTAAGCGTGTGCAAGCTAGGCTATATCATTTTTCGAATAGGTTTAACGATCTGTTGTCTCTAAAACTGAATGACGTTCAGAGGAAGGAAGCTAGTACGCTCCTGGAAAATATTTCTGAATTATCTAGCAAGGTCACTCAATTGTTAACTGGGGAAGTTCCTCCCAAATCTGATCAACCCACCATAGTGAATGTAGGTAGCGAGGAAGAACCTCCTAAGGGAGAAGTAAATAGGAAAACCATCGCTGCTCAAACTATCTCTGCCCCATTGGACAACGAGTCTGAACGCCGTGCATCGTTGAGTAACATCCGTTCTGAATTAACTTCCTTGCCATTGAAACCTTTACCTACTATGTCACCCGGGTTTAGCAGCTTGCCTCATCCATTGGCAATGTTGCTCAGAGGTATCTCTAAGTTTTCCGTTAATACCACCAGTGATGTAATTTCATTTTTAAGATTTCTAGTTGAATTTCAGGATCATGCCCTTGTGTTTTCTCTTTCTCCATGTCAAATTTTGCAAATTATCTATCCGTATGCTATTGGTATTCTCTCAGATAAAATCGTAAGAGCCATTGCCGAGCAATCATCTATTGAGGATTTCCATGCCCATTTGCTAGCTAACTTCATCCCGGCTAGGGCCAGGTCCTCCCTTATTCAGAAGTACTATTACCGTGTACAACGCTTGGATGAAAACTTGGCTGATTTCATACAGGACATTAAGTTTTATACTAGGGTGTTTGCTCTTCATTTCCCTGAGGATCAAATTGTACAAGCTATTGTGGAAGGTATTTCACCATCTTATAGGTCATACTTGTGTTTCGCGGCGTGCCCGCAAACTTTCTCTGAACTTGAAGCGTTGGCCGTCTCAGCGGAAGGAGTTAGGTACGCCGATTCTTTGCGTGTGGCAAAAGAACCCCCTCCTTCGTTTAGTAATACTCGGCCTCCACCTCGCCGACCAGTCACACCCCGTAAATGTTATGCTTGCGGGTCGTCTGACCATCTTCGCAATAAATGTCCATTGGTCAAATCTAGTAGGGCAAATAATGGAGCTGGTTCAACACAAGGCTGTTTTAAATGTGGGGCTTTCTCACATATTGCCAAGAATTGTCCCAATTCAAATAGCACCCCCTCCTGCTCAACTTCTGGTGCAAATTCCACCTATGCCAATAATAAAAAGTGACTAGTGGCTTCGGCTGAGTCGACTAATCCATCTTCCCGAGACTCAGCCCCTGGTAAACAGGTTGTAAATTCAGGGAACGAGCAATTTTCAAATTCATCTTTTGAAGGTCCCAAAGAGTGTCTTAGGATTGCGGCGGATACCCCCGCACCGGTCCCCTTTCTTAAAATTGAGTTAAATAACGAGCCTATAACAGCTCTCTTAGATTCAGGTAGTGTTTGTTCTATTATTTCGGCTGATTGGTATTCAAAATTGAAATCTGTTTGTAAGCTTCCTAACTATTGTTTGTCGGCGATCCAATACGTTTCGGCTAATTCATCTCCATTAGAAATTCTCGGTTCCTTATATGTCAAAATTCGTATTTTTAAATTCACATGGAAAGTTAAATTGTTTGTGGCCAAGCACTTGTCTTGCCCCATTATATTGGGAGCGGACTTTATTTCTCACACTGGTCTTGTGCTCGATCTTCAGAGTAGGTCTTGCACTTTCAAATTTGCCTCTAATTGTAATATCCCTCTATTAAAGTGTAATTCTGCATCATGTTCTTCTATTTCGCCTACCCAGGATGAGATGTTGTTAGACCTTAGACATCTACCTGAGGAGCAGGCTGATAGTATTCGCAAATTGTGTCAGTCGTTTCCCGAGGTGTTCTCTGATACTCTTGGTGTTACTGACCTGATCGAATACAAAATTGAGGTCACGGATTCGATTCCTGTCCGTTTTCCACCGTATAGGCTATCTCCACCTAAAATGAAGGCTCTAAAAGAAATCATCGATCAGATGTTGAAGGACGGTATTATCAGGCCCTCTAAGTCGGCGTATTCTTCGCCTATTTTTCTAGTTCCGAAACCCCAAGGAGGCTTCAGGCCTGTAATTGATTATAGGGCTCTCAATCGGAAGGTGGTGTTGCAATCTGTGCCCCTTCCTGACCTTCATTCTTGTTTTTCATGGTTTCGTAAGGCCAAGTTCTTTACTATCTTGGACTTGAATCAGGCCTATAATCAAATTCCCCTTGCCGAAGAGTCTAAACACCTTACAGCGTTTGCCACGGACTGGAATTTATATGAATACAACCGCGTGCCTTTCGGGCTCCCCACGGGAGCAGCTGTACTCACTAGGCTGCTAGATAGGGTCTTCTCCGACATCAAATTTGAGTACTTATATCACTACTTGGATGATGTCGTCGTATTTTCAGAGACTTTTGAAGAACATCTAGATCATCTGCGAGAAGTCCTCGATCGCCTTCGTAAGGCTGGGTTAACTGTCAAGTTGTCCAAGGTTGCCTTTGCTAAGCCCTCTATGTTATTCTTAGGGCATATTGTGTCACCTGATGGTGTAGCAGTCGATCATTCTAGAACACAGGCCATCCGTGATTTTAAACCTCCCAAGGACATTAAAGGTATCGCCAGGTTTATTGGTATGGTGAATTTCTTCAGGAAGTTTATTCCTAACTTCGCTAATAGAGCGGCGCCCTTAAACCTTCTTCGTAGGAAAGGCATCAAATTCGAGTGGGGACCTTCTGAACAAGCCGCTTTTGAAGACCTTCAATTAGCTCTTTGTAATGCCCCTGTACTTGCTTTGGCTGATTTCTCGAAGAAATTCATTGTCCAAACCGACGCATCGTCGTCAGCAGTAGCTGCAGTCCTTCTTCAAGAGACTGAACTAGGGAGGCGACCCATCGCCTATGCGTCTAGGACATTGTCGGCTCAAGAAGCCAAGTATTCCATATATGAGCTCGAAGGTTTGGCAGTCTTATTCGCCTTAGAGAAGTTCCGTCTCTATCTAGAACATGTCAAATTCGACCTGGAGACAGATAATCAAGCCCTAAGCTGGGTCTTAGGTAGGCCGCGTCGTACTGGTCGTATAGCCCGCTGGGCCATTCGTATATCTGCCTTCCAGTTTGATGTTAGACATATCAGAGGTACCGAAAATGTTGTTGCTGATGGACTCAGCCGTATGTTTTCTAACGACGTCGAGACCCATGAACCGGTCGACAGTTCATCACCTTCCGAGTCCATACTATCTGAGGTTAACGCCATCCTAACAGATGCTCCCATGCTCTTTAGGGATATCGAGAAATACCAACGTGAAGATCCGACGCTGGCTCCGATAATGGAAACCCTTTCTTCTGGGGAACATGTTGTCCCTTATGTTCTGAGGAATGGTGTTCTATGTTGCCCTTCGAGGCATGATAAGATGATGAAAGTTGTTGTTCCAGCGGTTCTTGTACCTATGATCTTCAAGTATTATCATGAGACCCCATTAGGAGGGCATCTTGGTATCTTTAAAACTCGTGAAAAGATTCGTGAAATGTTCATCTGGAAAGGTATGGACGGTGAAATCCGTGAACTAGTAAAGGCTTGTAAATCCTGTTTGCTTAGTAAACCGACCATGTCCACCAAGGTAGGCCTCTTGTCTTCTCAGCAAGCGTCGCGCCCCATGGAACGCCTGTATATTGATTATGTAGGACCCTTCCCCCAGTCAAAGGGTAATGCTAACAAGTTCATCTTTGTATGCGTAGATGGTTTTACCAGATTTTCTTGGATATTTCCGACTAAGCTGGCTACCGCTCAGTCCACCATTACTTGCCTAAATTCTATTTTTGCTTCTTTTGGTCCGTGCCAATATATTGTGTCTGATAATGCTAAGGCGTTCACATCAAATCTTTTTCGTAAATTCTGTTTTGACTTATCCATCTCTCATGTAACTACTTCTGCTTATTACCCTCAACCATCGCTGGCTGAACGGGTTAATCGTAATCTCAGGTCCGCACTTATTGCCTATCATCATGAAGATCATTCTAGGTGGGACACGTCCCTGCATTGGTTAGCTTTTGCTTTGAATTCGGCGGTTCATGAATCTCATAAGTTCACTCCAGCTTCCTTGATGTTTAAGTTTGTTCCCAACACGCCGCTCTCTAACCTCTGGTCTCTGAGTGACATTCTACCCGAGACAATAGATCCGGATAACATTAAAGATCTTTGGAAGAAGGCTAAAGCCAATCTTAAGGTATCTCATGAAAAGGTTAGGGAAAGGTATGATCGTGGACGGAGACCCACCACTTTGAATGTAGGTGACCAGGTGATGGTCAAGAACTTTGTTCCCGCGGGCAAGCTTGCCCCCAGATTTCATGGGCCATGCATTATTCTTGATTTCCTTACGCCGGTTACCTTATTGTTAAGTAATCCAGCCACCGAGAGGATATTTAGTGTTCACCTGTCACAGGTGAAACCGGTGTAATTTCCGTGTTAACTTGCTTCATATTATTTTGAAAGGAATATGAAGGTTATATTTTTTTTGAGTTTCACTTTTAAGGCTTTCTGCCCCTTCTATAATATTTTGTTTTATATGTAAGCATTTGTGTGAAACCTCCCCCGATTTGTTAAACTGCCATCCTGTCCTTGCCTCGGCCATTACCACGCTCCCGTGTCCTGCTCCAATACACACTGTGGCTAAATTATATTAAATGCCATGGACATCTGCACGCCGCTGACCCCTCAACCTCTTTACCAAGCCTGTGCCCTCAAAAAGATGATGGTCCAACACAATTCTGCCGCCTAGCTTTAATGTTTCAGTGCCCCCGCAGCCGCGCGGCGCCGTGCAACAACTGGGGCAGAGGACAGGCCCCCTCTTCTCCAGCGAGGACGTCAGGTGCACGGCGAGCCGGAGCTCTCCTCCCGGCCAAGGCTGAGGCGCGGCGCACGACCTGCTACTTGCCCGCAGCCTGTATATGTTCACCGTGGGCGCGGCGTGTTTCAACACCTCTGCTCCCCTCATAGTGCGGGCGAGCGGTATCTCAGGGTACTTGAGGGGTCCGAGCGGCCTCCTTTGGACGCAAGCTGCAACGGCCGGTCTGGCCATCCAACTTCATTAACATCAACTACATGAACAATTACTATAAGCAATGACTACACTTGGGAATTCAACAGCAATATTTGATGGACATTGCAAAATTTTTCATCACTTTTAAGTATTAAAAGTTTATCTTCAGAATTCTACTTCTACAAACTTAAAGACGATACTTAACCTGCAACAACAAAATTTTGAAACTGAATCAACCAAATTAAGAAAATCTTATAAATTTCTTTTTGGCAATTAATCTCCATATCTACATCAAAACTTGGACCTTGTTTTCAAACATTTCATGTGTCACCCCGGGAGGAACTTTTGGGGGGGGAGGTCTGTACCGGGCGGTACACCTCCACTCCGCTAATTTAAAATGTGCGCCTGTTGAAACTCCTCTGTTGGAGGAAGTCTGAACTTTATCTACGCTACTAATTCTCTACTTTCTCTGAAGATGTCACCACATGGAAAACTTTGAGTTTTTGAACTGTGTCATTTTTGATGTGTTTTTGTTTCGCTTGAAGTAAGAAGTGTGAACTTTCTCTTCTAGAGGACACTACTGAAGATCACCAATAGTGCAACCTAGTGCGGAGTCAAAGAACTATTTTGTTGGAGAAATTTTTATTTCAAATGTTTGTTCTTTGCTAAGTTTCTTTCTGTTATTGTTTAAGTTGGCTGTATACCCCTCTTTTTCCCCTTGTTTTAGATTTATCCAATCCCGAATTTCTTTGAGTTATTTCCGACCAATCCGATGTATCTTCCCCCAACTTGGATATGTTTCTGTACCCTAGCCAATAAAGAATTTGCGGGAGGGTGTTTTCATTCCCCTAACGCCTCGAAACTTCTGCGAGAGGATATAAACTGCTGATTTTTGGGTCTCCGGGCCACTTCTGTTCCATCTTTCAGTGTGTAAAGTACATAGCAGGGGGCGGGAAGCGCCTCTTTCTTCTCCAGCTGTTCAACACCAGGTAATGGCCTCTTAATAACTTCTTTTCTTGCTAGGTTGGCAGTTTAACTCTCGGAGCGGGTTCGAAGCGTTTCCACCATGTAACCTTTTCCTAAAATGTAACCAATCTTTTCATCTATTCTCTTTTAAGCGGCATATTGGGATAGAGAGTGCTAATCCTCTCGAGCTCCCACTCACATTGTTTTGAGGTGAACTTATTTTCTCAACCTATTCTTCGTTAATGTAAAACCAACTGCTCTTTTCTAAAGTCACCTCTGTAGTATGGGATTAGCCCTTGCATTAGTGGCCTAGAGCCAGATTAGGTTTTAAAAACAAGTGTATTAGGAGTGCAAGATCACCTCCTCTCAAATTGTTATTTTAGAGGTCATGTAATTGCCCCTTTTCATTTAATAGACCTCAGTAGGTTGGGTATTTTACCCCTGTGTCTATGTCCAGTGAGGACAACTTGAAGGTGGAGTTTGGTGTGGCCTGGGAGAGGCTTAAATTTGAGAGCGAGTGGCTCTTTTGAAAATTGAGTGTTGTATGCCTCGTGGAGGCTTTTCAGTGTAATTTGGAGCTAGGGCTCCTAGGCATGAATGGGGTTTTCTGCCCCTCTGTTGAAACTTGTATTTGGAGGTAAAACTGAGCTGATTGCCCAGGCATTGTGTTTTCAGGGCTCGAAGCCCAAATCCTGTAAATATTGTAACTACCCTTTGACTTGCTACTTTGTACCTGCCATGCTTGTTATTTCTTTGTTTTTGAAAAGAAAATATAACCTGGTTAAATTTTAATTAATTTTACTTTAGTAGCTTGAGACCCGTTCACCACCCCGCACTTTCTTTCACGCATAACTACCATAAAAACACGGTAACAATAATAATAATAATAATAATAATAATAATAATAATAATAATAATAATAATAATAATAATAATAATAATAATAATCCCTTATGTCACTTTCTTGAGGAGTCGCGTGTGCGAATTGTGTTGCACATGTACAGGGTGTCTCAGCCGAACTTATGTCGCGCTGGGCCGCCCTGCTTTAAGGGTGTATACAGTCGTATATGAAATCTTACCTTATAAAAGACGCTCGAAGTGCCGTCCTTCCTAGGTAATACAGGCATTATATCTGGTAACTACATTGTAGTTGACGCGAGTGAGTCCTGCCACTGTAATGTTTCTGATTTCATTCGTAATGTTTTCTTCCTGCTCCTCCAATGTGTGAATACTTGTTCGGTACACTTTTTCTTGCAGTTTACCACACTCTGTCTGCAAATACTTCAGAGATTGTAAGAAGGGAATCTTCTGCTGTGTGAGCAGGAGCTGAATGTTGTTGAAACCATCCACGCGATTTATCTTCTTCTGTTAACTGGTCGAAGTACGTCGTCGAAATGTCATCTTGGTACATCTCTGCATTTACTCTCGCCTCGAAAGAAATATGTCCAATTATTCGCCTTGCACTAACAGCACACCAGACACCACTTTTCGTATCATAATGAGGGACATCATAAATACCATTAGGATTTTCTGCACACCAATAGTGAGAGTTATGATGTTCACACGACCATTAAGGTGAAACCAGAACTTTTACATACGAAAATATGGTATTATAATGATAACAATCTCACCATGTTAACAGCTGAGATTCAGACTGGCGACTGATACTTGCCAGGTCGAACACGTGTAGGCTGCTTGCAAGGTCAAGAAGTATGCGCGCGCCTGCGATACTGCAGAACCCCAATCGAAGAGTAAAAACGCCGCTTCGACGGTTTTAGTTTATATGAGGGACCGTGCAGACCTGTCCCTGTTTTACTGATGGATGACCTTACTCAGGCTAACCCTATGTGGAAGGATGTGTTCACTATTGCATGTGTTCTGTGGAGGAAGGTAGTGTGGTGTTGAGTGAGTATGAAGAGGAGAGTGCTGCAAGAAACACACACACCCAGTGCCCGAGTTAGAGGAATTATTCTGACGCAGATTAAACCCCCGGCTCCCAGCCGAGAATCGAAGCCGGTAGCCTCTGAATCGAACGCCCGATCGTTGACCATTTAGCCAACGAGTCGTACTATGATGATGATGGCGATGATGTTAATAATAATAATACTAATACTAATACTACTACTACTACTACTACTACTACTACTACTACTAATAATAATAATAATAATAATACCGAGCAAATGGCCATGCGGTTTGCGTCACATAGCTGTCAGCTTGCATTCGGGGGATAGTGGGTTCTAACCCCACTGTCGGCATCCCTAAAGATGGTTTTCCGTGGTCTTCCCCTTTTTCCCCACTAGGCAAGTGCTCTGGGGTTGTACCTTAATCAAGGCCACGGTCGCTTCCTTCCCACTGCTAGGCCTTTTCCTATCCCATCGTCACCGTACGACCTGTCTGTTCGGTGCGACGTGAAGCAAATTGTCAATGAAAATGAAGGAATGGAATGGAATGAATGAAGCCCCATCTAGCGGCGAGGATAGGAATTGTGCCGGCTGCCGAAGTCTGTCACACTTCTCCGGGGGCAATGATTAATGAATGACAGATGAAATGAAATGATATTGGAGAGTGTTGCTGGAATCAAATACGACAGGGAAAACCGGAGTACCCGGAGAATAACCAGTTCCGCCTCTGCTTTTTCCAACACAAATCTCACATGGAGTGACCGAGATTTGAACCACGGAACCAAGCGGTGAGAGGCCACCGCGCTACCGCCTGAGCCACGGAAGCTCTTGTAAATAATAATAATAATAATAATAATAATAATAATAATAATAATAATAATAATAATAATAATAATAATAATAATAATAATAATGTTAATTTTTTGAAGATACAGTGCACAAATTGTGCATATATTTGAGAACAAACTAGAATCACTGACATCACTTACTTAAATAACAGATCACGTTAGAAGATTTTCGATTTGTACAAGTGAGTACATGGTATCGGTTACATTGCACACCACATGATTTACACACGCAGGATTCGTCTGGGTCATGGAAGTACTCGGTATTACACAGCTTATGGTGGTATCCATGTACCGCCATCTAGTTCACAAAGTTTCTGTCCGTGTCATATTCCTCATGGCCTCCGTTGTATAAAAGTTGATCCATATTTCGCCTATTTTCTTTACTTTGTCTTGCATTAGGTTCTGCCAGGCATCTGTGAATGGTAGCCCTCTCTTTATACGGAGGTCCTTGATGAAGAAGGTCTCCTTGGCAAGTTCATACGCTAGTCGAGATTTTGTGTATTTCGATATCCCCAGGTAACTTTCAGAAAGCGCGACTTGACTGCTTCGAGCGTCCTCAAGTCCGCCGTGATCAGCTTCTGCTAGACGATTTCCAGCCCGTATGTGACGATGGGAGCTATTTTCGCGTCAAATAATCTCATGGAGGTTCCCGGTGAAAGCTTTGTGATTGTTTCGATTTCATATATGGATTTGGTTGCCACCGTTGCTGGAGACATTTTGTGGGCTCTGTAGGCTCTAGCTGCTGTTTGCAATGCCATTCCTAGATATGTGAATGCATTTACTAACTTTAGGGGTGTTGAACCTAGGAAAATCTTGTCACTAGTTGCCTCTCTCCCCCCCCCCCTTTTTTAAATTTTTCTCAGTGTTGATTTTCATCTTGTTATTATGTGCCCATCTGTCTAGATTGTCAATGGCTTTTTGCAATTCAGGTAGGAAACGCGAACCAATGACCATATCATCTGCGCACAAGTATAGGCCTGTGTTAACATTTACTTTTCCAAGCTTAGCTGCCACCACCACGTCTTGTTAAAGAGCAGGGGGCTCGCAACACTCCAATGGTTTGCGTTATTAGTTTCGAAGTTGTAACACGGTCATCAATTCCTAGGTAGGTAGTTGTCAGAATGTTGCTTATCAGTTTTGTGAGTTTGTCTTCCTCCATTATGGCTTCCAGTTCCGCAATGATTAACGGCCTGCTTAACGTGTCAAATGCTTTTGCATAATAAATAACAATAATACTAATAATTTAAATTCACTGTCCATTCCTTGAAAATCCGCGTCCCTGAATTTCACGTAAATCTAGAGATACGTGGCTATGATCAGAATATGGACAGTTAAAAAATGGAGAATAAAGTTAAAATGTAATTCAATAAGGTTCAATAAGTAGTGAAGAATTCCTGTCAGTAAATGAAAAGGAATAATTTTAACCGAGATAAGAAGTTTCTAAACTTGACCGAGTCGACATCAATAATAAAAAAAGGCCTCGAACTTTCCATTATTTTTCTTTTCTGTATTACTACAAAGGTAGTTTATCACAGTTTTATCGATGTAATGACTAGTCTGTTTCTGTGAGAAGGGACTCGGTTCTCACCGAAATGTGTACTACATCTAATAGACAGCCACTATTCTTAATGTTTGGCAACAGTGTAGCTGTCTATGAGACTAGAGATACTCGGAATAAGATTGTAAAATTCAAGATGTGTTCTTTAGTATATTGCGTTCTCCCGTTTCTACTCAAAATGAGGTTTGAGTAATATAACCCCTAAGACGGTGATGAGGACACCGATAAAACTCCGGTGTGAAGAAAGAGAGCAGCTGTCTTCATTAACGTCTCGTCGAGATATCGTTCATTAACCTGCGTTACTTGAGACGGAGAAGATAATGCGAATTATTAACTAGTCGCTTAATTTTAAGAGCAGAAACGAGAGTGGTCATAAATTTGATGGCGTGTTTAATAAAGGAATGAAGACATATGGTGAAGTTCAGTGAGGCCATAAAGACGAGGGTCGAAAGA
Organism: Anabrus simplex; assembly: GCF_040414725.1. Lineage (NCBI taxonomy): Eukaryota > Metazoa > Arthropoda > Insecta > Orthoptera > Tettigoniidae > Anabrus > Anabrus simplex. Next base: position 301,331,350 of record NC_090271.1, on the reverse strand, counting down.
AGGCAGCTTTTGCTTAGAGCAGTTCAACATATTAAAGTATATAAAACTACTTTAACTGTTCTCACGCGCGTAGCATGTTGAAAGTTTATTACTATAAAATTACACAAGATATTAAATGGAATATTACGAAAATTAAAGAAATATATAATATCAAAATTAGGAGCAATTTGTCATCAAATCAGTGAAATTATTGAAAAATTTATGTTTGCATTTATGTTTATGAGATAGAACCATGCAGTTTAAGCAGTTATTCCTGTAGGAAAATTGTATGCGTTATGATCCAGCCGCCGCTTCCGATGTAATTTTATGCAACCCAACTAACGTGCGGAATGGTTTGGCTATTCCCATGCAGGCGTACTGTATGGTACTAATGTCCAATGAGCACATTTTGCAAAAGATTCTGAACCCTACCGAGAGGTTATATCGTCCGCTAGCAAGACATGAAATCATGTAGCGACGTCCTTTGACCATGTAACTGTGTTAATGTGTCGTGCCTCGTGACCGGGAATAACGAAAGGGGAATCAATGCATAAAACTACGTAACAGTGCAGTAATTAATGTCTTAAACACCGAACCGGATGGCGTATGTACTATGCTTTCGTCGTACTATCAGCATGTTTTCAGCAGTGTAGCGTAGCGGATGTGGTTAGGCGTTAGCCTAACAATCGACAACGGTTCGAATCCTGCATCGTTCGAGTATGTTTGCAGAAGTATGATGTTTGAATATGTAAACACAGGCCCACGTTTGCCACATTCAAACAGTAGAATGACGCTGTTATTCATATTGTGCCTTGTGGATACTCCACTGGTTAGAGCCTGAATGTAGTGTAATCTCTGCTGTCATTCGGCATCTTCTCCACAAGGGAATACGTTGACATGCTCCTCATGTATGGGGAAGCAAGACAAAATGCGTGCGAGGCACAACATCTTTACCAGGAACGGTATCCCGACAGGCGACACCCGGCTGCAACGATATTCCGCCGTGTTGAAAGACGCCTAAGGACAAGGGGCGTGATTTTCAAGCAGTCACCAGTCCGCGATAGGCCTGTTACATCGGGTGAAATAGAAGAGGCCGTTCTGGAGGCAGCTCGTAATAATCCACACATCAGTACAAGGGCAATTGTACGACAGATGAACACCAGCCAGCCGTCCGTGGTCTGGCGAATACTGCATGGACATGAATTTCACCCATACCATCTTGAGCTACACCAAGAGCTCCTTGGGCGGGATTTCTAAGCTCGAATGGAGTTCTGTCGGTGGCTGTAAGGCAGGCTTGACAATTATGCAGCATTCGTATCGCACATTATGTTCTCGCCACAACATGCACTATTGGATTTCGAACAATCCTCACTGGGTGCGACAGGCGACGCATCAAGTACGATGGGGAGTGAGTGCGGCGTGGAATCTTGGGCGATCGCCAGATAGGACCTTATTTCTTTGAGGGTCATTGGACAGGCTCACGCTACTTGCACTTTCTGCGTCAGGAACTCCCACTGCTGATGGAGGATGTGCCATTGCACGATCGTTTGACGATGTGGTTGTAACAGGATGGAGCTCCGCCACATTTGTCTTTACCCGTACGTAACCATCTGAACGACGACCTGCCAGGGAAATGGACAGGAGGAGGAGGCCCTATTTCTTGGCCCGTCAGATCACAAAACTTAACGCCGTTAGACATCTTCTTGTGGAGGGAATTGAAGAATGTCGTTCACACTCAAGGGCCGGAAAACCCTGACCAGCTCCGGCAACTCATCACGGACGCCTGTCGAGCAATTACACCTGGAATGATTCAGCGCACAAGACGATGTATTGGACACCGCGCCCGAATATGCACAAAGCAAAACGGTCATCACATCGAAAATTTGCTGCGATAAAACATTGTCAGAGCAGTTGTTTTCCTATCATTTTCCCGTCCGTGTGTGTCCGGTCTGCTGAATAATTGACACTTCTTAGGGCCACAAACACATTCATTCACACACAATTTGCATGAAAGCGGGTATTGAACTTATATTATGTTCAGTACGTATTAAAGAACCTTCGCCCCGGACTCGAACACCCCACCTCACACGTAAGCCCTCTCAGCCGCACCTTTTTTAACTATGCTACGGTTCCGTACGGCATAATGTGCAGCTTATAGCATATATTAGGTTTACTGTGGGCACAACATCAATTTAGTGTTTCATCGGTGTGTCAGGTTCATATGATCTAGAAGGGACACGCATGTCTTCCAGTGTTTAATACGAATATAATATGCCGGCGTTCTATCATGTTGAGACGATAAATACAAAGATATCCGGTTGTGTTTTCTGAGCATACCGGAAGGGCAGATGTTTTCAGGACGGAATTAATATTACGGGTTGCATAAATCTACAATGGAAGAAGTGGCTGAATCTCACGGTACAACACTTGTGAGAAAGACAGACAAAAATATAAACGAATTCTTCTTATTCTTCTTCTTAATCTGTTTACGCTCCAGGGTCGGTTTTTCCCTCGGACTCAACGAGGGATCCCACCTCTACCGCCTCAAGGGCAGTGTCCTGGAACTTCTGACTTTGGGTCGGGTATACAACTGGGGAGAATGACCAGTACCCCGCCCAGGCGGCCTCATCTGCTATGCTGAACAGGGGCCTTGTGGAGGGATGGGAAGATTGGAAGGGATGGACAAGGATGAGGGAAGGAAGCGGCCGTGGCCTTAAGTTAGGAACCATCCCGGCATTTGCCTGGAGGAGAAGAAGTGAGAAACCACTGAAAACTACTTCCAGCCCTCGTACCACTTTTCTAATTTCGTGGCAAAGACGCGAATCGAACCCGGTCCTCCTGTGATGGCAGCTAATCACGCTAACCAGTACACCACAGAGGTGGACTTAAACGAATTCTTCTAGACCATTCTAGCTACTAACACTGAGAATATTTGTATACAATAGACGTTATTTTGAACTGAGAAAATGAAGCTAATATTGCAGTGAACCGTTTAACCATTAAGGCTGCATATCCTAAAGAAATGCACCGAGTAATGTTCAGTGATAGTAAAGTAAATGGCTCGAACTGAGCCGTGGTGTTATTGGTGGTTATCCTGAGTGTTTTCTTTTACTGGTTTCTTACACACGACGGAATTGTTGCTAATGGAAAGGATGCCATTGGTTTACGCCCTTGTCTCTGAGTCGGGTTCATTTACTATATGCTTTTCTTTGAATGACACGGACAAATTATGCCGGTACTACATGAACAGCTAGTGTTGCCAACCTCAGCAAGAACTCAATAACTATTTAAAAATGTTATTGCAGCCAGTGGCCATAAAATTAAGGTACGTAGATATTACACACAAGTTACTTTTCGTAAAGACTCAGAGATATTGAACTGTTATATTCAGAAACATGCCAGACTCAGCTGGTGCGTCGGTGATAACCGTTTTAAGAGGAATTAGAACTAGAAAACCATCCTCTAATTTTAGTTCTTACCGTAACAAAAATATCAGTTCTATGGAATGCTAAATGTCGACGTTGTTATGGTGTGTACTGTTTAGTATTGAAAATGAAAATCCACAGCCTGTTTTCAGTCATTCGACCGGGTCAGGAATGGAATGAATGAAGCCCCATCTAGCGGCGAGGATAGGAATTGTGCCGTCGCCTGTTGCACTCCTCTGGGGTAATGATTAAAGAATGACAGATGAAATGAAATGATATTGAAGAGTGTTGCTGGAATGAAATATGGCAGGGAAAAGCAGAGTATCCGGAGGTAAACCTGTCCCGCCTCCGCTTTGTCCAGCACAAATCTCACGTGACTGTGATTTGAACTACGGAACCCAGCGGTGAGAGGCCGGCGCGCTGCCGCCTGAGCCACGGAGGCTACTGTTTAGTATTAATTACCTTAATTGTGTCTCTTTTGAATCACATAGAGAAGGATAGGAGATAGGCCTTGAGTTGTCCAGGGGTTAAATTAAATAATTGAAAGAGGTTCAACCTATTCAATACATAGGAAAGAAATGTAGTGATTACATTTTTATTTAATAGTAAAGAAAAATGGGACCGGTTTCGACCCTAGTCCAGGTCATCGTCAGCCGTAAAAACATGTAAAACAATGCATATGAAAAAGAAAAAGAAAAAGATTAATTAAACTCTGGATCGGTATAAGATGAAACAGTACGTAATATTAAGAATGGTAGTATGGCGCACGCAATGATAGGCGAAGTCTCACAATGTTTATGAATGTTGGAGAATAGTCAAAAGGGTCAGTTTCCACACTCTGTCAGGTACAAAGTCACAACACTATCAAATAATATATGAAGATCATAAATAACTTGAAGTCGCAGACGAATAGATTTGTAGAAGCAAATCGCCAGCTCCCGGTGATTTGATAGTGTTGTGACTTTGTACCTGACAGAGTGTGGAAACTGACCCTTTTGACTATTCTCCAATATTCATAAACATTGTGAGACTTCGCCTATCATTGCGTGTGCCATACTACCATTCTTAATATTACGTACTGTTTCATCTTACACCGATCCAGAGTTTAATTAATCTTTTTCTTTTTCTTTTTCATATGCATTGTTTTACATGTTTTTACGGCTGACGATGACCTGGACTAGGGTCGAAACCGGTCCCATTTATTTTTACTATTAAATAAAAATGTAATCACTACATTTCTTTCCTATGTATTGAATAGGTTGAACCTCTTTCAATTATTTAATTTTTAACATTAATACTTTCAATACGGAACAATGAAATTTTTATCTTTAAATTGTCCAGGGGAACAGAATATTGTTTTAGGATACGAGGGCCCAGAGTGAGGTTTCACTTATGAATTGAGATGTTGTGAAGTGAGTGTTGTTGTAGTGCAGGCCATAAAGCGTGAGCTAGTCACTCACATGTTTTAAAACAACTTTACCTCATGGAGCTCGGAATATACCCATTTTTCACACGAAAGGCTGTTTAGAAAACGCCTAGTTCTTCTCAGCTTTAATGAAATTAATGAAGTCGTGCGAAACTACTCAATTTTGTATGAATATTAGTTATATTTCGCCATTCCGCACTACTTATTCAAATACGCCTTTCTACATGGAAAATCATAACATAAAGATTAAAATGAAGCGATAGTATTTTCGCATTTTTTAGAGTGCTCTGCGTAAAATGGGTACCGTTGAAGAAAGAAACTACTACACTTCTTTGAATACATTTTTAAAAATCACTAGCTGGTGGATGTAACGAACACAATGAACGAGAACTGAATGTATTATTATTATTATTATTATTATTATTATTATTATTATTATTATTATTATTATTATTATTATTATTATTATTATTATTAAGGGACTGCCTGGCCGAGGCGGTAAAGGCGTGCTCGGTTCGCCCGGAAGGACGTGGGTTCGAATCCCCGTCGAGAAGTCGTAAAATTTGAGAAACGAGATTTCCACTTTCGGAGGTGCACATGGCCCTCAGGTTCACTCAGCCTACATCAGAAATGAGTACCAGGTTAATTTCTGGGGGAAAAGGCGGCCGGGCGTAGAGCTAACCACTCTACTCCATCAAATGCCGAGGTTACGAATAGTGGAAGCCTTTACCTTCCACCACTCCAAGGGCCTTCATGGCCTGTACGGAGTTGACTTTATTATTATTATTATTATTATTATTATTATTATTATTATTATTATTATTATTTTGTATCTACGAAATTGTCCGTCTCTGTGGTGTAGTGGTTAGCGTGATTAGCTGCCACCTCCGGAGGCCCGAGTTCGATTCCCGGCTCTGCCACGAAATTTGAAAAGTGGTATGAGCGTTGGAGCGAAGTCCACTTAGCCTCGGGAGGTCAACTGAGTAGAGGTGGGTCCGATTCCCACCTCAGCCATCCTTGAATTTTTTCCGTGGTTTCCCACTTTTCCTCCAGGCAAATGCCGGGATGGTACCTAAACCTAACTTAAGGCCACGGCCGCTTTCTTCTCTCTTCCTTGTTAGTCCCTTGCAATCTTCCCTTCCATTACATAATACTGTATGTAATCAGTGGTGCGGGTCAAAAATAAGTTTGTCATGCGCCTATTCAGAATAGAACAGACTAGAATACTCCCATTCCCCAGTATCGGATCACCTGAAACTGGGGAGGAAGTAATCATCAGTTGTCCGGCCCCGCGATGTAGGGGGCAACGCGACCGCCTGTCACTCGGCGGCTCCGGGTTCGATTCCCGAGCGGGTCAGGGGTTTTAAATTGTAAATGATTAATATCCCTGGCCTGTGTCGTCCTCAATGTTCCTTTCCTCAAATTCAACACTTTACACTACTGCAATTTCCAAATACACGCAGGTTCATAACATATGATGGAAGTAGGGGCAATGTATCTTTCTAGGTCGACGCCCCGAACAAATAGCATTTTAAAAATATCATCAGATATATTATTTCAGGAGTACAGATCCCTATTGCGGCGCTCACAAGTAACCGATCGTGGCAAATGAGCATTCAAAAGAAAGAGATTAGATATTAGCCCGGACGAATTGCACTCTCATTTCATAAGTATCGATAATTTCTTTAGAAAATGAGTTTAAAAATGTACGAAGTGTGCGATTTGCAAATGCTGTTGCTGTAGAAAAATACTCGCCATGAACGAAGTGTGCGATTTGAAAATACTGTTGCTGTAGAAAAATAAGCACTATCATTGCTGTCCACTTCACATTTTGGCAGCTGGAATGTCTGTTTTATGACATTATAATATACTGTAATTATAAGTTAAGAAAAAGAATTATAGTAAAACCAAAAATTACTTCTGGATCATTCGTCAGTATAATAATGCTCTTGCATTTGCTTCCGTTCAAGTGGATACCATAAATGTTAAAAAATCAAACATTACATTAAGCGGTAAGTAAGACTGCCTTATGTTGTACTGATTTGTGTATTCCTTAATTCACCAGTGTTCACATAGTTTATGAACATGAGAGATTTCTCGCACGGGTTCCCTAGTTTTGTTGTAATCGAAAGTGTGTTTTTATACAAGCATTTTTTCCCAATTACTAAGTATATACTACTACATTAAACATTACAATTAAACTTATCAACTGATTCGACCCGGTTTCTAAATAGTAGTTTTTTCCTTAAAGTTTATTTTCTGTCCTAGACGTTAACAGAGTTATGTAATTTAGGGCAAACATATATCTTATCCTCCCTAAGTGTTGTTCGTGCTTACTTTTGCGTCATCGTCATCAGTCTTTATAGAGTGATCGTAAAATTACAACATAAAATTGGAATCATTTGTTCGTGCATGATGAATGAATAAACACTTTCTCACCCAGTCACGGATAGCGAACAACTGTGGAGAGAACATTCATGATTGAGTGAATGAATGAATGAATGAATGAATCATGCGGCTATTCGTGCATTAAAAAGGGGTGCGCCCCCTGTTGGGTTGAAATTATAATTAAATGAGTAACAACTAAATTACATTTACGAGAAATTAAAGTCAGTTTGTTTAGAGCGAAAGGGTTGAAAGAGAAGAAACCCAAAATCCGATAATTGAACGAAGCAACAGTAATACCGATACAATCGAAATTCTGATTAAGGAATATCGATCCAATTTATCGAAGTTTCGGTACATAATTAACTGATTCTTGGATAACATACCGTGCCTCTGTGAAACAGGATATTAATTATTTGATCCTTACAAAAAAAAAATCTTACTATCAATGCGACCTTGACAGCGTTATAATAGCCTACGTTGTAGTCTTAATGAGGTATATTAATATCGCTACTCGTTTGAGTTTGGTTAATTGAAGTCGGCTTGAATAAACTGAAAGAGTTTCTGTATACTGTACTTGAAGAATGAAATATATCTTCTCTTCCTTAGAAATATAACTTTACACGTGCATTTCTTCCAACTCTGCCTCCGTGGCTCAGTCCGTAGCGCGCCGGCTTCTCACCGCTGGTCTCCGTGGTTCAAATCCCGGTCACTCCATGTAAGATTTATGCTGGACGAAGCGGAGGGGGGACAGGTATTTCTCCGCATACTCCGGTTTTCTCTGTCATATTTCATTCCAGCAACACTCTCCAATACCATTTCATTTCACATGTCATCCATTAATCATTGCACCAGAGAAGTGCGACAGGCTTCGGCAGTCGGCACATTGCCTATCCTCGCCGCTAGACGGGGACTTCATTCATTCCATTCATGACCCGGTTGAATGGTTGGAAACAGGCTGTGGATTTTCATTTATTACAATTCTATATGATACAAAGCGGATATGACTCTTGATTCCTAATGATGCAACATGTAGATTAACTTACACTTAATGAAAGTGACTGTGATTTGATTGAAGAAAGCACACCCGGTGTGAAGTTTCTGATTATAGTCTGAGATTTATGATGAAAAACGGGTTATAGAGAGTAAAGGACGGGGTTATCAAATCCCACTAACAGATACTCTTACGTGTTTATCGGGAGCCATAGTGATTAATCTGTGGAGGTGTAACGTTTGTTTGTTTTGAATAATGAGTTTTCCATTATTATTGGCAGTACTTACATGATGTGAAATTTGAAGATTATAACTCTTGTTAAAAGAAACCATTTTTTTCCAATTGGCTTTACGTCGCCTGGTGTGAGAATGAGGAAACCATGGGAAACCACAAAGAAAATATTAAGAAATGTAAACAGACAAGAAATTTTCTTACTGCACTAATAATAAATAGAAATGCAAATAAGCGATTTTCCATGATTTACTTTCTTTTTGTTAAATTATAGAAAACTAATATACGAGGTCTGTGAATAAAGTAGTGTAAATATCGATTTATTCCTATTCTTCTTCTCCTACCGCTTTTCTCACACCTGTGGGGTCGCATGTGGATTTGACCCTGTTTTAAGGCCGGATACTCTTCCTGACGCCAACCCTATATGGAGGGATGTAATCACTATTGCGTGTTTGGTAGTGTGGTGTGTTGTCTAATTATGATGAGGAGAGTGTTGGCACATACACAAATACCCAGTCCCCGAGCCGCAATAATTGAACAGAAGCGATTAAAAGCCCCGACCCGGGCGGGAATCGAACCGAGGACCCTCTGAACCCGCTGAACATTCAGCCAACGAGTCAGAAATATTGATAGAACTCAATATTTAATGAACTAACAAGTACAGTTCCATTACATTCCTTCATTGTAGTCACCTGCGAAGTCTGTTACCTTTTGCCAATTATCGGAAAGCAGCCGAGGACCGTTGGCAAGACGTTCTGTCTTGATGACAGCGACGTATCACCCTACTGCGTGGAGTACAGATACCACGTCTGGAAATCAGTGACCTCGGAGGGTTTTTTCAACTTCGGAAACAGGTAGAAAGCACAAGGACTGATGTCCGGTGAGTTCGGAGGGTGTTCGAAGACCTCATTTCGACCCGCACGAAATGTTTGACCCAACGTGGAACCGTCCTATACGGTAATGTATTCTCACCACAGGATTTACGAAATCCTCGATAACATTCTGATGCATTTTTGCCATGGGCAACCTCAATTTTAATCCGCGACCAGTGATCACCTTTTGGAAACATGCATTAGAGTAGTGAAATCAACACTCTTCACTTCAACGCCACACTGCAACAACACTCCCAACTGGATGCCCAACAAATGCACACTACACATCGACAACAGCGCCACCTGATCGCTTCCATATCCTATTTGCGCATGTCCGATCTCCTGCAAGTGTCTGAACTACGTTGACAATACTTCAATTACAGCCTTCGTAAGTACAGTGTTAATACTTAACATCCAGACATAAGATAGAAGGTCAAGTCTAGTGTTTTACTGAAGTTGTATGATCCAATAGTACTTCCTAGGAACAGCCCGTAATAAATTATATATAATTACTATACCTGTATTATTATAAAAATACGTTGTATTAAAGAAAACCGAATACGTTGGCTATATTGCTGGAGGCCTGTAGTTGTGAGCTTGCATTACGGAGGGAGAAGGCTCGAACTCCACCTTCGGCAGCCATGAAAATTGTTTTCAGTTGTTTCCACTGTTTCATACAAGGCACATGCTTCCTTCCTTGCCATAGTCCCATCCTATCCTTTCATCACCGCGAGACCTCAGTCGGTGAGATGTAAACAAACCCCATGGCGCAACAACCCGAAGGGCCATGGTCTACCAAGCGACCGCTGCTCTGCCCGAAGGCCTGCTACAAGGTGTCATGCGGTCCTCTCGGCCGTTATTCTTGGCTTTCTAGAGCGGAACCGCTATTTCACAGTTAAATAGCTCCTCTATTGTAATAACGTAGGCTGAGCGGACCTCGTACCAGGCTTCAGATCAAGATAAAAGTCGCTGACCTGGCCGGAAATAAAACCCGGAGCCTCGGGATAAGAAGCTGGCACGCTAACTCTACAATTTGCAAATAAAGACAAGTAGCATATTAACCTAATATATAATAACATTGCTGACAAAGTTTGAAGTAAAAGTTGGCATCTCCTGGCTGTAGAATTTTATTTCCTTTCGATATGTTTCACTTCGGAGGACGTGATTAGCACCTTGACCTGGTTGGTGGCTTTATACACACAGGGGCCACTATAGCAACTCTCCATTCATCTGGTATAGCTCCTTCGACCAAACAATAATCAAATAAGTACTTCAGATATGGTACTATATCCCCACCCATTGTCTATAATATATCCCCAGACATCTTATCAATTTCAGCCGCTTTTCTAGTTTTCAACTTTTGTATCTTATTGTAAATTCCACCCGGAAGGCTGAAGTTCGAATGTCGCTGAATCCTGTGTTGAGATTTTCGTGTGGGATGTGATAACGTCGGTTCATTCCTGCATTTCAGTGGGATTGACAGACTGATATGTTACAACACCTTCAGATTTAGCGAGAAATACAACGTGAAACTACATCACTCATCCATTCCCTAGTACGCCTCTTCATTGAACCTTAGGTTACCTACGACTGCTGATGGCGCATCTGCATCAGCATTGGGACTGAGGACTCAATCATTGCAAAGGCTAGTTTTGTGATTTTAAGCTATGTAAATATCTTCAGTCAACATGCGGTGCAAAACAAACCCTTGCTCTTGAAACAAGGGCAGTGTCTGTATATATCGATCCTGTACATAGAACCACTTAGCAGTTAGAGAGAGAGCTAGGGCATGCAACTTTCAGGAATGCAACGGTGTTCTCGTCTTTATAACTGTATTTGTGCTGAAGATCAATCTAGCTGCTACTAATCACTGGTGTCATGGTATATTCACAACACTCCAGCGCTAAGGTAAAATCTCACAGGTTTAGGGGTGTTAAAAGCCCCATACTATACTTGAGGTTAGTCATCTTCTTCTTCTTCTTTTCCTAACGATTTCCCAAACGTGTGGGGTCGCGGGTGCGAACTGCGTCGCACATGTGGATTTGGCCCTGTTTTATGGCCGAGTGCCTTCCTGCCACCAATCCTATATGGAGGGATGTAATCACTATTGCGTGTTTCTTTGGTGGTTGGTAGTGTAGTGTGTTGTGTGAATATGAAGAGGAGAGTGTTGGGACGGACATAAACACCCATTCCCCGAGCCAGAATAATTAATCAAAAGCGATTACAATCCCCGACCCGGCCAGGAATCGAACTCAGGGCCCTCTGAACCGAACACCATTACGTTGACCATTCAACCACGAGTGGGACACTATACTTGAGGTTAATATCACCGGTTTATTACGGGATCTGCTATTAACATCACAATTCAGCTTGCAGTCTCAGAACTGATCGCGAAAGAGAACCCACCAGGGCTTGGAGTTTTAAAAAACTGTTCTTCAATCAATCAATCAATCAATCAATCAATCAATCAATCAATCAATCAATCAATCAATCAATCAATCAATCAATCAATCAATCAATCAATCAATCAATCAATCAATCAATCAATCAATCAATCAATCAATCAATCAATCAATCAATCAATCAATCAATCAATCAATCAATCAATCAATCAATCAATCAATCAATCAATCAATCAATCAATCAATCAATCAATCAATCAATCAATCAATCAATCAATCAATCAATCAATCAATCAATCAATCAATCAATCAATCAATCAATCAATCAATCAATCAATCAATCAATCAATCAATCAATCAATCAATCAATCAATCAATCAATCAATCAATCAATCAATCAATCAATCAATCAATCAATCAATCAATCAATCAATCAATCAATCAATCAATCAATCAATCAATCAATCAATCAATCAATCAATCAATCAATCAATCAATGAATCCTGATCTGCAGGTGGCAGATTCCTTATCTATTGTTGACCTAGTTTTTTCTTAAATAATTGGAAATAATTTTTAATTTTATTGAACATTTTCCAATCCCCAACTACTCTTCCTGTAAGCGAATACTTGCTCCCAATTGTCCTCTTGAGTTCCAACTTTATCTTCATATTGTGATCTTTCCTACATATAAAAGCACCAGTCAAACGTATTAGCCTACTAATGTCATCTAACGCCATCTCTCCACTGACAGCTCGGAACATACCACATTCACGAGCAGCTCGTCTCCTTTCTTCCAAGTCTTTCCAACAATTTCGTAACGCTACTCTTATGTAGAAAAATCACCAAGAGCAAATCGAGCTGCTTTTCTTTGGATTATTACCAGTTCTTGAAAGTGAGATTCACGTACTCTGGAACTGGGCTTCTCAAACGCCCAAAATCTCACACGTGCAAACCGAGGTGCAGAGGTTCTGTACAGAGTGCATCGGTCCAACTCGGCTCTGTTCGGACCAGCGTTCTGTCTCGGAGCACCTCGGCTAAGCTCGGTTCAGCTCAGTTCGGGTGGAGAAGCGTTGCCGAGCAAGTGATGTAGGGGAAGACAGGTGGGGCGAGCGAGACAGACATAGGGAAAGAGAGAGACAGTGCTAATGCTCAAAATCGAGGAGTGGCGGTGTGCAGTCTGGTCAACCTAGCGAAGTCGTCTTTTGCACCTTGCGCCACGCAATGCACTGTGCATGCACTCTGAGAAGCCCCGCTCTCAAATTATTCTCTAGTTGGGGTCTTACCAGAGACTTTTATGTACTAAGGTCGATAACCGCAGTCGCTTAATTGCGGCCAGTATCCAGTATTCGGGAGATTGGGTTCGAACCCCACTGTCAGCCGCCCTGACGATGGTTTTTCCGTGGTTTCCCATTTTCACACCAGGTTGATGCTGGGGCTGTACCTTAATTAAGCCCACAGCTGCTTCCTTCTCACTCCTCCCTTTTCTCTCTCATTGTCGCAATAAGACTGTGTGTTGGTGTGACGTAAAGCAACTTGTAAAGAGAAGGCTTATATGCTATCTCCTTTACATCCTTACTACATGTTTATGGAAGTAAGGAGAAATTGAAGGAACTTACTAGGAAAGTGAATCTAGCGAAGAAGTCAGGATAAGGATAAAATGAAGGCAAACATAATTGGCAGCCATACAAATTTGATGATTGAAATTCGTTTGATGCAATTTTTTTTTGTTATAACTTTTATTTTTGATGACGATGATGCCCGTTGTTTAACGAGGCCTAACATCGGAGGTCATCGGCTCCACTTTTATTTTCGACATTAGAGGAACTTCTATGACAAATACCTCGCACTACCATCACTGTTTCAGTGGTTCGTGAGATTATTGTTTTGAATCTCAATAGATAAAAATGAAATGCCGTCTGTCTGTCTAGTATTCGTAACTATATCATATTAAATTACTAGACGGAATTTCATGACATTTTTCACAATCATTTTCAGTAGTATCTATCACGTGACTGTGTTTTATTTGAAAATATTGACCTAGAAGTGAATTATTTTTTAAATTATTTACAAAAAATCGCGTGAGAGCTTAAAACGAGGCAGTGTACTCTTCTTTCTTGTTCAATCACGTCAAACCTACTAGAGCAACTGAGCTTAAAGTAGATATTGATACGTCTCACTGACCTATTGTGAATTGCCAACAATTAACCGTTTTAAAATGACGGCCATTAACACATACCGTAGGTATTTACTGAACCTGCTCGAAAAAACTAAAGTAATGATCGTATCGTATCCTCTATCACAAAATGAATCCAGAATATGTTTTTAAAAAAATCAGTTTTCTAAATAATGTGCATATGTATCTTTTTTGTAACTTTAATGGTTCTCCAGGAAATCGTGCTTTTACTTGTTCGAGCACGCGTTCCAGAGCACCACCGGCTGACTGCTGCTCGGCTAAGTGTGCAGGCGGTTCTTTATAGGCCCTTACTCCAGGTGGATGTAAAGTAAATAGGGACCTAATTCCAAGGATGTTAACTAAACTCATTTCGTTACCCGTGACTTCAAACTGACAGCTTAAACGTCAACGATGGGCACAGAAGAAAGTTAGTTATATCGCCAAATATCGACCCATCAACGACGACTATGTTCTACTAGTAACATAGTAGCCTCGTCTGGTTAAACTTGAGAGGAGCTTTCAAAGCTAGGGAATATGATAATATGAAGATAAAATTGGAATTCATGAAGACAAATTGGGACAAATATTCATTTATAGGAAGAGGTTATTTCTTTTGCACGTTGCTTTACGTTGGACCGACACAGATAGGTCTTATGGCGGAGATGGGACGGGAAAGGGCTAGGTGTAGGAACGAAGTGGCTGTGGACTTAATTAAGGTACAGGCCCACCATTTGCTTGGTGAGAGAATAGGGAACATGGAAAAACATCTTCAGGGCTGCCGACATGGGGTTCGAATCCACTATCTCTCGAATGCAAGGTCACAGCCGCCCGCCCCTTACCGCACGACCAATTAGCTCGGTGAAGAGGGAATAGCGATTGGAATAATATTTATCAAGGGAAATGTTCAATAAATTACCAAGTTCTCTGAAATCACTTAAGAACAGACTAAATAAACAGCACATGGGGAATCTGCCCCGTTAGGTGACATCCTTAAATTCAGATCAATGATGATTGATTGATTGATTGATTGATTGATTGATTGATTGATTGATTGATTGATTGATTGATTGATTACTCTGGCTCGGGGACTGATACCCGAACACTGCAGGGACAACCATTATAGAAACGAAAACATCCTTCCAGACTGGGTTGGCGACGTTAAGATCACCTGACCGTCAAACTGGACCAAGTCCACGTGTGTCACACAGTTCACACAAGAGAATCCAACAACGTGGGAAGAACGGCAGAGAAAGGAGATACTTTATTACAAATACAAAGCATTTTTATTCTGTTTAATAATAATAATAATAATAATAATAATAATAATAATAATAATAATAATAATATTAAAAGTTTTACTTCAATAGTACGCTAAGCTCTGGAGGCTGGAAGATACACTCATACGTGGTGTGCTGGGATTACGCAATTAAGATGGCGCTCTAATAGGACGGGGCGGCCGGATCAGTGCGGAGCATATCGCGTTACTGCTGGCTAACGAGATGCTCGGGCCAATTATCTCAATCAAGTCCTTAAATAGCTGACACTTGCATACGAGTTGCCATAACGAGGATCGTTAGGTTAACGAGAAGTTAAAAACCACTGCAGTATCTGCTTTCTGCCGCCGTATCATAAAGAATGATGAACATTCAATGTAGTCCAAGAAGAGTTATGCAGAGAGGACCAAGGGAGTTGTAAAGTCCTTCCTCGGTCACATTCAGATTACGTACACATCTACATTGTTGAGGGCGAAGAATGTAGTGACTTTTTTAATAGATAAATGTGTCTTACAGTTAGGGGTCATATGAAAATTTGTGTTACGTAAGGTAGCGTGGCAAAAAATTAGTGTGACGGAACTGTAATCCCAGCAACCGTGCAGACTGTGATGTATGCTACGGGTGGATGCACGGCCAGACAATGTTACCTAGCAACCGTGCAGACCGTCATGTATGCTACGGGTGGATGCACGGCCAGACAATGTTACCTAGCAACCGTGCAGACTGTGATGTATGCTACGGGTGGATGCACGGCCAGACAATGTTACCTAGCAACCGTGCAGACAGTGATGTATGCTACGGGTGGATGCACGGCCAGACAATGTTACCTAGCAACCGTGCAGACCGTCATGTATGCTACGGGTGGATGCACGGCCAGACAATGTTACCTAGCAACCGTGCAGACTGTGGTTAAAGATATTGGTGGATGCGTGGCCAGACAATGTTATCTAGCAACCGTGCAGACCGTGATGTATGCTATGGGTGGATGCACGGCCAGACAATGTTACCTAGCAACCGTGCAGACTGTGATGTATGCTATGGGTGGATGCACGGCCAGACAATGTTATCTAGCAACCGTGCAGACTGTGATGTATGCTACGGGTGGATGCACGGCCAGACAATGTTACCTAGGAACCGTGCAGACTGTGATGTATGCTACGGGTGGATGCACGGCCAGACAATGTTACCTAGGAACCGTGCAGACTGTGATGTATGCTACGGGTGGATGCACGGCCAGACAATGTTACCTAGCAACCGTGCAGACTGTGATGTATGCTACGGGTGGATGCACGGCCAGACAATGTTACCTAGCAACCGTGCAGACTGTGATGTATGCTGCGGGTGGATGCACGGCCAGACAATGTTACCTAGCAACCGTGCAGACTGTGATGTATGCTACGGGTGGATGCACGGCCAGACAATGTTACCTAGCAACCGTGCAGACTGTGATATAATAATAATAATAATAATAATAATAATAATAATAATAATAATAATAATAATAATAATAATGCTACTTGTTTCAAGTACAACTAACTAATTTAACGGTTTTGGGAGACGCCGAGGCGCCGGAATTTAGCCCCGCAGGAGTTCTTTCACGTGCCAGAAAATCTGCCAACACGCGGCTGACATTTGAGCACCGGACAGAACCAGGTTCCAACCTCCCAGGAGGGGGTCAGAAGGCCAGCGCATCAACCGTCTGAGCTAGATAAATCGGAGAAGCATGTGAAAAACCAATACAACAGTCACATCTGAAAGAGAAAGCTATTTAAAGGCATGCGAAAAAACCTAAGAGTCATATGAAATACACATTCAACGTTTTCTGACGGTCCCAAAGACGGTCATGTGGTCAAATTTGTTTCAAGGTAATTTATTGCACTAGTGCCAAATGCACTTTACGGTTATCTATTATTATAAAAAAATCAGTCCTTGGTCTCCCACTGCCTCTCTTGTCCGCCATGGCTGAGTACATTTTCCTACGCAAACTATCCTCCTCCATTCACCTCGCATGATCCCACCACAGAAGCCACCTTACACGTACAACTTCATCCATCGAGTTTATTCTCAGGTTAGCCTATATATCTTTATACCGAGTACTCTCCTGCCATTGTTACCATCTCTTTCTACCAGCAATCATTCTCACTGCGTTCATGTCTGTTACTCCTAACTTATGAATAATATATATATATATATCGAGTGTGTCCTGATTACACTCCCGTACAGTGTATATTCTGTAATCTCACTGACAGAATACCGTCGATCGCAACTGCGAGCTCTCTGCGTTATATATGCTGCATCTCCATTCAGTTTCACTTATTATACTTCCATCCTGTCCACCTCCGTAGCGTAACGGTTACTGTTATTAACTGCCGTCCTCGGGGGCTCGGGTTCGATTCCCGGTACTGCCAGAAATTTAAGAATGGCAGGAGGGCTGGTGTGTGGTTGAAATGGTACATGCAGCTCACCTCCACTGGGGGTGTGCCTGAAAAGAGCTGCACCACCTCGGGACGAGGACTCGAGTTTGCCTACTTTCATTTTTACTTCCATCCTTGGAGAGTACATATTCTAAGTACTTGAATGATCCACAAGTCTCTGTTTCCTATCACTACCTGACATTCAATCATCTCAGTATGCTTCCCAACGACATCACATTGATCTTAGAAATGCTCATTTTAATATCATACTCGGTGTAGGTATTTTCAAGTTCCAAGATATTACATTGCAGCTTTCAGGACATCTGCCGTTAAGACCAAGTTGTCGGCGTAGGCCAAACAGTTTACTACATTTCCACCTAACTGAATCCCTCCCTGCCACTTCATACCTTTCAGCAGATGATCCACGTATACAACGAACAAGAAAGGTGAAAGATTACAGCGTTGTCTAACTCTTGTAAGTACCTTGAAAAAAGAACTCATTCTACGATAAATTCTTTTGGAGCCCAATTGTCAACATAAATGCTTTTGATTGATACATGCATGCATGCATGCATACATTATTGATTTACGTTAACGGGAAAGTGCATACCGAACAGGAAACACGCATTGTGTTCGTATGTACGCGAGTTCCAAGAATGAGCTTACATCTGAGACTTTCTCATCCCGAGGCGTCGAGTGTCACCTGTCGCTTGTCTCACGTTCCTTTCCTAGGAGACTTACTTGAAGATCCTCCTTATCCGCCAGTAAGTCAGAGTGTGCTGAATAATGTTAACGTCAAAAGGCATTGAAGTAAAACTGTAATCTTTTAATGCCCAAGATTGGACAATGGCAGAGACATGACATTCAGTTTATTTAGAACCACAACAAAAACAGTTTTATGTTTGAAACGTAGGCCTTTTCTTGATATTGTGAAATACATTTATTTTACTGCACATGTACTTCCTAACTTCCCTCACTATCTTCGCAGCGTACATACATAACGAAGTTAGTGAATATTTCAGATACATGTTAGTGTTCTGCCTAGCGACAGGCTTCCACTTGATCGTTCTCCATTCTTCTCTGTTTTCCACCTTCCTCTTTATTCTTTCATCCTCCTTCTGCTCTGTTTACATAATCTAAAATATCTTCTTCCTTTGACTCTCTTTACCAGTATCAATCCTTCGAGTACCTCCATAAGATGCAAACTACGAAAGGGCCAGGAAGTAATAATAATAATAATAATAATAATAATAATAATAATAATAATAATAATAATAATAATAATAATACATCCATTTATTGATTTACGTTCCTTTTCCTATTTGTTTACTATATGAAGCATGTTTATTTCCTCTCCATCTTCCCTTAGCACATCTTCATTCCTAAATCTACTGATTCAATTCTTCTTTTCCATTTTTGCCACATACACATTTCAAGAACTTTAATTATTCTCCCATCCTATTTCCTCATCGTCCTGGTTTCTTCGCCATACAAACCAATACTTCACACCAAGCACTTTGCCAGAAGTTTCCTCAGTTATACAGTGACAATTTAATTTATTGGTATATCATAAAGGAATTTAACTATATTTTGTTGATTTTAAACAGGATTATGTGTAGTTGATAATAATTTCGTGTGGCTATTTCTAGCCGAGTGCAGCCCTTGTAAGGCAGACCCTCTGATGAGGGTGGGCGGCATCTGCCATGTGTAGGTAACTGCGTGTTGTTGTGGTGGAGGACAGTGTTGTGTGTGGTGTGTGAGTTGCAGGGATGTTGGGGACAGCACAATCACCTAGCCCCCGGGCCATTGGAATTAACCAATGAAGGTCATAATCCTCGACCCGGCCGGGAATCGAACCCGGGACCCTCTGAACCGAAGGCCAGTACGCTGACCATTCAGTCAACGAGTCGGACTGTGTAGTTGATGAAAAATAGCAAATGACACTGTTGACGGTGATTCGTCTATCGGATGGAGATATAAAGCCTATCGTACTGCTCTGGGGCAATGTTCATGACTCTTTTTCTGACTTTTACTGCATGTTCCTATGGTTCATTTGATAAGAAGTCATCCCTTTTGCATCGAATTGCTTAAAATTTAGGTAGTTTTGCGTTTAGATTGTTGCACAATTTCTATCCAGCCTTGTGGTATAAAATTAAGCTGGCAATTTAGCTAGCAAACTATGATACCAAAATCAGTATCATTTGGAATGTATGAGAGACCACTAACTATAAAATAGTGATCAATGGTTTTCACTGCAATGTCAGGATCCTGTGTGAACTTCAATAGTGACAAAGTGATTTTAAGCTTTCTATTTTGGCCAGTACATGAGTATGAATAAATAACAATGTTTACGTGCTAGTAAATCTACCGACACGAGGCTGATGTATTTGAGCACCTCAAATATCACTGGACTGAGCCAGGATCAAATCTGCCAAGATGGGGTCAGAAGGCCAGCGCCTCAACCGCTTGAGCCAATTCAGCCCGGCCTCTCCAAACTTCCTTGACCGATTCTTGTTCTCATAAGAAGATATTTTTAGTTTACAAAGTTTGCAGTACATGGGTGGAATTTTTTTTACAGTTGGCTTTATGTCGCTCCAACACAGATAGGTCTCATGGCGACGAAGGGACAGGAAAAGGCTTGGAGTGGGAAGGAAGCGGCTGTGGCCTAATTAAGGTACAGCCCCAGCATTTGCCTGGTGTGAAAATGGGAAACCACGGAAAACTATCTTCAGGGCTGCCAACAGTGGGATTCGAACCCGCTATCTCCCGAATACTGGATAGGGAGTATCTGACTCTATTTCGGAGCCCTTGGGTTTGACTCCTGAGCAGCCCAAGGAATTCAGTCTTGGACTGAGGGCTGCAACTGAGTTCACTCAGCGCTGCAAGTTCAACTCAGAAATTATCTAACATGAGACGTAGCGGATCGATAAAGCCAAGAAAAACAGCTCAGAAAATCGTCAAACTGACCACGTAACAGTAGGTCTGTAGGTTATCTTACTGGCTAGCAGTCATTTTAATAGGCTGATGTGCCACGGTTCTTTAAATTCTAGGGAGATTTTCATTTTTAGACCGTTCATAATCCATACTTCTGTTCTTCGAGTGATCAGACCTATTCCAACTTCATCCTCTTGTTACAGTTAAGGATAGTGATTTCGGCGTATTTCCACTTGAAACACTAATTACCATTAGCTCCACTTTAGGTTGTTGCTAAACATTAAATAAATAAATAAATAAATAAATAAATAAATAAATAAATAAATAAATAAATAAATAAATAAATAAATAAATAAATAAATAAATAAATAAATAAATAAATAAATAAATAAATAAATAAATAAATAAATTAACGAAGATAACATGAAAGAGAGTACGAGCACAGGCACCGGTACTTTTGCCTAGGCAAATCAAATAGTAGGTTTAGCGTGTGTTAATTTTTTTCTGTGACTGATTTATCGAGGAGGAAAGGTCAATCCATCGGACGAGAGAATGAATAGCTAGAGAAAGGCTAAAGAGCTTAAATATAATGTGTAAGAGGCTTTTGTATTTCTGTATTTTGTATCACCAGGTTAAAATGATGATATAATCCTTTCCCCGGGGTATATAGATTGTAGGCTTTGAATATCTAGCATACAGCTTGATATGGCGTGTTCAGAGCACAACTGGATCAAGTCCATTTTGTGAACAATTCGAGATCATGAGTGCATTCGTTTGCTCAATGTATCCTCTTTCTATTTTCCGTCAGCGAAGCCCTGCAGTTTGTTTATTGCCACAAGAGGTGGGGATTCTTTGTGCACTGATTGTGAGTACGAGGGTTGTAAATAAAGTATAGGCAACGTAGTCCAGACACTCTCAGGAGATCGGGAATGCGAAAATAAGATATGGCGGTATTGTCGATGTGTAGTGTAAATTTGACGAGTATCCACTTGGGAGTGTTGTTCATGTGTGGCGTTGAAGTGAAGAGTGTCGATTTGACCGCTCTAAAGCATGGTCTCAGAAGGTAATCAGCGTACGTGGATTAAAATCGAGATTGCCCGTCGCAAAAATGCATCAGAATGTTATAGTGGATTACGTGAACCCTGTGGAGAGAAAACGTTATCGTATTAAGACAGTTGCACACGGGTCGAAATGAGACTGTAGATTTGAACCGCACAAGTCGGCCGTCCATTCCTCAAGATCAGATTGACCACGTGAGTGGTCTCGTTTCCGTAGACCATCGGTGGGCTGAATGTCCGGGAATTATCCATAGAGGTTAGTCTCAGTCATCAAACGGTGTGGCACATACAGACGAAATGTCTGAACATGAGGAAATTTGGGGTCCACATCAACTCACTGACGTACAGATATGGTACCAGGACGCGCTGGTTGGCATCCACCTGGACAGATCCCGCAATGAAAGAGACGAATTTCGGAAGCGGATTGTCGCCATTGATGAGAAGTGGGTATGGATACGAGCCTATGAGCATGAAATACAGCGTGTCTGAGGGACAAACCGTCAACAGTGGCTACTATTGCCGATTTTTGGAGCGACATGTGCGTCCGGTTATGCGGCGCAGACGTCCACATTTATTGCGAGACGATCCCCCTATCGTGTCGCAAACAAAGTCAAGCTATTATTGCAACGATGGCATTGGGAGTTCTTAGAACATCCTCCGCACTCACCAGACATGAATCCTTCTGACTTCGATCTGTT
Organism: Anabrus simplex; assembly: GCF_040414725.1. NCBI lineage: Eukaryota > Metazoa > Arthropoda > Insecta > Orthoptera > Tettigoniidae > Anabrus > Anabrus simplex. The sequence continues at coordinate 301,309,085 of NC_090271.1, read as the reverse complement.
TCTGAAGTTGAACGAACCCCTGCAAGGCCGCTTCATTTCCTGACCTATGCGCAGAATGACGCTCCGTCGCTGTCATCAACGGAGAAAGCTTTCCAGACATTTGGCAGTAGTAAGAGATTTCGCGGGTGACTATATTGAAGGAATGGAATGCAATTGTACTTGTTAGTTCATCGAATATTGCGTTCTATCAGTATTGCAGCTACTTTATTTACAGCTCTCGTCGAATGCCATTTTTCTTCGGAGCTCAAGTAGTACAAGTCCTCAAGGTCGGTTACTAAATTGCATGTATACATTATACATTACATGGTAATAATTTCGTGTGCCTATTTCTATTTGTAAGGCAGACCCTCCGATGAAGGTCAGTGGCACCTCTCATGTGTAGGTAACTGCGTGTTATTGTGGTGGATGATAGTGTTATGTATGGTTTGTCAGTTACAGGGATGTTGGGGACAGGATAAATACCCAGCCTCCGAGCCAATGAAGTTTACAATCCCCAACCCGGCCGGGAATCGAATCTGGGACCCTCTGAACCGAAGGCCAGTACGCTGACGATTCGGCCAACGAGTCGGACGTATCAAGCGGTAACTCCACCACAACCCAAGAAGACCAAAATTCAACTACTAATAATCATATTTTCTCATTTTCTACATACAGGCAAGACTGCAACTCAATCTCCATAAACCACCTAGGGAATAGCCAAGGAAAGTGGTGTTTCATATTCGTCAACTCAAAATACAAAATTTACATTTTAGATCTCGTAAGTTTATTTACTTGTTGCGAGCGCGCGTATAGGCTTAATCGCGTTGCTTATTAGCGGTTGTCGTTGAGTGACGTGCCGGGCGCTGCTCTCTCCCCGTTTAAATGCTCTTCTCATCCACCGCTGTCCACGGGGAAGATATAAATAAACATCCTGTATTATTACGTCCTGAATATTGTATTATATGGCGTTAAAATACAGAAGTACATTTTATATTAATACCCGTATTTGCCCTCTCAGCAAAATATTCACTTTATAAAAGTTTACTGAAGTGACGCCTATGACTTGGTGTTTTAGTCTCAACATCGTTATCAATTTATTTCGACGTATACAAAGAGCATGAAACATTAAAGAAACTTGCTGTGACATCCAGTCAAATAAACGAATACAAACAATATAGACTTATGTGATGTTGAGGACACGCCTTATTAAATATTCATCTCCTTCAAGCCCCGCTAGCGTCACTGCCGACGCACTGACATCAAAGGTACAGTGAGAATGCCACTGACAACACATGCAAAACAAACATTTCCACCACGGGAAGTTTACATTAATGATGTGTAACTAGCAACATGCTTGAGAGTGCACAGCAAGCTCGGCAGCACGAAAGGCAGGCACATGGTTTTAAAACAAACATTCAGAGAACTTTTGATGGTTCCACGGTCTAGTGGTAGCGAACCTGCCACTTATCCAGAGGCCTCGGGTTCGATTCCCGGCCAACTTGGAGATTTGTACTAACATCTGAGGGCTGGTTCGAGGTGAGAACAATTGAGAAGCTATCTGACCGTGAGATAGCGACCCTTCAAAGCCAGGAATAACGGCCCAGAGGATTCATCGCGCTGAACACGGGTCACATCGTAATCTCCAGGCCTTCGGGTGGAGTAGCTATTCCTTGGTACGCAAAGGTACATTAGAGCTGTAGAGATACAGGGGTTGGGACTGGCGAAGAGAATTCTTACAAAATTATGCCCAATTCAATGTATTTCAAAAGTCTGTGAAAGCTATCCTAGAGCTACTGTTTGAAAATATTCTTATTTTGAATACAAAATAGATCTAATTTAAACAGTCAAATGTGCTGGGAACCAGAACTTAAATTGTAGCAGTGACCAATTGTGGTCGGAGTAACTAAATCCGAACAATCCACCACACTGCAAACCTGAGTGGCGATGATTTACAGTCGTCTGCATTTTGTAGAAGCTTTGATTAGCAAGCACACTTACATGTTTTGATATAATTATCACACCACATGACTTTCAATTTGGCATGGAAACCGAACCACAGGGATGTAACTTCTATTTTCAGAAATGCTAGGTCCTCTGGTAGGGAATGGAACCACAGCTACCTTGCTTAGAAGCCAGTGACAATTCCACTCCCCAACGTTCTGATAAGATCAAGTACTTGTTTTGAACGATTCATAATAATATCTCTGCAACTACTTTTACGGTTTTCGGAGACGCCGAGGTGCCGGAATTTTGTGCCGCAGAAATTCTTTAATGTGTCGGTAAATCTGCCGACACGAGGCTGACGTATTAGAGGACCTTCAAATACCACTGGGCTGAGCCAGGATCCAACCTGCCAAGTTGGGGTCAGAAGGCCAGTGCTCTACCGCCTAAGCTACGGCCGGCTAGGAACTTAATAGAAATTAACGTTTGCTAAGATAATCTCTGCTTCCAACAATTCAGCTACTGACAAGAGTGGAACCTACACACCATAGTTGAGTATTTCACTTGAAGCTGAGTTAGGAGCTCAGTTCGGCTTCTGAAAAATGTGGGAACACACAAAGCAATACTGACTCAACGTCTGATCTTTGAGCATTTAACAAAGAAGGGCAAGGTCATGTTCATCGCATGTGTAGATCTCGAGGTCTTTGATAACGTTGATTGGATCAAGCTATTTGAGATTATGAAGATGATCAGAATGAGTACTGCGAAAGGTTATCTTCCACCATCTGTTACAAAGGAGTACACTGTAACAACACAATTTGAGATGAAAGAAGAAGAAGAACATATAAAAATGGAGTGAATCGGAGTTGTTTTGTATCTGTACTCCTTTTCAATGTTTAAATATGACAGGTGGTAAGGGAAATCAAAGAGGAATTTGGAAAAGGAATCGCAGTTCAACGGGAAAGGAAACAGTACTCTGACATTTTCCGATGTTCATTTTATCTCATCTGAGTCGTAAGAAGATCGAGATAAATTTCTGGATACAATGGTATGGAGAAGAAGTGAGAATGAAAATAAACAAATCTATAACAAAAGTAATGGAATATAGTGGAATAAAAGCGGAGGATTCTAGAAAAACTAGATTACGCATTGAAGTCTTAAAAGAAGTAGATGAATATTGTTACTTGGGCAGTATAATAATAATACTAACGATGGTAGAGGTAGGGAGGACATATAATGCAGACTGGCATAAGCAAGAAAGAAGATACATTTGTACACATCAAACTTTTATACGAAGCATGGCATTGTGTGGAAAAGAAATAGTAATTGGCGCAGAAAGAAAGAGGATAGAAGCTTTTGAAATATGGTGTTACAGAATAATGCTGAAGGTGAGGTGGGTGTATCGAGTCACGTAGAAGAGATACTGATTTCAATTGTTGAGAGGAGAATGACGACGATGATGATGGTGTTTGTTGTTTAAAGGGGCCTAACAGCTAAGTCATCGGTCCCGAGGAGAATGATTTGGTGAAAATTGCCAGAAGAAGATACAGATTGATAGGAAATACTTTAACACACCTAGGACGTGTTCATCTAGTTTTAAAGGGAAGTGCAGAAGGTAAAAATCGTGTGTGTAGTCTAAGGCATGAATATGACAAGTTGAAATATAAGGCATGATCAAAAAGTTACCGTTTGAAGGTGTTGTTGCAGCGGACGTACAACATAGTGCCACTCCGTTGCGGGAGTATAAGCACGGACATGTAGGCAAAGGGATTTTGTGTGGCGCTCGTGTCGTGCTGAGGTGCGTGCGTTAAATACGGCCACGTGAACTGTGACGATGTTATTACCAAATGCGTCCAAACAGGACCAACGTGCGGTTATTCTTAGCTGCTGAAGGACAAACAATGGTGGACATCCATCGGTGAATGAAGACTATGTATGGCGCAACATGTCTGTCGAAAACCATCGTTGTGGAATGGTGCACCAAGTGACGTTCGGGTCGCGTTTCGACACAAGACGCCCGTCGATCTGGAAGACCAGCCTCATCCATTACGGACAACAAGCGGGCGGTGGATGAGACGATTAGGGCGGACTGGCGCATAACCATTCGTGTGCGAGAAATGGATCTCCCCTCAAAAAGGGCATGAAGAGTCGACGCTCCCTGTCGGACGAGTATGTGCAGCAGGCGGGTACGGACTTCTTCACGCAGTAGAACAAGGTGTTTTACCACACGGGGATCTTCAACCTGGTGCGTCGGTGGGATGAGTGTCTCAATGCTTTTGGCTAATTTGCCTTCCTAGTATCCCGATTCAGGACTGTACGGCCTTCTCCGAGTTGTGAGTGGAGAGATAGCGTGGATTGACATTAGTATACGGGTACATTTGAGTGGTGTTTTTAAAAGTAGGAAAGATCATAATATGAATATTAAGTTTGAATTCAAGAGGGACAAATATTCATTTATATGAAGAGGAGTTAGGGATTGGAATAATTTTCCAAGGATGATGATTAATAAATTTCCAAACTCTTTGCGATAATTCAAGAAAAGACTAGGTAAAAACAGAGAGGTAATCTGCCACCGAGGCGATTGCCGCAATGCAGATCAGTGGTGATTGATTGATGATTTCAAATACAGCCGATGACATATATGATACCAAAACCGAAGCGGTAAGTAGCGCCATCAATGTCATACAAGGTATAATGTTCATCTGGGGAGAGATCCGTTTTCAGACTTGGTTTTCCAATTAGTCTTTTATCAGCATATACAACTTTAGCAACCGTAGAAGTTTATGATGGAAATTTATTACCATTGTGTTTAACTAACAGCTTTGAGAAAGATATTATGGTCTCACAGAGAGACTCGCCTGAGCTCTGTAGCAATGTAGAGCACATTTAGAGTCATCGTAGCAAAACCAGGAGAACCGAAATGGCGAAGGTACTGTACTCCCCTTTTTATGATTAAAACAATGGCTGCTCTGTTGTTATAATAGCGTGCATCAAGTAAAATTTGATGGCATCGAAAGGGATCAGTACTGCGTTAAATGAGAGTGGGTGGATAATTTCAAAACGCATGCGGCTGACAAATCAACGTTCTATGGCGGGGCAGTTGTATTACAGGCAGATATTGGCTTAAACACAAACGAAGGACCACTATTCTGACAATCCTCAAAGGAGGAGGCTGTAGCAGAATTCCTACTTAGTTCATTAACAGAAGCTTGCAGACTTAACTCCGAAAGACAGAACAGCGTGTAATGTGTATTTTACGAAAATCAGCGTTTACTCTGGAATAAATGGAAGAAGCGCATCTCTTCACAGTTTGTAGGCCAACCGAAGCACTGAGATTTAAATATCTGAGAAGTGAATATGAAACAAACAAATAGAAAGTGGGAGAGAAATCTCTACAATTGTTAAACATTTAAAAAAAGAGGGGATGGCACCGGGAAGAATAGTACTTTTTTTGTATTTTAAAAAGTATGTAGAAAGAGGAAATAAAGAAAATCAATACAAATTCGAACGAGAATAATGAAGGATGAAGACAAGGTGGATGAGAGGCATGCCTGTCCCTTGTTGTTTAAAGGCGCCTAACATCTAGGACATCGGCCCCTAATGGTACCAAATGAGGCGAACTGAAATGACAATATAAAAGTCCAAAACTCATCCACTGACCAGAATTCAAAATGGGATTATGAAAAATGAATAGATGAATATGAAGTTAAAATAATCAGCGTATCCAGCTCACAATATTTAAGGTTTAAAAAATTCAAAAATTAATCTACTGACTAGAATTACAAAACAAAAACAGACGATGAACAGTGATTATGAACTTAAAACAACCACTGGATTCGACTCGCAATGCATCACCTTCCCAAAAACTAAAACAATAGTATATACTGACCAACGGGCTGTTTCCAAAGCACACTCCCAAATCCATGATTCTTGTTGTCTAAATGGGTACAAAATCCAGATCAACGACCCCTCATAATGTTACTTATCGCTAGGAAAGTAAGAACCATGGTATTTCTCATGTTGCGGTACTAATCACATATAATGTAATACGCACAGGTAACGCAGACCTATGGTGTTTCTCACATAGTTACACTAATCACAGGGACTCGTACCACCCTGTGGCGTTCCTCACATAGCGGGTACTAATCGCAGGCAATGCAAACCCACTGTGTCACTCATATAGTGGTACTAATCACGAGTACTGTAAAACTCACACTGATTCACCCTCTGTTGCTACTAATCACAAACCTATTGTGTACTTAACATAGTGGTACTACTCGCAAATAAAGGCGACCCATGGTGTTCCTCGCGTGATGGTAATAATTACAAGTAGTCTCATGGTTCTAATTCAATCATCCTTGCTCGCCCCTTTTAGTCGCCTTTTACGACAGGCAGGGGATATCATGTGTGTATTCTTCGTCTGCGTCCCCCATCCACAGAGGGCTGTGTGTTTGGTCCGCGAGTGCTATTTTGTTTTGCTCAAGTCCACCGGCAAGCCGGTAAGGAACCCCCTATCCACCACCCGGGACGCGCCCCGTGGGAGTATCACCTCTCCCCCTGCTACGCCAGCGTAGTAGGTAGGTTAAATATAATATCAAATATAGTAATATATACATTGTTGTTTTATCGTGTCATTATCTTCTATTCTTGATTCAGCCGTTAAGTATAAGTGAATTGAGTGAGAACGTCCCTTCATTAATTAATTTATTAATTCATTAATTCATTCCTTCATGATAATCTCTCCGCAGTTGGTGGTTATCCGCGACTCGGAAACAGGACTTTGAATCCAGTCCATTCATTCACGCATTCAGTCATTCACCCATTCATTCATTTATTTAGGCAGTCAGGATCTCACTCGTAATGGAATGCTGAATGCAGCCCATTACATTTCAACCATGAAACCATCCATTTCCCAATTCATGCAGTCATCGAGTCATTCAATTCTGTCATAAGGCATGTTGTTAATGGCGATCGCACAAAAAATAAGCTGAGGAAAGGGAAGATACATGTTGTTTTACACTATATAGCATTGTTAACGTCTACGACGAAATAAATTATACTTAGTGTAGTGATAGTCAAATAATTATAAGAGGAAAATGTAATACATGTATCAGAATGAATTGCAGTTAACAATGCTCTCTCCCCAGATTCAGGTGATCAGAACTAGGGGATGGGAATGTTTCCACTTCCTTCTCGTTCCATACAATAAATAATAATTTAGTTGTCACGATCCAGCAATGTTATAATGACGAGAATGATGCAGATCTACTTTGCACGTAACTCGGTAATGTCGCCATAAACTCCTGCACTCCAGAGAAGTTTCTTTTGAAGGTGCTACCATTGTTACTTATCTTCTCTCTCGTTTAAAGTTTTCAAAGTACCTCTTTGCTGTGGTTCTCCTCAAGTAGCGAAGGATCTTTGAAGACTGTTAATGGCGCCAGCAGAGCGTGAAAACGACAGAAGAACATTTAAGCTTCTAATTATTTTCAATAGCAACCGCCAAGTTTTACTTTGATTTTATATAAATTAGCAAATTTCTTTATTAATCTCTGTTCAAATTAATTAAAGCTTTAGGAGGCAAAATAAAAATAGTCATTACCTGTACGAAGTTTCCGTCTTTTATCGTACACTTAAGAAATGTTTTAAGTGTTCTTTTATTATAGGGGCTTGAGATATTCTGGTCAGTAGCGTAATGATCTTAGTGCGTGTGTAATATATCGACGCTGCTGTGCCAAAACCACGAATGTGACAATGGTCTTCCTATCCATTATTTTTCTTAAGGGGGCAGTCTGCAGATGAACAGATATTTTTGCCTAATGCATGGATTTTCACGTAAGTTAGTGAGAATGTTACCTAAGTAAAACTAGGTATATCACGATAATGTATTTGATATACGATTAATAGTTTTCCAAAAACTTTTTTTTTGAAATTTGAAATTCCATTTCTTCATGGGATTTAATTGAGATGTTAATGGAAAATTGTAAATAGATAGATAATACTTTTTTTAAAAAGCACTGTTTATTGATTTACCTGTATATAATTTATATAAGGAGATATATAGTACTAAAGTTTGTGTAATTTTCATGTTCCAAAATTTTGGATTTAAAGATCCCTATTACTTGAAAAAATTCTGTTTTGAAATTCTTAAATTGTGTTAGGGTGCTCATAAAATACTGTCTAACTCGTCTCCATCACTTACGTAATTACCGAGAAAGCGGTAGCAACTTTGTTTTTTATACTAATTGCAACAGCAGAAGAGTTAAGAATCAAGTGACAAATTCAGTGATGTGCGTATTTTGCAAATCCAATGAGTATATCTGAAGACATTAGAAGGTTTCATATGTGTAGGCAATAGATAGAAACCGATGCTCCACGACTTCTCTGTGGTCAGACAGCTCAGCACTCCGACCGACCAAGCGAGCGGAGGAGCGGTGGCCAAGATTCTACGTGACTCTACGACTCTGAATTGGGGAGACGGAAAGGGACTGGTCCCTACCCTTGGCTGTCATGAGCATGGTTTTCTGTGGTTTTACATTCTCCTAAACTAAGGCGAATGTCGGGACAGTTCCTAATATAGGCTACAGCCATACTTTCCTCACCTTTTCCGTAAATCACACCACTATGACGAATCTCCCCAGTCTGACAGATATCTCCGTCTAGGTTGCCCACTGTATCCTGTCCGCGTACAGAATTAAAACGTTTACCCAACTCCCCTCTCTTAGTGGCGTGGCGTAGCTACAGCCGTGCTAGCTGGCCAGTGTCTTGGATAGGTGTGGTATGCAAGTGACAAGCCCATACCGCACTGCGACTAAAACACTCGTATTCTTACAATTGAGTTTCCTGAGTGTTATTAAATTATTATAATTACGTTGAGTGAATGACAACGAAGTTCATACGCTCCGAAAACAAAGCTACTCTGATTCACCACTTGACCTGTTACGCGTAGTAGAGTGCGCAAATCAAATGACCCGTCCATCGTCAATCACTACTTTTCAGTGATTTTTACTGTTGGATACGTGTTTGTAGATATTGTTTGTTGCTGGCTGAACTAAGCGAGTTCAGCTGAAGAGACCTTGCAAAAGTGTTCCCGACCAATTTGATCTATTTTCAATATACCAGCAGACCATGGCGAGAATTTTCACTGTTGCAAATTCCAATGCCAAGGCCGCACCCAACTCACCTTCTCCGTAAATCAAACCACTGCCAAAAATCTCTCTGGTCCGAGGGACGACGTCGAGAAACTTCGAGAAAATGGAATTCGAATACCTCGAGAGTGCTTTACAAAACCAGCACGTGAGGCATCCCACAACGAATGCACAGAGAAAAGCGCAAGCTTTCTGCTTCACAAGCTCGTCATCCACAGATCGAATGTCGAATGCTTAGTTGCTTATAATTAGAGACCGTATGTTCAGGTATTTATTTTGAAAGCAAACTTACGAGTATTGAAAGGAGTAACAAGTATACTTTAGCCCGAACAACAGTTCTGCCATGAGATTTGCATAAACATTAGGAGCCCGGCCTGTTAGAACCCCTAGCAGTTATGTTACTCTCGCTACATTACAGAAGAGCGGGCTAGACGTCAACTCCACCAGCCAACTTAGTTTGCATTCTAACCCATTACCGCCGAAAATTCCGGTTTCTACTTGTAAGTATGTTTGAGAAGAATAGAAGCTATCTCAAGCATTCGCGCATCTTCTTTGAATTATTTATAACTTTTATGGGGATATTATTTTAACATGGATATGTTTTTGGCTGGGGGTTTATCTGGAATTAGCATCATCAATGTTCTGACACCATAGTAACCATGGTAACCAACGTGCTTTACGTTAGACCGACACATTATAGGTTTTATGACGACGAAGGGATAGCTAAGGCCTAGGAGCGGGGAGGAATCAGCCGTGGCCTTAATTAAGGTATTGCCCCAGTATTTGCCTGCTGTGATAATGGGGAATCACGAAAAACCATCTTCAGGGCTGCCGAAAGTGAGGCTCGAAGCCACTATCTTCCGGATGCAAGCTCACAGCTGCGCGCCCCTAACCGCACGGCGAAGTTGTCACTCTGTGCTTTCTTCTTGTCAGGAACAGCTTGAGAAAATCTCGTATCAACTGAACCCCGTTCTTCAGTCCAGAATGAAAATCCTCGACCTGGTCGGAAAATGAATCCAGGGCCTTTGAATACGAGACATGCACCCTACCTCTACACCACAGGACTGGCTAATAATAAGAGGACTAGAATGTCTTTCATTTTCTCACAATTCCTGAGCCTTCCTATTTTTATGTCTACATTAATCTTTCTTTCGATTTATCGAAATCGATATCTCTCCTGTGGGTTGAGTCAAAGAATCTGTACTTGCTCTTTCGTCTTCTAAGTCCAAAAACATATCCATTATTCCATGCTTCTCCCAGTAGCGGAGAAAATGAACGAGTACGAAGTTATCAAAAAGATGACAGACGCGGTACCAGTATGAAGCTAATGTGGTAGGAGCCAGGACATGTTCTCGGCTACTGTTCATTCGGCTCATTGCTCAGGAATACTGGCCATCATACAATTCGCGGCTTTATTGCAGAAGCCTTTCGCGATAACGGGTGAGAAGTATTTGAGAAATGAACTGCTTAGCTGAAAACGGTAGCACGAGAAGAGAGATCGTGCTGTAATACTGGACCCAACAGTACGTCAAGAAAGAGGGGAAACACAGCCGAAAGATGTAAACAGCAACTGATTACTTGATTAAGGCCAGCCTCTATTGTACCCGGGAGCTGAGACTCCTATAATTTTGTACCTGTTCGGAGCAAGTATGCTCCTACATAACATTGTACCTATCAGGATCAATTATGTTCTTTTAATATGAGTACGTAAGTTAACGACTGGGAGTCCTCCCAATAAATTTTGTAACTGATTAAGGACTTCCATGTCCAATGCCTTGTTGGAACTGAAGACCTCGTTTTTAATGTTAATATCCGCAAGTTATGTTTTAATTGTTCCTTGTTAAGTCATTAAATTTCTCTCTCTGAATTTTAAGAAAGGAAACAAATACAATTTCCAAATTTGTTAAAGTAAAAGTTGCTCTAAGTAATCCCCTATCAAACTAGTCAGTCCAGCCACTTCCTATTCGACTGTGAGCCACGGAATGGCGATAATAATTGTACCGGGCGGTACACCTCCACGCCGCTAATTTAAAAATTGCGCCAGGTGAAACTCCTCTGCTGGAGGAAGTCTGAACTTTATCTACGCTATTAATTCTCTACCTTCTCAGAAGATGTCACCACGTGGAAAATTTTGAGTTTTTGAACTGTGTCATTTTGATGTGTTTTTGTTTCGCTTGAAGTAAGAAGTGTGAACTTTCTCTTCTAGAGGACACTACTGAAGATCAACAATAGTGCACCCTAGTGCGGAGTCAAAGAACTATTTTGTTGGAGAAATTTTTATTTCAAATGTTTGTTCTTTGCTAAATTTCTTTCAGTCATTGGTTAAGTTGGCAATATTAACCCCTCCTTTCCCCTTGTTTTAAATCTAGCCTATCCCGAATTTCTTAAATTAATTTTCCACCAATTATGTGTTTCTTCTTAGTATTGTGTAGGGGGTTTATTGATGAACCAATAAAATCCTCGTGGGAGGGTGTTCTCATTCGCCTAACGCCTAGAACCTTCCGCGAGAGTATTTAAACTGCTGATTTTAGGGTCTCCGGGCCACTTCTGTTCTATCTTTCAGTGTATTAAGTACATAGCAGGAGGCGGGAAGCGCCTCTTTCCTCGGCAGCGGTCAACAACAAGGTAATGGCCGATTAATAACTTCTTTCTTTGCTAGCTCAGCAGTTTAACTCTCGGGGCGGGTTCGAAGCGTTCCACCATGTAACCTTTTCCTAAATGTAACTACTCTTTTCATATATTCTCTTTTAAAGCTACATACTGGGATAGAGAGTGCTAACCCTCTCGAGCTCCCACTCATATTGTTTTGAGGTGAACTTATTTTTCTCAACCTATTCTTCGTTAACGTAAAACAAATTGTTCTCTTCTTAAGTCACCTCTTTAGTATGGGATTAGCCCTTGTATTAACGGCCTAGTGCCAAGTAGGTCTTAATCAAAGTGTATTAGGAGTGCAAGTTCGCCTCCTCTCAAATTGTTATTTTAGAGGTCATTTAATTAACCTTCTTTTTATTTAATAGACCTCAGTAGATTGGGTATTTTACCCCTGTGTTTACGTCCGTTGAGGACAGCTTGAAGGTGGAGTTTGGTGTGGCCTGGGAGAGGCTTAAATTTGAGAGCGAGTGGCTCTTTTGAAAATTGAGTGTTGTATGCCTCGTGGAGGCTTTTCAGTGTAAATTGGAGCAAGGGCTCCTAGGCATGAATGGGGTTTTCTGCCCCTCTGTTGAAACTTGTGTTTGGGGTAAAACTGAGCTGATTGCCCTAGCATTGTGAAGTCAGGGCGCGAAGCCCAAATCCTGTAAATATTGTAACTACCCTTTGGACTTGCTACTTTGTACCTGCCATGCTTGTTAATTCTTTGTTTTCAAAAGAAAATATAACCTTGTTAAATTTTAAATTAATTTTACTTTAGTAGCTTGAGACCTGTTCACCACCCCGCACCTTCTTTCACGTATAACTACCACAAAAACTCGGTAACAAGTGGTAGCAGAGCGTGGTTGAATGGGTCTCAATTTAGCCCCTTTTGACGGCTAAACTTTGTTTGTTCCGAACTCTAACCATTTTCTCAGTTGCTGGAATTTTTTGAGATTTTCAAAATTGATCTGTCATCATGCCCGGCCCTCGCGATGTTCTCCATCTTAACTATTTGCGCAAGGAGGAGTTGATTTACGAATTGACTATTAGAAATGTGGAATCTGGAGGCACGGTTGCAGTAGACACAAATAAGCTTAGAGAGTCCCTTGATTTGCCCATTTCCATCCCCACTCTGGGAGAGAAAGAAGTTGACGACTCTCTTTCCACGATCGTCGAGAATATTACTGGGCTAGCATCTGTAGTTAGTTTTTTTTGATGAAAATGATCCTTCTCCTAATCAAATTAAGCGTGTGCAAGCCAGGCTATATCACTTTTCAAATAGAGTTAACGATCTGTTGTCTCTAAAACTGAATGACGTTCAGAGGAAGGAAGCTAGTACGCTCCTGGAAAATATTTCCGAATTATCTAGCAAGGTCACTCAATTGTTAACTGGGGAAGTTCCTCCCAAATCTGATCAACCCACCATAGTGAATGTAGGTAGTGAGGAAGAACCTCCTAAGGGAGAAGTAAATAGGAAAACCATCGCTGCCCAAACTATCTCTGCCCCATTGGACAACGAGTCTGAACGCCGTGCATCGTTGAGTAACATCCGTTCTGAATTAACTACCTTGCCATTGAAACCTTTACCTACTATGTCACCCGGGTTTAGCAGCTTGCCTCATCCATTGGCAATGTTGCTCAGAGGTATCTCTAAGTTTTCGGTTAATACCACCAGTGAAGTAATTTCATTTTTAAGATTTCTGGTTGAATTTCAGGATCATGCCCTTGTGTTTTCTCTTTCTCCATGTCAAATTTTGCAAATCATCTATCCTTATGCAATTGGTATTCTTTCTGACAAAATAGTAAGAGCCATAGCCGAACAGTCATCTATTGAAGATTTTCATGCACACTTGCTTGCAAATTTTATTCCCGCCCGCGCGAGGTCTTCTCTGATTCAGAAGTACTATTATCGTGTACAGCGATTGGATGAGAACTTGGCTGATTTCATACAAGACATTAGTTTTATACTAGGGTGTTTGCCCTCCATTTTCCTGAAGATCAGATTGTACAGGCTATTGTAGAAGGCATTTCACCATCTTATAGGTCATACTTGTGTTTCGCGGCGTGCCCGCAAACTTTCTCTGAACTTGAAGCGTTGGCCATCTCAGCGGAAGGAGTTAGGTACGCCGATTCTTTGCGTGTGGCAAAAGAACCCCCTCCTTCGTTTAGTAATACTCGGCCTCCACCTCGCCGACCAGTCGCACCCCGTAAATGTTATGCTTGTGGGTCGCCTGACCATCTGCGCAATAAGTGTCCACTGATCAAGTCTAGTAGGGCAAATAACGGAGCTGGTTCAGCACAAGGCTGTTTTAAATGTGGGGCTTTCTCACATATTGCCAAGAATTGCCCAAACTCGAATAGCACCCCCTCCTGCTCAACTTCTGGTGCAAATTCCAACTATGCCAATAATAAAAAGTGACTAGTGGCATCGGCTGAGTCGACTAGTCCATCTTCCCGAGACTCAGCCCCTGGTAAACAGGTTGTAAATTCAGGGAACGAGCAATTTTCAAATTTATCTTTTGAAGGTCCCAAAGAGTGTCTTAGGATTGCGGCGGATTTCCCCGCACCTGTTCCTTTTCTTAAGATTGAGTTAAATAACGAGCCTATAACAGCTCTCTTAGATTCAGGAGTGTTTGTTCGATTATTTCGGCTGAATGGTATTCTAAATTGAAATCTGTTTGTAAACTACCTGACTATGTCTCATCTCCTGTTCAATATGTTTCGGCTAATTCATCCCCATTAGAAATTCTAGGTTCCTTATTGGTCAAAATTCGTATTTTTAAATTCACATGGAAAGTTAAATTGTTTGTGGCCAAGCTCTTGTCTTGCCCCATTATATTGGGAGCGGACTTTATTTTTCACACTGGTCTTGTGCTCGATCTTCAGAGTAGGTCTTGCACTTTCAAATTTGCCTCTAATTGTAGCATCCCTCTATTAAAGAGTAATTCTGCATCATGTTCTTCTATTTCGCCTACCCAGGATGAGATGTTGTTAGACCTTAGACATCTACCTGAGGAGCAGGCTGATAGTATTCGTAAGCTGTGTCAGTCGTTTCCAGAGGTGTTTTCTGATACTCTTGGTGTTACTGACCTGATCGAATACAAAATTGAGGTCACGGATTCGATTCCTGTCCGTTTTCCACCGTATAGGCTATCTCCACCTAAAATGAAGGCTCTGAAAGAAATTATCGATCAGATGTTGAAGGATGGTATTATTAGGCCCTCTAAGTCGGCGTATTCTTCGCCTATTTTTCTAGTTCCGAAACCCCAAGGAGGCTTCAGGCCTGTCATTGATTATAGGGCTCTCATCGGAAGGTGGTGTTACAACCTGTGCCCCTTCCTGACCTTCACTCTTGTTTTTCATGGTTTCGTAAGGCCAAGTTCTTTACTATCTTGGACTTGAATCAGGCCTATAATCAAATTCCCTTTGCCGAAGAGTCTAAACATCTTACAGCGTTTGCCACGGACTGGAACTTATACGAATACAACCGCGTGCCTTTCGGGCTCCCCACGGGAGCAGCTGTACTCACTAGGCTACTAGATAGGGTCTTCTCCGACATCAAATTTGAGTACTTATATCACTACTTGGATGATGTCGTCGTATTTTCAGAGACTTTTGAAGAGCATCTAGATCATCTGCGAGAAGTTCTCGATCGCCTTCGTAAGGCTGGGTTAACTGTTAAGTTGTCCAAGGTTGCCTTTGCTAAGCCCTCTATGTCTTTCCTAGGGCATATTGTGTCACCTGATGGTGTAGCCGTCGATCATTCTAGAACACAGGCCATCCGTGATTTTAAACCTCCCAAGGACATCAAAGGCATCGCCAGGTTCATTGGTATGGTGAATTTCTTCAGGAAGTTTATTCCTAACTTCGCTAATAGAGCGGCGCCCTTAAACCTTCTTCGTAGGAAAGGCATCAAATTTGAGTGGGGACCTTCTCAACAAGCCGCTTTCGAAGACCTTAAATTAGCTCTTTGTAATGCCCCTGTACTTGCTATGCCTGATTTCTCGAAGAAATTCATCGTCCAAACCGACGCGTCGTCGTCAGCAGTAGCGGCAGTCCTTCTTCAAGAGACTGAACTAGGGAGGCGACCTATCGCCTATGCATCCAGGACTTTGTCGGCTCAAGAAGCCAAGTATTCCATCTATGAGCTCGAAGGTTTGGCAGTCTTATTCGCCTTAGAGAAGTTCCGTCTCTATCTGGAACATGTTAAATTCGACCTGGAGACAGATAATCAAGCCTTAAGCTGGGTCTTAGGTAGGCCGCGTCGTACTGGTCGTATAGCCCGCTGGGCCATCCGTATTTCTGCCTTCCAGTTTGATGTTAGACATATCAGAGGTACCGAAAATATTGTCGCTGATGGACTCAGCCGTATGTTTTCAAACGACGTTGAGAACCATGAACCGGTCGACAGTTCATCACCTCCCGAGTCAACACCATCTGATGTTAATGCCATCTTAACGGATGCCCCCATGCTCTTTAGGGATATCGAGAAATACCAACATGAAGATCCGACGCTGGCTCCGATAATGGAAACCCTTTCTTCTGGGGAACATGTTGTCCCTTATGTTCTGAGGAATGGTGTTTTATGTTGCCCTTCGAGGCATGACAAGATGATGAAGGTTGTTGTTCCAGCTGTTCTTGTGCCTATGATCTTCAAGTACTATCATGAGACCCCATTAGGGGGGCATCTTGGAATCTTTAAAACCCGTGAAAAGATTCGTGAAATGTTCATCTGGAAAGGTATGGACGGTGAAATCCGTGAACTAGTAAAGGCTTGTAAATCCTGTTTGATTAGTAAACCAACCATGTCCACCAAGGTAGGCCTTTTGTCTTCCCATCAAGCGTCGCGCCCCATGGAACGCCTGTACATTGATTATGTAGGACCCTTCCCCCAGTCAAAGGGTAATGCTAACAAGTTCATCTTTGTATGCGTAGATGGTTTTACCAGATTTTCTTGGTTATTTCCGACTAAGCTGGCTACCGCTCAGTCCACCATTACTTGCCTAAATTCTAGTTTTGCTTCTTTTGGTCCGTGCCAATATATTGTGTCCGATAATGCTAAGGCGTTTACATCAAATCTTTTTCGTAAATTCTGTTTTGACTTATCCATCTCTCATGTAACTACTTCTGCTTATTACCCTCAACCATCTCTGGCTGAACGGGTTAATCGTAATCTCAGGTCCGCACTTATTGCCTATCATCATGAAGATCATTCCAGGTGGGACACGTCCCTGCATTGGTTAGCTTTTGCTTTGAATTCGGCGGTTCATGAATCACATAAATTCACTCCAGCTTCTTTGATGTTCAAGTTTGTTCCCAACTCGCCGTTCTCTAACCTCTGGTCTCTGAGTGACATTCTACCCGAGACAATAGATCCGGATAATATTAAAGATCTTTGGAAGAAGGCTAAAGCCAATCTTAAGGTATCTCATGAAAAGGTTAGGGAAAGGTATGATCGTGGACGGAGACCCACCACTTTGAAGGTAGGTGACCAGGTGATGGTCAAGAACTTTGTTCCCGCGGGCAAGCTTGCCCCCAGATTTCAGGGGCCATGCATTATTCTCGATTTCCTTACGCCGGTTACGTTGTTATTAAGCAATCCAGCCACCGAGAGGATATTTAGAGTTCACCTGTCACAGGTGAAACCGGTGTAATTTCTGTGTTAACTTGCTTCATATTATTGTGAAAGGGGATATGAAGGTTATATTTTTTTTGAGTTTTCAATTTCTAGGCATTCTGCCCCTTCTATAATATTTTGTTTTATATGTAAGCATTTGTGTGAAACCTCCCCCGATTTGTTAAACTGCCATCCTGTCCTTGCCTCGGCCATTACCACGCTCCCGTCTCCTGCTCCAATACACACTGCGGCTTGATTATATTAAATGCCATGGACATCTGCACGCCGCTGACCCCTCAACCTCTTCACCAAGCCTGTGCCCTCAAAAAGATGATGGTCCAACACAATTCTGCCGCCTAGCTTTAATGTTTCAGTGCCCCCGCAGCCGCGCGGCGCCGTGCAGCAACTGGGGCAGAGGACGGGCCCCTTCTTCTCCAGCGAGTACGTCAGGTGCACGGCGAGCCGGAGCTCTCCTCCCGGCCAAGGCTGATGCGCGGCGCACGACCTGCTACTTGCCCGCAGCCTCTATATGTTCACCGCGGGCGCGGCGTGTTTCAACACCTCTGCTCCCCTCATAGTGCGGGCGAGCGGTATCTCAGGGTACTTGAGGGGTCCGAGCGGCCTCCGTTGGACGCAAGCTGCAATGGCCGGTCCGGCCATTCAACTTAATCAACATCAACTACATGAACAGTTACGATAAGCAATGACTACACTTGGGAATTCAACAGCAATATTGGGTGGCAATTGCAAAATTTTTCTTCACCTCTAAGTATTAAAAGTTTATCTTCAGAGATTCAACTTCTACAAATATAAAGACTTTACTTCACCTGCAACAACAAAATTTTGAAACTGAATCAAACCAAATTAAGAAAATCTTATAAATGCTTCTGCAATCAATCTTCATATCCACAGTATAACTTGGACCTTGTTTCAAACAGATTTCATGTGTCACCCCTGGAGGTACTTTTGGGGGGGGGAGGTCTGTACCGGGCGGTACACCTCCACGCCGCTAATTTAAAAATTGCGCCAGGTGAAACTCCTCTGCTGGAGGAAGTCTGAACTTTATCTACGCTATTAATTCTCTACCTTCTCAGAAGATGTCACCACGTGGAAAATTTTGAGTTTTTGAACTGTGTCATTTTGATGTGTTTTTGTTTCGCTTGAAGTAAGAAGTGTGAACTTTCTCTTCTAGAGGACACTACTGAAGATCAACAATAGTGCACCCTAGTGCGGAGTCAAAGAACTATTTTGTTGGAGAAATTTTTATTTCAAATGTTTGTTCTTTGCTAAATTTCTTTCAGTCATTGGTTAAGTTGGCAATATTAACCCCTCCTTTCCCCTTGTTTTAAATCTAGCCTATCCCGAATTTCTTAAATTAATTTTCCACCAATTATGTGTTTCTTCTTAGTATTGTGTAGGGGGTTTATTGATGAACCAATAAAATCCTCGTGGGAGGGTGTTCTCATTCCCCTAACGCCTAGAACCTTCCGCGAGAGTATTTAAACTGCTGATTTTAGGGTCTCCGGGCCACTTCTGTTCTATCTTTCAGTGTATTAAGTACATAGCAGGAGGCGGGAAGCGCCTCTTTCCTCGGCAGCGGTCAACAACAAGGTAATGGCCGATTAATAACTTCTTTCTTTGCTAGCTCAGCAGTTTAACTCTCGGGGCGGGTTCGAAGCGTTCCACCATGTAACCTTTTCCTAAATGTAACTACTCTTTTCATATATTCTCTTTTAAAGCTACATACTGGGATAGAGAGTGCTAACCCTCTCGAGCTCCCACTCATATTGTTTTGAGGTGAACTTATTTTTCTCAACCTATTCTTCGTTAACGTAAAACAAATTGTTCTCTTCTTAAGTCACCTCTTTAGTATGGGATTAGTCCTTGTATTAACGGCCTAGTGCCAAGTAGGTCTTAATCAAAGTGTATTAGGAGTGCAAGTTCGCCTCCTCTCAAATTGTTATTTTAGAGGTCATTTAATTAACCTTCTTTTCATTTAATAGACCTCAGTAGATTGGGTATTTTACCCCTGTGTTTACGTCCGTTGAGGACAGCTTGAAGGTGGAGTTTGGTGTGGCCTGGGAGAGGCTTAAATTTGAGAGCGAGTGGCTCTTTTGAAAATTGAGTGTTGTATGCCTCGTGGAGGCTTTTCAGTGTAAATTGGAGCAAGGGCTCCTAGGCATGAATGGGGTTTTCTGCCCCTCTGTTGAAACTTGTGTTTGGGGTAAAACTGAGCTGATTGCCCTAGCATTGTGAAGTCAGGGCGCGAAGCCCAAATCCTGTAAATATTGTAACTACCCTTTGGACTTGCTACTTTGTACCTGCCATGCTTGTTAATTCTTTGTTTTCAAAAGAAAATATAACCTTGTTAAATTTTAAATTAATTTTACTTTAGTAGCTTGAGACCTGTTCACCACCCCGCACCTTCTTTCACGTATAACTACCACAAAAACTCGGTAACAATAATAATAATAACAATAATATTAATAATACTAATAATATAGCCTGAGCTACCATGTTGCAGACTCTTTTTGATTGAAGTCATTTAGACTGCCTGTCTGCTTGTGAATTTCAACCAGACAGCAGCTGAAACCGCAGCTCTGTTGCGCGACCTATGGTTGTTTATTTTTACTTTTTTACTATCTGCCTTACGTCACACCGACATAGATAAGTTTTATGGCGATAATGGGATAGGAAAGAGCTAGGAGTGGGAAGGAAGTGACCATAGCCTTAATTAAGGTGGAGCCCCAACATTTGCCTAGTGTGAAAACGGGAAACCACGGAAAACCATCTGCAGAGCTGCCGACAGTAGGGTTCTAACGCACTACCTCCAGAATGCAAGCTCACAGCTCGGTGTTCTAATTAATTATGGCGGGTAAACACTGGATGCGTTATCAGAGATACAGTGTTTTATATTCCGAAATCGTACGACATAGAGTGCCGAATGTCTTTTTTTCCACCCTAGAAAAATTTGCTCTGCTGGGTGTGAACCCAATACATTTAACTGATCTACTAAGGGGGCGATGATCATAATATTAATCATGACATGAATAGGGAATAAGTGGTAAAGCCTACACCCAGCTAAACTTGCCTCCAGAACTTAATCTGAAGCTAATTCCTGATGTTCGTGGATAAAGCCTAGAAACACGTTCCCCATCAGAAGTGGAGGTCTTGAATTCAACTTCTCGATTTATTGTTCTTCTGGGTAAATTGTTCACGTGTAACTGGGAATAACGTATAATTTAGCGACGTATAGTGGGATTGGACTGTTGTAACAAGAAATGCCAAAGATCCTACAACTAGGTTTACAAAACCTTTCTCCATTTTTGTTGTTTCGATGAATATTACCGTAGCCTTTATATTCAGTCTGTTTGTAATTTTTTTTTCCTATTCAAAATAGTTTGATAGCAAAAGGGGAAACTCTACGAGGTGGCAATGAGTTTTATACAAACAGAGGCCAGCTTTGACCAACATTAAACGAAGGGACACAATTGGAAAGCAAACACAAAGATTCTCTACTGTTACATTTTATCACCGTTCTAGAAGGAAGTCCGTGTACTGGAGTAGCGCCCCACTGTTATTGTAGCATGTGGACTTCTAAGTTAATTATTACAGGTTGCCTCCGAAGAGCTGCCACTCTTTGATATAGTTAATAAAGTTACTTGTGAAATTCTAATTTGTGAATTTCTTATCCCTTATTCAAATAATCCTTTGTATTTGTAACAGAGAAAAAGTTGCCATTACTCAGCACGATACGTTAGAGCTGCTGTACTTCGCTACGTTACTCGTATCTTAGTGAATAATAATAATAATAATAATAATAATAATAATAATAATAATAATAATAATAATAATAATAATAATAAACTACGACACTATCAGACAGTAACACAACCAGAATGCCTGTATGCTTCAGAATGCCTAGGATTAACAACAAGAAAAGACATTGAAGAAATCGAGAAGGAATGAAAGATTTTTTCTATTTGCTTTACGTCGCACCGACACAGATAGGTCTTATGGAGACGAGGGGATAGGAAAGGCCTAGGAATGGGAAGGAAGCTGCCGTAGCCTTAATTACGGTACAGCCCCAGCATTTTCCTGGTGTGAAAATGGGAAACCACGGAAAACCATTTGCAGGGCTGCCGACAGTGGGGTTCGAACCCGCTATCTGCCGGACGCAAGGTCACAGCTGCGCGCCCCTAACCGCACGGCCAACTCCCCCGGTGGAACGATTTTAAGAATAACTAGTGGACCCATGCTGCTTCGCAGTATTTATTTATTTATTTATTTATTTATTTATTTATTTATTTATTTATTTATTTATTTATTTATTTATTTATTTATTGTGCTTCAGACAGGTACAAACCTAATGATGTGAAACACATATACACATACTATTACATTAGATAAAATCAAATATTAAATTAAAATTATAACATCTCTTATGAAAGTCCTTGTAAATGAAGTAATAAATGAAATAAAAATACCCTTTTCTTCAGTAACATAATCTTACAAATATTCAGTATTCATTGTAAACAGGTCAGATAACTCGTCTTGATACTCCTGTCATAGTCATACTGTTATGTCCGCCTTTTTCAGTAGTTTCATGAAGATTTAATACCGATACATAACTGATTCATTCGTAATTTACTTTATAATACTTATTTCCAAACAATATTCAATGTGCTTCGACCATTCGGGCGTATCTGGATCTTAATATTTTCGAACGATCCAGCCCGAGTTAGTGCAACATAGAATAATTGGCCACGACAGAATACTCGTTCAGGGAAATAGACGCCCACTTTTTAAGAATTTGTCCCTGCGCTTTATTAATGGTCATTGAAAAGCTACACAACTTGATACCTTCCCATCTGTACATGCCTCAATGCTTTTTATTAGCAGCATGTAAGTTATTAGGAAAGTTCTGCCATCTGTTGAGTATATCTAGAAGCTGGGGAAGGTCAGAGAATCAAAGAGTATATATCAACCAAACCCCATGGCGCAACAGCCCTGAAGGGCCATGGCCTACCAAGCGACCGCTGCTCAGCCCGAAGACCTGCAGATTATGAGGTGTCATATGGTCAGCACGACGGATCCTCTCGGCCGTTATTCTTGGCTTTCTTGACAGGGACCGTAATTTCACCGTCAGGCAGCTCCTCAACTGTAATCACATAGGCTGAGTGGACTTTGAACCAGCCCTCAGATGCGGCAAAAATCCCTGACCTGGCAGGGAATCGAACCCGGGGCCTCCGGGTAAGAGGCAAAGAGTATATAGCACAGATCATGATCAGAGGAAGAGTGTACTCTCTGGCTTGACAGGTAGTAATGCAACTCCAAAGTTGGCTGCACTTACAGACCTATAAATGTCTCATGATTCTCGGGAGAGAACAATACAAGAATGAAACAAAGCGGTCCAGTAGAACGGACGCACGCATTTGCCAAAGCAGTTTTTAGTGAACTCTTTTAGTGTATGTTATACATTCTGGGACCACAAACATGTGCCGACACATGCCGATGACGCAGCAACAAGGAAGTATATAAAACATGCAGCAGGATTTCAGATACAATACTCAAACGAAGGGTTAAATTCTTTGGACATATTTCAAGAATGCCCGACGATAGACTCACTAAGAATTTCTTTTTAACCATTTCAAAAACGCAATAGGAAAGGCAACTCTTACGACAAATGGTTTGTTAACATCAAGAAGGGTCTGCAAGAAATGAACGTCATGGATCAAGACATCCACAACAGAAACAAGATACACACATTTGAGGGTTTTCTAGAGCCAGAACCAGCGGCCAAGAAGAAACAACATGGGACGACTGAAAAGAATGAAGCTGTAAACAAGGGAATGAAGGAATGCTGGTGCCAAAGAGAACTGAAATCAAGAGGAGTTACTTACGTAGTCTGTAGTTGGACAAAATAAATACATAATAATAAAGTTTCTTGCCGTAGGAACTGTTTAACATGTTGGAAACCATGAAAGGGAATTGATACGTTTTAACACCCACAAATGCCACTGACCTCAGCCTGGATAGAACCCACTATCTTTGAAAGAAGTACAGTTGCACAGAAGCAGTCCCCGTGGTCTAGGAGCAGCGCCTGCCTCTCACCCCGAGTTCGATTCCCGGCCAGAACAGAGACCTTTTTCTTGGATCTGAGGGCTGATTCGATATCCACTCAGCTTACATGATTACAGTTGAAGAGCCATCTGACGGTGAGATACCAGCTCAGATGTAGAAAGCAAAGAATAAAGGCCGAAAAGATTCTTCGTAGCGATCACCCGACACCTCGTAATCAGCTGGCCTTCGGGCTGAACAGCGGTCGCCTGGTAGGCCAATGTCTATGAGAGCTGTAGCGACATGGAGTTGTTTTGTTTGTTTACAATATCACAGATGTAGGGTGTGCCATTTGTATTAACACGCCCTGTGGTACGATACGTTCTGCCTGTCGTAAGAGGCTCTGCTTCCACTTACATGTACCAGGCTCCCATCCATCCTCCCTTGTTCTACTCTTGCTCTCTTCCTATACCACAGGTTCGGGAGTGCTATGGAGTTCTCATTTTGATGCCTGTCGTGGATCTTCCTTTGCTTCTGCCGCTACCATTTTCCTTGAAAACTTCTTCAAAATTTTCCTTTCATTAGTGTCTGGAGGTCATGAACGGTGCTATTCAAAGGACCAGTCGTGCTGCAATCGCACTTTCTGGTTCAGTGAAGAAGGCAACGGCAAACTTCTCGTACTGCCTAGAAATTCTCAATATAGAGTTGTTTTCGGTTATTCTTTACAATAGCGTAACCGTCGGCGGTGCTATTTAGGAATCCTGCCAGTCTCCGCGCTGATGATTTGATAGAGAGCCGGTGTTAATAGAAAATGGTTTTCTAGTTTCACTTCCCCTTAAAGTAATATTCACTACCACCACCAACATCTCTGCAGATAATCATTGTTTATTAGTCTTAACTTAATTTTGGTGAAAGCAGAAATTTCTTTTAACATGGATATGGGCTGGGAGTCAATCTAGAATTAGCATAATCAATATCCTGACACCATTGCAACCATCACAACCAGAGCTCGTCTATGTATACTAGGTCAGTAATGCCATCTTCTCACTGTGCGCTTTCTTCCAGCTGCTACGAGCTTGAGATAATCTCGTATCAAATAATGAACCCTGTTGTACTCCTCAATCCAGAGTTAAACTCTTTGAACAGGGCCTTGGAATAAGACACAGACACGCTACCTCTAGACCACAGAGCTGGACGATAATAATAATAATAATAATAATAATAATAATAATAATAATAATAATAATAATAATAATAATATCAGCGGATCTTCTCCTACTTCCGTGATAAGAAGACAAAAGGGGCCTGGTTCAGTGAGGTAGTAAAAAAGATGTACAAGAGGCGGGCATCAGACATGATGATATCCTGGAGCGCAACCCACATAAGAATACATTTCAAGACCACAAATGTTTCGAAGAAAAGACCAAGTTGAAAACAGGGAAGATGTTTTCAATTGCACTATTTCACCCAAGTAATTAAAACTATCAACTCTTTCTATTTTACCGTGTTCTGTCTTCAGGTACCGAGGGGCACTTTTGATGTTTGTTGTATATTTAATTTTTTCGAAAGAAATCTGTAGTCCTCCTTTTTCTGCTTGTAGTTTTGGTACATTCAGCTGTTTTATTGCTGTGTCAGTATTCCTAGATAGCAGATTTACGTCCCACTAACTACTTTTACGGTTTTCGGAGACGCCGAGGTGCTGGAATTTAGTCCTGCAGGAGTTCTTTTTTGTGCCAGTAAATCTGTCGACACGAGGCTGACGTAATTGAGCACCTTCAAATACAACCGGGCTGAGCCATGTTCGAACGTACCAAGTTGGGGTCAGAAGGCCAGCGCCTCAACTGTCTGAGCCACTCAGTGCGGCACAAAGTTATTTAAACAGTTCCCAGTAAGTGTACAAAGTACCACTTGTCGTAAGTCCATCAGCGAGCTCAATAAACGGCGACGAAGTAAAGCAGCTGTACCTGAGACATCATTAAGTTTCATGAGGGCTGGCAGGTTACGACAGCTTTAAATGCCTCGAGCACGTGTTTATTGGTTGTGCAGTCGAGTTGGTAATGAAACACGCCAAGTATACGACAAGTTAAGACATTTCGCATTTCCAGTTCGAGGCACACACATTCAGTTAAATCTCTGACATTACTTCCTTCAACGTTACAATGAAATCGATATATTTAACTCAGTATAACCATAGATATATTCGCGTTTTTTACACGGGCATTACTGATATAGTTTACTGGGTATATGGAGGGGGATTTAAATTTTTCCGCAACTTTCAACAATGGCACAATATTTATACGTGGCAGGCCTGTGCTAATCCCTTTCTGAACTTCCTGGAAGAGACTGGAGTCGTAATATTGAAAAATGAGTTCTGACAGTTCTTAGATGGAGGTTCTCCTCTCGGTGGGCGTGGTAGAATTACACCCACGGTATCCCCTGCTTGTCGTAAAAGATGATTAAAAGGGGCCCCAGGGGCTCTCAAGTTGGGAGCGTGGGTTCGCGACCACGGGGCCCTTAGCTGAGTCCCGATATTGCTTCCACTTACTTGTGCCAGGCTCCTCACTTTCATCCGTCCTAACCGACCTTCCCTAGTCAACTCTTGTTCTTTTACGACCCCGACGCTATTAGAGCACTCGAGGCTTGTGGAGTCTTCCCATTTCACGCCCTTCGTGGCCCTGGCCTTCCTTTGGCCGATACATTCATTTTTCGAAGTGTCGGATCCCTTCCATTTTGTCTCTCCGATTAGTGTTATTTAGAGGACGGTTGCCTAGTTGTACTTCCTCTTAAAACAGTAATCACCACCACCACCACCACCACCACCACCACCTTATAGGGAGGTCCGTTTACTACCTGCCTGGGTGGGAAAAACGGAGTAAAGGGTATGGTTGATATGGCAATGAGGGCGGACACACTGTGGTTGCCATGGAGATGAATCTTCTGGCCGGCTCATGTAGTTTGGAGTTGCCAAACCTCTTACTTCAGAGTTACGTACAACAGATGACAGGGGGTTGAACGAAGAACAGAGCCGGGAACGAAGGGAAGGAGAAAGGAATGTAGGTATATGGCAACACCGTGCAATGCTTCTCCCTCCTGATGGTTCTGATGGTTCAGTCAGCTGCCACTTCGAACGCCAGCACTGTGCCACGTCCTGGAAGCCATCTGGTGGCGAATGAACGTACCATTTCCACTTCTATTATAACGTCTAAATTTAAAGTGTCATTGTTTAAGAAGCCTTTCTCGTGGAGAGTCGAGATTTTTTCTAAGGACGCAGAGCATAGTTCTCTGCGAAACGTAAATAATTTCGCCTTATATTCTTGACACGGCATAAGCCCAAAAGCGTAAACAGTATCATGTATATAACTACGGGCCGTGAAAGCATCAGTGGCAATAGTATAATAATTTAGCACACAACTTTATGGCCATAAATATTCGCAAAATACGTATTATGAGGAATATTCTGCTACATTCGGTAACGTTACCAGGTATATGGGGCATTGCTGTGATATAGACGAAACGCCAGTCTTAGACACAGAGGAAACTCGTTTGAAACTAGGCTCCATTTGTACGGTAATGACGTAAGAAAGAAGATGCTAGTTGTTTTACGTCGCACCGGCACAGATAGTTCTTACGGCGACGATGGGACAGGAAAGGGCTAGGATTGGGAAGGAAGCGGCCGTGGCCTTAATTAAGGTACAGCCCCAGCATTTGCCTGGTGTGAAAATGGGAAACCACGGAAAACCATTTTCAGGGCTGCCGACAGTGGGGTTCGAACATACTATCTCCCGAATACTGGATACTGGCCGCACTTAAGCGACTGCAGCTATCGAGCTCGGTAGAAAGAAGATGAGGAACACCTAAATTGATGATGCTAATTCCAGGTAGTCCCCAGCCCGAAAACCTCTCCATGTAAATGAGGTACTTTTCGACGGTCTAATTCTAATACCACGTATCTGACAATGCTGTTCCTATAAATTACTTTTCTTAAGACTATTACGCCGACCAACCACATATGGATATCCAGTCCACTAGAGCAATTTTCATTGTGTTCATTTTCCTATGGTAAAGTGTAAAGGAAATACGTCATCTAAACATACTCTACACCCCTGCAGTACGGTAAGTTTCATTTTCCTTTACACATTCGTAGCAAAATGAATGCAACGAACATTGTTCTGATGGACTGTACGTCCATATGTGGCTGGGAGGCGTGACCAGTCTTAAAGAAAATAATGGATAGGAAGAGCATTATCAGATACGTCAGAACTAGACCGTCGTTATGTTTCTGTCTTAATAGCTAATAATACCAATCATATGACCTCACCTACCATGCGCAGACATTTCAATGTGACGCCATCTGGATGTCTGCTCGTCAATTTTGTCGTTCTAGTTTACTCTAGGCCTACTAGATGGCAGAACGTGTAAACCGAAACTCTCTTCCGCGTCTATGGCTGAGATTTAATGAATTTTGTTGGGTAAACACCAAGTGTGTCACCAGAGATTTTTTTATGTTCGGACATCGTACGACATGGAGTGTCGAATGGACATTTTAGCGCCCTTCAAAAATCCGACTACCTCTGCCGGGTTAGAACCCGCTATTTTGGGATCCGGAGGCCGGCACTCTAGCACTGATCCACAGAGGGAGCTTCTGTCTTAATAGAACACAGTGAGTAATGTAGCTGGTCAATGTGATTTTGGTCCACTTGTAAGGAGACAGAAAGGAAAGAAAACTTCCCTTTACAACGTATCAACCCTCCGCCTTCTTGTGGTTAGAATGTGCCTTGAGGATGAGAGCATCGCTGCTTGTAGCTGTGTCTTACAATATCGGTAGACAGAAATGGGAGGAACACTTGGAATGTTCCTCACGGCTTACTTATAATAAAGTTATCGAGATAACTTTCCAAACGTCCTTTAAGCACAAAAATTGGTCTAAGATCCCTCCCGTTGCACATGCCCTCATGTCTATGGAAGAAGGAAGTGGCGGTAAAGCTGAGCAGGGGCAGTTGGCACGCCTGTCACGTGCCGTCGCTAGCGCCCAATTTTCGTGCCCGGAATTACGGCGGCGACAGAAGCTGTCCTGGGGCAGTCATGTGGATGGGAGTCGCAGCGCGGTACTCAATCACTTTGCTTACGCGACGTTGCATGTTCTCTGGGTAATAAACAAACTTTCACTAATGCACTTTAAGAAGAGCATGGAAACTTAATACAAGTATTCTTCGTATCTCCTTAGGAGAATTGTGTCAGCCCAGGAGATGAGTAGTTTACGGAAATTGCTTGTTAGTTCAGTCACACTCTTATAGCACAAACTCGTTAATTCGTATTAATTTAAAATTTTTAAGATTTGATTCAGAACCTAAAACCACGATGTCTTCATTTAGAAACACTAAAGAGGACATTCAAGTGCTACAGATCAAACCGGAAGACGCCTTTGACAGAGGCCTTTTCCGAAAAATGATAATAACGAACGGGTTAAACCGAGACGAAGATGCGAAAAGACGACAAGGCGTCCCTTGGACAGAGGAACGCAAGTAGGCCAACTCAGAAAGAATGAGGGAATTCTGGACTCAAAAGTAAGCAAAGTTCACTACCAAATGTAACAAGGCTTGACGTGGTCCTCGATGGCTCCAGCGAATAATATAATAATAATAATAATAATAATAATAATAATAATAATAATAATAATAATAATAATAATAATAATAATAATAATAATAATAATAATAATAAAATTAATAATTACTACTTACATTTCTCATGCGCAATATTTACTAATTCTCGTCGTTAGCCATATTACAGCTCCTTATCTCTCTCTTGGTAGATCTGCGTTCAATTGGCATTTAAAACTCTGTGACCGAAGTAAACTCTTATCTCCTCCTGTTAATTTTCATATTTTATCTTGAATTAATCTCTGTTTCACTTTATAAGTACTTGTAGATCTTCACAATTTAAATATCTTTATCTGTAATTCATATTGCTTGTTTATCTTCTACTTCTTCCCTTTGCCATCCCATTTGTCTTGCTTTTCTCTACACTGTTCCTAATTCTCCAATCTATTAACCTGTGTTAACTTTATCGGGTTATTCTTCTTAAAACGTCAATTTCGTCATCAAACAATATTGTGTCCATTCTAGTATCTCCGCGAGTTCCGTGTCCTGACCTTCCATCACAATTGTTCCTCTTCCTGGCCTATTTCCCAATTTATCGTGGGTCGGCCGGTTGCCCTTCCTAACGACAACCCTACATGGAGGGATGTATTCACTATTGCGTGCTACACAATTAAAATCCACGTCCGGCCAGGAATCGCACCTGGAGCCTCTTAACCGAAGACCAGTGCGCTCATCATTCAGCCACGGAGTCCGACATAATCCTTCTCTATTTAATTAATTTAGCGTATGGCTTTTAGTACCAGGAGCTTCCGAGGACATGTTCGGCTCGGCTGGTGCCGGGCTTTCTATTTGACGTTCATAGGCGACCTGCGTGTCTGGCTTAAACTAGTTTATATGATGATATTGATGATGGTGATGATTAATTAATTAATTAATTAATTAATTTCGTGTGGCTATTTCTAGCCGAGTGCAGCCCTTGTAAGGCAGACCCTCCGACGAGTGTGGGCGGCATCTGCCATGTGTAGGTAACTGCGTGTTATTGTACTGGAGGATAGTGTTGTGTGTGGTGTGTGAGTTGCAGGGATGTTGGGGACAGCACAAACACCCAGTCCCCGAGCCACTGGAATTAACCAATGAAGGTTAAAATCTCCGACCCGGCCGGGAATCGAACCCGGGACCCTCTGAACCGAAGGCCAGTACGCTGACCATTCAGCCAGCGAGTCGGACATGGTGATGATGATGATAATGATAATGAGGTGGGGAGAAAATTATAATGCAGCCTTCGGTATTTGAAGCTGGATTAAATTAGTTTATATGATGATATTGATGATGGTGATGATGATGATAATGATGATGATGCTGATGATAATGAGGTAGGGAGAAAATTATAATACAGCCTTCGGTATTTGAAGAATATTAATATTTAAATCATAGCCGGGCTGAGTGGCTCAGACGGTTGAGGCGCTGACCTACTGACCCCAACTTGGCAGGTTCGATCATGGCTCAGTCCGGTGGTATTTGAAGGTGCTCAAATACGTCAGCCTCGGCTCGGTAGATTTACTGGAACGTTAAAAATTTCTGCCTGCGGGACTAAATTTCGGGACCTCGACGTATCCGAAAACTTTAAAAAGTTGTTGGTGGGACGTAAAGCCAATAATGTTATTATTTACATCTTCAAATACCAAAGGCTGCATCTTAATGTCAACAATAAATCTGGTTAATTTCAAGAATAGCTTGCGTCAACGCCGCATCATATGACCTTCAGAATATATTTTAACTGACATGAACTTGTCATTTTAGCCTCAACGTAGTTTTAGCTTGACGTTTTGCTCTATGATACCTTTTGTTTTTAGTTTTAAATCTTACTCAATCTCCACCTGATGATGTCCAATATTCTAGGACGAAACATGTACTGATCAATGTAAAGAAACTGAAGAAACTTATATTGTATAGGTGGGTATTTTTGTGACTCTCTTGGAAGCGTAATAAGTGACAATACGGAGATAACATGAAGGTAATGTTATGTAAGCAAAAGCAATTGAAGGTAAGAGAGAGAGAAAAAAAAGGAACAAACCTCGACAATGTTGTGAGATGGACACCAGGCAATGCTATGATAATAAGCGGGATTAAAAGTCAGGTTGAGAGTTTCACTAATAGGAAAAGGCCTCTCAGTTTTAAGTACTGGGTTGATGGGGGGTGAAAGTTCCTCAAGGGGATCACTGTAATTACCTAGGTGTTAATATAAGGAAATATCTTTATTGGGGTAATCACATAAGTGGGATTGTAAATATCAGTTACACATCTCTTCACACGATTATGAGAGTATTTAGGGGTTGTAATAAGGATGTAAAGGAGAGGGCATATAAATCTCTGGTAAGACCCCAAATAGTGTGTGGTTCCAGTGTATGGGACCCTCAACATGATTACTTGATTCGAGAAATGGAAAACAATCCCAAGAAAAGCTGCTCGATTTGTTCTGGGTGATTTCTGAAAAAAAAGATTAGGCGTTACGAAAATGTTGTAAAGTTTGGGCTGGGAAGACTTGGGAGAAAAGAGGCGAGCTGATCGACTAAGTGGTCCGTTATGAGCAGTCGGAGGGGAGACGGCTGGAATGACATTAGTAGACGAATACGTTTGAGTGGTGTTTTTAAAAGTGGGAAAATCACAATATGGTGATAATGTTGGAATTCAAGAGGACAAATTGGAGCAAATATTCGTTTATAGGAAGAGGAGATAGAGATTGCAATAATTTATGAAGAGAGATGTTTAATACATTTCCAATTTTTTTTGCAATTTTTAAGAAAACAACAGATAGGGAATACGCCACTTGGGTGAGTGCCTTTAATGAAGATCAGTGGTGATTGATGATTGAAGTTTGTGGTTATTCCAACCACTACTCTTATACCTTCATCTCCTTCACACAATATACATAACATTTGTTTGAGCGCCAGTTGCTTTTTAAATAAAAATAACAAAATTCGGTAGAGCATACCTCTCATATCAATTATCTCAAGGCGTGAGGTGTTAAACTCACATATTTGGCAATATACAGGGGTATGGATCAGGACAATATTAAATTACTGTTGCATTTCCACAATTGAGTATTGTACATGGAACTGAAATCACTTATTATAATTAAAATAAAACTGAGTTTATATTTACGTCACAATGAACAAGCATTGACGTCTTTTAATTTAACAAAAACATATATCTAGTGAGATTTGCGGTAATATGAAAAAGAAAATTTAATCTAAACAAAAAAGCTATTGGCATGAACTTGAAGTGAGATGTGATATCGCCGATGATTACATTCTTCTTCATGTTATGAATGCATAACATGTCTGATGCTTTAATTACCTGATGTCTGCATACACCGCTGTTGAACTTGAAATTCCTGGAAAAACCTATGAGCTGAAGTCGGGAGCCGTCTGCTGTTATCTTCTTATATAACAAGGAGTTGGCCTACATACCATGTACGCGTGTAGGGAGCTCCAATGTAATTAAGTCCACTCAATATATTATAAGAAATTGGAAAATATTATTGAAACATCTTGTGAAGTCCATCCTCACAAGAAGATGATGTTTCTTTCAGCATAGTACTCGTCTCTGCTCGGATACAACCACCACTTGTAGACCTCCTCGATTATTACTTCTTCAAACACAACTCTTAGCTCTGATCATCACTCTAAGACCACTTCTTCCATTTGATACATCTGACTGATACATATGATCTGATACCTCTCACCACCGTCGCATCGACTTTTATAACCTCGCGATGACGACTCATCTCCCAACTCTCTGTTCATCCCTTCTACCTCAACATACAGTAGCTAGCGAATACTAACACTTGGTCGCAATCACGTGTCCACGCACTGATGTCATCAGTCATGTGTCGTATAAGCGTACCCAAGCGGATTACAGTGACTATGCGGCATGAGTCACCGGAAAACCTACTTGCACATAACATTCTCAGTTAAACATAGCCTCGATTGCAAAATACTCTGCCAACACATCTGGCTAGAGTTACAAGCCACAGAATGACTATATCAAACCAACAAATCTCACTTACAAATATACAGCATAATTACAAACATATTCACTTAACCTATGATTAAATACAATAATATGCGTGATACCTAATTATTACAGTCTAAATGATGAGAAACAGAATATAAAATCTAATGAATGGGGTTAATAATGATAACAATAATAATAATAATAATAATAATAATAATAATAATAATAATAATAATAATAATAATAATAATAATACTGAATGGAATCTGTAACCCTGTTGTACGGTTACAAGTTATCATATTTCAAATGTAGGTGAATGTATGGTCTGAAAGATTAGCAGACTTCAGAGCCTGAGGCCCGCCATGGAAAATAGGACATTTAATAAATAATCAGAGAACATCAGATGTGTTCGGTATTTGGAAATGTGACTATTTACGTGACTTGAAGTGTTGGCTGTAAAAGAGTGCAAAATAACTGTTCGCCCTATCCTATTCAAAGTAAGGGAAACTTTAGAAATCATTTCATGTTATCCACTGATGTATGAGCTTTTTTCATTATTGGGAATTTACTTGTATCAACTGTGATAACTAATACATAGAGCTACCATCTCTTTGTGGACTATGATCTAGAAAATTTAAAAATAACATATTTTATTAGTAAGTTGAAACAAAGCTATGTCTGTAACGAGCAGCGGAAAGGACGGGAAGTAAAGTATGCACAGATTTTGGAGCTTGAAAAGGTTTCCTGTTTTAGGTTTCCACTTTGTTAGTGGCTTCGTATCTATCAAAAGAGCCGTTCGTACAGAAGCTGCATCAAAGTGAAGTTTGAAACAGTCAGAAATCCATTGTGCTTTAAATACGAGTAGCCAGCGTCAATATATTGTCGAGTTTCTCTTGCGCATATAACTATTCTATACTCCTTTTGCTGTCTTTTAAACGGAATTCGATTCATTATATAGTCAATGACTATCGATCGATTTATCTGAAATTCAATTAGGAGAGCCGTATTTTTGAAAAAGAACATCGTTCATTCACTAGCACGTTCAAAGGAAGTGGAGTCACATTTAGTTCATAGGTAAGCTGATCAGAGAAAGAACAACTTGAAATGTCATGTTTTCAAGAGTGGAATTGTTCAGATATGTAAAAGTATTACAGTTTAAATAAATAAATAAATAAATAAATAAATAAATAAATAAATAAATAAATAAATAAATAAATAAATAAATAAATAAATAAATAAATAAATAAATAAATAAATAAGTAGTAAAGATTGCAGTAGCATCTGTGGCTCAGGCGGCAGCGCGTCGGGCTCTCACCGCCGCGTTCTATGGTTCAAATCCCGGTCACTCCATGTGAGATTTCTGCTGGACAAAGCGGAGGTGGGGCAAGTTTTTCTCCGGGTACTCTGGTTTTCCCCGTCTTCTTTCATTCCAGCAACACTCTCCAATATCTTTTCATTTCATCTGTCAGTCATTAATCATTACCCCAGAGGAGTGCGACAGGCTTCAGCAGCCGGCACAATTCCTATCATCGCCGCAAGATGGAGGCTTTATTCATTCCATCCCTGACTCGGTCAATGACTGGAAAACAGGTTGTAGGTTTTCATTTTTTTTTAATAGTAAGGATTGCTATACTGGAAGAGCAAGCAGCAAAAATACGACTAAAAATATTTCATACGAAAGAAACTAATTTTATGACAAATATCAGAAATGCTCCACCTGAACTTACCATTGATATGGATAAAATTGGAAAAGTAAAGGAATTTAAGCACTTAGGTGAATGGATCGCTGAAAATGGCAACGAAAATAAATCAGTAGTTTGAATAATTCATAAAATGGAATTTTTTTCTAACACGCAAAGTATGGTCATAACAAAAAAGTGCTTGTCGTGGAAAAATAAAATTCGTCTTACCCTCCCGACGCCAACTCTATGCGGAGGGAGGTGCTCACTGTTTCATGGTTTGGGATGATTGGTAGTGTGATGTGTTGTATGTATATGAAGAAAATTGTATTAAAACGAACACAAACACCCATTCCCCGAGGCAGAGGAATATCCATACAGAATTAACATCAGCGGCCCGCCGGGAATCGTTCCTGGAATTCTCTGACCCGAAGGCGATACGCTGAACATTCAGCCAAGGAACTGGCTAAGGAAATCAGTGAATAAGGATAATTAATTAATAAATCGATAAATACTTAGGTCATCCAGGAGTTGAGTTTCCGTATTTTTTTAAGTAAACGTATTTAACCGGTAAATATGAGCATGCACGACAGATCCATGACGTAGCAAACATATGTCGGCCGGACAAGTCCCGCCTGGTGTCAGCAGCGCAACAGCAGTGGCTGGAAATGGTATCTCGTATTCTTCCTCCCGCCGTCTGCGAGGTTTCTACGGAAATTGAGATGGGCCATTCAAAACAAGAGGCGTGGAATGCTGAGTGCAGGTGTTGTGCTGATACACGGCAATGCTCAGCGCTCAACAACTGTTCTGCAGGAGTTGGGCTGGGAGGTGTTTGATCATCC
Source organism: Anabrus simplex (assembly GCF_040414725.1). NCBI lineage: Eukaryota > Metazoa > Arthropoda > Insecta > Orthoptera > Tettigoniidae > Anabrus > Anabrus simplex. The sequence goes on along the minus strand of NC_090271.1, from coordinate 301,273,574 downwards.
ACCGTAGAGTCCTGATCTTGCTCCCAGTGGTTTTAATATTTTCTTACACCTCAAGAAATGCCTGTACTCCTGTAAGCACTTTCACACGGACGAAGAGCTGAAGACTCATTTCACACGTTGGTTCCATCCCCAGGCGACAAGAATTCTACGACACCGGCATACAAAACCTTATCCCACGATATTACCTGTCTCAATTCTGGTGGGAATTATTTCGAAAAATAGCTTCAAAATTGTTGTATCGGATGCCAATCAAATTTTTCATGAAACTATGCTGTATTTGAGAACAAAACAACATAGGGAAATTTAATTTATAGACGGGGCTCGTAAATACACTTTAATTTTACGCTGTAGCCTAAGCACTTGCCCACGCCATCGGCGGGGTATTGACTAACAGGGATGAGCGCTATTTCTGAGCCCCAGTTGGCCACTCCGGTCCCGATACCAACCGATGATATGAGGAGGTGCTCAGACACTACAGCCTCTTGTCGATATACTTACTGGCAAGGAAAAGAACTCCTTCCAGGCAAAATTCCGGCTTCTCGGTGTCTCCAAAAACTGGGAAAGTCATTTTAGGTTTGCTGGTGGTTCAGCGTCGCAAGGATGGGAAAGAGCTAGGAAGCGGTCATGGCCATAATTCAGGTGAAACGACGGAAAACCCTCTTCAGGTTCGTCGATGGTGGGATTCGAACCCATAAGCTCTCAAATGCAAGCTCACAACTATGCGACCCTAACCGTGCGGCCAACTCTCTGGGTACGGGGAGTATTTATGGAACGTAATACCAATAAAATTATCATTATTGTACTTAAAGGGACTGGTGACCTCGAAGTTTGGCCTAATGTAATGTCCACGTGTCCCTCCGACTCCAACCCTAGATGGAAAGACATATTCAACTATAACCTGTTTCTATAGTGGCTGGTAGTTTGATGCTTTGTGTGTGTAATTCAAGAAAGAAAAATGAAAGAGAGAAATTCACCTTAGGAATTAACAAGCCGCACATAAAAATCTCATTCTGGTCCAGAAACAAATCTTGCATTCCCTGAGCCGGAGGCCGCTACGCTGACCATTCAAGAAAGGAACCGGACAATATTTTTATCACGGTACAGGAGAGATAATGAGAATACATTCTTATGCGTGAACAATTCAGCATTCTATGTTAATAATAATAATAATTCAATATCCAAAAAACGTAACAATAAGACATAACGACTCGGTTACCAAACCTGAAGAACTATACGCCTCGGAAACCTTCACCATCAAGGCAGATCACTCGTTAAAGACATAGAGAAACAGGAGAGGAACATCTTTGGTATAGTTTGTTCAGAGGGAATCTGGGTGAAACGGAACTCTAGGAAGCTTTATCAGCATTCTGAAAAAATCACAGACACCATCAAGAAAAGGCAAGTGAAGTTCTATGGCCAAATTGTCGGAATGGACAATGACAGGCTCACCAAAAGGATTCTCGACATTGCTCTCTCGATGAAAGTCAAGAATAACTGTTTTAGTGAAATAAAAACAGACCTTCAGGGAATTGGCATCCCACTGGAAATTATTCAAAATTGACTCCAATTAAAAAAGCAGACAACAACCGTAATTTTGCTGAGAAAATGAATACTAGGACGAAAAATCGTGGACTGAAGAAGGGAAGAAAATTTTCAGTGCCCAGATGAAGAGATTTTGGCAGAAGAAAACATCAACATCAGTTAAATAAGTTCTATCCTATCCACAGATTGGCATAACGCTGTAAATAATAATAATAATAATAATAATAATAATAATAATAATAATAATAATAATAATAATAATAATAATAATAATAATAATAATAATAATAATTGTACCGGGCGGTACACCTCCACGCCGCTAATTTAAAATTTGCGCCAGTTGAAACTCCTCTGCTGGAGGAAGTCTGAACTTTATATACGCTATTAATTCGCTACCTTCTCAAAAGATGTCACCACGTGGAAAATTTTGAGTTTTTGAACTGTGTCATTTTTGATGTGTTTTTGTTTTGCTTGAAGTAAGAAGTGTGAACTTTCTCTTCTAGAGGACACTACTGAAGATCAACAATAGTGCACCCTAGTGCGAAGTCAAAGAACTATTTTGTTGGAGAAATTTTTATTTCAAATGTTTGTCTTTGCTAAATTTTTTTCAGTTATTGTTTAAGTTGGCTGTATACCCCTCTCTTTCCCCTTGTTTTGCATTTAACCAATCCTGAATTTCTGTTATTAATTTCTGACCAATCGTAGGTATCTTCCCCCAACTTGAATATGTTGCTGTATCCTACCCAATAAAAAGTTTGTGGGAGGGTGTTTTCATTCCCCTGACACCTAGAACCTTCCGCGAGAGGATATAAACTGCTGATTTTAGAGTCTCCGGGCCACTTCTGTTCCATCTTTCAGTGTATTAAGTACATAGCAGGAGGCGGGAAGCGCCTCTTTCCTCGGCAGCGGTCAACAACAAGGTAATGGCCGATTAATAACTTCTTTCTTTGCTTGCTCAGCAGTTTAACTCTCGGGGCGGGTTCTAAGCGTTCCACCATGTAACCTTTTCCTAAATGTAACTACTCTTTTCATATATTCTCTTTTAAAGCTACATACTGGGATAGAGAGTGCTAACCCTCTCGAGCTCCCACTCATATTGTTTTGAGGTGAACTTATTTTTCTCAACCTATTCTCGTTAACGTTAAACAAATTGTTCTCTTCGTAAGTCACCTCTTTAGTATGGGATTAGCCCTTGTATTAACGGCCTAGTGCCAAGTAGGTCTTAATCAAAGTGTATTAGGAGTGCAAGTTCGCCTCCTCTCAAATTGTTCCCTTAGAGGTCATTTAATTAACCTTCTTTTCATTTTATAGACCTCAGTAGATTGGGTATTTTACCCCTGTGTTTATGTCCGTTGAGGACAACTTGAAGGTGGAGTTTGGTGTGGCCTGGGAGAGGCTTAAATTTGAGAGCGAGTGGCTCTTTTGAAAATTGAGTGTTGTATGCCTCGTGGAGGCTTTTCAGTGTAATTTGGAGCTAGGGCTCCTAGGCATGAATGGGGTTTTCTGCCCCTCTGTTGAAACTTGTGTTTGGAGGTAAAACTGAGCTGATTGCCCAGGCATTGTGTTTTCAGGGCTCGAAGCCCAAATCCTGTAAATATTGTAACTACCCTTTGACTTGCTACTTTGTACCTGCCATGCTTGTTATTTCTTTGTTTTTGAAAAGAAAATATAACCTGGTTAAATTTTAATTAATTTTACTTTAGTAGCTTGAGACCCGTTCACCACCCCGCACCTTCTTTCACGCATAACTACCACAAAAACTCGGTAACAATAATAATAATAATAATAATAATAAAAAGGTAAATTCGTGTCCTCATCCCGAGGTGGTGCAGCTCTTTTCAGGCACACCCCCATTGGAGGTGAGCTGCATGTACCATTTCAACCACATACCAGCCCTCCTGCCACTTTTAAATTTCTGGCAGTACCGGGAATCGAACCCGGGCCTCCGAGGACGGCAGCTAATAGCACTAACCGTTACGCTACGAAGGCGGACATAATAATAATAATAATAATAATAATAATAATAATAATAATAATAATAATAATAATAATAATAATAATAATGGCGTATGACCTCCAGACAAGTCTGGCGGAGGTCTTCTAAGCTGACTCCTATGGGTGAGCTGCACATCCATGAGGTTGGAGCCCAACTTAAAATGCGGTCTAATGTAAAGGATAGTGCAAATACCCAGTCCCCGAGCTAGAGAAAGTAACCAATAAAGTTCAAAATCCAGTCCGGGATCCCTGGCCAAAGGACAGCATGCTAACCAGTTAGCCACGGTGTCGGACTGTTGTAAATGTTTAGACTGATGCTTTCGCGGCGCCTCTTGATAGACATCATAATGTAGCATTTTGGCTTTTGCCCTGTCAAGAAAACTAGAACACCGAGCAAGTTGGCTGTGCGGGATGGGTCGTTTAGCTGTGAGCGTGAATTCGGGAGACAGGGGGTTCGAACCTCACTGTCGGCAGCGCTGAAGATGGTTTTCCGTGGTTTCCCGATCTTTACACCAGGCAAATGTTGGGGCTGTAACTTCAACAGGACCACGGTCGACTCCTTGCCATTCCTGTCCCACCGCTGCCGTAAGACATATCTGTGTCTGCGACGTAAAGAAAATTAAAGAAAGAAAAAGTACTTTACGTTTAGCACAGAACTTTGTTCCACGTCATCAGAAGAAAATCTCAACTGTCCACGAGGAAATCTCTAATAACGCCGGTTTGAATTTGAGAATACTTTACCAAGCGGCTCACTGTGTGCTGGGATTCCGAGTGGGAAGTGACGACACAATGTCAGCTCCATTTAAGAGGGTCTTTGTTCAATACGTGTTCAATAAACAGGAAGATCATCCCACGAATATGGGAGGAATATGGTAGAAGAAATAAATAAAAGGTCGGACGATGGAGCGCTGGCTTTCAGAGCCCAACTTGTCAGGTTCGATCCTGGCTCAGTCCGGTGGTATTCGAAAGTGCTCAAATACGTCAGCCTCGCGTCGGTAGATTTACTGGCACGTAAAATAACTTCTTTGGGACAGAATTCCGGCAACTCGGTGTCTCCCAAAACCGTAAAAGTAGTTAGTAGGACGTAAAATTATTATTATTATTATTATTATTATTATTATTATTATTATTATTATTATTATTATTATTATTATTACCCGCCTTTGTGGTGTAGTGGTTAGAGTGATTAGCTGCCACCCCCGGAGGCCCGGGTTCGATTTCCGGCTCTGTCACGAAATTTGAAAAGTGCTACGAGGGCTGGAACGAGGTCCATTCAGCCTCGGGAGGTCAACTGAGTAGGCGGGGGTTCGATTCGCAATTCAGCCATTCTTGAAGTGGTTTTGCGTGGTTTCGCACTTCTCATCGTGGCAAATGCCGGGATGGTACCTAACTTAAGGCCACGCCCACCTCCTTGCCTAATCCTTGTCTATCTCCATGGCTAAATGGTTAGCGTGCTGGCCTTTGGTCACAGGGGTCCCGGGTTCGATTCCCGGCAGGGAATTGGTTAATTCCCCTGGCACGGGGACTGGGTGTATGTGTCGTCTTCAGCATCATTTTATCCTCCTCACGACGCGCAGGTCGTCTACGGGTGTCGAACCAAAAGACCTGGATCTGGCGAGCAGAAGTCCTCGAACACATCCTGGCACTAAGAAGCCATACGCCATTTCATCCCTTCCAAAATTCCCATTCCCACACAAGGCCCCTGTTCAGCACAGCAGGTGAAATGGCATGGGCGAGGTACTAAACCTCCTTCCCAGTTGTATCCTCGACCCAAAGTCGGCGGCAGAGGTTGGATCCCTCGCAGATTTCGAGGGAAATACCAACCCTGGATCGTAAACGGATTAAGAAAGAAAGAAAGAATTATTATTATTATTATTATTATTATTATTATTATTATTATTATTATTATTATTATTATTATTATTATTATTATTATTATTATTTTCAAGGTGCTTCACGTCGTACCGACACAGATAGGTCATATTGTGACGATGGGGCAGGAAAGGGCTAGGGGTGGGAAGGAAGCGGTCGTGGCCTTAATTAAGGTACAGCCCTACCTTAGAAACCACGGAAAACCACCTTCAGGCCTGCCGACGGTAGGGTTCGAATCCACTATCTCCCGAATACTGGATACTGGATTATTATTATTATTATTATTATTCTTATTATTATTATGTCCGACTCGTTGGCTGAACGGTCAGCGTACTGGCCTTCGGTTCAGAGGGTCCCGGTCCCGGGTTCGATTCCCGGCTGGGTCGGGGATTTTAACCTTAATTGGTTAATTCCAATGGCACGGGGGCTGGGTGTATGTGCTCTCTTCATCATCATTTTCATCATCTCGACGCGCAGGTCGTCTACGGAAGTCAAGTAGAAAGACCTGCACCTGACGAGCCGAACCCGTCCTGGGATATCCCGGCACTAAAAGCCGTACGACATTTCATTTATTATTATTATTATTATTATTATTATTATTATTATTATTATTATATTATGATTATTATTTCGGTTACTTTCATCGATCTGTCTTTCATCCTTGGCTTTGACAATATGAAAGTGACTGAGGTATGAGCGATGCTAATAATGCCATTCCTAATGCAGCCAGTCCTGCTATGAATAGTGTGAAACTATTGCTCATAGGGTCAGTTGGTGCACGCAGTTCAGTGGGCTTGGCAGACTGATATGTAATAACAACTTCTGGCTCGGTGAGGAAAGCAATGGGAAAGTACCTCACTCCTCATTTCCCTAGTATGCCTCTTCAGTGAAACCTAGACTATCTATGATAGCTGATGGCGGACCTCTTGAGGATCCAACCAGTCTTAGGGATGAGGATTGAACATACACACATATTATTATTATTATTATTATTATTATTATTATTATTATTATTATTATTATTATTATTATTATTATTATTATTATTATTATACAAATAAAGTGCAACCAAAGTCTGACAAGGATAGAAGGATGTCACATATTTAATGCTGGTCTTTATTCCTGGGGTACTCGGGTTCGATTCCCGGCGGGCTCGGGGATTTTAACTTTCAGTAATAAATACGTGTTGATCGGTGGCTGTGTGCTTCTGTATTATAATTCATTTTAGTAGGGCCCCACTGCACACAGGCGCAGATCGTGTATACAGCGTCAACTCGTAAGACCTGCTCCAGGCCTCTTCAAGATCACACGATATTATTATTACGTGTTTAGATGTGGGATAGCAAAAGGAACATGACCCTTTCTCTGTTATAGCCTCCCCGCCTACCATAACTCCTGTAGAATAATGTGAATTGTAATAGAAGACCATACGCCATGTTTAATGTATTGTTCCGTGTTAGAGCGGTTATTAAACATAAAGTCACTTTTGATATGATTCCTCCATGGTCTGATATTGTGTTGACATTTAGTATACTTAATCCATTAACTTGCTGTCAACGATACCACATTGTTCCGGTGGTGAGGTCGCTAACAACGCCCATTGTCATGCCCATTAGATATAATCCGCTTTTACATGGTTTGATGTTCAACCCAGTAATCTCCCGCCAAAATGAGTAAATCCACTTGTGCGATATTTATCACCACACTTTGCCATACAGGGTAAATCACGAGGAATTCCAGTGTTGAACGAAGCTGGTACACCTAGGGTTCCGTTCCAATGATGAAAAAGCCAGTCTCAACGACGTGCCATAAGTGCTTCAGAATTTCATTTATATATTCTATATTTCTATATTCCAAGAATATAGTCAACTATAACTTGTTTCTGTAGTGGCTGGTGAATTTGTGTGTAAATCTATGTATAGAAAATAAGAGTTTTGTCTGTACATTGCTCAGAAATTATAAATAATAGTATTTCTGTATCGGTCATCTCCACAGTAACAAGGAGATGCACTTTTTAATTTTCCATCACGTCTGTCTGTCTGTCTGTATGTATGTATGTGCGTGTGTACGTGCATCACAAGAAAACGGCTGAAGAGAATTTAATGAAAATCGGTATGTAAAGTCGGGGAATAAGGAACTACAGTCTACGCTATAAATAATTTTATAATTTTATAAGACGTTCTAATATCACAGTAAAAATGAATGTGAAGGCCTACACTATAGAAAGCTCATAAAATTCACCAATAATAGCAATACATTGAGCATTGTTTTTTGTGATGTGCTTTGTGTCTTCTGTTGCCACTCATCGCCGATAGATGGGATTACTGCTGCGTACCGAGTATAAGAACCAGCCTGAATATTGGCGAGAAGTATGTAGGGAGTTAAATCTCTCTCTTATTTAGCATGCCGTTCCTCTGGGTCATACATTTTCTGATACTACTGGTACGTAACACAATCGTTCATCATAACATTCCAGCTATTCATTCCCTACTCTGAGGCACTGATTTGAAGGAGCAGCGTGCACACTTAACAGAATAATGGCACTGGAACTTTGGACTGTTAAATCGGCAGCGTAGTACTGTTTGTTAAGTGAGAAATTGTGTGGTTTTTCATTTGTTGGAGTGTTTCATATGATAACATTGCTTTTAATCGCTACATTCCTGCTAGCGTCGTTGTAATGACCTATGTTGACTTCGGTTGGGAAATCCACAAAGACAGCCTTTCTGAGAATTCCGTAGCGAATATTCAGCTAGTCTATATATATGATAAGCGCTTTTTCTGTACATTGCTGAGAATTAAAAACAGAATTGTATTTCAGCATCGGTCGTGTCCACAGTAAGCATGAAATGCAATTTTTAATTTTCTGTCACCTCTGTCTGTCTGTCTGTCTATCCGTCTGCCTGTATGTATGCATGTATACACATGCGCATCACCAGAGAATGCGTGAACAGAATTTAATGAAAATTGGTATTCAATGTCGAGGAATAAGGCACTACAATCTTGGATAAAATAATTCCTTTCAGGTTGGGTGAAACGGTAGTTTAGGGGAATGTCTAAAATGTTATTCTCAAATACCTATGTTATTACTGGTGCTATTGATAAACAGTACATAACGAAAGTTATAGATAATGCAATTTACGGTCACTTAGGTCTTATTGAATTTTATGTACCGGCTATGATAATAGAGATATTTATGAATTTACATTGTTGATGCATAGTTCATATCAGCGCCGAGCCACGAGAAAATAGGTGAGCAGAATTTAATGAAAATCGGGGAATACGACAATACAGTTTAAGCTATAAATTAATAATTTTCTTCACGCTGGGTGATATGTTAGTTCAGTGGAAGGCCTAAAACTTAATTTTCAAATATCGTTGTTGTTAGTGTTGCTATCTATAAATACTACATAATTTTTTTTAGAGAATACAGTTCCTCAACCTCTTATCTTATACAGTTTTCCGTACCAAGTATAATTTAGACTTTTGTTTCTTAATCCGTCCGCCTCTGTGGTGTAGTGGTTAGCGTGATTAGCTGCCACCCCCGGAGGCCCGGGTTCGATTCCCGGCTCTGCCACAAAATTCGAAAAGTGGTACGAGGGTTGGAACAGGGTCCACTCAAGCTCGGGAGGTCAACTGAGTAAAGGTGGGTTCGATTCCTACCTCAGCCACCCTGGAAGTGGTTTTCCGTCGTTTTCCACTTCTCCTCCAGGCAAATGCCGGGATGGTACCTAACTAATACGGCCGCTTCCTTGTCTATCCCTTTCAATCTTTCCATCCCCCCATAAGGCCCCTGTTCAGTATAGCAGGTGAGGCCGCCTGGGCGAGATACTAGTCCTCCTCCCCAGTTGTATCCCCAGACCCAATGTCTCAGGCTCCAGGACACTGCTCTTGAGGCGGTGGAGGTGGGATCTCTCCGGATCCCTCGCTGAGTCCGAGGGGAAAACCAACCCTGGAGGATAAATAGATAAGAAGAAGAAGTAGAAGTTTCTTAATCCATGTCAACGCCGAGCATCGCAAACATGGAAATATTGCTCAGTCGTGTTAACTGGGGATGGTGGTGCCTATGTCATGATTGTCTTAAGGCGAAAAAGCGCGTCCTCATCAGCGCACGTCGGCAAGCAAAATTGTAGAGATGACTATCGAAATGAGAAGAAAAGTCGTGAAGGAACGTATTGAAAGGAGGAAGATGGACTCCCTTTTCATTGGATGCTCTAATATCACAGTCAAAAGAAAACTAGAAGTGAAGGCCCACAGTATCGGAACCCGATATTTAGCTTTCTTTCGATACGTGAACGAATTGTATCCATGAAATTTCACTATAATTTTTGTCCTAAATGGAAGATAATAATTGCTTTTAAGCAAATTAAGAATAAAATATGCGGTTAATTAATAAATACGATGATTACTAGAGAAATATATACATACATACTTCGCTACATAACGACTATAATTTCTACTACGTCATAGCGCTTCAGTATGTTATTTGCTCATGTAAAACTTTTGTGTTTGAAGTCTTTGCCCACTTATCTTCTTTGAACTTCTTTGCTTTGCTTGATGTTTCTTGGTGGGGCGAGTTGTTGACTTGTGCTCATAACTCATTATTTAATATAATTATTGGTCCAGGAATCATGCTATTTTTCTTTCAACAAAAATCGTTTTTGCGTTATTTACGATATACATTTTACCTCCATTTTCCCGTTTGAACTGGCCGCGCTAGTCATGATGGATAAAGATATTGAGACTTCACAGACACAGCACTTCTATTCGTCGGTGCTAGCCCAGGACCTCAAGAAGGAAACAAAACACGGCACGACGAAGCGAAATGCCACAGAAGAGAGTCGTGTCCAAAGCGAAATATTCGCCATAGTTACGTATATATATTCCTCTAGTAATAATGGTATTTATTAATTTACCGCTAACTTTACTCTTGATTTGTGTGAAAGGAATGATTATCCTTCATTTACGATAAAAATTAAACGAAATGGATACGATTAGTTCACGTAACCCTTTCTTCTTATCGGAAGGAAGAGATCAAACCAAGATCAGCAATAATACAAAACAATATTGAACTTCAAAGGGCCACAGAGAGCATGGAAGCGAGTACGTCACGATAAGCCGCTGACAGGGAGGGGGAGGCATGTCTGCTTAGGTGCCTCAGAAATTGGGGGAACAACATGAGGGTGGACGAAAAATAAAATCATACACATGCTTCGAAATTATGTCGTCAACGGTGAGTACTACAGCTAATAAATAAATAAATAAATAAATAAATAAATAAATAAATAAATAAATAAATAAATAAATAAATAAATAAATAAATAAATAAATAAATAAATAAATAAATAAATAAATAAATAAATAAATAAATAAATAAATAAATAAATAAATAAATAAATAAATAAATAAATAAATAAATAAATAAATAAATAAATAAATAAATAAATAAATAAATAAATAAATAAATAAATAAATAAATAAATAAATAAATAAATAAATAAATAAATAAATAAATAAATAAATAAATAAATAAATAAATAAATAAATAAATAAATAAATAAATAAATAAATAAATAAATAAATAAATAAATAAATAAATAAATAAATAAATAAATAAATAAATAAATAAATAAATAAATAAATAAATAAATAAATAAATAAATAAATAAATAAATAAATAAATAAATAAATAAATAAATAAATAAATAAATAAATAAATAAATAAATAAATAAATAAATAAATAAATAAATAAATAAATAAATAAATAAATAAATAAATAAATAAATAAATAAATAAATAAATAAATAAATAAATAAATTCTTCTTCTTTTTGACTGCTTTTCCCACACCTGTGGGGTCGCGGGTGTGAACTGCGTCCCACATGTGGATTTGGCCGTGTTTTACGGCAGGATGCCCTTCCTGACACCAACCCTATATGGAGGGATGTAATCACAATTGCGTGTTTCTGTAATGATTTGTAGTGTAGTGTGTTGTCTGAATATTAAGGGGAAAGTTTTGGGACAATCACAAACACCCAGTCTCCGGGCCAGAAGAATTAATCAGAACCGATTAAAATCCCCGGGCTGAGTGGCTCAGACGGTTAAGGCGCTGGCCTTCTGACCCCAACGTGGCAGGTTCGATTTTGGCTCAGTCCGGTGGTATTTGAAGGTGCTCAAATACGTCAGCCTCGTGTCGGTAGATTTACTAGCACGTAAAAGAACTAAATTCCGGCACCTCGGCGTCTCCGAAGACCGAAAAAGTAGTTAGTGGGACGTAAAGCAAATAACATTATTATTATTATTATTATTATTATTATTATTATTATTATTATTATTTAAAATCCCCGACCCGGCCGGGAATCGAACCCGGGACCCTCTGAACCGAAGGCCAGTACGCTGACTATTCAGCCAACGAGTCGGACAAATAAATGAATGAATAAAATGAATAAATAAATAAATAAAATATAATTATACACTTTCATTCTAGGCTGTAAGGACGAAGAGTAATACACATGCTCACGCTTGAAGTGAGCATATTTCGCTTGGAAAGAGGTCATCTTTACTTACGCTAGTCTATATTTTATATCCTTGCTTCTTTACCTGGAGGTGAAATGCGAAACCACAGAAAATAATTTCTAGGACAGCCGATTATGGCGTTTGATCCTACTCATCTCCCGAATGTCGAACTTGCCACAATAGACGCCACTCCGCTCCGTTAAGATGAAAAAGTGCTGTACATATTAGGCCTGTATCATACTATAAATATTGGCAAAGAGTGGGGACTAACTGCATCTTCGATAACATCCTGTGTTTGTTGGAAAGATATTGGTTCCCTGTGGTTCTAGCTCACAAACAGTAATATGTTATTAGTCTTCTTGCAAGCTTACTCGATAAATTAAGTTATTGTTTTTGTAGTTGTTGTTGTCTTATTTATTATTTTGGGTCATCAATCAGTAGATCGTTCTCATTGTAACCGCATAAGTGCGTTACAGACTTCCGTCGGCATTCGTTATTATTATCAAAATTAATTAATTCAATTCGATATATTTTATACTCAGATTTTCATCATTTTATTGCATTATTAACTATCACGCATCTCATCTAATGAATAAAAAAATTAAAATGAAAATGCACAGCCTGTTCCAGTCATTCGACCTGGTCAGGAATGGAATGAACGAAACCCCCATCTAGCGGTGAGGATAGGAACTGTACCAGCTGCCGAAACCTGTCGCAGTCCTCTGGGGCTATGATTAATGAATGACAGGTGAAATGAAATGATATTGGAGAGTGTTGCTGGAATGAAAGGTGACAGGGAAAACCGGAGTACCAGGAGAACAACCTGTCCCGCCTCCGCTTTGTCCAGCACAAATCTCACATGGACTGACCGGGATTTGAACCACGGAACCCAGCGGTGAGAGGCAGACGCGCTGCCGTCTGAATCACGGAGGATTTTTGTAATCATTATATATATGTATGTAAATGTGTGAGATTGCTGAATTTAAAACAGTAATATTTCAACGAGTAACTAAAGACACGAGCTGGCATTATACTGTGGAACACTTCTAAGATTAACAGATATTGCCTCAGGCACGAAGAAATTCCAGGTGACAGGTGAGTTTTCAACTGAATCGCAAGAGTGGTCAAGCTACGAGCCTTGTGGGAATTTTTGTATAGCGCGTGACCACGTGGTTTAGAGGCTTCTTCAGTGACTGGCCAGCTGCCGTATATCTGTGTGGAAGGGATGACCATAAAGAAGCGAGGCAAGTGAGACGAGGAAGTTATTTGAGCCCGCGTTAGAATAGCTTGGAAGCGAATATTTCGATGATCACATCAGTACGAGTTCAGCACCACGTCGTTCGCATATCAGGCAATTACAGCACCAAACATGTTATTCATTCATAACATGTGTCGTGACCTACCTGTCCTGAGAGACGTTCTCGTAGGTTGGTCACCAGGCAGTTGGATGTTGAAGTATTACCTGCCCTGCCGAGCGGAATGTAGGGAGGTAATTTGTAGGTATGACTCGTCCCGCAACTCCCGAAATGAAAGAAGAAGTTATTTCCCTGTCCTTTATTACTGAGGACACTAACACTACTATGTACAGTATATTTACAAGTCTGAATGTAATGATCTATAGAGAGAGCGAACTTGTTGCACGCGCCTACTGTTCTACTACGCGTCTATCTTAATCTTGCCCTACGGCACTTGGGCTATGCCCGAACAGAATCTCGTCCTGACAAGTACGAACTACTGGCTGGAAGAAGGCCCCGCGCCATCTTGGCCAGGGATTATATCTCCGCTTCTGAACTCAATGTTCTATCCCTACCTCCTACCAAGGGGTTGCGTCTTGCAGGCATTACCAAACTGTTCATCCAGTCCGTGGCGCCTTCAAGCAGCTATTCTCAAAAGTTGTCACAGTAAGTGCTGCTACCTAGGCACTACTGTCTTCTGTCTTACTTTGTCCTCATCTTTCCTTGTTTCCTAAGTGCATCTGTACTGACCCTGACTGGCCTTGCACTCGGCTTTGTTCCTTTGTCGGTTATCGGGCGGGCCGCCGGGCCCGCTGGCATACTAGCTCTGTTTGTCGATACACAGTAAATACCTTGTTGTGATCAACAAGTCCCCGCTCTTAGTCAACACTTGTGTAAGCGCACTTCGCAAACTCTCTCCACTACATGTAACTTCTTGAAATATTTCCCTTTTCTTACAGTAACTAAATCTGACTATAATTATTATTCAATTACCTTAATGCTACAAGGTGTCTCCTGTCTTTGATCATCATTCTAACACTAATTAATCTCCTCTGACACCTTGAGCTCAAGACTCGTCTGCGAACCCCGGCTGCCTTCCACCTGGCAGTCCGCCGGTTCGAGTCCGTGGGAGGTCGGTACACGACACATGAAGACGAGAATAAGCAGCGGCGATAACTTCCAATTCACGATAATGCCAACAGCTTCTTAATTTTATTTTATATAGCATGAATCTCACAGGGTATCATTTCGTGTTAATTAAAGTAATGCAAGTTAATTTTGATTTAAAGTGCATACATGAGTTCTGTTTTTCGAATAATAGTAGTTGATAACATGTCCGCCTCTGTGGTGTACTGGTTAGTGAGATTAGCTGCTATCCCCGGAGGTCCGGGTTCGATTCCAGGCTCTGCCACGGAATTTGAAAAGTGGTATGAGGCTGGAACGGAGTCCACTCAGCCTCGGGAGGTCAACTGAGTAGAGATGGGTTCGATTCCAATATCAGCCATCCTGGAAGTGGTTTTCTGTGGTTTCCCACTTCTCCGCCAGGCAAATGGCGGTATGGTACCTAACTTAAGGCCACAGCCGTTTCCTTCCCTCTTCCGTGTCTATCCCTTCCAATCTTCTCATATCCCACCAAGGACCCTGTTCAGCGTAGCAGGTGAGGCCACCTGGACGAGGTACTGGTCATCCTCCCTAGTTGTATCCCCGTCCCAATGTCTCACGCTCCAGGCCACTGCAGTTGAGGCGGTAGAGATGGAATCCCTCGCTGAGTCCGCGGGAAAAGCCAACCCTGGAGGGTAAGCAGATTAAGAAAGAAAGAAAGAAAGAAAGAAAGAAAGAAAGATAACATTTCCAGTTATAATCCTCAAATGTGGGAATGCAACCACGACATAGCGTTCCTGGTCCATATTTCTGTACGTTGCCAAGTGTGTGTGAGCTTATCACTCCACGCCTTGAGAGTACAGTAGTAGTAAGAATATGTCATGCTCTACGATTTCGTCACTGACAGTAGTTCTTGGCGCCTAAACTATTTAAGAAGTAATTTATTAAGCGGATATGTTATATATATGTGTGTGTGTTAATATGGCAAGGAAGTGTTTCTTATTACGGAAAGAAACGGGACATTTTTAGCTAAGAGTAGGTTAAATAATTTTAATTTCATGTGGCTCTTCCAAGCCTTGTAAGGCAGACTCTTCGATGAGGGTGGGCGGCATCTGCCATGTGTAGGTAACTGCGTGTCATTGCGGTTGAGGATAGTGTTATGTTTGGTGTGTGACTTGCAGGGATGTTGGAAACAGCACACACACCCAGCTCCCGAGCCAATGGAATTAACCAATGAAGGTTAAAAATCCCCGTCCCGGCCGGGAATCGAACCTGAGAACCCTCGGAACTGAAGGTAATTACGCCGACCATTCAGCCAACGTGTCGGACGCTAAGAGTAGGTGTAATGGCAAATTAACTCATCAGATTAACGTGGTGGAACTACCACATCTTTCTGAACCCTTAATTATGGGTTAATGTAGTCGACTATATCCATCCATTTCTACGTAGTTACTACAATCTGATTTAATCATTTCCACATTCTTTTGTAATACTATATTGCAAAAATCATATTACCCTTTCTGTATTAGTTATTGTTTGTGTTTCTCTCCCATCCAGAGCCACGCTCCACACATAAGTCTGCATAAACATCTTCCTGACACACATGTCTATGCTTGAAGTGAACATTTTACTTTTGCTGAGAAAGGTCATCCTTACTTGCACTAGTCTGTATTTTATATTATTCTCATTTATGCTATCTATATTGGTATTCTACTTTGTTAGTAGTACTATAGGGGTTGCAAGCGTGCTTGGTTCGCCCGGAAGGACGTAGGTTAGAATCCCCATCAGGAAGTCGTAAAATTTAAGAAGCGAGATTTCCCCTTCCGGAGGTGCGCATGGCCCTGAGGTTCACTCAGCGTACACAAGAAATGAGTACCTGGTTAATTCCGGGGGGCAAAGGTAGCCGGGCGTAGAGCTAACCACTCTACCCCACCAAGTGCCGAGGTTACGGTCAGTGGAAGTTTTACCCTCCACCCCTCCAAAGGCCTTCATGGCCTGTACGGAGATGACTTCTACTTTTCGGCAATACTATCATCTAGTTCCCTGAAAACTTCATTAAATAACCCACCATTTACCGCACTGCATAACTTTATTTGACTGGATTCTGTTACTTCAGTTTCGAATGAATTTGTTTATTTTCATCTTGTTCTCCGAAAATGTGTCCACGCCATTCAGAAATTTATCCCATCTTCTTCACACTAAGATAAAATGACAGTGTATGTCTGGCCCTTAGTCTCAATTTTCGATACGGGCACGGGGATGAGGCAAGATGAAGTTATGTGGTATAATTTTACGGTCAGATGGCCTTCCTGAGGAGCTAATGAAGATGAAATGAACGATGGTGAATTAAAATGGTGAAGGAGGTGGAAGGAATCGGCTGTGTCCCGACATTTTTCTGGACGTGAAAATAGGAAACGACAGAAAACAATTTTCAGGACAGCCAACGGTGCGGATCGAACTCACCCATCTTCCGAATGCGGATAGCCATAGCGTGTTAACACGCGCGGCCGCTACGCTCGTTTGAGATGTTATCGATAACTGTAGCGACGCCTCTGGACCTAAGCAGTACCTCTGACACGGTTAGCCCTGAGTTACTACTGCACCAGCTCCGCAGTTTCAATTTTAATGTGAAATCTCCAAACTTTGTCAGTTCCTACCTCTGCCCGCCGGTAACCAGTATCGGTGGGAGCAATACTCTCAGGATGGCAGAATACGTCGTAGGTGTCCCGCAGGGGTCAGATTTGGGGCCACATTTATTTGTGATTAGCGTGAACAGCAAAGGGGATACAAGTGCCACATCTATGCAGATTATTGTCAGATTGATGACCACTGTTATCCACAAGACATACGTGCAATCATTAACAGAATAAATTTTGACTTTCAACGACTCAGCGGCTATATTAAAACTGACGGTTTGTTAATAAATCTTAACAAAACTCAGACTATAATATTTGGTACCAGAAGAAAACTCGTTAAAAATGTAGACATATACCCACATTATCTTAAATAATATTGTCGTTCCCAGTTGTACGTCAGGAAGAAACTTAGGTGTTATAATGACCGAGGTACTACATTGGACTGAACAAGTGACAAATACATGCCAAGAAATATATCAATCCTTTTTTTTTCTCAAATGCTCTCTACTATATTTCTAGTTTCAGGTACACCGAATTACATTTCTTCATACCTCCTGTCATAACCACAATATACTCTGTCTCCTCTTTAACATCTCTCAGTCATTTCAGTGCTTCCAACAACTCATTTTCAGCCGCTACCACTAGGTTATGATCTATCCTCCATGGAAACATTAGAGATTTTCGTTCTCGTGGAGAATTGAACATGGATTGCCCAAGTCAGTTGCTGAATGCTTCCAGCTGACTTGTGTGATGAGTGAAGTTGGACGAGTATATTGTTATTTAATTTTTCAGAGTTTTGTTCTAATTTTTTCACTTTTTATGTAATGGTAATGCTATGGTTAACTACGGTGTACAGATGGTGTGCCTGCTTCTTAACCGGAGACCCCGAGTTCGATTACCGGCCAGATCAGGGTTTTTATCTGGATCTGAGGGCTGGTCCGAGGTCCATTCAGCCTACGTGATTACAATTGAGGAGCTACCTGACGGTGAGATGGCGGCCCCGGTCTATAAAGCCAAAAATAACTGCCGAGAGGATTCGCCGATCTGACCACATAACATCTCAGAATCCGCAGGTCTTCGGTCTAAGTTGCGGTCGTGTCTGTTACACCATTTTTTTAAGTTAAGTGTAAGAAAGGGTAAGTAAGAGTCATTCTCATTCTCCAGTCCGGGCATTGCCAGGCAGGTCCCGAGATGGCAACCACTGTTGTCACAGTGTGATAGGAACCCTTGTACACATCTAGGGTGGCTGCAAATATGATGTCGTCTTAAAAAATCTCTGCTATCACCGCATTCGGACCATCATCGCGAATGACTTAAAGGAACGTCAATGTAAAGCACACGAAGAAGTACAAGGACTTGCACTCAATGATCCTTCAAGCGGACAGATATGATAGCCATTCCAACAGGCTAAACTCACGGTTTTATTATTGACCCTACAGTTAGTACTGAAGCCACTGGAACTCAACCAGCAGATGTTCATAAAGTAAAGTGCGATGAATACTAACCCATAATACCGTACTATGAAGCAACATATAAGTACCATGCATGGAGGTAGTGGGGCTTATTGTTGGACCAAGAGGCGCAATAACATCCATATTTGCACAATTCTGTAAGTGGTTCAGGATGGATAATCAACTTATGAACGTGGTGACCTTGGTGACTGGAGGGGAGTATAAGTGGCAATTTTGTTGAAAATTCTGAATTTTTGTTTTTTATGCAGAAATATTATTTGGAATTTTTGTATTGATTTGGTGTACGATTTATTACAATAATAATAATAATAACAATAATAATAATAATAATAATAATAATAATAATAATAATAATAATAATAATAATAATAATAATGTTATTTGTTTTACGTCCTACTAACTGCTTTTACGGTCTTCGGAGACGCCGAGGTGCCGGAATTTAGTCCCACAGCAGTTCTTTTACGTGCCAGTAAATCTACCGACACGAGGCTGTCGTATTTGAGCACCTTCAAATACCACCGGACTGAGCCAGGATCGAACCTGCCAAGTTGGGGTTAGAAGGCCAGCGCCTTAACCGTCTGAGCCACTCAGCCCGGCATTTATTAAATTTGGTTAAATGGAAGTATATTTAATTTAATTTAATTTTAATTAGCTGCATAAGGCATTTTTAGAATTTCATTAATTTTTGGTCAGCTAAAAATTAATATCTCAAGAACTGTAAGGTCTTCAAGGCTGTGGCTTGATTTACATTCTGTTGGAAACCTTGCTACCTAAGTTGATAGGACTGGCTCAACAGATGTGATTCTTGTTTAGGTTGAACATGCGATATTTTTGGTATAACGTGTGTAATTTTTTCATTCTTCGTGCTGCTGTGCGAGTGTACTTTTGATTTTGTTTCTTAACTATTTTTTTTCAGGGAAATGATCCGTTTCCTCAGGAACTATAAAAGGTAAACTCTTGAATTTTTTACAGTTCATTTATAATACTTCTCTGATACTATACCTCTAGAATCTTAGAGATATATTGCATACTTGCAGTAAAATGAACAAAAAAATTTAGCAATAAATGTACAAAGAGTATAACAAGAGTTATATCCTAACTCCTAGGATATGTACTTCAATCAAGTAGAGGATTAAGTACATGAACCATGCATGAGTAACTTGCAAAAGTTGAACTGTTGCATTAAGTAGTTCTTGGGAAAATTGACTATGAAGTTAGCAAATTTAACGTTAGCGGAATAGGCCATTCATACTCCCCTTGAGGGTTCTGTTGTTATTTTGAGGAATAATTTGTGTGACTGTTATGAATGACACAGACATCTCATTCACCATCTGATTATAAAACATACTGTAACTCATGTTTGGAAGGCTGTGTCTACCGGGTAACCTCCATCTAGGGGAAGTTGAGCAGCATGTGCTGTTGAAAATAAATAACTGCTGTCATTTTCATAGATATCTGAGTCAACATTAATAAAAGAAAAATGGTGGTAGCCTGTCACTATTGTAACTACCGTAGGATTTTGAGGATTTCGTAGACTTACTTATTAAATTGTTTTCATTGTTTCAACTGAGCGCGAGTCAACACAGCGCCATCTTATAACAGAGTATGCGTGTGACGTCACAAATTTAGGACATTTTTGCCTTATTTTGCAGCGCTATTTCACGAATTATTTGAAACAGGTAGCCTCCGCTTTATCTGTCAATTGTGACATTAACCACAACCGCAAGTTAAATACTCTTGACGACATACGCGTTATCCGGCTCCGTGGCTAAATGGTTAGCGCGATGGCCTTTGGTCACAGAGGCCCGAGTTCGATTCCCGGCAGGGTTGGGAATTTTAACCACCATTGGTGAATTTCTCTGCCACGGGGGCTGGGTGTATGTATCGTCTTCATCATCATTATTTCATTCTCATAATGACGCGCAGGTCGCCTACGGGTGTCAAGTCGAAAGACCTGCACCTGGCCTACCAAACATGTCCTCCGACACTCCTGCTACTAAAAACCATACGCCATTTCATTTTACCAAAAGCGTTTTAAAATATTTATTTCCATGTACCCATTGTCAAAAACATGAGACTGAGTTAAAATCGTAATATTTCTGCTTCTGTCAGCGAACGAATTCACCCCGTTAATACATTTACAAAACACTATACTTGATATTAGTTACACACAGAGTCGTAGAGACACAAAAAATTATATCGATGAAAAAATCATCATCTCGGGATATAATTCAAAAGCAGAAAGACGGCATCAGACATACGTGCAGAGTAACGGAGGAAAAAATCCCAGCATCATACCAGGACGTTCACATGCCATATGACACATACGGTGCAGAATGTATCGTTAGGGGTGTACCGGTCGAGTTGGCTGTGCGGTTAGGGGCACGCAACTATGAGCATGCATCCGGGAGAGAGTATGTTTGAAGTCCACTGTCGGCAGCCCTGAAAATGGATTTCCATGGTTCCCCATTTTCACACCAGGCTCTACATTAATTAAGGCAACGGCCCCTTCCTTCCCACTCCTAGGCTTTTCCTACCCCATAAGACCTATCTGTGTCGGTGCGACATAAAACAAATTGTAAAAAAAAATCGGGTGTAGTAATTAATAAGATAACATCTTTAGAACTATGTAAGACTCGAGTCCGCATCTTCGAATACATAAGGCCTTAGTGCAATACAGATCCAGACAAATCATGCCAATCTTCCAATTGTAGTTTTTAGATGTGTACCTCTGTACAGTGGACTAAGCTGTTCCCTGCCTGGCCGTATCGACCCGTGAGAAAAGTGCTTACAGAGCGGTACTTTAGCCAGCAGGCAATCAATGGGCAGGTTAGCTGCTTGCACTGTTTGCAGTATCATTAATTGTGCAGCGTATTTTGACCAGCGGAATGACCCGCCGTCGTTCTCCATTACAACCCCCTCAAGACAGCCACGTGTGCCGGAATGGGGCGTTCGGGAACGATAACTACAATGGTAGCTTACATTAAGAGGTGGGCTGTCACCGACAAGTTGCCCTGCGATCCAAGAGCTCGCGAGTTCAAATTAACACCGAATAGGGAGTTCCCCCACAGCAGATGGGTGTTGTCTTCTTGTCTTTCTTAGCAGACAAAAGTGACAAGACTACGAAAAACGTAAAATTAAGAAATTTCCTCAATTGTGCCAAAAGCTGAAGGGATAAAGGACACGGAAAGGTTTGAAATTGTGAGCCTTGGATATCTGTATTACACTAAAAAAAATCGAAAATCACTTCCGACCTAAACGCAGTTCCGGAAAAAGTCTATAATCGCTGGACTTGTTTTGTTTTTGATTCAAATCGTAGCCGAATTAGCTTATTTACATAATTCTTTCCGCAATGTGTTCCTTGGTTGAATGCCTTCAGGCATTTTTTGATTTTTAAAAATGTCGATACCGAATGCATTTATAAGGACTTAAGTCAAACTCTGCATTGGCTCATATTAGCGCTCGTGGTGGTGCTTAAGTGAAACAATGCACTGACTCAAATTAGCGCTCGTAGTGGTAGAAAAAAAATGCAAACTGCTAATTTAATCGACCGGATAACGATGATTAAGAAAAGGATTGAAATGTTTAAGAATAAATAGTGAATATATTCTCATAGTTTATTATATTTTATTTACCTGAAAAGCACATCTAATGTCCCTAACAGTAGCGGCCATTGGGAGTTAGAAATGCGGCGGGAGGGCAGGGGGGGGGAATTTATAGACAACAAAATGTATGCGAGTTCAAGTTGGAAGGGGGAGGGGGGATGATATAAAAACTGAAAAATCAAAGCTACAAAATGGTAAATATTTTTAATGCTGTCTGAGCGAATTTCTACAGGGACGTGAATGTTGGGTCTACCAAATTTAATGCCATAATAATAGTATTATACAATAAAACTTTCACCAAAGGGACAATAATTACATATGTATTATAGAAATTCGGCGTGAGTATACAATTAAAATGTAATTTAGTATTTGACTACACTGTAATGAAGTAACAGACAGTTGATAGTACTACACTGACTTAGCAAATGTCATGGGATAGTCACCTAATAGCGTGTGGGGCCTCTTCTGGCCCAGCGAACTGCAGTGAGACGCCATGGAAGTGAGTCGACTAGTCCCTGATAGTCCTCTGGACGCAGCTGACACCAAATTGTTTGCAGAACGGCCACCAATGCTGGTCTGTTCGTGGGTGCAGGATCCATGGCACGGAGCCTGCGTTCCAGGACATCCCAGATATGCTCGATAGGGTTCATATCAGGGCTCCTGTGTAGCTATGGCAGTCGTTGGACTTACGCTGCATGTTCACGGAACCATTCACGGGCGACGTGGGAGCGATGTGGCGGCGAGTTATCATCTTGAAACACCGCAGAACGGTCTGGGCGCTGGAAGGCCAAAAATGGGTGGAGATAGTCTCCGAGCAGCTCAACATATCGCGTACCATTCAAAGTCTCTTCCAGAACAACTAGGAGGCCCATTCCATACCAGAAAAATGCACCCCAGATCATAACAGAGACACCAGCGCCCTGGACCACACCTTCGAGGCAGGAGGGATCCATCGCTTCATGTGGTCTGCGCCATACACGGTGCCCCCCATCGGCATGGTGCAGTTGAAATCCTGATTCGTCCGACCAAATCACGTTACGCCATTGTTCTAGTGTCCATCCCTGGTGACTGGCGGCAAATGCGCGTCGTTTTGCCCGATGACGTTGGGTTAACAGTGGCACCCGTGTGCGGCGCCGGATCCCATACCCCCATAGAACCCATGTTCCTGTGGATTGTCCACTGGGAGACGTGTCTAGCACGGACTGTGTTGAATTGAGCCGTAATTTGTTGCACGGTTGAACGTCTGTCACTATTGACAATCCGTCTCAGATGTCGCCGGTCACAGTCATCGAGGGTGGCTGGACGGGCAGTCGTTCGTCTGTTGTGGACGGTGACACCCGCATTCAACCATTCAAGATACATCCTGGACACGGTTGATCGTGTGAAGCCGAATTTCCGCACCACTTCCCAAATCGCACTTCCCATCCGTCGGGCACCGACCACCATACCCCGTTCGAACAGTGTCAGCTCACGACGACGTTCCATGTTACACCTGTCACATGCACATCCACTGCTCACAAGGTCTCCTGTACAACTGCCGCTGGCACAGGGGGCGTGTGCTGCGCAGACAACACACCTGCGCATCAGTGCTCCGCTATCCCATGACATTTGCTCAGTCAGTGTATATAGATACGTATACTGAGTGAGACTGCCGGAATGAGCGCCGCAAGAGGGTGAATTATACCTGTGTCCATGACCTTGACAAAATATATGCCCCTGCTACCCTTCATCACAGCACATAGCACACGCTACTGCGCTGTATGAATCAGTTAGCCGCAATGACGACGTTTTTTTTGTATTTTCGCTAAGAATTTTCTTAATAATTAATTAAATTAAAGGAGAGGATTAGCTTAAAAACAATGGGGTTTGTAAAAAATGCTTTTTTAAAAATTCCTACTTTCAGGCGATTTTTAGTAACTCTTACGTTCTTCATTCTGTCAAAACTTAAAGAAGTCAGGTGGCTAAAACGGAATAAAAACGCATTTTTCTCCACAAAGTGGACTAGTTATCCGTAGGATGTTTTCAACATTGAGTTGTTTGCCTGAAGGGCAAGAACTGTGAATTCTTTTACAATTTTCTTTACTCCCCACCGACGCAGAAAGGGCTTATGGCGACGCTGGGATAGGAAAGGGGTTGGAGTGAGAAGGAAGCAGCCGTGGCCTTAATTAAGATACAGGCCCACCACTTGTGTGACGTGAAAGTGGTAAAGCAGGGAAAACCATTTTTAAGGATGTCGACAGATGGGTTCGAACCAACTATCTCTCCAGTGAAACCTCACAGCTGCGCATGGTCAACTTGCTTGGTAGGATATTGTCAATTATTGATCTCTTTATTGTTATTCCTTGTGTTATTTGTACGTTTCAGCGGGATCCGCATATGTAGGCCACCTTATCTATAATTATCGGTCGAAATCAGATTCAGGAAGTCGAATGGACTGTATCGCTACTGACCTACCGGAGGATTTTCATAGGGTTGATTATCGTGGACTCTGGTGAAAATGAGAGCTATTGGACTGGACAAAAGAGTGGTTAAATGGGTTACTACATTTCTAGGAATTAGAATTCAGAGAACTGGTGGAAAATTATCTGATCGTGTAATGATTATGAGGGGATCGAATAAGTCGGTATTATTGGAACATTCTATTATCATATACTGTATACAAGGGTACGAGTAAAGAACTGGCGTTACAGATGAGGATTTTTGTGGACGATTTTATACTGTATAGAGTAATTAATAAGTAAGGCATGATCGTAAACGGGGTGAAAAGTTAGGATGTAAGTATTTTTTTTAGTTGCTTTACGTCGCACCGACACAGATAGGTCTTATGGCGACGATGGGACAGGAAAGTCCTAGGACTGGGAAGGAAGCGGCCGTGGTCTTAATTAAGGTACAGCCCCAGCATTTTCCTGGTGTGAAAATGGGAAACTACAGAAAACCATTTTCAGGACCGCCGACAGTGGTGTTCGAACCCACTATCTCTCGGATGCGAGCTCACAGCTGTGCGCTCCTAGTTGCAAGTTTTACCATGAGGAGAAGTCCTCTCAGCTTTAATTATTTTGTTGATAGTATATGGTGGGTATCACTGTAAGTGTTCAATTATTAACATAAGGAAAGGTATTCTTTAGTGTATTTACATCAACGAGATAGTGACTAAAGTTTGCAGGTCTCTTCATACGGGGTTTAGTAAGGTTGTAAAGGAGAGGGCGTATAAGTCACTCTTAAGAACCCAATTAGAGCACCAAGATTACTTGATTCGAGCAGTGGAAAGGATCCAAAAAAAAAAAGAAATCTGCACGATTTTTTCTGGGTGATTTCAGCAAAAGAGTAGGATTACGAAAATGTTGCACACTTCGAGCTCCCGTCACCTTGCCTCTTCTGTGGACCAGGTATGGCAAGCTGAAATGCTTTATCGACCCCATTCATGTGTCCAGAGTAGTATCGTTCAAGAATCATATCACGAATCGAAAGTAAACTGGTAGTACTTTTGGGAATCCTGGCCATCATTGCTGACCATTTCACAGGTCTAAAGATAACTCTATAGGTATGCTGTCCTTTGGAGATACTGTGCGTCTGATTCTGAAGGACAAAACGTGGGCACCACATTCGCTGTATATAAAATATTTTGTTTAAATGGTATATTTTATATATATTTTTCAAAAGACATAAGTTCATACGGATCTTGAAATTTTCAAATTTAGGCGATGATAACTGAAAATATACAGTCCGCCTCCGTAGCTTAACGGTTAGTGTTATTTAGCTGCCGCCCTCAGGGGCCCGGGTTCGATTCCCAGTACTGCCAGAAATTTAAGAATGGCAGAAGGGCTGGTATATGGTTGAAATGGTACATGCAGCTCACCTCCAATGGGGGTGTGCCTGAAAAGAGCTGCACCACCTCGGCATGAGGACACGAGTTTGCATTGCAACTGAAAATATTACAATTATTGTACAGAAAGGAAACGCAAGATGATTTATCATTTAGGAGTAGTATAAGTGGTGGTTTAAGACTGTTACCGAATGCTTTAAAATGTCCACTATAATTTTTTCCAAAGTCGGTTGCTGGGTTCCAAGATCTTTTAATATTTCCCATCTATGCTTAGGTACACAGCCTCTGATCCAAATAGCAAACCCATCACAAACCAGCTGTCTGGGTGAATATTACGTCTCTCACTCAGATATGGGATGCATCGTTCATAACTGCTCTTCGATTCCTGGTCAACTTCCTTGGCCTGGGATAAGTCTCTTTCGAACCGGATCGTTGGATCAAGAATAACGGCTGTTCGAGTCTGCTGGTGGATGGCAACAATATCTGCTCTACTGTAGCACCCCGAATATTTTATCTTGAAATTCCGTTCTTGTGGGTGCAACATAGCATAAATACTGAATCTATGAGCTAAACTGTTTCCCCTGAAAGGATGGACAGTGAAACAAAAGCAGAAATGGTGATGAGCTCACATATTTCGAGTGTGGAGGTTAAGTCGTTGTGACAATGAGACTTGGAAAAGAAAAATCCTCAACCTGTTTCCAGTCATTCGACAGGGTTGCGTATGAGATCAATGAAGCCCCCATCTAGCGGCGAGGATAGGACTGTGCCGGCTACCAAAACCTGTCGCACTCCTCTGGGGCAATGATTAATGGCTGATAGATGAAATGACATGATATTGGAGAGTGTTGCTGGAATTAAAGATGACAGGGAAAACCGGAGTACCCGGAGAAAAAACCTGTCCCACCCCCGCTTTGTCCAGCACAAATCTCACAAGGAGTGACCGGGACTTGAACCTCGGAATCCAGCAGTGAGAGGCCGGCGTGCTGCTGCCTGAGCTACGGAGGCGCTACTTGATCGGTAATTTTGAATTATTTGTTTGTTTGTAAAATATTATTTTTCCTGATCCACGTGGGAATTGGAGAATCTATATAAATAAAATTGTAGGGGGTCCGCTGTCTGTAATTTCTTTTGTTTTGCCAATTTTTCAGATATTTATCCGTTTTAGGTCAACTCAAGACCGAATCGGTGGTTTTTACGTTTCGTGTCTGTTTGTTTGTCTGTTTGTCTGTCTGTATGTCTGTTCCACCATCACGTCCAAACGGCTGGATAGATCTGAACCAAACTTCATATTTAGAGTATACTCATCCCGGGGAAGGTTTCGATATGCATATCATTTTAAAATCTTTGAATACACGGGGGGTTTATAGGAAAACCAGAATGGTTCTTCCACCATAATGTCGAAACGGCTGGATAGATCTCAACCAAACTTCATATTTAGAGTATACTCATCCCGGGGAAGGTTTCGATATGCGTATCATTTTAAAATCTTTCAATACACGGGGTGTTTATAGGAAAACCAGAATGGATTTTTTTCACCATCACGTTGAAACGGCTGGATAGATCTCAACCAAACTTAATATTTAGAGTATACTCATCCCGGGGAAGGTTTCGATATGCATATCATTTTAAAACCTTTGCATTTATAGGAAAACCAGAATTGTTTTTCCACCATCACGTCGAAACGGCTGGATAGATCACAACCAAACTTCATATTTAGAGTATACTCATCCCGTGGAAGGTTTCGATATGCATATCATCTTAAAATCTTTGAATAGATGGGGGTTTATAGGAAAACCTGAATGGTTTTTCCACCATCACTTCGAAACGGCTGGATAGATCTCAACCAAACTTTACATTTAGAGTATACTCATCCCGGGAAAGGTTTCGATATCCATATTATTTTAAAATCTTTGAACAGACGGGGGTTTATAGGAAAACCATAACCAGAATGGTTTTCCTCCATTTTCTCTTATACTATTGATTTTCTGTAAACTTAGTTTACCGTACGTGAAACGTCTCTTCATTATAAACAACTTCCGTTATGTTCATAATTTACCTTACTCTTCACATGACGGAGAAATTTACAATTTTCCGCTGGTATCATGCTCTGCATTGAGTGACCGACAGACCGACAACGAACCTACAGGTTACCATGGCAATGTCTCTGACTGCATGCCAGCAGGGAAGTAACGTATTGCCATTTTCCTCATCATGCTTTTAAATTCGGGGTTGTTCCTTGGGTAGAAGGCAAGAAAGGCGTCAATCGGCCTATCTGCGGGATATTGGCGGAATATCGTTGGATGTTATAACCGGCCTCGAATAGATTAAGTAAAAACACCACTAGTCATCTTCTTCTTATTTCTTTACCTAAGAATCACTGGACCTAAATTTCTCCTCTGTTACCGCTTTATCATATCCATAACTCACACTAGCATAATTTATTGAGGGGCATTTGATTTTCCAATACATTCAATTGGCATTTACATATTTGTCGTTATCCGGCTGTCCTCAGTTATAATCCATTTTCTATTACTTTCAACTTTCTTAACTGTATTATTTTCTACCTTAATTACGCCGTATGTACGCGAGTGCTACAAACTACTGGATGTATTTCCACCAAGACTCATATTTAGAATACACCTGTCTTTGATAGGTTTTAGGGCAAATATTGTTTCTAAATCCCTGAACTGACCGGGGGTTTATACGAAACCGAAACAGTGATTTTGCACTTCCACAAAATATACACAACCAAACTTAATGGAAATCTACCTACTTTGGTAGAAATTAATTTCTAAACCTTTTTTCTCATGTGCATCATTTCGATACGAGGATTAATAAGGGATATATCATTAACTGACCGTTTTTCTGTACAAGTCCCATCGGACTTAACTCACGAGCGGGTGCGTGTAAAGCGTATTCCTTACAACTTGAAAACTACTGAAGACATTCGAACCAAAATTTATATTTAGCATCCACCTGTCCAAAGGTAGGTTTTAAACGTAAATAACATTTCATGTTCTGGAATGGACTGGCGGTTTATAGGGAACCGAAATGGTGATTTTACTCATCCACTTTATATACAGAACAAGACCAACCTGACTGGAAATCGACCAAACGTGATGAGATTCCACCTCTAAACCTTTTTTTTCATGTGCATGTTTTCGTCAGGAGGATTAATAAGGGAGATATCATGAATGGTCACTTTTGCAGGTTAAGTCCAGCGGACATAGCCCAAAAGGTGTTTTACATGGAGCAGATTCCTTATCTATATAAATCAAATCGTAACGGTTGTGTGCCTCTACACTGATTATTTTGGCGAAATTTTCGTACAGCTTTCCGTTTAAGGGGTAATAATGACCATCTCCATAATTTTTGGTTTAGTTTCCTGAAAGTACTAATTTTTACCCGCCTCGCCCAAAATCCAGATTGCGGCATAATCTGCCAGAAGAAAAAGAAGATAATTGAAATTTGACAAAATTATACGTTTTAGCCTGTAACGAACGGAAAACATCCCAGATCATTAAATTTTTCACTTTTTATCCCCGAAGAATATCGAAATATGCAGGCAATTTTAATGATGGTGCAGACCTTCGGAAATTCCTATCACATAACGGATTGCACAATCTCCGTTCAATTCGGAATGATCTACAACCTTGGTCTTATCCCTTTTACGTTTGATTTTTCTCTATTAATCGATGTTAAGTCAATTTGGAATTTTCACATGCATAATTCATACTTTCAATTACTTATATGAAATACAGAATCATCAAACTCTTCACGAAAATTGGCCCACCCAGTAGCCATATGTGAGCCAAATGTAGCTGTCACATAATTATACGAAAATTAATGTAATGTGAGATAATCTTACAAAACCTTTACCCTGTTCCACGTTTCTAACTCAATCTGACCCAAGAATAGGTGACATATCATAGGACCAGCCATTTAGGCCACTAAATCCGGCGTGTCTTATGGTATAATCCTTTGTCGATATGACGTACGTTTAGTAGCAGTTAATCTGTAAATGAAGGTCTTCAATATAGTAAACACGCATATACTTTCGTATGTCGATCTATATATATACACTGATGTCGATTTTTAGCGATCGAGAAAGGGTGGGTATGCTATTGTAATCAGTAATCCCCACACCGACTTTGACTGGCA
The DNA here is from genome assembly GCF_040414725.1 of Anabrus simplex. Taxonomy (NCBI): domain Eukaryota; kingdom Metazoa; phylum Arthropoda; class Insecta; order Orthoptera; family Tettigoniidae; genus Anabrus; species Anabrus simplex. The sequence goes on along the minus strand of NC_090271.1, from coordinate 301,243,620 downwards.
GTAGGAAAGGGTTCCTTCTCCAACTCCTGTGTAATTGTCATTAGTAAGGAAGGCCTACAATTGTAATGAATAGTTCCCTTCTCGATTTGACTTGCAGAAGGCAAGTGAGCATGCAGTTTTGTTTAAAACACCCCTACCCGATTGTGTTTGGCAGTAGGCAAGGGTGCCCGCCATTATAAAGAAATGTCCTCATCTAAAATGTGACTGGCATTAGGCATAGTGGCCTGCTATTTTGATGGAAACTCACCAACTTGGTGTGACTGGCAGTAAGCTGGCTGGCAGTAGGAAAATGGGCCTGGCATTATAATGATAACTGCACAACTCAATTTCGAGTGGTAGTAGGGTAATTGCCTGCCATTATAATAGAAACTCCTAAACTGTAATCTATCTGGAAATAGGAAAGGGGGGCTGCCATTTTAACGAAAACTTCCCAAATCGATTCTGTCTGCGTAGTAGGCAATGGGGCCTGCAATTATAATGTAAACTTCCCAACTCGATTGTGAATGGCAGTAGGCAAGTGAGCCTGCCGTTATATCACAAATCCGTAACAAACACTTTACATTGGAAACAACGTACGGGGAACTCCCCATGCTCTTTCTCGGATAACGCTAAGAGACATGCAATTTTAAAACAATCTTATTTACTGCATGTACACTATTTACTTCGATATTCGAATACGATGTAGAATACCGTAGCGAAGCACGGGTACATTCGCTAGTACCAAATATCCCTGTACCCTTACAGGTTTTCAAACCGTGAATACACAATTGTGCGGGTTAGGTGTTTAGATATTTCTGAGCGTATTCAGTGCTTTCTTCGCGTTAGACTGGGCTGCAGTGTTTGTGCGGGTTGCGTTGAGCGTTGAGCGTTCTTCGCATGACTTTTTTTGTTTGGCGCATGGCCATCAGATTGTGGTAAGAATTTAGTTACCATTTGCCTGGCGCCTGGTTACAATAGTAACAATAATATCTGAATGGTCCATCTTTTCAGTATCTTTATTATGTAATAATTACGTTACGTTTGTTGTGATAGTAGGACTAATTTCAGCCTTGACTGGCCATCATCAGCCATAAGACAAGTTAAGACAAAAACGTCCAATAATACTATAGTAAATGCACACACGTAAACAAAATGACATTAAAAGGCATGAGCAGATCAAGAGAAATGGACTTTATACAAACGCTTTACTATAAAATCAATTTAGAATACGAATTATTTTCTGTATGAGACCAAGTCCTTGGATGCATATGTTGTGCATCGTGTTCAAAACTCGTTTGTTAGTGTTTAAGGTTACAAGTAGGGCCCGGGGGTTTATGACATGTCATATTATTTTCTTTACATTCTTTCAATGGAAAATACAAATTAAGCATAATTTTATCTACGATGACTAAAATGATGCCATTTTCACGGGTCTTAAAAAGTCATAGTTTGGCTCTTTTAACGTTTTTTAAAATCATTTTTCGGTTACCGTGAATTTTCATATTTTGGTCATATTTTCGCATACCTGCTTGCAGTCATCTCAAAGACGAATTTTTCACATCTAATAATGTTTGTAGTTTCTTACAATTACCTTTCATAGAATATATATGTACGTGAATTGGGAGGGTAAGCCGTATAGAATAAAGATAGATGTGTGAGAAGCGACAGAAAGATGAGCCTCAATTGATTTCTAACGATTTGACGTATTTCAGATATGCCTCAATAACATCCTTTCCCTGTTACAAGTCAATGATGCGTGAAAATAGAAGATTGTTCCTGTTAGAAAACTTTAAAATATATGTAGTTTGCTATTGTAATTATTTTTGATCACCCGTCGAAGTGTTACATTTATTTCAATCTGTGCAGAGTAATTGAGGAGATATTTTCAAAACGTCCTTTCTCCACATTTGGAGGAAATTGACTTATGGGTACATTGATAATGTCCATCTCTTTCTCCGTGGAATGGTGATGAGTTTTTTTTTTTTGGCAGAATGTCCTTTTTATAAGCACAAAACAGGTTAAATATGAGCTATTTTTCCAAAGAGTCTCTTTTCCACAGCAACATGGCTGACTGGAGTGCATCACAATTATGTTTACAAAATGTCTCTTCTCCTCTATACTGTAAAACAAGGACTGCCATTATTGTTTCAAAGCTGCCTCTTATCCTCCAATACAACTAGATATAAAGGCAATGCAAAACGAGCATTATATGCAATTTCCTTGCAAATATGGTGATAATTGTGTAGTGGTAACATTGTTGCATGACTATGAGATTTAGGAAAACAATTGAATAATAATGTAATAATATATTCAAGTCCTTGTACTTCGTGTGCGTTTTTTGCTAAGTTGTTGTGCTTTTACGCATATTGGTTGGTATATTTAATAAGTTTGGACATACTTTTTGTCAGGTGTTTACTGTTACATTCATTCCCACGCAAAATAATGGCAGAAAAACAGTCAAATGAAGATAGTGTGAAAAACAGTGTAGTAGTTCCTGCTCCCTTGAGAAAAGGGAGAAAACGTACTAGGGATTAAGAGGAGTGGAGGAAAAATGTTAAGAAGCGAAAACTCTATGCTCAGAAGAGACTACGACAGATGCCGAAGTGTACGCATGTCAGCAGTGTTTGAAGTGTAAAGAGTTATCTATGCAGGATGTTCAAATGTATTTCCAAAATGTCTCTTCTCCAACTCATTTGTATTAATATCTAATTAACGGTGTGGTTTTAAATGCATTCTTTGATTGTGGGAAATTATGGAATGTATAACAATTAGCTAGAAGAATGTTTGAGAGAGTCAAACTCAAAATTACATTTTCTATTCGTTTTTTCTCCGTTCTGTAAACTAGAAGCTGCTGGAGAAAGGACGTTTTGGAAATATGCTCCTCAATTAATAAATTCCAAGTACCGTATAACAGCCTAATAAAATTAATATTATTACTTATTTGTTATTATTATTGGATGTGGCATATTTTACATATAATGCTAATTTAAACACTGGCAAAATGTTGAAAATTTCGAAAACGTTACCAAACACTTTTGAACCCACATTTATTGCTATATTTTAATACTTTTTAGGTCATAAATGCTTATATATTTCTTCCATTTTCAGGTCATAAACATCCCGGACCTACAGGTTGCTTTTTTTTTTTTTTTTTTGCTAGGGGCTTTAGGTCGCACCGACACCGATAGGTCTTATGGCGACGATGGGATAGGAAAGGCCTAGGATTTGGAAGGAAGCGTCCGTGGCCTTAATTAAGGTACAGCCCCAGCATTTGCCTGGTGTGAAAATGGGAAACCACGGAAAACCATCTTCAGGGCTGCCGATAGTGGGATTCGAACCTACTATCTCCCGGATACAAGCTCACAGCCGCGCGCCTCTACGCGCACGGCCAACTCGCCCGGACCTACAGGTTGCAACAATCTTTGGAAATTGGGTGATCGCAAGTCTAAAATGTGTTGAATGGTTTTGCTTTTGAAGGTCGTCAGATAATGAAACGAGGACGGCGCACAAGAATGTGTCTTAACGGCTGGAACATGAATTTCACGTTCTTAGGGTTGTGAACGAACCATTCTTACATATGGTAGAGAAAAGTAACTTCCGCAGTTCAACACGGATGGTGTTAAATGGGGGTTAGGTAAGGTAAGGGTTATTCTGCCCGAAGGCAGGTCCGAACGTCCGCAGAGGTGTTCCTGAGCCGGAGTTTACGTGCGGTAGGGTGGCTAGTTCCTTTCCGCTCCTCCATTCCCTTACCCCCCACCAACAGCGCGTGGCAACCCATCCAACTCGTGACCACGCCCAATGTTGCTTAACTTCGGACATCTCACGGGATCTGGTGTTTCAACGCGGCTACGGCCGTTGGCAAATGGGGCTTAAGATCAGAAAAAAAATCCTTCCTCAGAAACGGCTTAACGTACGAAGCCAAAATTCCAAATAGCGGTATATATTTTAAATCCTAGGCGTGAAATAGGAAATATTTCTAAACATTCTACCGCTAAAGTTTCAAATGAGATTGGCTCTTTAAACTAAATTATTCATCCCTCCAAAACCGTTCGGCGTAGAAAGTTGTAATTTTACGAGAAGGGTCTTCTTTTATGTCCTAGGTGTAATAATTCAAAACATTTCTCCGCTAAGAGGTTTAGATGCTGGTTGACTCTCAAAAACACAATATCCACTGTTCCGAAACCGTTTCAGACACGAACATAACGTTTGTTAATGTTAATATACATATTTCAAAACATTCACCCATTAATAAGTAGGTGTAGTGTACTCCAGAGAGTAATTGCTGTCTGTCAACAAATCACTACTGATCTGCATTTAGGGCAGTCGCCCAGGTGGCAGATTCCCTATCAAGTATTCATTCCTCCATTACTGTTCCACGTACAAAATCAAAATTTCACAGATTGGTCGCTTTTACGTCCTGGATGTTAAATCAGATATGGTTTAAAACATACAAGTCAATAATCATTCCCCCAGAATCATTTGACGTACGAACTGAATGTATATTTTACAGACTCAGCTGTAAGTGGACTCTTCAAAATGTAAAACTTTGACTAATAACATTAATTTTAAAGCCGTAGCGAGGCACGGGTATCTTGCTACTTTATACATACGGTATAACAAAACATAAAGGTCCAATAATACTGTCCTACGAGATCCCCCTCTTAATCATTACAGGATCAGATTACGCTTCACCTACCTACTCTAATTCGCTGAGTTCTATTTTCTAGAAATATACCCTCCCATTCGACTACTATTTTGTCTAGTCCAATAGACCTCATTTTCGACAGTAATCTCCCATGATCTACCGTATCAAAAGCTTTGGATAGGTCAATAACGATACAGTCCATTTCACCCCCTGAATCTCATATAAGGAGAGTGAATACCAGTACTTCATAAATTTCTCATGAGAAATCAAGGAGAACAAGAAAAAGCGGATATATGAATTGGTGCTACTTCCCATGACTTTTCCGTTATATAATATTTAAAGGTAGTCTAGAAAGCTAAGAATAATGGACGAGAGTATTCGTCGTGCTGACCACACGACACATCGTAATCTGCAGGCCTTCGGGCTGAGCAGCGGTCGCTTGGTAGGCCAAGGCCCATCAGGCTTGTAGTGCCATGAGGTTAGTTAGTTAGTTAAATTTTAAGGCAGTCGCTTAAGTGTGGCCAGTATCCAGTATTCGGGAGATTGTTGTTTCGAGTCCCACTGTCGGCAGCCCTGAAGATGGTTTTCCGTGGTTCCCATTTTCATACCAGGTAAATGCTGGGGCTGTACCTTAATTAAGGTCACGAACGCTTCCTTCCCACTCCTATCCCTCTCCTGTCCCATCGTCGCCATGAGACAATCTATGTCGGTGCGACGTAAAGCAACTTGTAAAAAAAATAGTTTTAAAGGAAAAAGTATTAAGAGAGTATGTTCTCACAAATAGTAGGATTACCGCAGTGTTAATTCACGTGCCAAGCACAGTGGGTTGTACCGTGGGTGTGCTCGATCATGTGTGTGAAGTTACAAGAGTGAGACATGTTTCCTGCAAAAGAGAGTTTCCGTGGCACAGCTCCCAGGATGCGGGCGATATTACCACCACAGGCAGTACCAAAACCTTCACTCTGGAACTAAAATACGGGCCAGTAAAGAAGGTGTGTCGTCTGCTCGATTATTAAGACCGCGATACATCGGATGCTATTCTATAAAAAATATAGCTCTATTTTGTTTCTACCGAATGTGAGACCACGAACTACAAACATTTTATAGCGAACTTTAAGATATAAAACTCAGCTATGTAGCTTGAGTTTGACTGCTGGCTATTTTTCAAGTTATAGCGAAATTGACACATGCGCAGATTGTGAATACAACCATGTGGAAAGTTTCATTACCGTTGTTTCCAGTTTATTTTGTGACATAAACATGGAAAGTAAAACGGTGGCAGTTAAGTATCACACGGATCTGTGGCAGATTAACAATAATAATAACGATGTTTGTTGTTTAAAAGGGCCTAAGAGCCCCTAATGGTACGACATGCAACAGAATGAAACAATAATTAGAACTTGAAAATATATTCACTCACTAAAATCTAAAACGCATGATGATGAAGACATGAGCATAAATAGAAAACAATCAGTGGATACAATTCACAATGCCACATTTTCTGAGATGATTCTTGTTGTCCTTTTTGCCAGTTGCTTTACGTCGCATCGACACATACAGGTCTTATGGCGACGATGGGACAGGAAAGGCATAGGAATGGGAAGGAAGCGGCCGTGGCTTTAATTAAGGTACAGCCCCAGCATTTGCCTGGTGTGAAAATGGGAAACCACCGATAACCAACTTCAGGGCTGCCGACAGTAGGGTCCGAACCCACTATCTCCCGGATGCGAGCGCACAGCTGCGCGCTCCTAACCGCACGGCCAACTCGCCCGGTTCTTGTTGTCCAAAGGGGTCCAAAATCCAGGTCACCGGCCCCAAATAATTGTACTAATCACAAGGCCAGGTTGAGTGGCTCAGACGGTCGAGGCGCTGGCCTTCTCACCCCAACTTGGCAGGTTCGGTCCTGGCTTAGTCCGGTAGTATTTGAAGGTGCTCATATACGTCAGCCTCGTATCGGTAGATTTACTGGCACGTAAAGGAACTCCTCACCTATACTGGAAGTCACCTATACTGGAAATTTTAAATTTAAAATCTCAAATTCAATTGATAAATCACACCACAGTCTAAAAACACAAATGACCGACAGAGGAGCTCTAATGGGAGTACCGGTATCGGTACACCACACACCACCTGTCCACAAGACAGGTGGACCATACAGAACCCAGGGGACTTTCATCTAGAACGTGTTGCTCTATGAGAGCTGGACGTTGTTCAAGAAATATCATGAACACTTGGAGGCAACACAGATATGAATTTAGAGGCAAAGGACCGAAATTCCATTGAGAGCTAGGAAAACTAACTAAGGTGTCCTAAACGGAGTCAGAGGACGGAACCATCTAAACTACAATTCAGGGAAAGATAACATAAGTTTTGATCATTTGCTAAGACACAGTGCAATTACCACAAACATAACGAAACAGTACATTGCGGAAGAAAACGAGAGGAAGACCAGGAAAATCTTCACACCCGTACGTTTTTCTCCTTTGTTCGGAAAAGTGGCGCAGACTGTTGAGACGCTGGCCTTCTGACCCCCAACCTGGCAGGTTCGATCCTGGATCAATCCGAAGTATTTGAAGGTGCTTAAATACATCAGCCTCGTATCGGTAGATTTACCGTCAGGTAAATGAACTCCCGCGGGACTAAATTCCGGCACCTCGGCGTCTCCGAAAACCGTAAAAGTAGTTACTGGGACGTAAAGCAAATAAAATTATATTATTACTAATCACAAGTAATGAAGACCCACGGTATGTGACACATAATGGCACCACTCACAGGTAACATATAGTAGTCCCATGGTGTTTCTCACATAAGGATACCACTTACAAGCGAAGCAGACCCATGATGTTCCTCCTTTATTGGGACTAATCACGGGCGCCGGTATTCCTGTGGTGTTCCTCACGCAGTGGAACTAATCACAGGCCACGTATCCTCATGGTAATGCTCATATAGTGGTACTAATTATATGCAATGTAGACCCATGGTACCACCCACAGGTAACAAAGACCCATGGTGTTCTTCACATAAAGGCACTACTCACAGGTAATGCAGACCCATGGTGGTCCACACATAGATGTACTAATCACGGGCAATGTACAATCCCGTGGTGTTCCTCACATAGTGGTACCAATCACAGGCAACGCACACCCACGGTGTTCCTCATATAGTGGTACTACTCACAGGTAACGCAGACCCGTTCTGGGTACAGAGGAACCAACGCAATTAAACGCAGCGCACGGCAGGTCTTTCTGCACGGACGCCTGTCCTTAATGCCGAGCGCCCGCTCCTCCACCTTGGTGGAATATACACGATGGTATTAATTACAGACAACGAACATTCCCATGGTGTTCCTCACATAATGGCACTAATTGCAAGTAATCTCATGGTTCCAATTCCATCATCCCTTGGTCGCCCCTTTTAGTCGCCTCTTAAGACAGGCAGGAGATACCGTGGATGTATTCTTCATCTGGGGGGTTAACAATAATGATTACAAGGATATAATATAAATCTTCCGGGCTATTATGCCGTGGTCCACTCCTCTCACTTCGTCCAGACGTTTCGACTACTGCTGCGTTAGTCATCTTCTGTGGCGTCGTGTCGATACTCTCTCCTGTATCCCGCTGGCCAGGAGAGATCCCACTGGCCAGGAGAGAGTATCGACACGACGCCACAGAAGATGACTACCGCAGCAGTAGTCGAAACATCTGGACGAAGTGAGAGGAGTGGACCACGGCATAATAGCCCGGAAGATTTTTATTATATTGACACCGGCCGTGAAAGCCTTCATACTTTAATGATTACAAGGATGCTAATAAGAACTTAGCTTGGCAAACAATCACCGAAAATTCCAATGAAGTATATTTATATTTTCTTTTATTAAATGTTGCTAATCATTAAGTGTAATTTAGACCGAAATCATTTTGTGAACTTTTGAAGAGTACCCATCATCAAAACATCCGCACATTAATTGCGACAACAATGCTGAAAAAACATGGTTTCCAGGTATTTGAAGAGATTCGTTGCTTGGCGGACAACGGAAGCCACAGAATGATCGACAAATTTGCTTCAAAAATATGAAGGGAGGTGTCATCATCTACCCAAGCGCACGCGTACTGCCTCTGCGTTAACATAATGCAGTAGCGATCAGCGATGTTTCAAGCGGATGGCGTACGCCAACAGGGGTGGATAAAAGGATGTGACAAGTGTGGCAAAAAGGGTCAATCGTATTTGGCCGTGCCCATGGCCACACGGTTGCTGGATTTTTTGGCGTTTAGTAACGAACTGTTCAATGTGTCTACAAGCGGTGGTGTACTACACGTGGCCACGAAACACGACGTCAGAATTGTGATCGGAAAATATCCTGAATGAGAGGGACCGCAGACGCGTTTCACGGCTTGTAAATCAAAATCGCTTCAAACCCGCCAGGAATTGCTGCAGTCAGTGAATAAAGGTCTATCCCAACCTGTTAGCGAGGGAACATTGCGACGGGAACTGCATGCAAGGAACATTTGGAGTCGTCATCCCGCTAGCGGCCATTGCTCACACAGACATATAAAACTGCGCATCTTCAATGGGCTAGAAATCGTCGAACGTGGACAGTAACTGACTGGGGGAACGTAATGTGGTCTGAAAAATCACGTTTTTGCCTCTGTTCAAATGACGCACGTCGTCTCGAGTGCACCGAAGGCCAAACGAAGCATTGGACACGAGCTATTCGACCAAGTGGTATGTTCCGAGCTGACAGTTCAAATATGGCGTGGAATGACATTAGTAGACGAATAAGTTTGAGAGGTTTATTTAAACATAGAAGACATCAGAATATGAAGATAAAGTTGGAATTAAAGAGGAAAAATTGGGGCAAATATTCGTTTATAAGGAGGGGAGTTAGGGATTGGAATAACTTACCAAGGGAGATGTTCAATACATTTCCAATTTCTTTGCAATCATTTAAGAAAAGGCTAGGAAAATAACAGACAGGGAATCTGCCACCTGGGCAACTGACCTAAACGCAGATAAGTAGTGATTGATTGATTGATTGATTGATTGATTGATTGATTGATTGATTGATTGATTGATGTGTGCAAGGATAGATTCGAGCCCAAGGAGGGTCTGTGATGCTTTGGGGGTGTTGTTCGTATCATGGATTGGGCCCGCCCTCTGAGGTGACCACTACCATGAATCAGCATTTACCGGGTGAGTTGGCCGTGCGGTCAGGGGCGCGCTGCTGTGAGCTTGCATCCGGAAAATAGTGGGTTAGAATCCCACTCTCGGCAGCCCTGAAGATGGTTTTACCTTGGTTTCCCATTTTCACACCAGGCAAATACTGGGGCTGCTTCCTTTCCACTTCTAGGCCTTCCCTATCCCATCGTCGCCATAAGACCTATCTGCGTCGGTGCGACGTAAATCCATAAGCAAAAAAAATCAGCGTGTTTATTTAAACAATCTGGATGATCAGGTGTAGCCTTTCAGTCAACATCTGCTTAGTGAGTATGCTATCCAAACCCCGATTTTTCAAAATGACAACAGCGAAGTTCATCGGGCTGGACGCATATGTGACTGGTTTTATGAACAGTCCCCCACCCTATTATATATCGATTGGCCTGAAAAATCACCTGACTTGAACTCCATTGAAAATCTGTTGGACATGATGGAACAGTGGGTAAAACGCCGACATCAATATCCCGCAATTTTGGTGGAACTGCGCGATCAAATCATCAGCGATTGTCTTAACCCGGATGCGACGTACCTGCATAACCTTATGGACTCACTTCCTAACATAATTTAGGTGATTATCAAGTCCAGAGGCGGAGTTCAACGGTATTAAATTATGTCTGTAATGATTTCTCCAAGGGTGACTCATTTTTTGTTCTGTGAGCTTACTTGTCAGGACGTATGGCCATTGTATGGTAGCACAGTACAAGTATGAAGAACTAGTTGCTATGACTTATGTCTCAATCGTCGTATGTACGTATAACATATGTGTGTATAATACACGCAGACCTACGAATGTACGTGTTGATCGATTACAGGTGGGGTCGTTTTGTTAACACTCTCTTTTAACATGTTCATGAATAATAACGTGAAATAGAACACATCATCATCACAGTGTGACGCGTATTATGCCACGAAAAAAGGGAACAATGCGTGGGCAGCAACTTCAAAAGCTTTTAACGCGTGCAATAACAATTACACACATTTGATGATGAGTTGTTAATTATATTTCACAGCCTGGCTGCTGACCAAACCACTAAAAATGAAGCAGTTCATAAATTAAAATGTCAGTAAGCTCTGGAACAACGTGCATAAGCGATGTCACGTTATTTAGGATGGGCAGGATAATGAGATAGCGAATATCTGAACCACCATCACGTTTAATGAGATAAAAGTACCTGAGTCACACTGACATTGTTAATGTACTGCACTTTCGGTCATGGCGTCTACCTGACACTCTGCCTTTGTGCAACGTGGACGTTTCCTGATCAAAGTAATATTATTAAGAGAGGTTCTTGGCTGCCAGAGAAAAAGTACCTTTCTGCTACAATGATTAAAAGTGGGCCATTACTAGAGGATGGAAGTTTATTAGGTGCAAAAATATTGTTAAATAAGTTGCAAAAAAGGTGCTTTAATACAGTAGAATATACGTGCATTTTAAATGTAAATATTCATACAAACATCACGAAAACCAATTTTACGTCACATAAAAGGACAGTAGAAAATAATTTAGAAGCCGAGGGGACATCATCAAAACATTCCAGGAGAAACCACCAAAATGTATGCCGAAATTGGTTATATCTGATAAAGAAAGGAAGATCAGAAGTGAAAGGATGTAGAGGTTCTGGCAGGATAAGGAGAGTAAGAAGAGGAGGCCTCAGGTTCAATGCGGTCCATAGACGGCCAAATTCGGAAACAAGATGAAGAAATGGACACAAAATTCACTCATGTTATCATGTATGAAAAGTTTGCCTAAAACAAGTCCCAGAACACATGTCCAGAAAACGATCAAAACATATAACATTTAACATTTGTATGTTATTTTTAGTGAGGTTGTGTCTCCGGTCACTAAATAAATACATACTTATATACACAGAGATGGAAAGTTCAACGTCAACAGAGACAAGTGGTGAATATTTTGTTTGCAGTCGATATTAAATGGCTATGTGTTACAACATCCTTTATATCAGAGTTTATAGATAAGCTCAGTTCTAGTATCTGCTTTGCAGTACCACCCAGTGCATCTTTCACATTCATCACAACAGCCCATTTAATAAATTTTTAGTGCAATATAGGAAGCGTACGTTTCCAGCGACGAACTGAGCAACTACATACAACCGAGCTCTACAGACGAAATGTTCGGCTTTTTACTGTATGTTTCATTTCATTAGGAATAAAATGCGAAAAAAAGACATAAAATTTATTAAACAAATGGGGAAAGGTGCAAATGGTGCTAACATTGAGAAAAGTGAAAAAAGTAGCAACTAAAACACAGTTTCTTTGCAAGAAAAGTTAATTTGGGCATTTTAATAGCGAAAAAGAAAAAAGGTGCAACACCTAACACTCCTAGGTATAGTCATTATATGGTAGTAGAAGCTATTTTATCAAAAAGATTATATAGTGTTCATTGAAAAATAAAGACAATGATAAAGACAATGGTGTTAAATTTAGCTTTGGGTTAATGACCATTAATATGTCTTGCAATGAATGAAATTCAAATTGATAATGATTCATTTACTTGCATCTATCGAATTTTCTCGAGAGACATCTGTTTGGAACTTTGAGTCGACAAGTGCAGGATTCAGTGAATAGAGAGGGGGAATCTGATTCAGGCCTATGCAATTACCACGAATGAAATAATCAGTTCTCTAGAATAGGATGAGATGTAGCTTCTCTGATGAAAGGGCCTTCTATATGTCTCTCAGTCATGACCATCCATTAATCCTTCACATCACAGCAACCTTCTGTATTCGAACCGCCCTCTTTGATAATATATCTCTCAGTCATGGCATCCATCAATACTTCACATCACAGCCTGCAAGGTCACATCGACATTCTGTACTCGAACGCTCATCTTTGATAATATGTCCCTCAGTCATGGCCATCCATCAATACTTCACATCACAGCCTGCAAGGTCATATCGACCATCTGTACTCGAACGCCTCTCTTTGATAATATGTCTCTCAGTCATCAGTACTTCACATCACAGCGACCTTCTGTATTCGAACGTCCCTCTTTGATAATACGTCTCTCGGTCATGGCCATCCATCAATACTTCACATCACAGCTTGCAAGATTATTATTATTATTATTATTATTATTATTATTATTATTATTATTATTATTATTATTATTAAAGCGTCTTTATTGTGGCGAAGTTAGGGCTCCCGGCCCTTTCTTACACTTAACCACTTCATGTATATACAATGTAATTTTTACATAAAATTTAAACATATGAAATTTTTACAACCTAAAGTATAACTAAAGCAACTAAAGTATCACTAACTAAACTAAGGTGAGTAAAGTAAAACTAAATTATATACAGGAACACATTGCAATAAACAACCATATTCACTCTCATTCATGCATCCCATTCACACTCAAGAAAGACTGGAAGTGCTTAAAAGATGACGCTGGCAAAGGATTTTAAATTTTGTCTCAGATTTAGCTTCTCTGATGTCATTGGGGAGTTCATTCCACCAGCTCGTGGCGGTGATCGTGAACGATCTGTTGTAGGTTGCGGTTCGATGCACAGGAATTTCTAGCGTACAGCCTGACCGGGTATTGAACAGGTGTAGGGAACTAAGGTAGCGAAATCTGGTGGATAGGTAAGGAGGAGCGTTTTCAGAAAGCACTTGATACACCAAAGTAGTTGCATGGAGTCTACGTGTGCCATTCAGTCGTAACCAAGATAATTGTGTATAGAATGGGGATACATGGGCGTATGGTTGTACGTCGAATGCATACCTGATGCATGCATTTTGGGCACGTTGCAGTCTCATGCTTTGCTCGTTATTGATATCAATAAAAACTGTATCACAGTATTCGAGAATTGGAAACAAGAGTGATTGAATGAGCTTTATTTTCAAGGACCAAGGAAATGTATTTTTAAACCGCTTCAGAGAATGCAGGCTTTGATATACCTTTTGGCACACTTTCGTCACATGTTGCGACCAGTTCAATATTTCGCTTATAGCCACTCCAAGATTCATAACTGTTTCACAAAATGGAATAATGGTATTGTTTAGTGCTACAGGAGGAATTTCGTATTGTTTTAAGACGTGTAAGTTTTTCGAAGTACCAATGATTATTGCTTGCGTTTTAAAAGGATTAATTTTGAGATTGTTACTCAATGCAAAATTACTTATGAGACTTAAATCAGCATTAAGATCACATCGACCATCTGTATTCGAACGCTCATCTTTGATAATATGTCTCTCAGTCATGGCCATCCGTCAATACTTCACATCACAGCCTGCAAGGTCACATCGACATTCTGTATTCGAACGCTCATCTTTGATAATATGTCTCTCAGTCATGGCCATCCATCAATAATTCACATCACAGCCTGCAAGATCACATCGACCTTCCGTACTCGAACGCTCCTCTTTGATAATAAGTCTCAGCCCGGCTGAGTGGCTCAGACGGTTGAGGCGCTGGCCTTCGAGCCCAACTTGGCAGGTTCGATCCTGGCTCAATCCGGTGGTATTTGAATGTGCTCAAATAGGTCGACCTCGCGTCGGTAGATTTACTGGCACGTAAAAGAACTCCTGCGGAACAAAATTCCGGCACTTCGGCGTCTCCGAAAACCGTCAAATTGTAGTTAGTGGGACGTAAAGCAAATAACATTATTATTGTTAATACGCCTCTCAGTCATGGCCATCCATCAATACTTCACATGACAGCCTGCATAGTTGCTAGGTAACATCGCATCATATATTTTGTATCGCTAATTTCGTGCCGCAAATTTTCATATAACCCCCAGTCATAAGCCATATTTATGTCAAACAACAAAACAAAAATATGTACATAAATATGACTACTTATAATAATTAGGCACCTTCTTCGCTCATTTCTTTTTCGAGGAACTTTCATTTTGCGCAAGCACCAACTACCAAAGGATTAAATTTGGACATTTTTGTTTTATTAATATTACAAAACTATTTACATTGTATTGATCATTTTTTAATTATGTATTCTAACAGACAAACATTATTTACCCTAATGGTGTATAAACTGCGGCGAAAGGTAAGCGGAAGTCGTAAAAAAGTAAGTTTATTTTTACACTCTTCTTATTGTTTTCCCCTCAACTCCAAGGTTCGTAGGTAGCATGCACGTCTTCCAAACATTTCCATTCTTTGGCCAACAGCTTCCAGCCACAACAGATGTGCTTGCCTATAATGCAGTCTATACATTGTACTCTAGGATTTCTTTTGCTCCTTCTACCTCTCAGTTTCCCTTCAAACAGGGAGGTGCATCAGTCGGAATGACGTAGCAGGTGGCACGCGAAGCTATGTCTTCTCCTGTTCAAGGTTTTAACCAAGTGCGTGATTCATCTTCTTTTTCGAGAATGTTCTCGTTCGTGATTCTTTCAGCACCAAGTCGTAGAACCGAAAAATGTGGTCACATAGCAGATCATTGCCATCCTGGAGGGTACAATGTGCTGTCTAATACGCCATATTCGCTCGACCTTACCCCTAGAGCGACTGTGCAGTGAAAGCGTTCGTGCAGGGTAAGAGCTTGTGGCAGCTGTCCAGCAGTGGCGCCGGGATACAAACAAAGAACGGTTTGCTGCGCAGATTCCGAAACTACCAATTGAGCTATCGTGGCCTAGGTCATACTTATTTGTTATGTTGGAAAAGATCTAAGCTATAGGTCTGGCACTACTGTCATCACACTGTTGAGAGCAACCGACGCCCAATCGGGAGGTTGTGAGTTCGGATCCCACTGGTATCCTGATGATGATTATGCTTGTTGTTTAAAGGAGCCTAACAGCTAGGTCATTGGACCCTAATTTGTACGAAATGAGATGAAATGGAATGAAAAATTAAAAGTCCAAGATCCTCTGCTGGCCAGAGTTCAAAACGCAAGGACGAAGAATGAATGGATGGATATGAATTTAAAACAATCAGTGGATCTGACCCGCAATGTCCCGCATTCACAGAAACTGACGTAAAACGACAGTATTACTGACCAAGGGACTGCGTCTATAGCATAATACTAAATCGATGATACTTTTAGTCGAAAGGGGTCCAAAATCCAAGTCATCGAACCCTCATAATGATACTTATTGCTAGGAAACTAGAACCATGGCATTTGTCTTGTTGCGGTACTAATCAAAAGTAGCGTAGATTCGCGGCATTCCACACAGTATGGTACTAATCACAGGTAATGAAATGTGCACATGGAATACAGACCTATGGCGTTTCGCATATTGCGGCGCCATTTACAGGCAACGCAAACCTATGGTGTTCATCACATACGTGTACTAACCACAGGGACCCGCACTATCCCGTTGTGTTAGTGGGTACTAACCATAGGCAAGCCGCAACCATGGTGTCGTCACCCATGGTGTCGCTCCTAAAGTGGTACTAATCACAGGTACTGTAGAAGCCGGCAACGCACTCTGTTGCTACTAACCACAAACCTATTTGATACCTGACATAGTGGTACTGCGCGCAAGTAAAAGCGACCCATAGTGTTCCCCGCGTGGTGGTACTAATCACAAATAGTTTCATGGTTCTAATACAATCATCCCTTGGTCGCCCCTTTTAGTCGCCTCTTAAGACAGGCAGGAGATACCGCGGGTGTATTCTTCGCCTGCGTCCACCACCCACAGGGAGTTGTGTGTTTGGTCCGCGAGAGGTATTTTATTTCCCTCAAGTCCGCCGGCAAGCCGGTTAGGACCCCCCTATCCGCCACCTGGGACACACCACGTCGTAGTATCACCTCTCCCCCTGCTGCCCCAGCGTAGTAGGTTCGTGGCCACTGGTGTCCGGTTGGCCATTTTTGTTATGCACTTAACATCTCTTCAACACGTACTAAATATACGTAACGCGACCTAATGCACTAGCGTCAGAACGTTTAGACTCACCTACGAAAATTAATAATTTTCTTAAATAATTGTTTTCTGTGTGATGATAAGTGGTACTTTAGTTCTGTTACATATGTACGGATGCTTTCAGCACTTTCATAAGGCTATTTCAGTGCATATTGCGAGATTTTACTTTAACTTTTCAAAGAAGTTGACAGATTTATCGTCTCCAGCTCCTACTGCCTGCTTCTACCTGGATAACTTCCGGCCCTTTCCCAGGTAATAATCATGCCTCTCTCACGTGATTACTTATCCTTCTTGCTTCGTCAATGGCTTGGAAGTCGACAGCCTACCGAAGTTATCCTGAGCAGTTGTATGTTAATCTCTGTACCAGATTGTTTATTTTATACATTGTTGTTATCTGGGCATAGTTACGTTAACAACACACATCAAACAATGGAATATGGATAAGAAGGCCAATACAACCAAAGAAAACGGAGCCAAGGCTTGTGCTTATGAAGAAATTGGGTGGTGGAACCGAAAAATTGCGGAAAAATTGAAAATTTCAGAGTGCCGCGTTCGCAGATCTGTGAAACGCAGAGAGGAAACGGGTAGGTATGAGGATCGACCACGTAGTGGCCGTCCTAGGAAGACTTCAAAAACTGAAGATAACCGTATTTTAATCCTCATCAAGCGTGGCAGAAGGCGTACAGCGGTAAATATTTGCTCAGAGATAAATAAAACAGGAGAACAACCTGTGTCTGTGACAACAGTGAAAAATCGTCTGCTTGAGGTGGGATTGTTTGGTCGCGTAGCAGCACTGAAACCATTGTTGAAAACTGAACACAAGCAGAAAAGGTACAGTGGGCGAAAATGCATGCTAACTGGACCGCTGAACAATGGAAAAGGGTTACCTGGACGGATGAATCTAAATTTGAAAAATTCGGTTTCAGTCATCGCCATTACCTTCGTCGCCGCCCCGTCGAAAGGGTTATGGAATCCTGCATAATTCCGGCTGTGAAGCATGGAGGAGGAAATGTGATGGTGGGGGGATGTCTTGGAAATAATCAGGTTAGTGATTTGATGAAAGTAGAGGGAATAGTGGCAAAGAACCAATATCACCGTATCCTTCCGCTCAATGCCGTGCCATCTGGAATGAAGCTGTTTGGTGAAGGATTTATTCTATAGCAGGACAATGATCTTAAACACACCTCTAATTTGTGCAGGCAGTATCTGGAAAGCAAACAAGCTGAAGGAAAATTGGAATTAAAGGTCTGGCCTCCTCAATCACCCGATCTGTCACCTATTGAACTTTTGTGGGAAGAAATTGACAGGAAAGTGAAAGAAAAGGTGCCAGGCAGGGTTTTGGAAATATCTGTTAGGAACCTGGGGATGTATAAATACCAAGACTTTGGAAAAATTAACAGTTAGAATGTCACGCATCTGTAAAGCAGTAATCAAAGTAAAGGGTGGTCACATTGAGGAACAGGCAGTGTGATTGCTTAAGATGTTGTGATTGTGTTTCTAGCTCCCTGTGAATGATCAGTGTAGAGGACAATCGAGTGAAATGTGTAATAAAACTAGTTGGTTATAAAAGCATATGTATTTCCATGTTGATTTTCAACAAATAGCCCCTATCGTTCATGGTAAGTGAAAATTCATGGGTGAGTCTAAATTTTCTGACGCTACTGTAGGTTGAACTTGGATTTTGATTGCCTTATGGTTGTAGCATACTTTCGATCCACCTTGGATTCCCCTCTAATTATTCCCTTCCTATGGACCTTATGCTGTTACCTACCTTCTCACTATCAACAACTACTGAAATATGGAATGCATCCATCTGTACGGTTCATTTGGTGAATTGTTAGTGCGCTGAACTTCTGTTCAGGAGGTCACGAGTTCGATTTCCAGCCGGGCCAGAAATTTTACTGACTATAGTTAATTCCTCTAACTCTGGGACTGAGCAAGTGTGTTCGTCTTCATACACGTAGAACACACCACAAAACCAACTAGCACCGAGACTCAGTAATTGTGGTTACATTCCTCCACAATCGAGGAAGGGCACCCGACCGTGAAACTGGGCAAGTCCATATGTGAGAGACGATTTGTACCTGCAGCACAACCAGGGTATGAGAAAGCGAGGGAAGAACTGATAAGCACATTTCGGTGGCATACTCGGGGACTGACTATTCTCAGCTGATAATTGTTTATATCAGGAAGTGTTCGCTGCGCTGTGTTGACGTTGTCGTATGTCTCGAACAAACAATGCGCTACTACTCACATAATTAGGAATTTACCACATTTGGAGGGCAGCTGTAGATTGGTTTATTCATTCGCTATTTACACATTAAATGTCGTTAAACGAGTTGTGACCGCCATTATGGTTGGTCACAGGCTGTTCTTTTTTTAATCATATGACTCGCTCGGTGTATATATTGCTATAGTATCCCTTTATCGTAGCAATGCATCACAAAATGGCGTTGGTTAACTCAAACTACTCCTAATGTATACGCTGCCGTATTCATTGAACAGGATGGGTTATTGATTTCAGTTAATTTTATTTGCACGCTAAATGTTCATCACTCTGAAACGCACTGGGTTGTGTTAAAAT
Organism: Anabrus simplex; assembly: GCF_040414725.1. Classification (NCBI taxonomy): domain Eukaryota; kingdom Metazoa; phylum Arthropoda; class Insecta; order Orthoptera; family Tettigoniidae; genus Anabrus; species Anabrus simplex. Next base: position 301,224,362 of record NC_090271.1, on the reverse strand, counting down.
AAAAGCTGTACAAATTTGTGGGTTGTGGCACGGGGCTCCGAAAGTAACGCCGTCCCTGATTAGCTACCGAGTATAATAGTAAATGTAAATGCAATCATTACCAATGATCTATTACATTGCACAGTTAATTGACGAGTACTGGAAGTAGATACGTTCTGTACATTATCCAATTTTAATTCAAACTATGCTCAGTTATGCAGAATATTGAAATATGTTAAATAAGATGAGATTAGGGATTAGGATTAAAATATAAATCCAATGTATTTACCGTATTTACGCGAATAATCCCCGCAACCTAACTTTTAGGAAGACTGATTTTGAAAACAAATGCCAACATTGACTCAAATAAAACCCGTACCCCAATTTCGTGCCTCAGTTTTTAAAATTATGCGGGTATTATTCGCGTAAATACGTTATTCTCCAGTTCTTGGTACAAGGAATGTTAACCACTGTCAACAAGCTGAGGAGCTGGATAAAGAAAAGAAATATATGAACCTACTGTTAATTATTTCAAGGACATGCATAAGCTAAGGAATTTCGGAAAAAGTATCAAATTCTAACTTCCGTACGAGATGAGATAGTAACCATAGTCATAAAGAGGAGTTGTCAAATACTCAGTCGCCATCGTAATCCACATCTCTAGGTTTTGTTTGAGACTTCACATCATGTTATTGTATTTTGAATGTTGTAATTATAATCCTAATATTTATTATTAGTGTCATGTGGGTATACTGAGTCCTTTGGGGCTATCTCCATTGTGAATAAAAACACACAAACCGTGTGATGACGACGACGACGATGATAGTGATGATGCTTGTTGTTTAAAGCAGGCTAACATCGAGGTCCACGGCCCCTAATGGTACATGATGAAGCGCAATTATATGATTATCAAATATTACAAAAATCTGTCCACTGACTAGAATTCAAACAGACGAAGGAAAATGAGTATGAACTTAAAACAATCAGTGGACTCGACCCGCAATTCCACATCTTCTCATAAAATAATTTAAAACGATGGTATAAACGGAACAAGGGACTGCTTCCAAATCAAAATCCTAAACTGTTGCTGCTTGTTGTCCAAGGGTCCAAACTCCAGGTCACCGGCCACTCATAATGGTACTAATCACAGGTAATATATACCCATAGTGTTTCTCACATCATGGCACTACTCACAAGTAATTCAGACCCATGGTGTTCTTCACATAATGGCACTACTCTCAGGTATCCCAGACCCATGGTGTTCCTCACATAGTGGTACTACTCTCAGACCCATGGTGTTCCTCACATAGTGGTACTACTCTCAGGTATCGCAGACCCATGGTGTTCCTCACATAGTGGTACTACTCTCAGGTATCGCAGGCCCATGGTGTTCTTCACATAGTGGTACTACTCTCAGGTATCGCAGACCCATGGTGTTCCTCACGTAATGGCACTACTCTCAGGTATCGCAGACCCATGGTGTTCCTCACATAGTGGTACTACTCTCAGGTATCGCAGACCCATGGTGTTCCTCACATAGTGATACTACTCTCAGGTATCGCAGACCCATGGTGTTCCTTATGTAATGGTACTACTCTCAGGTATCGCAGACCCATGGTGTTCCTTATGTAATGGTACTACTCTCAGGTATCGCAGACCCATGGTGTTCCTCACATAGTGGTACTACTCTCAGGTATCGCAGACCCATGGTGTTCCTCACGTAATGGTACTACTCTCAGGTATCGCAGACCCATGGTGTTCCTCACATAGTGGTACTACTCTCAGGTATCGCAGACCCATGGTGTTCCTCACATAGTGGTACTACTCTCAGGTATCGCAGACCCATGGTGTTCCTCACGTAATGGTACTACTCTCAGGTATCGCAGACCCATGGTGTTCCTCACGTAATGGTACTACTCTCAGGTATCGCAGACCCATGGTGTTCCTCACATATTGGTACTACTCTCAGGTATCGCAGACCCATGGTGTTCCTCACATAATGGTACTACTCTCAGACCCATGGTGTTCCTCACATAGTGGTACTACTCTCAGGTATCGCAGACCCATGGTGTTCCTCACATAATGGTACTACTCTCAGGTATCGCAGACCCATGGTGTTCCTCACATAGTGATACTACTCTCAGGTATCGCAGACCCATGGTGTTCCTTATGTAATGGTACTACTCTCAGGTATCGCAGACCCATGGTGTTCCTCACGTAATGGTACTACTCTCAGGTATCGCAGACCCATGGTGTTCCTCACATAATGGTACTACTCTCAGGTATCGCAGACCCATGGTGTTCCTCACATAGTGGTACTACTCTCAGGTATCGCAGATCCATGGTGTTCCTCACGTAATGGTACTACTCTCAGGTATCGCAGACCCATGGTGTTCTTCACATAGTGGTACTACTCTCAGGTATCGCAGACCCTTGGTGTTCCTCACATATTGGTACTACTCTCAGGTATCGCAGACCCATGGTGTTCCTCACATAATGGTACTACTCTCAGGTATCGCAGACCCATGGTGTTCTTCACATAGTGGTACTACTCTCAGGTATCGCAGACCCTTGGTGTTCCTCACATATTGGTACTACTCTCAGGTATCGCAGATCCATGGTGTTCCTCACGTAATGGTACTAATCACAGATAATCTGATGGTTCCAAAACAATGACTGCTTGGTCGCTCTTTTTAGTCGCCTCTTATGACAGGAAGGGGATACCATGGGTGTATTCTTCATATACATTCCGCACCAACATGCGGTAACTAAAATCACACTTGGGTTCGTCGATGACTCACTTACCCACATGAATGTTGAAATAGTTGCTTAAAATTTTATGTTATTTCTCACTTTATTCGTACTGAATATGGCAGTACAGTATTTCTTTCTAGTTAATGAGTTTGTTCAATGGTTTTCAGTAATTAAAATACTAACACTAAAATGGATTATGCGCTGTGTTTGCCAAATGAAATTATTTTCTTGTGAACATGAGTAACATCACAAAATTGTAATCTACACCGTTATTTATTTAGCGGTGTACTAAATTTTCTTTCATATTATTGTATAGAAAGGATTAGTAGGTGATTTTAATCATTTTTACAGTAGTTTTTTTCGAAGAAATTGAATTTCCATCAAACATGTTGACACTCCATCGCCTTAAGGCGCCCTCTTCTTCATTTCGGCTCTTCGATGGAAAGAGCTTTCCTTACTAAATGGTGTTCATTTCTTCTTTTGACGTGTCCATACCAGCGGAGTTGTTTTTCCTCCGTCTTGTCGCTGATGGACACAACTTCAAAGGATCCTCGCACGTGTTCATTGCGCCCTTTGTCACGCAGAGTGACTCCCGCCGACCTACGTAACATCCGCATCTCTGTGACATGCATTTGCTGGTCATGCATTTTCTGCCTTGCCCAACATTCCGAGCCGTACATGAGGGCAGGCCGGACAGTGGTTTTGTACACTTTGTCCTTTAATTTGACTGGCATCCGCTAAATGAAATGTCGTATGGCTTTTAGTGCCGGGATATCCCAGGACGGGTTCGGCTCGCCAGGTGCAGGTCTTTCTATTTGACTCCCGTAGGCGACCTGCGCGTCGTGATGAGGATGAAAATGATGATGAAGACAACACATACACCCAACCCCCGTGCCATTGGAATGAACCAGTTAAGGTTAAAATCCCCGACCCGGCCGGGAATCGAACCCGGGGCCCTCTGAGCCGAAGGCCAGTACGCTGACCGTTCAGCCAACGAATCGGACACTGAAATCCGCTTATCACACGGGACAGATGTAAGAGACCGCCATTTCATCCAACTAACATTGATCCGATGCTTGAGATCTGCATCAATATTACCATCAGTTATGAATGGCTGATCCAAGATATTTGAACTTGTCCGTCATCATCAGTGGTTCTCCAGCAAGGAAGACAGTGTTGTGTGGGCCCACTTGTTCTGGCTGAGCAAAGTTGAATAATATGTACTGTGCCTTCTTGCGACTTATTATTATTCCATTAATTAATTTAACCGAAATATTTTCGATAAAAATGAATTGAAGGGACATTGTTTGTTATGTTACGACAAAGGGATGGGTAACGGAATGCTTGGATTCTTATCTTGACTGCCTCCTTCCGTTCTCTATTGCGAAAATAGTTTCTTTTTGGCTCTTTCACTACTTCCACTGTTTGCTATGTTATAACAGAGGGGATGAGTAACTGAATGCGTGGACTCTTGACTGCCTTCTTTTCTTGTCTACTGCCAACTTAGTTTGTGATGCGACGTATCAAAGCTTTCTGGCGTTCTGCTAATGGAAAGGTGGTGCGACATAGCGGCTAGACAATTGTGTGAAAAGTAAAACGAAAGGGCAAGTAGAAGCCTTTTAAAAAAATAGTGCAGTATGTACAGTATAAATATATGCAGTATGGAACATGGTTTATTCTAAACATGTACAATAGCTAGAGTTTATTAAAATGCTTTGTTAGATTTGTATATGTATTGTACTCATTTATTTGAATATAAAACGCCAAAAAGGTGTTTCTTATGTACAAAAATGATATTTTAATTATTATCCAAAATTTTCATTATCCGAAAGCATCTTCCCTCCACTTTGTTCCGGTTAACAGAGTTTCTACTCTATCCACAAACGTAATATAGATTACCGGTACGTAATTTCTGTATTTCGCATAATGCAAGACAGAGAATTTAGGAGCGATTTTCTCTCGAAAACTGTCAACTGTATAGGTTTTAGTAAATCAGTATACAGTAGTGCATACTAAATGACCCAAGGTTTAGGAAATGGCGATATCTCGAAGAGTATGGACACAGAGGTTTTGGACCGATATCTAGTAGACTACAGTAGAAAATATGGAGACTGGAAATGACAGAATCCCAAAGATCACTTGATATGTATGTTTTGAGCATTCAATATCTCGTGCATATTTAGAAGTGACTGTTACCTGAGTTGGTGCTCCATAAAAAAAGAAGACAGTATCGCCAAGACTGGATATGAACGTTTTCAATCCCGAATAATCGATACAAAGGTTTAGTGCTGTTTACGTGTCAGAAACTATAAACATGTTCGTAATTCTCACACAGTGACAAAAATCTACGAAAACAATGTCAGGTACTTACATCTGACGTCCAGGCGGACGGCGATCTCCAGAGATTTGGTGGGGTACGACTCGTGCACTGCGACACATTTCAGCGTCTTGCCGTACATGTCCTTGGAGATGGTGAGTTTGAGGACAGAAATAGCCACCCATGTGCGAGGGTTGTCTATCTCAGTGGCGTTGCTCTGTGTGTGTCCTTCCATTAACTCTTGGTCATCTGGAATAATAATAATAATAATAATAATAATAATAATAATAATAATAATAATAATAATAATAATAATAATAATAATAATAATAATAATAATAATAATAATAATAATAATAATAATAATACTCAAATCCAACAAAGAATTGTACCCGAAAACAGAAGGAGTGGTTGAACTGATGAGAAAGAGGAGGTTACAGTTCTATGGACACTTGTTAAGGATAGACAGTAGTAGACTAACGAAGTGATTCTTTGAATTCTTCAGGAAGAAGAAGACAGAGCTCAAATGATTTCGAGAAGCGAGGCTGGACTTGACAAAGATGAGGGTTCTGGAAGGTTATATCGTGGAGAAAAATTAATTTACACAACTCCTTAAAAAGTTCTATGGTTTCTAGGAGACTGGGGAAACGCCAGTGAGAATAGGGAGGCCGTATACTGTAGAACAGAAGAAGAAAGTAGAAGAAAGAATGAAAATATAGTGGCAGATAGTGAAGGCGGAGAAGGCTAAAAATATCGGAAAACGTGGTCCATAGACGGCGTAAACTAAAATAGAAATAATAATAGAAGAAGGAATCATTTATTAACAAAATGAAACTATCCCCGATATCCGCAACGAGTAAGAAACCAAGAGAAGGAGAAGTAGAAGTAGAAGAAGAAGAAAGTATTTTGAAATAAAACAGTCATGTAACAGATCGCCCGACTCATTGGCTGAATGGTCAGCGTTCAGGCCTTCGGTTGAGGGTCCCAGGTTGGATTCCCTGTCGGGTCTGTGACTTTAATTCTATTTGATTAATTTTTCTAGCTCGGGGATTGGGTGTTTGTGTTTGTTCCAACACTTTTCTCTTCATATTCAGACAACTCACTCTACTACCAAGCACCACAGAAACGCGAAATAGCGATTGCAGGCTTCCATATAAGTTTGGCGTCAGGAAGGGCATCCGGCCGAAAAACGGCGCCAAATCCACATGTGCGACACAGTTAGCACCCGTGACCCCACACGTCTGGGAAAAAGCTGTAGAAGAAGAAGAAGTCATGTGAGAGATCCCTCCGAGTATTTTCATGATATTTCACCCAGTGTTTAGAAATGTCGTTTCGGCAGGCTAATAATTTAATTTGCTTTACGTCGCACCGACACAGATAGGTCTTATGGCGACAATGGGATAGGAAATGCAGTGGCCTTAATTAAGGTACAGCCTCCGTATTAGCCGGGTGTGATAATGGGAAACCACGGAAAACCATCTTCAGCACTGCTAACTCTTTCCTGGTTGCCAACGTTTCGCCCTAGTGTGCTAAGTTGGGCTCATCAGTTGGTAAATAATGTCCAATAACGGACCGATTATATTGGTATTATAAATTACTCATTCGGAACAAATATTTCAGGTTCCCTATGGGAATCAACATCTTTATCATCTGATGGCCAGGCAGGCATCAATTTTTGAAAATGAGACAAAGTCTCTCATAGTGCATTTTGGTACTGCCGGTGGCTCCAAGTAGTCTACGCAGTGGCCTCCATGGTATGCACTAGCCAGCGTCTTGGTGCGTATGCTATTTACCATCTGATGAGCCCAACTTAGCACACTGGGGCGAAACGCTGGCAACCAGGAATGAGTTAGCTGGAAAATTTATTATGTCCAATAACGGACCAATTATATGGGTATTCTTTTTAAAGTTGCCAAAAAGGATGTCCCGTTTTTCCTTGACAACTGCTATCACAGCCAGCTTCTTGTAATCATCTTTCTTTCCCATGATCAAAACTTTGAAACTACCGGTACCACAATTATATTGTCAAGTTCTCCGCAAAAAAATACATTAAAATCATGGAGTATTATACAGTTTGCTCATGGAATAAACTCGATAGGATCACTCTATAGCAAAGACTTTTCACTTTGCAAAGAAATTGAAACGTAAAACCTAGATCATGGTGGAACAGAGAGACTTTGCACTTTGCAAGAATTGAAAAGTGAAAAGTGCATAGTTGGAAAGTTGCAAAGTTCGTTCGTGGAACAGGCACCTGGTCGTGATTATTTAGTGCATTCTAGTTGTGCTCGATAGGGAACTTTCAACGAACAGTCACGGGAAGTGCTAACCTAACCTAACCTGTATACATCTGATTCTGGGTGTAAGGCTCTTCTCTAAAGATAATAGGCAACTTGATGTCTTTGGAGTGTACAGACCGGGAAAGGGTAGCGCTGACACTGATTCAGAATTATTTGATAAGATAATTAGCTATGTTGGAAATGATACGGAAAGGAATGTGATAGTAGCAGGTGATCTCAATTTACCAAATGTCAATTGAGAAGGTAATGAGAACGACAGGAAGCATGACCAACAAATGGCAAATAAGTTAATATGGGAAGGGCACCTGATTCAGAAAGTGATGGAACCAACTAGAGGGAAGAATATTTTGGATGTGGTGCTGATAAAACCAGATGAGATCTATAGAGAAACCGAAGTAATTGATGGTAATAGTGATCACGAAGCTGTTTTTGTCATAGTTTAAAAAAATGTGTAAGAAAGGAAGATATTAAAATTAGGACTATTAGGCAGTACCATATGGCTAATAAAAGAGACATGAGGGAGTTTAAAAAAAGTAACTATGATCGCTGGAAAATGGAAAATAAAAATGTAAACAGACTGTGGGATGGATTTAAAGCAATTGTTGAGGAATATGAGAATAGGTTTGTTCCTTTAAAGGTGGTAAGGGATGGTAAGGATCCACTATATTATAACAGAGAAGTAAAGAGACTAAGAAGGAGGCGCAGACTGTAAAGAAATAGAGTTAGAAATGGTTATGGAAGTAAGGAGAAATTGAAGGAACTTACTAGGAAATTGAATCTAGCAAAGAAGTCAGCTAAGGATAACATTGGTGGTCATACAAATTTTAATGAAAAATGGAAGAGTATGTATAGGTACTTTAAGGCAGAAACAGGTTCAAAGAAGGACATTCCAGAAAACATTAATGAACAAGGGGAGTGTATATGCGAGGATCTTCAAAAGGCAGAAGTATTCAGTCAGCAGTATGTAAAGGTTGTGGGTTACAAGGATAATGTCTAGATAGGCGATGTGAGTAACACTAAAGAAGTATTAAAATTTACCTATGATAACAATGACATTTACAGTAAGATACAAAAGTTGAAAACTAGAAATGTAGCTGGAATTGATAAGATTTCTGCCGATATACTAAAGGCAATGGGTTGGGATACAATACCATATCTGAAATATATTTGATTATTGTTTGGTTGAATGAGCTATGCCAAATGAATGGAGAGTTGCTATAATAGCCCCTGTTTATCAAGGAAAGGGTGATGGACTTAAAGCTGAAAATTACAGGCCAGTCAGTTTGACATGCATTGTATGTCAGCTTTGGGAGAGCATTCTTTCTGATTATATTAGACATGTTTGCGAAATTAATAACTGGTTTGACAGAGGTCAGTTTGAGTTTAGGAAAGGTTATTCCAACTGAAGCTCAGCTTGTAGGATTTCAGCAAGATATAGCAGATATCCTGGATTCAGGAGGCCAAATAGCCTGCATTGCAATTGACCTGTCTAAGGCATTTGATAAGGTATATCATGGAAGACTACTGGCAAAAATGATTGCTACTGGACTAGAAAAAGGAGTGACCGAATGGATGGCTCTGTTTCTAGAAAATAGAATTCAGAGAATTGGAGTAGGCGAACCTTTATCTGACCCTGTAATAATTAAGATGGGAATTCCTCAAGGCAGTATTATTGGACCTTTATGTTTTCTTACATATATAAATGATATGAGTAAAGGAGTGGAATCAGAGGTAAGGCTTTTTGCGGATGATGTTAGTCTCTATAGAGTAATAAATAAGTTACAAGATTGTGAGCAACTGCAAAATGACCTCGATAATATTGTAGGATGGATAGTAGGCAATGGTATGATGATAAACGGGGTTAAACGTTAGGTTGTGAGTTTCACAAATAGGAAAAGTCCTCTCAGTTTTAATTAGTGCGTTGGTGGGGCGAACGATCCTTTTGGGGATCATTGTAAGTACCTAGGTGTTAATATAAGAAAAGGCCTTCATTGTGGTAATCACATAAATATGATTGTTAATAAAGGGTACAGATCTCTCCACATGGTTATGAGGGTATTTAGGGGTTGTAGTAAGGATGTAAAGGAGAGGGCATATAAGTCTCTGGTAAGACCCCAACTAGAGTATGGTTCCAGTGTATGGGACCCTCACCAGGATTACTTGATTCAAGAACTGGAAAACATCCAAAGAAAAGCAGCTCGATCGATTTGTTGTGGGTGATTTCCGTCAAAAGAGTAGCGTTACAAAAATGTTGCAAAAATTTGGGCTGGGAAGATTTGGGAGAAAGGAGACGAGCTGCTCGATTAAATGGTATGTTCCGAGCTGTCAGAGGAGAGATGGCGTGGGAGGACATCAGTAGACGAATAAGATTGAGTGGTGTCTTTAAAAGTAGGAAAGATCACAATATGAAAATAAAGTTGGAATTCGAGAGGAAAAATTGGGGCAAATATACGTTTATAGGAAGGGGAGTTAGGGATTCGAATAACTTACCAAGGGAAATGTTCAATAATTTTCCAATTTATTTGCGATTATTTAAGAAAAGGCTAGGAAAACAACAGATAGGGACTGCCCTAAATGCAGATCAGTAGTGATTGATTGATTGATTGATTGATTGATTTATTGATTGATTGATTGATTGATTGATTGATTGATTGATTGATTGATTGATTGATTGATTGATTGATTGATTGATTGATTGATTGATTGATTGATTGACTTGCAGAGTTAGTGTAACTCTTTCCCCGTGCATAGCTGCCCTGCCGAACTATGCTGAGAGGTGGTGGAGAAACCCTCAGGAATACTCTTTAATCAGAACGGCCCCTTCTGAAGACGAGTGTCCATGATGAACAGCTGGACTGGGTTAAATGACTGGGAACGATTGTCACACAGTTTAAGCTGGGAGCGATTGACAGTAGTGGCGATTGGTAGAACACTGTTGTAACTCCATTTCCACCCGCCTATAGATTATTCAGGGACCACCGATCAAGCATCCCAAGCCACAGTTTACTTACGGTAGGGGAACCTATCCAAGTGATCTCACAGGAAGCGGTGTTTCAACGTGGCTTCGCCCCTGTCATTCTGGAACTACACCTCATAACAATCATGTTTCTTGCAATTTCCCCACTTATCAGGTCAGTATTGTTGCGCTGTCTCACGCTCAGACGATTCGCATCACTCCGAGCGTAGAGATTTTCAAGAAGCATGTTATTCCCCAACCTGTACAATCAGTGTCTTTGCAGTGGTCCTCGAGTTCGGTGACCCTTCATATTCAGTACAAGAGCGGTATTTGCAATTGCGGTGTCCATGCTGCGAAGTGCGTGAGTTAAGTTTCTTGTTGTACGGTTCCTCGGGTTGCTTTTCGAGGATCTTGCCGAGAAGAATAACCAACCACCAAGTATTTTAAAATGTGATTTATTCTCAGGTCCTCAAGTACCCAGTTCGTCTAACAGCCAAGACTTAATCTATGTTGTGAGCTCCGGCTTACAATCTGAAGCTCCTTTTATACAGTCAAGAGGCGTGACCGGGAATAAAGTCTAAAAGAGTGAGGTTTAAGTTACCATGGGGGGAAATCTCTATTTACAATTCATTTTAACTCGTAGAAGTCACTTCCCGAGATAATATAGTTTGGAAGTGTCACCTTGAACATATCTTAGGTCAGTCCTTTATAACATTTTAATATACATTTGCAATGTTTATAGATGGTATCATTTCTTGAGATAGTACAGTTTGAAAATAACCGCTCGTAAGTATTTTAACCGTCCGCCTCTATGGTGTAGTGATTAGTGTGATTAGTTGCTACCCCTGGAGGCCCGGATTCGATTCCCGGCTCTGCCACGAAGTTTGAAAAGTGGTACGAGTACTGGAACGGGATCCACTCAGCCTCGGGTGGTCAACCGAGTAGAGGTGGGTTCGATTCCCATCCTGGAGGTGGTTTCCCACTTATCCTCCAGGCAAATGCCGGGATGGTACCTAACTTAAGGCAACGGCCGCTTTCTTCCCCCTTCCTTGTTTATCCCTTTCGATCTTCCCATCCCCTGCAAGGCCCCTGTTCATAATAGCAGGTGAGGCCACCTGGGCGAGGTACTGGTTATCCTCCCCACTTGTATCCCCCGACCCAGGTTCTGAAGCTCCAGGACACTTCCCTTAAGGCGGTAGAGGTGGGACCCCTCGCTGAGTCCGAGGGAAAAACAGTTCCTGGTGTGTAAACAGATAAAAAAGAAGAAGAAATATTTTAACGTCTACTTAGAATAGAAGAAAATAGAATACGGTCATTGCCTAGTTATGGATCGCCAGGAACTGGTATGAGATTAATATCGTGCAATCCAAATTATTTTCGATACATACACGATTTTCTTGTTACAATTAATTTATATAAAACTGCATTAAACATTACGATTGCACGTATTCAATATTTACACTGGATCTTTAAACTATAGTTTCTGAGACTTTTCATTTTTTATTTTTGTCCTAGGCGTTAACACTGTTGTATAGTCTAGGACAAACATGTATCTTGCACTCATTGATCAATGTTAATGCATGTATTGAATTGTGTCACGAATCTGAACAGTATTTTTTGTCCTTAGCTTACAATAGACAGTATGAATTAACTGAAGGAATGATTTGCCTGATTGTATTGTATTCATGCATGCATTAGTGGATGATCACTCCACTCTGCCAATCACGGATAGTTAATCTCTAATCACATAAAACTTGACTCAGAAAGAGTCACATTTATATTGGTTAAAACGATATAGCCTGGCGCCGAGACTTCTTGTAAACATATGTCTTAAAACTGATATTTAGCCTCCTCGGTAACCGGGTGTGTGACGTCAGAGGTTAAGAGCACTGGGGAATATAACTCGTGCTGTAACATCTTAGACGTGATTCTCGCATTTTCTCTGTGATTGGAGTGACCTTAAATTTCTTACTATCTCTTTCTTCTCGTATGGCCTGGTCTTGTCTAGTCTAGCCAATGGACATTCGCAGAATCTTTATTTATATTGTATAAAATACCTGTTAACGTTTTATTGTTATATATCATAATTCAGTCCCATACAGAGCCTCCAGCCTGATCAGTGTGCGGTATAATTTAGATTTTAGATGTAATATAGGTTTTCTATCGTTCAGTGCCCCAGTAATTTGGCAACATTTAATCCAAGTGGCACTGACTCATCACTCAACAGTATAGGTCTACTAGTGTGGGTAGTACCGAACTGGTCCGAAGGTCAGAATATCCCAAATATATTTTTGTTACATAACGAAGTGTCGCGGTCGAATTGGTCCAACGGATACTTGGCAGAGGGAGAAATTCCCTAATGAGTTGCTAACCTAACCCCCACTCCTAAACAACTACCTCACCTCTCTAGATTCAGTGTCAGTACTCAGACAGTCTCAGCGCAGTTTAGTACTAGTAGGAGTGTAAATGTTTTTCAATGTTAAGTGAGAAGGGCTTTAGCTTAGTTGTTTAAATGTGGCGATCGTAACCTACGTTATTTAACAAGGCCGAAAGGCCGCTACATATATTTACTATATTGTCCTGTGTCATTTTATGGGAACGATGAGGCTTCTTCATTCCTTGGTTTTAATATTTCACCGTCGGGCCACTTCAACCACTACTGCTGTGATAATCATTGGACCAGTTCCACCCCACTAATTGGTTGATCTTCGAATTCCTTTAAACATCGGACCAATTCGACAACATCCAGTAATCTATATGTCTTATAAATACGATCTCGTAGGATGTGTGAGTGTTGTCTTTGTCTATCCCTTCTTGATACGGGGTCGGATACAGGGTTTCCACCTGTCCCGTATTATGAACTGTTGTCCCATAAAAACAAGCGTTTGTATTTTTTGTCCCTAAATATTTTAAAATCCGTAAAATCCGTATTTGATTTGAGCGCCATTGAAGTTCAAAGTAGCTCCATTTTTTTTCTTTGGAGCCTCAGAAGAAGGAAATCTCTAGATGTCTAGCCATTTGGTGGTAAAGCTGAATATGATGGATTTTTTTTACCTCGCCTTCTGCCGCGTACTTCCATAGGTCTTCCATTCCAATTGCTAACGTGATTGTTCATGCTCTCTGAGACTAAATCTACGTGAATTATGAAGTTATCAAAGCTCATCGAAGACATCAGTGTTAAGATGTCAGATGCATTTTACTGTAAGTTATATACTGTTAAAAGGGTGGAGGTAAATTTTACGAATTTCAATAAATATCTTATTCTGTTAATGGAACTAATTATAATGTAATTGAAAATGGTACATAACGTTTGATTTTCTAGTATTTGTGAACTGTCCCTTATTTATGTGAAAAATTCCCCATTTTTAGGTGAACATCTATTATTTCTTACATCAAAAAGTGGCAATCGTAGTTGTAGATGACGTGACATTAATTTATATAGCTTATTTTTGCGGCCCGATGCCCTTCCTGACTCCAACCTCAGTTGAAAATCTAATGAAGATGAAATGAACGATGGTGAATGAAATTGGGTAAGGCCGTGAAAGGAATGGGCTGTGGCATATGGATTGGAAATGTCTCGGCATTTGCTTGCAGGTGAAAATGAGAAACCACAGAAAACCATTCTGAGGACAGCTAGCAGTGGGGTTCGAACCCAAGCGTCTCCCGAATTCAAGCTTGACTGCGCCGCCGTAGCGTGCCTTCTCGCAGGATGAAGCTTAAAATATAGTTCAATAAATAATAAAGTTATTAGTTTTAAGTTGCAGTAACTACTTTTTCGGTTTTCGGAGACGCCGAGGTACCGGAATTCAGTTCATAGGAGTTCTTTTATGTGCCAGTAAATCTACTGACACGAGGCTGACGTATTTGAGCACCTTCAATAACCACCGGACTGATTATTATGATGATGCTTCTTGTTAAAAAGGGGCCTATCAGCCAGGTCATCGGCACCTAATGGGACGAAATGTAATGACAATTTAAAAGTTCAAAATTCATCCACTGACTATAATTTAAATTGTGATGATGAAGAATGAAAGGATAGCTATGAATTTAAAATAATCAGCGGAGCCAAGTCAAAATACTGAAAGTTAAAAATAAATTTCTAAATTGATCCACTGGCTAGAATTAAAAAACATGACGATGAACAATGGTTATGAGCTTAGAACAATCAGTGGATCCGACCCTCAATCCCTCACCTTCCCAGAAAATATATTGAAAAAAATAGTATTACTGACCAAGGGCCTGCTTACAAAGCACAGTTCTGAATCGATCATTCTTGATGTCTAAAGGGGTCCAAAATCCAGATCAACGGCCCGTCATAAAGTAAAGTAAAGTAAAGTACAGCGATGGTGTTTCTCAAGTTGCGGTACTAATCTAAAGTAACGTAGACTCACGGTGTTCCAAACGTTATGGTACTACTCACAGGTATTGTACCTCGCGCAAGTAACGCAGACATATGGTGCTTCTCACATAACGGTGCCACTCGTAGGCTACGCAAACCCATGGTGTTCCTCACATAGGTGGACTAATGATAGGGACTCGTACTATCCCGTGGTATCCTCACACAGTGGGTACTAATCACAGGCAACGCAGACTCACAGTGTCGCTCATATAGTGCTACTAATCACGGGCAACACCCAGACTCGTGGGGTTTCTCATAGTGGGTACTAATCACAGGCAACGTTACCCCGTGGTGTTGCGCATATAGTGATACTAATCACGGGTACTGTAAACCCATAGTGACCCACCCACTATTGCTACAAATCACAAACCTATAGTGTACCTAACATAGTGGTACTACTCGCAAGTAAAGGTGACCCATGGTTTTTACCACGTTATGGTACTAATAACAAGTAGTTTCATAGTTATGATTCAATCATAACTTGGTCGTCCCCTTTAATTGCCTCTTCCGACAGGCAGGGGATACCGTGGGTGCATTCTTCATCTGCGTCCCCCACCCACAGGAGGTAAAACCACGGGACTGAGCCAGAATCGGACCTGCCAAGTTGGGGTCAGAAGGCCAGCACCTCAACCACCTGAGCTACTTTATCCCTTCTAAAATAGTTCATTATTCTGAGATGTAATTCTTCATCCAATTTACTTTCCGCAAGGAAGCATTTCCTTTCATTCTGACATATTACACTAAACGTTTCTCTCATTCAGTGAAATCTCCTTTAGAACTTTGTCATTCGAGGTTCTATTTGTGGGATGAACTTGTCTTGTGTGTTGCAGAGTCATTATCAGGAGATGCGACGTGCCGACTGCTAATGCTCTCAACTCGCACCAACCACACACCACGGCACTGGCCTCTTTACTCCTGCCGCTACAAGTTGCTTGCCTCAAAGCAAAGCCTCAATTTTGTGGTTGTGAACGCGCACTGTATTGAAGATACAAGGCGAGTGTGCACCTCTGTTAAATATCTCACCAACATCGATTTCCATAATCATGAGCATTAACTCACTAGTGTGAGGACAAGGAAGCCAGAAGACAGGTATTTCGAATACAGTTGTACAGGATGGACCAGAAGTCACGATCGGATACTCTCGTCAGTTCTGTGCTACTGTAGGAGGTCTGGTCGTTATTATCATACAGTGGTAACTCCTGGTTTCTTAGATGTGTAGGATGAAGCATCAGCATTTAGACATACAAAAACAATTAAATACGTAGGATGAGCACGAATAATGTGTTCCTTCATTTGTTGATGACATTTGCGGGAATATTTCCTAAATTACTTAAATCTGTCACACTTTCATTGTTCCAAGTACTTTTCTAGTTGCAAAACAGTAAACAAGGCCAAAAGAACAGTTTATTTAAATGTTTACACCCACTTAATGATGATAGTTGTTGTTTAAAGGGGACTAACATCTAGGTCATCGGCCCCTAATGGTACGAAGTGCAACGAAATGAAACGATAATTAAAACTTCAGAATATATCCACTGACCAGAATCTAATTGATGAAAAATGACCATGAATAGAAAATAATCAGTGTAACCAGTTCACAGTGCTTTATTTTCTGGGATGATACTTATCTAAAGGAGTCCAAAATCCAGGTCACCGGCCCCTCACAATGGTACTAATCACTCGTAAATCATAACCATGGCATTTCTTCTATAGTGGTACTAATCACAGGTAATGGAGACTCATGGTGTTCCTCGCATGTTAATACTAACCACAGGTAACGTAGACTCATGGTGTTCCTCGCATGTTAATACTAATAACAGGTAATGTAGATCTATGGTATGTCATGCATAGTGGCGCTACTCACTGGTAACACAGGCCCATGGTGTTTCTGACATAAGGATACGACAGACAAGCAACACAGACCTATAGTGTTCCTGAAATAGTGGCACTAATGACGGGCAACGCACATTCCAGTGGTATTATTCATACAGAGGTACTAATCACAGACAACCTAGACCCATGGTATTCCTCACATGGTGGTACTAATCACAGGCAACGCCCAGACCCGTGGTGTTCCTCACATAATGGTACTGCTACTAGGTGACGTAGACCCATGGTTTTCCTCACATGATGGTACTAATCACAAGTAGTCTCATGGTTCTACCTCCATCATCCCTTGGTCTCCCCTTTTAGTCGCCTCTTACGATAGGCAGGATATACCGTGAGCGTATTCTTGAACTGTGTGCCCCACCCACAGTGGGTACACCCACTTAATCACGGTATATCTCTGTACTTAGAATCACAGAAATAAGTTTCGCTGTTTTGCTGTCTGTTTTACGAAACTGAATTAAGTTGGGTAATAATGGTGTAAGCCACCTTTTAGAGATTCGTTCCTTTTTTCCCTTGAAAGCTTAATGAACTGAACGGTTTTTTAATTAGTCCTCCGATTACACAATCACAAGGTTCACTTATTGGATTTTCACATTTTGATGTACCCGCACTACAATACATTTTACGATGCACTGATTCAGTACAAGCTCCGGGTCTAGAAAAACCTGCTGTTAGAAGAACGCTGTGGTCGCGCCGATTACCTGTAGTTGCCTGTCACTTTTAATCGGTTATAGTTTTGCCTATGTCTTTACATGAGGAAGTATTCGTTAGTTGTGTGCAGCTCAAATACATCAAGCATTGCGGGTTAGTGTGTCACGCACACTTCTGATCTGATCGCTGAAGGGGCTTCGTATACGAGTTCAAAGTGCTTGCTCCTATAATGTAGGCAACCCGTTTAGCAGACTTATAATTCAGTTAGGGCGCGGACCTACTCCTACTGTCATTACTTTCTTTGAGTTTTTTCTCCCTTTACTCCTATACACTGGAAAGACTTGTAAAGTAGATAGACGCTGGTTCATCCCCTGCAGATAGGATGTAGTTCCTTGTACTAAGTTTGGCCGCAAGTTTGGAGTGAAGTTTACTGCATAAGAGTGACTAATCAACTGTTTCAGCAAGATATTTTTAGCTTTGCGTTATACGGTAAAACGTTGTCATGGTCTGGGCCAGTATGTTATTCAGATTAAAGGAAGACGATTGTATTCTGGTGGTACTTTCTTCTTTGTCTTTATTTCTCTTAGGAAATTAAATATTAGTTTCGGAAAAATATTGTTCAGCGAATACAGTAATCGTCGAGGTCACATCCAAAGGGAACGGGCTAGAACTGTCAACATTTAGCAGCATCTTACGTCGTTCTGGAAATACGTTCAACCCCTTTCGAGCGGTAAGATGAAGGAGAAAGATAAGATTTCTGACAGGAAAGTCACGCAAGGCTCCCTTCAGATCACTCAAATATTGTACGGCGGAGTTGTAAGAGAAGAAAAGTTGATCAAAGGAGATCACACAGAAAGACTGATAGTAGGGAAAGTCGGCGACAAGTAACTCGATTTGGTAGCAATGCTGCATCTAGCTTCGGACTTCGTCATTGCCAAGGATATCTGATCATTTGCAAGCATGTGGATCGAACCGTCCGTAAAAAGCTTTTCTCTATGGTATAGTATCCCCCTTTACACAGTGCATTAACTTGTACACTTCAAAGTTAGACATTATAACAATATATACCCGTCTACGTTCCCCAGTGGAAAGGATATCAACTTTGTGCAGAAATATGTCACCAAGAAGAAAGGAGTGCTTTTAAACAGTGAGCTGTAATTCATGTCTTCTTTATAAACTTGATGGCATTGCAGGTAATGTATTCTAACATTTTACTTTCAAATATAAGAACGATGACAGAAGTAAATCGGATTTTAAATAGTTTTCCGTCCCATCCGTTTCTTTAGAAAGCTAGTAGCGCTGACTCCGGCGACAAGGGAAGAGAGAGATGAGTGCACAACTGACAGCTTGCCGAATAGGTGTGGTTATAAGGCCATGCGATAGCGAACTGCTTCTGAATACACCGACAGGAAGGAATGTTTAGCACGTTAAACCTTAAAGGACGTGGGAGTCAAACACTTCTACAGGACTCTGTGTTATAGTCACTACCGTAGTTCTCACTGCAATTTGAGTCGTAATCAACGTGCTTAGGATTTGTGAAATAATAGATCGTCCGCCTCTGTGGTGTAGTGGTTAGTGTGATTAGCTGCCACGCCCGTAGTCTCGGGTTCGATTCCCGCCTCCGCAACGAAATTTGAAAAGTGGTACGAGGGCTAGAACGGGGCCCACTCAGCCTCTGCAGGTCAACTGAGTAGAGGTGGGTTCGTTTCCCACCTCAGGCATTCTCGAAGTGGTTTTCCGTGATTTCCCACATCTCCTCCAGGCAAATACCGGAATGGTACCTAACTTCAGGACACGGCCGCTTCCTTCCCTCTTTCTTGTCTATCCCTTCCAATCGTCCCATACCCCTGCAAGGCCCCTGTTCATCATAGCATGTGAGGTACTGGTCATCCTCCCCAGTTGTATACCGAACCCGAGTGTGAAGCTCCAGGACACTACCCTTGAGGCGTTAAAGGTGGGATCCCTCACTGGGTCTGAGGGAAAAACTGACCCTGGAGGTGGAACAGATAAAGAAGATGAAATAGTGGATCTTGTCTGTGTGTTTCGGACTCTAAGGAAAACTAGAGGTATGTTTTGTTAAAAACATTTTAGCAAAGGGGGTGCCGAGTCAAGGCGGTAAAGGCGAGAAGGACATGGATTCAATTCCTTACCACGAAGTCGAATTCTTAGAGATGAAATTTTTCACTTCTGGACAGGCACACGACCCTGAGGTTCAGTCAGCCTACAACAAATGAGCAACAGGTCAATTCCTGGGACAAAGGCAGTCGTGAATAAAGCAAACCACTTGGTACAGCTTAGTGGTGGATAACAGAAGCCTTTAACGTTCATGCCTCCTCGGGACTTCATAGACTGTGTGGAGATGGAGACCGAGTGAGTTCGCCGTGCGGTTAGGGTTACGCGGCTTGCATTTGGGAGATAACGGGATCGAACCTCACTGTGAGCAGCCCTGAAGGTGGTTTTACGTGGTTTACCATTTTTACACTAGGAAATCGCTGTACCTTAATCAATGCTACGATCGCTCACTATCCACTCCTAGCCCTTTCCTATCACATCGTCGCCATAAGACCTATCTGTGTCGGTGCAACGTAAATCAAAATTTTAGAACTGTAAAAACATGTAATAGGATTTTTTTTTTACAAAAGTTGATAGAGAACATAAAATATCAAGTGTTCCTGAGGAGAGAATTAATAACATAAAGAATCGGTCATAAGGGCCTGGAAACACTGTAAAAAGGCTGTGTATTCACCAGAAAAATCAGTAACATTGCAGTACCATTATTATGTTTTCGTCGACGGTAGAGTGGGAGAAATGATGGTGATGGTGGTGGTGGTGATGCTTGTTATCTTGATGAGCAAAATATTGTGGTCATCGAACTGGTATGGAAAGGAAGTAGGACTGGAAATACAGTAGACACCCCCACGTTTCGCTGGTATGAAAATGCGAAACTTCAGAGAACGAGTGTTATCGACGGTGGGGTTGGAATCCACCAGCTCTCGTCAGCCCGGCGGGTGGATGGATCCTCATATAGAACCACCGAAGTTTATGCGGTTATTGGGTAATTCCAAAACCAGTAGCGGTGCACAGAGGGCAAAATACTCAAAAACGTAGTGGGAAGTCGACAGAATGTATTTCGGTAAATACAATTTTGTTTCACGAGAATCTATAGATGTGTTATCCCTTAGCATCGACAACAGTACCTCCAATACATGCATTGTGAACTTGACCTTATTTTGTGCGTCCTGCGCGGCTTTCTCAGAGCACGCAGTTTGGCTAGCGTCGAGACCTGCAGCTCGAACTTTCGAATAGCACGTACAGTAGCGAATTATTTATCGTATGACTTTAGGAGCGGAGAGTGTGCGAGGACATGTTCGACTCTTCGGGTGCACGTGTCGTGTGGATGGGGGCGGTAGTCTAAAAGGGCCCCTCTGGGATCTTTACATGGGATCCTGGGTTGATGACCACAGGGCGCCTATCTGAGTGTGGTTTTTCGTCTGTTTACTTCTAACAGGATCTTCGCTTACATCTATCCTATCTGACCTCCGTTGATCAACTCTTGTTTTTTTCTGTACCGCACTGTAGGATCGTACCTTTGCTTTTTTATTTTTTAAACTGGATTAACGTCGCGTCGACACAGACACGTCTTATGGCGACGATGGGAAAGGGCTAGGAGAGGGAAGGAAGCGGCCATGGTCCAGTATCTTCCTGGTGTGAAAATGGGAAACCATGGAAAACCATCTCCAGGGCTGACGATAGTGTGATTTGAACCCACTATAGTCCAAATACAAGCTCACAGGTGCGCGCCCCTAACCGCACGGCCAACTCACTCTGTGTTGAATTTATTGACGATTGATTTGCGTTAATAGTTTTATGTAACGTACATACTCTGAACATTAGTATGCTTTATTTCAATCGTGTAGGGAGTTTTACCCGGCGCACGGCACAACTACCGAACTCTTACAGCGCAGGTGTCAATCCTCGTCCGCCGTAAGCGCAGTGCTTTCGCTAGAAATATCTGTGCACACGGGTGCAAATTTCTTCCCCTCAGTAGGTTTCTACTTCTCCGCGTTGCTGACGCAGCACTATGCAAGACTATCGACCACAGGCTCGAGGTATCAGTTTTGATCTACAAGTAATGGTTGAAATATACAAATACACTGGCTGTGACACACACACACACACACACACACACACACACACACACACACACACACACACACACACACACACACACACACACAGACACACACACACACACAGTAACTTTTTGCCTAGTTTTGTATCACTTAGAGAGATTCTACTTTTACCATAGCCTATTTTATTTTGTTTAAGCTGATACAAATGAAATTTTGGTACAGTAGCGATATAGTAGCGTCATAGTATTCGGTATTATTCCGCTTCATAATTCTTCATAAGAGGGTTGATCATGTTAAGTCCGTGAGCAAATTAAATGCCTTTTATATGTTATTTCATTGTTTATGGCAACCTTTAAAATAATGATATACTTTTCTTGGTGTACGGTGATTACAAAGCACGTTGTTGAACACAGTTTTAGATGTCTTATCATACGAAAGAATACACACAGTGTATTGTACGGGATACCGTAGTTATGATTGTGGAATCTACACTCACTCCTCCAGGCTTCCCCTGTCCGATAACGTCCTGGGGTAGCACCGGTAAACAGCTGTTCCTCATGCACGCAGTCACCTCGTGACCTTGATATACCTTACTTATAGGAAGTGCTGATTTGAATTTCTTCTTTCGAAGCCCCGACTGCCCACTCCCTTCCTCTACTTGTGTTGAATTAAGCAACGTTCTCTTCCGTAATTCTTGCTAACTGCACAGCACATGTAAACAGCTATGGTCCTCAGTTGAGCACTACAGTAGAAGTCCGATAGTCCGGCACGTTCGGGACTGGCCCGATGCCGGATTACCGAAAATGCCGGATATAGGGCGGTACCTCTTACTACGATATATATTAAGGCGTACAGCGAAAACAGCTGTAACACGGCGTTTTGCAGTAAAATGATCATTAGTTTAATAACACACTCCTCTCTTCAAACGTGTTGTTTCTTATTGCCATTCCATAATAATTCCAGAGTTCATCGATGTTTTTATCTGTAAGTCATCCTTTAACATTTAGAGTCTTTCCATCTACAACTTCTCTTTTCCTTCTGTTCCCTTCAATTTTTGAAGGCTTGTACCCATACGTTTTTGAAATCTGTTTTTTTAATCATATGGTTAGCTTTCCAGTACTCAGTATAGCACACATCCTTCTAGGCTGAATATTTCCAGAGATACTGTAGAGATATTTAAGTAAGTCAATGCATAACAAATGGATTATGGTGATGATGATGATGATGATGATGATGACGCTTGTTGCTTAAAGGGGCCTAACATCGAGGTTATCGGCCCCACAAATGGACTGTATCAGATATATTTTTGCACTACTAATTTTGAAATAATAAAAAGTACACTTCGATTGGTTTCGACAAATAATGCATCAAACTGTTTACGAGGGATCATTATTAAGAGATAATAACATTTAGAAAATCCTGCAATGGTGCCGGACAATCGGGCGTTCCGGACTGTCGGATGTCGGACTAATGGAATTCTATAGTAATATCTGTATTCTATTCACTAATATAGCTTGTGATCATTTATACGTACCCCATGCATTTTCCTTGGGAATTTCGATTTTTAATATTTCTCTTCAACACTAACGTTTTGTGCGAATTCATTGCACTACGTCGCAGGATATAAGAGTTACAGAACAGTATCCAGTGGCGATTAACCAAACGGGCTGGGAAAAATGGATGGCGGATGTAGATGTAGATTAGAAGAGGCTTGTCCCCACCGTCGGATGTTCTGAGAATGATATTCCATGGTTTTCCATTCTCCTTCATAAGGTGAATGCCGGGACAATACCTTCGTAAGCCACGGCCACACCCACCTTACCACCTCCACAATTAATATCACCTGAGACGGCGTTAGAGCCTAGGAAGCCCGCGGTATCCTATTCGTTCATGGAGTGAAAACTTTACCCACCTACCCCACAACATTGTTTGGTGTATAATGTCCACAAAGTTTCCCTAACTTATCTTCAGACATTTTTTATACATTTAATAACCACCAAGGAAGAGTTTACGGGACATTGTGAGCTGATGGGAAGGACACGCTGTCTTCCCCTCACTCAGAAATGAGCTACCTGGCTGTAAAGGAGGAGGAATTAAGAGGAAGTACAACTGGATAACCATCGTCTATTAACACTAATCAGAGGGAGAAAGTAAAAGTAGTTCGACACTTCGAAAAATGGGGGTACCGCCCAAAGAAAACAAAGGGCCTAAAGGACGTTAAAATGAAAGGCTCCCTAAGCCTCGACATCTTATATCTTCGGGATCGCAAAAAAAAAAAAAAAAAAAAAAAAAAATTCTAAAGGAGGTCGGATTGGATAGATGAAAGTGAGGATCCTGGCGTAATTAAGTGGAAGAAATTCCAGAAATGTGTTAAGGGCCCTAAGGCCACGAACCCGCGCTTCCAAGTTAAGAATCCTGTGGCCGATTTTAGTCAGCTCTGACGACAATCAAGGGATACCACGGATGTTATTCTACCACCATCCACCCACAGAGGAACCTGGCTCCATCCTCCGTCCTGTCAGGCTTCTTTTTTTAAAGAAAAAATGCTATTTGTTCGGGGCTTCGACCTATAGAGATCTTTTGCCCCTGCTTGCTCCATATGTTATGAACCTGCGTGTAATTGGAATTGCGGAAGTGTAGAGTGTTGAATGTGAGGAAAGGAACGTTTAAGAACGGCACAGACACGCAGTTCCCGGGTCAGGGATATTAATCATTTACAATTAAAAACCCCTGACCCGGCCGGCAATGGAACCCGGCGCCTGCGGGTTACAGGCGGACGCGTTGCCCTCTACACCGCGGGGCTAGACTCTAAGGTTAGCAAGACACGTGATTTACTTGACACGCTCAGAGATTATAAAGTGAACCATTATTCACCATAGTTAAGAACACCATTGAGCAACGAGTGTTTATTGTTGAAATATACCTTTTAAAGGTAAATATTATGACAGGTGTGTGCGGAATTACTGCAAACAATTTCCGGGAAGTTCTATAACATCGAAACAATATATCCGTGCTTTATTTGAAGAGTAGTGAGCAAATGAACCCGTCTTAAACAGAAAGTCTGTCGGAACAATCTGTGTACAGCTGAGGCCCTAAGAAACGAAATCAGGAGAGTGATAAGATAAGTAACAGAGAAAGAATTACAACGCATGTCACAGAATTTCCTTCGATGATGCCAGGTCTGCATAAACGAAAACGGAAATTATTTTCAGCACCTGCTATGACATTAAGGGAGGAAAGGAAAATCATTCCCTGATTAACATTTCTTTCCTGTCTTTTATGATAAAGAGGCTGTTTCCTGATTCCCTCTTGCTGAAGAAAACAGTAGGTGTCTCCAATGGGAAGGACCGGTAGGAAATTACAGCCCGTAAGCTCACTATGAGCGCCTCGCTTCATATGTGTGTTAACATGGCTATGTTTATTGACCTGGACATCTGTCTGGAATTAGCGTCATCACTTTCCTACTGTAACCATGGCAACCAGTGTTGGTCGTACACTAGGTCAGTAACGTCATCTTCTCACTGTGCATTTTCTTCCTCTAACTGAGAGCTTGAGAAAATCGCGTATCAACGGAACCCTGTTCTACACCTCAGTCCAGAATTAAAATCCATGAACTTCGCAGAAAACGAACCAAGGGCCTTGGAATACAAGACAGGCACGTTACACCACAAGACTGGGTAATAATAATAATAATAATAATAATAATAATAATAATATTAGTATTGTTAAGTGTCAGCCCCGTGGTAGCTCCTTAAGGTATTTTCAGTGAGAATATTTAATACTAAAAACTAACAGGATGTGGGGTAATAAGCTTACTTTTGACAACATACTATATAAGTTCTGGGAAAAGGAGATTGGCGTTCGGTTTCCCCATTCATATTAAGATATTTTACTGTCATTGAAATAATACTACGAATTCATTTGATAGAAGAACATATATTCTTTAAATAATTTCAATAAAATAGTGAGAACTGCTGCGATTAAAACAGATAAGAATATGAAATTATGACATTGCAACTAAAAGAAACTAGGCATGAATTTGAATTCTTCTTGACCGGACATTTAACAATTTCTACAAAATATATCCCTCACTGTTTCACTTGACTGTACCTTCAATACTTTGAGTGTAATTACGATGTGTTCCTTAGATCTGGTGTTTACTGAAGATGTGTCACGCCTATCTTGGTTATGCATCCTTGTGACTGCTTCTTCTCCATATTATATGACTTATTGGTAAGTCTGCACTGTATGACCTCATAGCAGGTCTATCCTTCTGTGACTTCGTTGTAAGCCATCCCGTCCGTATCTTCAACTAAGTGACCGACCAACTTTGGCCTCACTCTCTCAATGACCAAAGACTAATGGTTCACTGAGTCTTCTCCTTCCCGTAGACTCCCGTTGACTTAATGACCGACTGAGGCCTCTGCATCTCGTTCACACTCCGATCAACTGTCGCCTCTCATTCCAATTGAATAATGACTGACTGTACAATATGCAGCCACCTTATATAGGCACAGCATGGCACACCTACGCAATCTCCAGAAATAACTATGATCTACTCCCACCCACCTCAAACCGTTGCATATAATGGTGAAATCCCCTGGGGCAGCCTGAGTATCTGAGCTCAGTGCTAAATACGCACGATGACGTAGCCATGACGTGGCGATGACTTGACAGAAATCCTAGCAGTATTGCACAATGTAACGATGTCACATCCAACATCTGATATATAACAATTCTCACTGTACATGTTTTTAATGTTAATCTACACACACATATATATGCATACAGTTAACAACAATCATGCAAGCGACAAGGATTGCAGAATCGAATTGAATAAGAATGATAATATAATAATAGTAATCTCACAGATAAAATAATAATAATACTGACATAATAATAATAATAATACAGATAAAATAATAAAATAATAAAAATACAGATATCATCCTGTGACGGGATTTGAACCGTTACACCAGGAAGGGACTGGTGACTCAGACGGCCTGGAGTCTCCCAGCCGGCCTGTGGGACGGGGCCTGCCTCCACTGCCATCGTGAAATTTCTGGATCAAATTACGCGAGCTATAAGAAGGGAGACCAGCTGCGGGCAGTCAGTATAACGTGAAAACAGGCAGGTGCTCCAGAAGTACCTTTCCCACTCTTCCCGGCTATCTCTTTTCTTACTATAAATTAATAGCATGTCGGAGGCAATGTAGATTGAGCTGATTGCCACGCATGGGGAGCGGGCTTCGCGCCCCCCGAAAAAAAAAAACGGTCAGTCAGTCATTGTTGGACTCGGAGTCAGAGTTGGACTCGGTGTGGGAGTCAGTGTTAGAGTGAGCGACAGTTGGGCTCCGAGGTGGAGCCAATGTTACACTCAGTGAGTTGGGGTTCGGTGGCTGGGCTGAGAGCGACAGAGGTGTTGGCTGTCGCTAGTGTCCGAACGAGGTCTGACCAGGAGCTGTTGTTGTAGTGTCGGAGAGAGCAGTGACTGTGTAACTGGAAGCGACAGAACGAAAGACTGTGTACTGCCTTAGGAGTACTGTGCGTGTGTACTTCTGTGGATTGAGGACCGACGTGAATCAGCGATTGAAGCAGCTATTGTGAATGTGAGGATAATTGGACGTGTGTTAATATTCGCTGTTGTGAGTATCGTCCTGCTGTTGGATACTGATGACCTGTTGCTGATTGTTGTTCACTTGATGTGATTGTGGGAAGTACCGGACAGTCGTCGTGTGTTCTATAGCCAGTGACACTGTGTTCAAATCCAGCTATCTACGCACACCCGCTGTATGAGTTGATTGACTGGACTTGAGGAAGTGTTTAAGCGTGCGCAGGTAGATGAGCGTGTTAGACCTCCTACTGTGTGTACAGAAAATAGATTTGTAAATAGATTGTGATTAGTGTGGCCGTTCATAACTGGTTATAATTACCTGTGTTTAAATATATATGTGTGTGTGTGCATTTATTAGGACATCCTGAAATAAATTAGAATAATGGAACGGGTAGAGTTTTATATTCGTAACAGTATGAATTACGAGGTCTAGAAAGAATTTCATATCGTAACAATTCATGAGCCTTAACATTCTTTTGTGGATACATTAATTTTTCTTTCCATTTATCGGAACACTTTATCTCCTGTTTAGTACCCTTGTGGGTGGTGGCGGTAGAATAACACCCACAGTACCCATGCCTGTCGTAAGAGGTGACTAAACGGGGTTCCAGGGGTTCTCAACATCGGATCGTGGATTGGTGATCACAGGACCTTGATCTGAATCCTGGCATTGCTTCCATTTACTTGTGCCAGGCTCCTCACTTTCATCTATCCTATCCGACCTCTGTTAGTCAACTCTTGTTCTTTTCCGACCCCTACGTTATTAGAGCACTCGAGGACTAGTTTATCTTTCATTTTCACGCCCTTCGTGGTCCTTGTCCTTCTTTGGCTGATACCTTCATTTTTCGAAATGTCGAATCCATTCAATTTACCTCTCTGATTAGTGTTATATAGAGGATGGTTGCCTAGCCGCACTTCCTCTTAAAACAATAATCACCACCACTCTGCCCTGTGGGCGGAGTCAGAAAATATATTATCTGTACCCCCTGTATGAAGAACTTCTACTTGCTCTCTCCTTTCCCAAGTCCAAAATCACATCTATGATTCTAATAATAATAATAATAATAATAATAATAATAATAATAATAATAATAATAATAATCTATATAAATAAAATTGTATCTGTTTGTCTGTTTGTCTGTCTGTTTGTCTGTTCCACCATCACGTCGAAACGGCTGGATAGATCTCAACCAAACTTCATTTTTAGGGTATACTCATCCCGGGGAAGGTTTTGATATGCATATCATTTTAAAATCCTTGAATAGACGGGGGGTTTATAGGAAAACCAGAATGGTTTTTCCACCGTCACGTCGAAACGGCTGGATAGATCTCAACCAAACTTCGTATTTAGAGTATACTCATCCCGGGGAAGGTTTCGATATGCATATCATTTTAAAATCTTTGAATACACGGGGGGTTTATAGGAAAACCAGAATGTTTTTTCCACCATCACGTCGAAACGGCTTGATAGATCTCAACCAAACTTCATATTTAGAGTAAACTCATCCCGAGGAAGGTTTCCATATGCATATCATTTTAAAATCCTTGAATAGACGGGGTGTTTATAGGAAAACCACAGTGGTTTTCCTCCATTTTCTCTTATACTATTGATTTTCTGTAAACTTCGTTTACCGTACGTGAAACGTCTCTTCATTATAAACAACTTTCGTTATGTTCATAATTTACCTTACTCTTCACATGACGGAGAAATTTACAATTTTCTGCTGGTATCATGCTCTGCATTTAGTGACCGACAGACCGACAACGAACCTACAGGTTACCATGGCAACGTCTCTGACTGCATGCCAGTAGGGAAGTATCGTATTGCCATTTTCCTCATCATGCTTTTAAATTCGTGGTTGTTCCTTGGGTAGATGGCAAGAGAGGCGTCAATCGGCTCATCTGCGGGATATTGGCGGAATATCGTTGGAGGTTATAACCGCCCTCGAATAGATTAAGTAATAACACCATTAGTCATCTTCTTATTTGTTTACTTAAGAATCACTGGACCTAAATTTCTCGTCTGTTACCGCTTTATTATATCCATAACTCACACTAGCATAATTTATTGAGGGGCATTTGATTTTCCACTACATTCACTTGGCATTCACATATTTGTCGTTATCCGGCTGTCCTCAGTTATAATCCATTTTCTATTAGTTTCAACATTCTTAACTGTATTATTTTCTTCCTTAATTACGCCGTATGTACGTGAGTGCTAGAAACTACTGGATGCATTTCCACCAAGATTCGTATTTAGAATACACCTGTCCTTGATAGGTTTTAGGGCAAATATTGTTTCTAAATCCCTGAACTGACTGGGGGTTTATACGAAACCGAAACAGTGATTTTGCACTTCCAAAAAATATACACAACCAAACTTTATGGAAGTCTACCTACCTTGGTAGAAATTAATTTCTAAACCTTTTTTCTCATGTGCATCATTTCGATACGAGGATTAATAAGGGAGATATCATTAACGGACCGTTTTTTCTGTACAAGTCCCATCGGACTTGACTCACGAGCGGGTGCGTGTAAAGCGTATTCCTTACAACTTGACAACTACTGAAGACATTCGAACCAAAATTTATATTTAGCATCCACCTGTCCAAAGGTAGGTTTTAAACGTAAATAACATTTCATGTTCCGGAATGGACTGGCGGTTTATAGGGAACACAAATGGTGATTTTACTCTTCCACAATATATACAGAACAAGACCAACCTGACTGGAAATCGGCCAAACCTGATGGAATTCCACCTCTAAACCTTTTCTTTCATGTACATTTTTTCGTCACGAGGATTAATAAGCGAGATATCATGAATGGTCACTTTTGCGGGTTAAGTCCAGCGGACATAGCCCAAAAGGTGTTTTACATGGAGCAGATTCCTTATCTATATAAATCAAATCGTAACGACTGTGTGCCTCTACACTGACTATTTTGGCGAAATTTTCGTACAGCTTTCCGTTTAAGGGGTAATAATAACCATCTCCATAATTTTTGGTTTAGTTTCCTGAAAGTCCTAATTTTTACCCGCCTCGCCCAAAATCCACATTGTGGCATAATCTGCCAGAAGAATAAGAAGATAATTGAAATTTGAAAAAATTATACGTTTTAGCCTGTAACGAATGGAAAAATCCTATATCATTAAATTTTTCATTTTTTATCCCCGAAGAATATCGAAATATGCAGGCAATTTTAATGATGGTGCAGACCTTCGGAAATTCCTATCACATAACGGATTGCACAATCTCCGTTCAATTTGGAATGATCTACAACCTTGGTCTTATGACTTTTTGCCGTATCTGTACCCTTTTACGTCTGATTTTTCTCTATTAATCGATGTTAAGTCAATTTGGAATTTTCACATGCATAATTCATACTTTCAATTACTTATATGAAATACAGAATCATCAAACTCTTCACGAAAATTGGCCCACCCAGTAGCCATATGTGAGCCAAATGCTACGTATGTAGCTGTCACATTATTATCCGAAAAGTAATGTAATGTGAGATAATCTTACAAAACCTTTACCCTGTTCCAGGTTTCTAACTCAATCTGACCCAAGAATAGATGACATATCATAGGACCAGCCATTTAGGCCACTAAATCCGGTGTGTCTTATGGTATAATCCTTTGTTGATATGACGTACGTTTAGTAGCAGTTAATCTGTAAATGAAGGTCTTCAATATTGTAAACACGCATATACTTTCGTATGTCGATCAATATATATTCACTGATGTCGATTTTTAGCGATCGAGAAAGGGTGGGTCTGCTATTATAATCAGTACTCCCCACACCGACTTTGACTGGCAGTAGGAAAGGGTTCCTACTCCAACTCCTGTGTAACTGTCATTAGTAAGGAAGGCCTACAATTGTAATGAATAGTTCCCCTCTCGATTTGACTTGCAGAAGGTAAGTGAGCATGCAGTTTTGTTTAAAACTCCCCTACCCGATTGTGTTTGGCAGTAGGCAAGGGTGCCCGCCATTTTAAAGAAATGTCCTCATCTAAAATGTGACTGGCATTAGGCATAGTGGCCTGCTATTTTGATGGAAACTCACCAACTTGGTGTGACTGGCAGTACGCTGGCTGGCAGTAGGAAAAGGGGCCTGTCATTATAATGATAACTGCACAACTCAATTTCGAGTGATAGTAGGGTAATTGCCTACCATTATAATAGAAACTCCTCAACTGTAATCTGTCTGGAAGTAGGAAAGGGGGCTGCCATTTTAACGAAAACTCCCCAAATCGATTCTGTCCGCGTTGTAGGCAATGGGGCCTGCAATTATAATGTAAACTTCCCAACTTGATTGTGAATGCCAGTAGGCAAGTGAGCCTGCCGTTATATCACAAATCCGTAACAAACACTTTACATTGGAAACAACGTACGGGGACCTCCCCATGCTCTTTCTCGGATAACGCTAAGAGGCATGCAATTTTAAAACAATCTTATTTACTGCATGTACACTATTTACTTCGATATTCGAATACAATGTAGAATACCGTAGCGAAGCACGGGTACATTCGCTAGTAATAATAATAATAACAATCATAATAATAATGTCAGGCCTGTGGTGTCAATGTCATACTTTCATAGTGTGTAAACCTGTTATATGACTCCCTCTAAGACTGATTCTGATGATTCCGTCATTTTCCGCTTCGAATGCTAGCACTGTACCGCGTACGGTGTGCCATCCCGTGACGAATGAACGTACCACTTCCATTTCTATTATTAACATCTAAATTCAAACTTCATTCTTGGAGAAGTTTTCCTCATGAATGTAGATTTTCTTCTGAAGACTCAGAACAATGTTATCCGCGAAACGTAAAGAATTTTACCTTATTTCTTTGACACGCATAAGCCCAAAAGCCTATTTCATGTCTATAAGTACGGGTCGTGAAAGCATCAATGGTAACAATAATAATGTTATTGGCTTTACGTCCCACTAACTACTTTCCACGGTTTCCGGAGACGCTGAGGTGCCGGAATTTAGTCCCGCGGGAGTTCATTTACCTGACTGTAAATCTACCGACACGAGGCTGACGTATTTAAGCACCTTCAAATACTTCGGATTGAGCTAGGATCGAACCTGCCAGGTTGGGGGTTTGAAGGCCAGCGCCTCAACAGTCCGCGCCACTTTTCCGAACAAAGGAGAAAAACGTACGGGTGTGAATATTTTCCTGGTCTTCCTCTCGTTTTCTTCCGCAATGCACTGTCTCGTTATGTTTGTGGTAATTGCAAATGATCAAAACTTATGTTATCTTTCCCTGAATTGTATTTTAGATGCTTCCGTCCTTGACTCCGTTTAGGACACCTTAGTTAGTTTTCCTAGCTCTCCAAGGAATTTCGGTCCTTTGCCTCTAAATTCATATCTGTCTTGTGGACAGGTGGTGTGTGGTGTACCGATACCGGTGCTCCCATTAGAGCTCCTCTGTCGGTCATTTGTGCTTTTAGATTGTGGTGTGATTTATCAATTTAATTTGAGATTTTAAATTTAATATTTCCAGTATAGGTGACTTTTCCAGTATAGGTGATTTTTCCAGTATAGGTGATTTTCCGTATTTGTAACTAGGACAGTATTTTTGTTGGTCACCCATCCAATGGGTGACCACTCCCAATGTTGCTTAACTCCATATTTGTTTGCTATGTCTGTAAGTGTGTGTTGTGTTCTATCATGTGTGTGCCTAGGAAGATAATGTGCATTCAGTGAACATGACTGGCACAGCAGTTACATGTATCAGTAAGTGGTAGTACTGGATGGTCGCCCATCCAAGTGCTAGCCACGCCCAATATTGCTGGTCTGTGAACAGTGAGGCTGTTACCGATATTGTTCGCAGTAAAGACCACTTTCGTTAAACATGAGTTTACGTGACGTGGGTTTGCGGATGTTTATTTTGATTAGCATCGTTTATATGCAGCATTTATGGTGTGTGCACCGCCTCGTCTCCGGGAACCAGTGTTTCAAATTATGTTGTTTACAAGGCCGTTGTTCTTGATATTAAGAAGGCAGTTGTTGTTGAGGATCAGTAGTTAAGGAAGTGAGAACTGGGTATGGTAGGTCTTACTTTCTTGGCGGGGGCTTGGGTGGGGGGTTGTCTGGTTATGTTCGTCAGGGTCTCGGCTACTCGATCCACCGAGGGGGCACTGAGTTGGACTGAATTTGGTGTTGGAGTAGGTTGAGGATGAGCAGGAGGAGGTTATTGTTTGGTGAATTAGCTGGGGGGGGGGGGTGAGCAGAGGCGGAGGTGGGTTTGGTTGTGTATGTGCTCCAGTTGGTTTTGGATAGGTGTTTTTACGAATATCTTGTTTGATTGCCTTCTTAAAATATCGGCAGCCAGGGAACGATGATGCGTGAGTGTCGTGGCTGGTCACGTGGCACCTTGCATTCAGGGTGGTGGTGAGGTCCACCACACCTGTTGCATCGGGTCTTATTTTTGCACCTGGCGGCATGGTGATTTACTTTGAGACAATTATAGCAGAGAATGGTTAATGAGGAGTGTGGTGGCGAGGATGAGATGTTGTTTTG
The DNA here is from genome assembly GCF_040414725.1 of Anabrus simplex. Lineage (NCBI taxonomy): Eukaryota > Metazoa > Arthropoda > Insecta > Orthoptera > Tettigoniidae > Anabrus > Anabrus simplex. The sequence continues at coordinate 301,190,843 of NC_090271.1, read as the reverse complement.
ATATGTGGTGTGGGAGGAAGGGGTGCTTTGGCATTCTTTGACTCTTTTTGTTGGTTTTGCTTCTGGAGTGGGTTATTTTTGACTGTAGTTTGAGAGGTTTGTGACGAGGGTTAATTGAGTTGATTTATTGCTTGACGGGGTTGGGGGGAGTTGATAGTGGGGGAGGGGTGGGAATGGTTTGAGTGTGGATATCGGCGGCTACGGGATAGATTTGCTGAGATTTGTCTTGGGTGTCTGGAGTTGTCTGGGATTCTTACTGTTGGTTGGTTGGAGTGGCTTGTGTAGGGGTGCTTGTGGTGGAGTGGGGAGGATTGGCTTGGGTAGCTTTCGGCTTCAATCTTCTTCTGTTGGCAGTGGCTTGAAAGCTGGCGTCTTGGGTTTTCTTGGCGTGCTTGCTGGTAACATTAGTTGAGGTTCTTTGAGTTGTTGCTTTCACTGATGAGGGCTTGATTTGAGATGGGGGAGTGGAGGGGTTTGGGTTGCTTGGTTCGTGGTTTCGGACGGTAAGATAATGTGTTGATTAACGTCGTTATTAAGGGGATCAATAATGATGGGGATAGGGATGTTTGTATGTTCAAGCGCTTCCAGAATGTGGTTGATAGAATTATTGCGATAAGGAGTGACCAACAATAGGTTGTTGTGTGACTCTTCGATGACTGCGATGTGATCGGAGAAGATAGGCATGAGGGTGCTGATGATGGCTTTCCTTTTCATGGGGACCGGGTCTGGGTTCCTAAGGTTGAATATTAGCACCTTGCATTTTGGAGAAACTGGGAAGGTGGTGTTCCCGCGAACACAGAAGAATGGGGTTGTGTGGTCGACTTCTTAGGTGTTGTCTTATACTTCATCTTCTTCTTCTTATCCTCGTTTTACTACGGAGTTGTCGCTGTCATCATCTTTCTGAGGGGTTGATTGGATGATAGGTTGGGGGGGGAAGTGTACGGGGAGGCGGATGAGAAGAGTGCGGAGTGGTGGCGTAGTGGGCTCGGGGTGGACAGAGGCGTTTGAGATGGTGTGAGTTGAGTGAAAGGACTGAAAGATGATTCCATGTAGGATGTGATTTCTGCTTGCCAAGCTTGTACGTTGGCAGTTAACTCGGTTTGCCAGGTTGGAGGTTGGCTCATGATGTGTGAGTGAGGGGCAAGTAAGGTAAAGCACTGGTTTGGTCTGGTCAAACCCGTACGAGGACCGGCGTTAGTGGGCGCTCGCTCAGTGGGCACGGTCGGAACAAGTGTAGTTTTACCATGTCCCAACGGGATGAGTTCCGAACCAATGGCCGCACTGAGGGCTCTGACAAATTTGCTTACTTTTTGGGTCTCCGACGGTTGGACAGGCTGTCTGCTGGTTCTGGATTGGTCTGCTTTCGCTGGGTGACTGGTGATGGTCGCGGACAGTCTTGTTTGACTGTATCCAGGTCGGACCGCGCTGGGAACAGCAACGGCTGGCGCTCTGTTTGGCTGGCGACAGGTGGCTGGGGCGAGTGGGGACTCCCGGCGGCTGGCTGGTCGGTGAAGCGCTCCTGGTGGCGTGGTGCGGCACTATTTAATACCTTGTCAAGCGCTTGGCGGGAAGTCTTAAAAACCTGCTGTTGCATTTCGATGTTGACTGATTACTGAGCTGCTGTTGTCTCTCTTAGAATTCACGATTATCAAGTGCTATTCTTGAAATAATTTCTGTGTTGGGGCTGTTATCCTCCGTAATGACTCTTTTTAAGTTAAACTCTCAAGCAGTTGAATTTTTTGATTTCCAGTCTTGATAATTATTAGTTCTTGGAGTGACTTTTACACAACGGACACAATTACAACAAACAACTAATGCCAAAGCCGCTTCGATCTCAGGCATACAGTGACTCGTGCAGCAGTCCAAGGTTTCCATCACAAGGCATGTGGTGTACCTAGTTTTCATGAACCAAACCATGATTGTGTGTGTCGATGGTGTGGAAAATTTTGTGGTCGTTACCACGCTCTGGAGTGCCTAAAAAGGCCTTGTTCTCTGACATATGGCATATTTCCAGAGAAATCCAAGCAGAAATCAGGCAGAAAATGTACGCAAGAGAGAAAACATCGAGAAAGAATGAAGTTTTGGAAAGACAAGAAGAAGGAGAAAACTGTTTATATGGTCCAAAGTTGGCCGATTGATGAATGAATGAATGAATGAATGAATGAATAAATGAATGAACGAACGAATGAAATAATGAATTCATTATTTATTAGTAAACTGATTTGCAGCCAGTGTCTGCTAATAATCCACTTGCCGGTGACACGTAAGTCGGCACTACAGAATTTCCCAAAACTTCTGGTATTGTGTAACCTCAGATATGAAATAACTACCACTTCTATTCTATTCTACTCTAAAATAAAATCTACCTCTGTGACATCATATTATAGAGCCTTTCTAGTGAATTAAATGTGGAAGGGGTTATTTTCCATTTAGCGGTAACCACACAGACATAACCGACGACTGCAATATCTGAGAGTGTACTGCCGCAGGCTGAATTAACAAAAGAGCTCGTACACACTGAGACGGAGATGAATATCTGAATGAAATCTCTAATTCAAACCCGTGACTTCTTGCTACTTGGCGAGCCATCTCATCAAGGTAATGAGAGTTGTGTCTGTTCGTCATTTATCTGTAACAATACAACGTGAGGCGAGCGAGGACATGAGGACATGATGGAGGTACGCCTCTTAAAAATGTCATTATAACCAGGTACGTAGACTTCAAGTTAATTTAACAGTTGATGTCTTCTGTAGTTGTACGGATGGCTGGTAATTTACTAGATGAACCAAATGAAAGTTTGTCCGCGCAGTCCAGAGAACGAAGGATTGCGTTTTATACGGCAAAGGTGCATTAACAGATCTTCTTCTTCTTCTGCTTCCCAATTATTCAGGATCTACACTATCCTGTCCTTGCCGCCGACCCTGCCTACGATGTCAGTGCTCGATATAACTTGTCAACTTCAGCTTCATCTGTACCCTCATAACGTGAATAGCATGAGACAATTCTCGTCCTACTTCCTATAACTGATAAATCTACCCATATCATTCGCCCATTTACATGTCTAGCGTAAACTACGTTGCGTGCAATAGTAGGATTTCCTTATGAACAGCTGTACCCTACACTCTGTCCTGCTCTTTTTAACACCTGTTAAGAACAATTTATATTCTTCTAACTCTTCTTCGTTTGTCTGCCCTTATCCGAATATTATTAACTCCTAACACTTCGAGACGCAACCTATTTGCTGACTCAGCTAGTTCCAGTTTCTTTCTTCCACAAGCCACTTTAAGACTGATAGATCCCCATCGAAATCCATTTCGTTTACCAAGTTGTTTTCAAGTAGTCCCACGCACGTCAAATGGAAGCGGGACTCCGTTACATCCGTAGATCCTAGGATTGCTTAAAACGTTCCGAGCGTACTCGGTGAAAATTCTGTGAAGCTGGATGCTATCGTACTTACACAGAGTCCCAGTGATAAATCTTTCATCTAACGGGTTAGGGACCAGCGGTGGATTGTGTACTCCTAGCCATCTCTGAACGAAAGGAGGGCCAGGACTCAGAATAAGTCCGAGAAACCCACTCCTGTTTTACAGCAACTGGTATCTCTAACTCTAATGACCTGTTAAATAAATAAATAAATAAATAAATAAATAAATAAATAAATAAACAAATAAACAAATAAATAAATAAATAAATAAATAAATAAATAAATAAATAAATAAATAAATAAATAAATAAATAAATAAATAAATAAATAAATAAATAAATAAATAAATAAATAAATAAATAAATAAATAAATAAATAAATAAATAAATAAATAAATAAATAAATAAATAAATAAATAAATAAATAAATAAATAAATAAATAAATAAATAAATAAATAAATAAATAAATAAATAAATAAATAAATAAATAAATAAATAAATTAATTAAAAACAGCACCGATCTGCATTTAGGGCAATTGCCCAGGTTGAACATTCCTTATCTGCTGTTTGCCTAGTCTTTTCTTAAATGATTTCAAAGAATTTGGAAATTTATCAAACATCTCTCTTGGTATATTATTCGAATCCATAACTCCTCTTCCTATACACGAATATTTGCCCCAATATTTCGTCTTGAATTCCAAATTAATATATGATCTTTGCCACTTTTCAAAACACCGCTTAAAACTTATTCTTCTATTAAAGTCATACCACACCATCTCTACGCTGGCAACTTGGAACATACTGGTTAGTCGACCAACTCATTTCCTTCCTGCCAAGTCTTCCCAAGTAAAACTTTGCAATACTTTCGTAATGCTACTTTTTTTTTTTTCGGAAATCACCCAGAAAAATTCGACCTGTCTTTCTCCGGATTTTTTCCAGTTCTCGAATCAAGTAATTCTGGTAACACTGGAACCGTACTCTAATTGCGGCCTTACGAGAGACTTACATGCCCTCACATTTACGTCCTCACTACAACCCCTAATTACCATTATAATCATGTCAAGAGCTTTGTAACCTTGATTTACAACCACGTTTATGTGATTATCCCCAGTGAAGATCTTTATTTATATTAACACTTAGGTGTTTAACCCTTCAGTTGTCGATCGTCAGTCATTTGCCGCGGCTGCGTCGCCGGCATGTATTTGTAGATTCTTGTGGTCTCAGCCAGTTTACGGGCTCTTCTGTCACTTGCTGACATGATCGACGGGCTACGAAATGAGAGCTCTACTGCTTCAAGTAAAATCCAACAATATATAGACTGAAGTTTATTAAATCCCACATAGCTGATTATCTTATCAATTAATTCCCCATCAGCATCAGCGCGACCCTTTCCAGGTCGGTACACCCCAAAAATATGAAGTTGTCTATTATCTTACACCTAGACTTTCAAATTTCTTAGCCTCAGCTTTCTCGTAGCTTAAAAATTCTCCTTTCAGCGTAATGAATACTTTCCCTTCTACCGTTACTGTTCTGTCTCGACGATACACACTCCATTTCCGTGAGAACATTTCCGGATGCATAATATCACTTCTCGGCCATGATTCAAAGCCTATTACAAAACGTGGTAATTATATATTACGTTACTTCATTTTATTCCTGTCTTTACAGTACTTGCACAGTTTAAAACTAACGTTTTTTTGTCATTCCTACTTGACTTCTAGATCCCTGTACTATTATCACCGCTCTGCAGTCCTCTCCTTTTCCCTGAATGTATCTCCCTATAAACCTTATAAACAAATTGCCAAGTTTATACGTAACACTGCGGTTTAAGTGAAGGCCAACCAAGTGCAGTTACCTATGTTCTACCCACCTATTAGTTTCTATAAATCTCAATCCCAGTTTCCCACATACCCACTCCTCAGCCTCATTTAAATCCCTAATCACCTTCCAGTCAGTATCCCTCCTGCACAATATTCCACTGATAACAATCTCCGTTTCCTTATACTTCTCCCTTGTTGCATTTACCACATCCAACTCAACCCCAACTATGTTGGTACCTGTATATGCTCGCCTTACATGTTGACACTAAGCTGAAAAACTACCACCTTCTCCTTATCTTCCTCCTTCCCTTGTACTTTCCTCAACATCTACCTTAACCTAATTCCTGGATAACACTCTACCCTGTTTCCCTTTCCTCTTGAGCGTATTAATGTGAACAAGTAGGTAACATTCAATTTTGAAGAGGTAACAACTGTTTACTGGCAAAATCTTAACAACAGTATGGGTGCCCATTGTTAAGATAGGTAGTTATAATGCTATTACTGTTTGTGTTTAAAAGTTCATACTTGGAATGTGTTTGCAGCTGTCTGAAACTGCATTCAGTGAGTATACGTATTTAATCAGTCATAATGGATATCACACCAAATAAGAGAAGTAAGATTATAACCATCCACGAATTTAATGGCATGACTCCGAGACAAATATCAGCTGAATGTAATGTATGTTTGGTTCCATTTCACCTCAAAGGAACGGCGATGTGACCGGAAACGAAAAACCTCAAGGAAACATGATGCCTATCTCACCAGAATAAGCAAAATTAATCCTGAAATGAATAGTTTATATTTAAAAATTATTTTGAGCGAGAAGAAGTTAAGATTGATGCTTCAACAGTGCGTAGGCAGCTTTCAGAAGCTGGAGGGAAAGCTCAAAGATCTATCAGAAAACATCTATTAACGTCTCCCATGAAGTAAAAGAGACCGGAGTGCGTAAGGAAATATTAGGAATGGACAGAAGAAGACTGGCGAAGGGATTAATGTCATTTTGAAGTGCATGTAAGGAGAAGCAATAATGAGAAAGTCTCGTCGAAGCACATCAAACAGACGGTGAAGTTTCCACAAAATAATATGTTCTGGAGTTGCTTTACATTCATGGGCCCTAAATGTTTAGTTCCTGCTGATGGAATGATGAGCAGCGATAAGTACATCCCAATTTTAAAGAGAAAAGCTGCCCGAGAACTGAAGAGATTGGCCGAGGAACTGAACGTCAAGAAGGCGATTTTCCAGCAAGGTCTCGACCCATGCCATGTATTGAAAAAATTCAAAGACTTTATGATGAAAAATGGTTCCCAGTGTTTGGACTGGCCTGGAAATTCACCAGACATGAACTCCATAGAAAAATCTTTGGGCATTTATCAAGAATTGGATGAGGAAAATAGAGTGCTTTTCCAAGGAAAATATGTTTTGTGCTGTAGTTAAAGTGTGGTTTCGTGGCTAAGAAATACGGTAAATATGTAACAAACCCATTGACTCTGTGCCAAAATGAGTGGAAATGTTTTTTGAAGCCAAGGGCGGACATATACAAAAAATCAAACATCATTTAATAACATGTAACCTTTGTGATTTGTTAAATAATTTAAAAAATAAAATTGGATCTCTGTTCACATTAATAGGCACAAACTGCACTTTCCCCACAAGCCTAATTAGGAAGTCCCCCATGACCAAAGCCTCATTTGATCCCCTTCTCCCCTTACGTTCTATGTCTTTCCTGACGGCTGTAGAGCCTACATCCTCCTCCATTTTCTCCCTCCCATGAACCTGTTCTACTTCCATTTTCCTATCTGCTACATTTCTCTTTGCTGCCTTTTTCATTTACCCATACTTATCCCCTCCTTTTGTTCATGTTCCCTCTGCGGATCTACCTCAAATTACTCATGCCGATTTCTCACCGATATTGGTCCTGAATTCTGCGCCCGACTAGAGCCCATTGCCAGCAATTTAATTCCCCTTAAAGCATTAACGCACCTGTATTCTACAACTTCCCCCCTTTCCCTCCTATCCCTCTTCTACACCTAACGTATCTTGTACATTGTTTGAATTCTGTGAATAAAAAAAAATTCAAGGAAAAGATATATTGTCCAGGATATTACACAAGGATCAAACGACAATAAAGTAAGCAATATCCTAATGAAATAACTACACTATATTTTTTATTCGGCGTCTTATATTATTATCATCCTACGACGCCTTAACAGAAATAAAAACTACCGTTAATTACTGAATATCGAAATGAATTCCCAAGAAGTAAGCAACAGTAAAAAATACACGCAAAGTTCTACCGTATCAAATGAAAGAACTTCACCATAATTCTAGACTGCACTTAAGACACTTTCTACCTTAATTTCAACAAGTAAATGAAAATAATATGGTTAAAACTAAATATCTAAGACAAATTATTACAGCTGGTAGATTACTACATATTATTTATATTATTTTTCCCACTACGCGTGAAGGAAATTAAACTGCTCTTAAATGCTGAAATAATATAAGAGGGTGTATAAAATAATTTCTCAATAACGTTTTAGGAAACCACGCCGTAGACTTGAAATGCAAATATCGGAATACAGGATTTGAATTGTTAATTTTCACTCGACCGTAAGAGTGATATATTAGAATGTTAAAAGCTGCAATACATAGAGAGTTAACTGTCTTGTCAGTAAAATTTTGAATGTTCTCTTGCACTAACTCACTGGGCCATTTATCTGTTGCCCGTGGTTCATGAACTAGGACGTTTCTACAGTAACCCACACATTGAAATGTATACACACAAAAATGAACATCGATACGAGTATTGTTGAAAGTATTAAGAATAAAAAGTGATTGCTAGCCTTCTTGGGTATGAAGTGGTTATCATATTCAGATAAATAAAGAGGAACTCGTGAAATCTAGCGTGGGATTTGATCTGAAGAACATCGCCATTTTCTTCCTTTTCTTCTAAGGAACTCCTCTCACCGAGGAGTGGCAAAATAAACTCATGTGCTCGTTCCGAGGTGGTGCTGATCTTTTCAGGCAAGCGCCCCCCCCCCCGCCGCAGTGGAGGTGACAACATGTACCATTTTAACCGTATACCAGCCCTCCAGCGATTCTTAAATCCGTAACAGTACTTGGAATCGAATCCTGGCCTCCGAAGACCGAAATTAATAGTACTAACAATTAGGCTACACTTTGGCGGGGGGGGATACGGGGGTACGGAGAAGTTTTCATTTCTTACCGGGACAGGGTACTGCGGCGGTAACGACGTCCTTCGGGCCATGCAGATTGTGGCAGTGGAGTGATTTTCGGAGAAGTTGAGGATGTGGCCTAAATTAGGATCTGTCCCGGCATTTGCCTTAGTGGAGTAGAAGGGAAAACAACAGAAAACCATTCTTAGGACAGCCGAGGGTGGAGATCAACTCGTCTGCCTCCGGAATGCAGAGATACAAGGCTACCAAAGCTCGCCACTGGTAATCAACAAGAGCTGCCATGTCGTAGATGTTATGCCACTGGAAGAGGTCGTAGGGATTGTTGTCTTAAGAGGATATACTGCCGGAGGTTCTGTGACCAGGATCTCGTCCACCTATGTACACGAAAGATAGCTAAATGGTACCTTAATTGTACTCGTAGCTTACTCACCTACAAACCACTTGAGCCGGGCAGGCGGGTTGCCAAGTCGACTGATACACTTGATGCTGGCCTTCTCACCGATTGGAGCGGTCAGATTGTGCCCTGGTAACACCTGACTCGAGTTGTATTCCACTCGGGGACTCAAGGGTGCCACTGAAATGAAAAAAACAATAACTTATATAAGAACCAATGTTGTGTTCAATTACGAACTCATTATTATTATTATTATTATTATTATTATTGTTACGGAGATATCCGTGGTAGGTAGAGGTGAAAGAAGGTGCGGGTGTGAATGGGTTTCAAGCTACGAAATTAACGTGCAATGTAAAATTAATTTAAAATTTAACTAGGTTATATTTTCTTTTCAAAAACAAGAGATAACAATCATAACAGGTACAGAGTAGCAAAAATGTAGGTACAATATTACTGGATTCGGGCTCAGTGCCCTTACTTCATAACTCTTGGGCAATCAGCCCCGCCTTACTAGAAAAAAAAATTCTAGCCAAGGGGCAGAAAACCCCATTCATGCCCAGGAGCACTGGCTCCAAACATTACACATAAAGCCTGCACGAGGCATACAGAAACAATTTTCAAAGAGCGATCCGCTCTCAAAATTGTAAGCCTATCACAAGGCCACACCAAACTCTACCTTCAAGCTGTCCTCTAAGGACGTATTCACAGGGGTAAAATACCCAACCTACGGAGGTCTATTACATGAAAAGAAGGTTGATTACATGACCTCTAAAATAACAATTTGAGAGGAGGCGAACTTGCACTCCTAATACACTTTGTTTTTAAAACCTAATCTGGCTCTGGGCCGCTAACGCAAGGGCTAATCCCATACTACAGAGGTGACTTAGAGAAGAACACTTTACATTACATAAACGAAGAATAGTTTGAGAAAATAAGTTCACCTCAAAACAAATGTGAGTGGGAGCTCGAGAGGGTTAGCACTCTCTATCCCAATATGTAGCTTTACAAGAAAAAGATGAAAAGAGTAATTACATTTTAGGAAAAGGTTACATGATGGAAATGCTTCGAACCCGCCGCGAGTGTTAAACTGCCGACCTAGCAAGAAAAGAAGTTATTAATAGGCCATTACCTGGTGTTGAACGGCTGAAGAAGAAAGAGGCGCTTCCCGCCTCCTGCTATGTACTTAATACACTGAAAGATGGAACAGAAGTGGCCCGGAGACCCCAAAATCAGCAGTTTAAATACTCTCGCGGAAGTTTCTAGGCGTTAGGGGAATGAAAACACCCGCCCACAATGTTTTTATTGGATAGGACCCCGCAACAGATACAAGTTGGGGGAAGATACACCAGATTGGTCAGAAATTACTAAAAGAAATTCGGGATTGGATAAATCTAAAACAAGGGGAAAAAGAGGGGTATACAGCCAACTTAAACAATAACAGAAAGAAATTTAACAAGAAACAAACTTTTGAAATACAAATTTCTCCAACAAAATAGTTCTTTGACTCCGCACTAGGGTGCGCTATTGTTGATCTTCAGTAGTGTCCTCTAGAAGAGAAAGTTCACACTTCTTACTTCAAGCGAAACAAAAACACATCAAAAGTGACACAGTTCAAAAACTCAAAATATTCCACGTGGTGACATCTTCTGAGAAAGTAGAGAATTAATAGAATAGATAAAGTTCAACCTTCCTCCAGAAGAGGAGTTTCAACTGGCGCAACTTTTAAATAAACGGTGTAGAGGTGTACCGCCCGGTACAGACCTCCCCCCCCAAAAGTTCCTCCAGGGGTGACACATGAAATCAGTTTGAAACAAAGTCCAAGTAATGATGTTGATACGAAGATAGATAGCAGAAGCATTTACAAGATTTCTTAATTCAGTTTCAAAATGTTGTTGTTGCAGGTGAATGAAAGTCTTTATGTTTGTAGAATTTGAATTTCTGAAGATAAACTTTTAATACTTAAAGGTGAAGAAAAATTTTGCAATGTCCACCAAATATTGTTGTTGAATTCCCAAGTGTAGTTATTGCTTATGGTGACTGTCCATGTAGTTGATGTAGATTGAGTCGGATGGCCAGACCGGCCGTTGCAGCTTGCGTCCAACGGAGGCCGCTCGGACCCCTCAAGTACCCTGAGATACCGCTCGCCCGCACTATGAGGGGAGCAGAGGTGTTGAAGTACGCCGCGCCCGCGGTGAACAGATACAGGCTGCGGGCATGTAGCAGGTCGTGCGCCGCACATCAGCCTTGGCCGGGAGGAGAGCTCCGGCTCGCCGTGCACATGTCGTCCTCGCTGGAGAGGAGGGGGCCCATCCCCCTCCCCAGTCGCTGCACGGCGCTGCGCGGCTGCGGGGGCGCTGAAACATTAAAGCTAGGCGGCAGAATTGTGTTGGACTATCATCTTCTTTGAGGGTACAGGCTTGTGGAGAGGTTGAGGGGCCAGCGGCGTGTAGATATCCATGGCATTTACTATTATGAAGCCACAGTGTAAGGTGGAGCAGGAGACGGGAGCGTGGTAATGGCCGTGGCAAGAACAGGATGGCAGTTTAACGGGTCGGGGCAGGTTTTACACAAGGCTTACATCTAAAACCAAAATATTACAGAAGGGGCAGAATGCCTTAAAAGTGAAACTCAAAAAAAAAATATAACCTTCATATCCTTTCAAAATAATATGAAGCAAGTTAACACAGAAATTACACCGGTTTCACCTGGGACAGGTGAACTCTAAATATCCTCTCGGTGGCTGGATTACTTAGCAATAAGGTAACCGGCGTAAGAAAATCGAGAATGATACAAGGCCCATGAAATCTGGGGGCAAGCTTGACCGCGGGAACAAAATTTTTGACCATAACCTGGTCACCTACCTTCAAAGTGGTGGGTCTCCGTCCACGATCATACCTTTCCCTAACCTTTTCATGAGACACTTTAAGATTCGCTTTAGCCTTCTTCCAAAGATCTTTAATGTTATCCGGATCTATTGTCTCGTGTAGAATGTCATTCAAAGACCAGAGGTTAGAGAGCGGCGAGTTGGGAACAAACTTGAACATCAAAGAAGCTGGAGTAAACTTGTGAGATTCATGAACCGCCGAATTCAAAGCAAAAGCTATCCAATGCAGGGACGTGTCCCACCTGGAAGGATCTTCATGATGATAGGCAATGAGTGCGGACCTGAGATTACGGTTAACCCGTTCAGCCAGAGATGGTTGAGGGTAATAAGCAGAAGTAGTTACATGAGAGATGGACAAGTCAAAACAGAATTTACGAAATAAATTTGATGTGAACGCCTTAGCATTATCAGATACAATATATTGACACGGACCAAAAGAAGCAAAAATAGAATTTAAGCAAGTAATGGTTGACTGAGCGGTAGCCAGCTTAGTCGGAAATAACCAGGAAAATCTTGTAAAACCATCTACACACACAAAGATGAACTTGTTGGCATTGCCCTTTGACTGGGGGAAGGGTCCCACATAATCAATATACAGGCGTTCCATGGGGCGCGACGCTTGATGAGAAGACAAAAGGCCTACTTTAGTGGACATGGTGGGTTTACTGATCAAACAAGATTTACAAGCTTTTACGAGTTCCCGAATTTCACCGTCCATACCTTTCCATATGAACATTTCACGAATCTTTTCACGAGTTTTAAAGATTCCAAGATGCCCCCCCAATGGGGTCTCATGATAGTATTTGAAGATCATAGGTACAAGAACCGCTGGAACAACAACTTTCATCAACTTATCATGCCTCGAAGGGCAACATAGAACACCATTCCTCAGAACATAAGGGACAGCATGTTCCCCAGAAGAAAGGGTTTCCATTATCGGAGCCAGCGTAGGATCTTCACGTTGGTATTTCTCGATATCCCTAAAGAGCATGGGAGCATCGGTTAGGATGGCATTAACCTCGGATAGTATGGACTCGGAAGGTGATGAACTGTCGACCGGTTCATGGGTCTCGACCTCGTTTGAAAACATACGGCTGAGTCCATCAGCCACAACATTTTCGGTACCTCTGATATGCCTGACATCGAATTGGAAGGCGGAAATACGGATGGCCCAACGGGCTATACGACCAGTACGACGCGGTCTACCTAAGACCCAGCTTAAGGCTTGGTTATCTGTCTCCAGGTCGAATTTGACATGTTCCAGATAGAGACGGAACTTTTCTAAGGCGAATAAGACTGCCAACCCTTCGAGCTCATAGATGGAATACTTGGCTTCTTGAGCCGATAGAGTCCTAGATGCATAGGCGATGGGACGCCTCCCTAGTTCAGTCTCTTGAAGAAGGACTGCAGCTACAGCTGACGACGACGCGTCCGTTTGGACGATGAATTTCTTCGAGAAATCAGGCATAGCAAGTACAGGGGCATTACAGAGAGCTAATTTAAGATCTTCGAAAGCGGCTTGTTGAGAAGGTCCCCACTCGAATTTGATGCCTTTCCTACGAAGAAGGTTTAAGGGCACCGCTCTATTAGCGAAGTTAGGAATAAACTTCCTGAAGAAATTCACCATACCAATGAATCTAGCGATACCTTTGATGTCCTTAGGAGGTTTAAAATCACGGATGGCCTGTGTTCTAGAATGATCGACAGCTACCCCATCGGGTGACACAATATGCCCTAGGAATGACATAGAGGGCTTAGCAAAGGCAACCTTGGACAACTTGACAGTTAACCCAGCCTTACGAAGGCGATTCAGAACTTCTCGCAGATGATCTAGATGTTCTTCAAAAGTCTCGGAAAATACGACGACATCATCCAAGTAGTGATATAAGTACTCAAATTTGATGTCGGAAAAGACCCTATCTAGTAGCCTAGTGAGCACAGCTGCCCCCGTGGGGAGCCCGAAAGGCACGCGGTTGTATTCGTATAAGTTCCAGTCCGTGGCAAACGCTGTAAGATGTTTAGACTCTTCGGCAAGGGGAATTTGATTATAGGCCTGATTCAAGTCCAAGATGGTGAAGAACTTGGCCTTACGAAACCATGAAAAGCAAGAATGAAGGTCGGGAAGGGGCACAGATTGCAACACCACCTTCCGATTGAGAGCCCTGTAATCAATGACAGGCCTGAAGCCTCCTTGGGGTTTCGGGACTAGAAAAATAGGCGAAGAATACGCTGACTTAGAGGGCCTAATAATACCATCCTTCAACATCTGATCGATGATTTCTTTCAGAGCCTTCATTTTAGGTGGAGATAGCCTATACGGTGGAAAACGGACAGGAATCGAATCCGTGACCTCAATTTTGTATTCAATAAGGTCAGTAACACCAAGAGTATCAGAGAACACCTCGGGAAACGACTGACACAGTTTCCGAATACTATCAGCCTGCTCCTCAGGTAGATGTCTAAGGTCTAACAACATCTCATCCTGGGTAGGCGAAATAGATGAACATGATACAGAATTACACTTTAACAAGGGAATTCTACAATTGGACGCAAATTTGAATGTGCACGACCTACTCTGGAGATCGAGCACAAGACCAGTGTGAGAAATGAAGTCCGCTCCCAATATGATGGGGCAAGACAAGTGCTTAGCCACAAACAGTTTGATTTTCCATGTAAATTTAAAAATACGAATTTTGACCAGTATGGAACCTAGAATTTCTAATGGCGATGAATTAGCCGAAACATATTGAATAAGAGCTGAGACATGGTCAGGTAGTTTACAAACAGATTTCAATTTAGAATACCATTCAGCCGAAATAATCGAACAAACACTGCCTGAATCTAAGAGAGCTGTTATAGGCTCGTTATTTAACTCAATCTTAAGAAAAGGAACAGGTGCGGGGGTATCCGCCGCAATCCTAAGACATTCTTTAGGGCATTCAAAAGATGAATTTGAAGGCTGATTGTTCTCTGCATTTACAACCTGTTTACTAGGGGCTGAGTCTCGGGAAGATGGATTAGTCGACTCAGCCGATGCCACTAGTCACTTTTTATTATTGGCATAGGTGGAATTTGCACCAGAAGTTGAGCAGGAGGGGGTGCTATTTGAGTTTGGGCAATTTTTGGCGATATGTGAGAAGGCCCCACACTTAAAACAGCCTTGTGATGAACCAGCTCCATTATTTGCCCTACTAGACTTGATCAGAGGACACTTATTGCGCAGATGGTCAGGCGACCCGCAAGCATAACATTTACGAGGGGTGACTGATCGGCGAGGTGGAAGCCGAGTATTACTAAAAGAAGGCGGGGGTTCTTTTGCCACACGCAAGGAATCGGCATACCTAACTCCTTCCGCAGAGACGGCTAATGCTTCCAGTTCAGAGAAGGTTTGCGGGCACGCCGCGAAACACAAATATGACCTGTAGGGTGGTGAAATCCCTTCGATAATAGCTTGCACGATCTGATCCTCAGGGAAGTGGAGAGCAAACACCCTAGTATAAAACTTAATATCTTGGATGAAGTCTGCCAGGTTGTCATCCAAGCGCTGTACCCGATAATAGTATTTCTGAATAAGAGATGACCTCGCGCGGGCAGGAATAAAATTTGCAAGCAGATGTGCATGGAAATCTTCGATAGATGACTGTTCAGCTATGGCTCTTACTATTTTATCTGAGAGAACCCCAATAGCATAAGGATAGATAATTTGCAAAATTTGACATGGGGAAAGAGAAAACACAAGGGCATGATCCTGAAATTCCACTAGAAATCTTAAAAATGAAATTACGTCACTGGTGGTATTAACGGAAAACTTGGATATACCTCTGAGCAACATTGCCAATGGATGAGGCAAGCTGCTAAACCCGGGCGACATAGTAGGTAAAGGTTTCAATGGCAAGGAAGTTAATTCAGCACGTACATTGTTCAACGATGTGCGGCGTTCAGACTCGTTGTCCAATGGGGCAGAGATAGTTTGAGCAGCAACGGTTATCCTATTGCCTTCTCCCTTAGCAGGTTCTTCCTCACTACTTACATTCACTATGGTGGGCTGATCAGATTTGGGAGGAACTTCCCCAGTTAACAATTGAGTGACTTTACTAGACAATTCAGAGATAGTTTCAAGGAGCGTATTAGCTTGCTTCCTCTGAACGTCATTCACCTTCAGAGACAACAGATCATTAACTCTATTTGAAAAGTGATATAATCTGCCTTGCACACGTTTAATTTGGTTAGGAGACGGATCATTTTCATCAAAAAAACTAACTACGGAAGCTAGCCCAGTAATATTCTCCGTGATCGTGGAAAGAGAGTCGTCAATTTCTTTCTCTCCCAAATTGGGGATGGAAATGGGCAAATCAAGGGACACTCTAAGCTTGTTAGTGTCTATTGCAACCGTGCCTCCAGATTGAACGTTTCTGATAGTTAACTCGTATATCAACTCCTCTTTGCGCAAATAGTTAAGGAGGAGAACATCGCGAGGGCCGGACATGATGACAGAACAATAAAAAAAAACTCAAAAAATTCCAGCAACTGAGAAAATTGTTAGAGTTCGAATTAAAGCAATGTTTAGCCGTCAAAAGGGGCTAAATTGAGACCCATTCAACCACGCTCTGCTACCACTTGTTACGGAGATATCCGTGGTAGGTAGAGGTGAAAGAAGGTGCGGGTGTGAATGGGTTTCAAGCTACGAAATTAACGTGCAATGTAAAATTAATTTAAAATTTAACTAGGTTATATTTTCTTTTCAAAAACAAGAGATAACAATCATAACAGGTACAGAGTAGCAAAAATGTAGGTACAATATTACTGGATTCGGGCTCAGTGCCCTTACTTCATAACTCTTGGGCAATCAGCCCCGCCTTACTCCAAAAAAAATTCTAGCCAAGGGGCAGAAAACCCCATTCATGCCCAGGAGCACTGGCTCCAAACATTACACATAAAGCCTGCACGAGGCATACAGAAACAATTTTCAAAGAGCGATCCGCTCTCAAAATTGTAAGCCTATCACAAGGCCACACCAAACTCTACCTTCAAGCTGTCCTCTAAGGACGTATTCACAGGGGTAAAATACCCAACCTACGGAGGTCTATTACATGAAAAGAAGGTTGATTACATGACCTCTAAAATAACAATTTGAGAGGAGGCGAACTTGCACTCCTAATACACTTTGTTTTTAAAACCTAATCTGGCTCTGGGCCGCTAACGCAAGGGCTAATCCCATACTACAGAGGTGACTTAGAGAAGAACACTTTACATTACATAAACGAAGAATAGTTTGAGAAAATAAGTTCACCTCAAAACAAATGTGAGTGGGAGCTCGAGAGGGTTAGCACTCTCTATCCCAATATGTAGCTTTACAAGAAAAAGATGAAAAGAGTAATTACATTTTAGGAAAAGGTTACATGATGGAAATGCTTCGAACCCGCCGCGAGTGTTAAACTGCCGACCTAGCAAGAAAAGAAGTTATTAATAGGCCATTACCTGGTGTTGAACGGCTGAAGAAGAAAGAGGCGCTTCCCGCCTCCTGCTATGTACTTAATACACTGAAAGATGGAACAGAAGTGGCCCGGAGACCCCAAAATCAGCAGTTTAAATACTCTCGCGGAAGTTTCTAGGCGTTAGGGGAATGAAAACACCCGCCCACAATGTTTTTATTGGATAGGACCCCGCAACAGATACAAGTTGGGGGAAGATACACCAGATTGGTCAGAAATTACTAAAAGAAATTCGGGATTGGATAAATCTAAAACAAGGGGAAAAAGAGGGGTATACAGCCAACTTAAACAATAACAGAAAGAAATTTAACAAGAAACAAACTTTTGAAATACAAATTTCTCCAACAAAATAGTTCTTTGACTCCGCACTAGGGTGCGCTATTGTTGATCTTCAGTAGTGTCCTCTAGAAGAGAAAGTTCACACTTCTTACTTCAAGCGAAACAAAAACACATCAAAAGTGACACAGTTCAAAAACTCAAAATTTTCCACGTGGTGACATCTTCTGAGAAAGTAGAGAATTAATAGAATAGATAAAGTTCAACCTTCCTCCAGAAGAGGAGTTTCAACTGGCGCAACTTTTAAATAAACGGTGTAGAGGTGTACCGCCCGGTACAATTATTATTATTATTATTATTATTATTATTATTATTATTATTATTATTATTATTATTATTATTATTATTATTATTATTATTATTATTATTATTATTATTATTATTATTATTATTATTATTATTGATGAGGGATCCAGTCTCCGATAATTTAGTTTAAACTTTAGTTTAGATTGGGATTGCATTAGACTTAATCGTTCTCGCAATAATCGAAATTCAAACCAGAAAATACAACATTGTAAGACACGACCAGTTCCGTTTGGTCTTTAAGGGTGTGCCGAGAAACGGAATGCCATCCTCCAATGGATTGCCGATACTTGAAATTGTAAGTAAGTCCACTAAGACGCGAGTGTTTCCCACCTAAGCATTTTAGAAAGCTTAATAAATTATTGAACCGGGATTAGAACCTAGCAAGCTTCATTACTAAACGAAAACACCTAAAGAAGTGCTCTATCCACTTAGCCGTCTCTTACAAATTTAGAGTTCAGATTGTTGCCGAAAAGAAAAAAAAATAACCTTATATATGTCATCACAATGCCCTAGTATAATCAGAAGGATTTTCTCTCACCCTTGGCTTCAATGCTTTGAGTTAATTTAGTTACGAATACACGATATCAGATCAACTCAACTCACACGTGGTTGTTGAAAGAGATATTTCAAGTCTCTCATGCGAAGCATCTATTTTAATTTATAATTATTAGTATTTTAGACAAAATATCTAAACTATATAGCCGTGAATGTTCAACAACACTATGATCCTTTGCACAAAAATTAGTCAGCTGAAATATTTCAAAGTATCTAATTACATGCACGGCCGAAAGGAGTACATTACCATAGAAATGTCTCGGCTAGTTAATACGGGCAGTTTTATCTGCACTTTGCTAATACAAGTGTACAATTTTCCGAGTTTTTCTAACGCAGGGACCGATCGCGGGTTAAAAATTATAAGTGATCAATTGTACCGATGACGAATACAATGTGAGAAATTCAACTTCAACTCCCTCTTCCTACACACACACACACACACACACACACATATATATATATATATAAAGACAGGATGGGGTGAACGTTGGTTTCTCAACGAAAATTAAATAATGCAATTCACAGTTTTCATACTTGATCTCACATAAAGCCATGTCTCTTGCGTTTTAACAATGTGTGGGCATCTCGTTCATAATATATCCAATGACGTAACCTGTTTCCTCAAAACGCTTGACGTGACGGCGGTTATACTGTGCTTTACTGTGATTCCACCAATATTGTAGCACAAAATCACGTTGACCTTGGCTTAATTTTCGATTGATAGCAACAAATTCCTGTGTTTATTACAGACGCAAAGTGCCCCCGTGGCTCAGGCGGTAGTGCGCCGCCTACACATTGCTGGGTTTCGTGGTTCAAATCGCGATCACTACATGTGAGATTTGTGCTGGACAAAGCAGATACGAGACAGGGTGTTCTCCGGGTACTCCGATTTTCCCTGTCATCTTTCATTCCAGTAACAGCCTTCAGTATCATTCCATCTATCAGTCCTTAATCATTGCCCCAGAGCAGTGAAACAGGCTTCAGCGGCCGGCACAATTCCTATCCTCGCCACTAGATGGGGCTTTCATTCACTATATTCCTGACGCGGCTGAAACTTTTTACAGCGTGTGGTTTTTCATTTTCATTACAGGAGCAACTTAATGCATTAAACAGTGTATATATGTGCCTAAAGCATATGGATCACCTTCTGGTTGGGAAACAATTGAACAGTAAACCATGGTAAACGCCATTGAGAACATTCTTAGGCCCAGAGAGTCGGATTTCTACGAAACGCATGCAAGCGACCGGATATATGCTCATATTCACAAGAAGATTTGGACCACTTTCAAAAGACTCAAGTTTAAAAACAGCAGTCAACAACACCTACGAGAATTGTTTTTCCGCCAAGTGAGCCAGACTTATACCAGCATCTCTTGCATCTCTTTAGCACAATTTTCTCCTATCTAATGTGACCCAAACTTAGTAGGTTTGGAATTGATTCCAGGCTTTTTGACACGCAATCTAGTGATCAGAAATTTCATACCACCACCTCTCCTACCCAACCGGACAACATCCTGATGGGATTTTTTTCCCGACCATCGGGACTCAAATCGGATAACTATAGTGTCGGAACAAAATGATCACTTTCGTGATGTACAACATTTTACGAGGTATTTCTTATAAAGATTGTTCTTTTTTGGATTTTACAAATGTACTCGTACAAGGTGTACACACGGTCTTACACTTGGAGTATGAAATAACGATTACAAGAAGGAAGTATATATAGTGCCGGGATTAGTGGCTCGGATGGTTGAAGTGCAAGCATTTTGCACCCCAATCTAGAAAGTTCGATCCTGGCTCAGTCCAGTGGTATTTGAAGGTCCTAAAATTCGTCAGCCTCGTATCAGTAAATTTATTGGCACGTAAAAGAAATCCTGTGGGTAAAATTCGGCACCTCAGCGTCTCAGAAAACCGTAAATTTTATTATTATTATTATTATTATTATTATTATTATTATTATTATTATTATTATTATTATTATTATTATTATTGTATCGAATGGTGCCTGCAATCTTATTCTTTTTCTTACTACCACTTTTCCCACACCTGTGATGTCGCGGGTGCAAAATCTGTCGCACACGTGGATTTAGCCCTGTGATACGGCCGGATGCCCTTCCCGACGCCAAACCAATGTGCAGGGACGTAATCACTATTACATGTTCCTGTATTGGTTGGTAGTGTGCTGTGCTGTCTGAATACGAAGAGGATAGTGTTGGAACAAACACCCAGTCCGTGATCCAAAATAATTAATAAGACGTGATTAAAATCTCCGACCCGGCTGGAAATCGAACCCGGAAGCCCTCTGAACAGAAGACTTCAGCCAATGAGTCGGATCTAATGGTACCTACAGTATTTTGATTAATATATGTTCTTTCTCATAGAGTTCCCACGGCCTGAAATTTCTCTACCAAATTCGACATTGCAGCATTAACAACCTGATACAAGTTTCTTTATACCTTTGCTGGCGAGATGTAGTGTTTACAGTGCACTATGTCTTCTGGTTTTAACTTCAATGAACGAAGGAAGGAAGGAAGGAAGGAAGGAAGGAAGGAAGGAAGGAAGGAAGGAAGGAAGGAAGGAAGGAAGGAAAGGAAATAAAT
This sequence comes from Anabrus simplex, assembly GCF_040414725.1. Classification (NCBI taxonomy): domain Eukaryota; kingdom Metazoa; phylum Arthropoda; class Insecta; order Orthoptera; family Tettigoniidae; genus Anabrus; species Anabrus simplex. The sequence goes on along the minus strand of NC_090271.1, from coordinate 301,169,835 downwards.
GAGGTTACATTACGCTGCCGTGAAACCTAGAACACGATCCAATGTTGAATGTGCATAAAATCACACGTGTTATAAGAAACGCCCACTGAAGTTTTTAACGAGATACAGGTGTGGACAAGTACGGAATATCCTAGAACTGTGCCAGAAAAACACAAGAGTAGAAGGAGCTGACAGATTGATGGATGGGATGTACATTTAAAAACACATTCTTTCTTTCTTGCTCAGGACGAATGAGCTACTGTGCACGGTACACCTGAGCTCGCTCTGTGGTCAACCTCGGTAAATGAAAGGGGTTTTCCACTAATCACTTATATACAAACACAGTCTTTTTGTCCATACTTTCTAAATATTAACATGATTCTTGATTTTTATATCAAACAGGACAAAGTAATGGTTAAGGGGAGAGGTAAGCTTTTACCCCTAAAATATATATTCAACTCTGCGACATAACTGTAGAACGGATAGATTACACTTGCGCCTGGTTCAAGTACGTTTCCATTCTAACCCATTCGTGCCTGAAATTCCCATCTATAGTCATATGTTTTATTGCACATATCTTCTAGAAATTGCATCAAATCTAAATGAAACTTGGAAAACTCATTTGAAATGACTAAAAGAGTTGCTGTGAATTTTTAGGAGGCACTGATAATTTTAAAGTTATTGAAGATTAAAGATAGAGAGAGGGAAATTAACCTTGGTAACCGTGTATGCTCCTGAAGATAAATACTATAGATCAAAATAGTGTTTGGTTGATAGGATAAAATTGAATTCCAAGGAATTTGTTGTTAGCGGTAAAAGGGAGAATAAGGAGAATATCAATAGATATTACTATACAATTACACCTCCTAATTTATGAGGGATTGATCGTTGCATAAGAAAAGAGAAGTATCATTCTGGTTGAGTATGTAATTTGTAGATATGGGAAACTTTGTTTGTGGGAAGGTTTCTCCTTTTTCCTTTAATTTGGTGAATACTGCTAGTATATCTTGGGGTTACCTTTCTGTGTAATTATTTGGATATAATGGTGAGTATCACTAGTCCTTGGGACTGATCGTGTAAGGCAGCTGGTACTCAACCGGCTGACCTATCATGAATGCCAAGTACAGCTGGTACTCAACCGGCTGACCTATCATGAATGCCAAGTAATATTAGTGTAGATCACCTTGTGTAAGAGAAAAAGTGTAGCAGTGAGTCACCCAGAGAGCCAAAGTGACCGTCTCCAATGAAATGTACAGCTAGGTCCCATTTTTAAAATTGTGAACGACTATAACGCGCGCTTCCGATAATATTACGACCTTAATTGCACTATCGGCAGCCCTGAAAATGGTTTTCCGTGGTTTCCCATTTTCACACCAGGCAAATACTGGGGCTGTACCTTAATTAAGGCCACGGCCGCTTCCTTCCAACTCCTAGGCCTTTCCTATCCCATCGTCGCCATAAGACCTATCTGTGTCGGTGCGACGTAAAGCCCCTAGCAAAAAAAAAATTGCACTTTGAGTTGTGTGGAGTTACAATATTGTGCTTGTTTGTAATTAACGTGTGAGTTTTTATCGTCATGAAGCTAGTAAGCCATTAATGACCATGCACATATAAAACACGTAGTCACATCAGGTAGAGACTAGGCTAATTTTTTAAAGATTATTATTAATAATAATGATCGAAGCCAATGTTTTGTTATTTAGTTTTCTGTGTCTGCTGGGTTACTATCGGGCCAGCTGTGTGAAAGTGTGTGTGGAGGAAAGGAAATAATCTGCTGAAAATTGTGTCAGGTGACGATGCTAGAATGGAATTAAATTCAGGACTCACGGTGCGAGTTTTTGAAGTCAGATTGTGGGTGGATACATGTGAAGGCTTTTTGAAATGAGAAATAAGAAATGAACTATGAATCACCTCGCTGAAATGATTGTTTTAGTATATGAAACGAATTGATGGTTGAAAGTGATATTTAAAAGGACGAATTGGTCTTTGCTTGACAGCGTAAAGTTATCTCCCGTTTGACACGCTACGGCTGAGAGGGTGAGTGAACGGAGCCTTGTCTCTAAGAATGTGCTTTTTGTATTTTTGTGTGCCTGCAACCCCACACCGTGAAATCGTTGTCCGTATTGGGATATGTAAGAGGTTTCTAGTATTGTTCCTGTGTGGAGTGCTAATTCATTCACTTCCTCAGCCGACTTAAATAAAATGTCAGAAATCAATAACCCGAGTCCTATTTCTTTATTGTTTTCATGCATCTAAAAATTAGTAGTAGGAATTTCAGGCTCTCTGCAAACATCGATGATACTGGGTTTTGCTCAGGGTGTGCAACTGGCAGACCCACAAATGTTCGGATTGGTGGTTAGCGTTCATCTGTGTTGTGTATACAATTTATTTTCTCTTGAGTGTATATGTGTTTAATTATATTGTGATGCCATTCAGGGTCGAGATTGGTTTCAACCAATGGTGCGACGGATTCATGTATATATGGGTGGGGTTCGATTTGGACCCAGTGCATCTGAAGTTTGTATTTGTTAACGTTATATTACGTAAGGTTATTCCAGTGGGAAAGTTATTAATGTTAGATCAGGTGTCACTTAGATTTGTTTAAAATTGAGTATCATGGTTTTGTTTGCCCAGTAAAATTGGGAGTGGCCTAAATGATTAATATTGAATATTCTGTACACGTGAAGTCATGAAATAGATTCTTCTTGAATGGTTATACTCGGTCTTATTCCCAAAGTTTGAACAATGTTCAACGTATCTAAAGTTCAATTTCGTGAAATTTTTCATCATAATCAGGAGTATAATATTCCCCTTTGATTTTAAAATTTAAAATATTGTTCTCATTCGATTTTAGTTATATGAAACCCGTATTCTCCTACCCTTTATGCCGCTAAGTTATTTATATATTTTTAAGCCCATTTGATTCATACCCAAATAACGACCCTGTGGATTTTTTGCCGGCGACTCTATGGGTAGGCGGGGGACGGGTGTGCAGTAACTATCATTCTAATGGTCGAAACAAGATGACACGTTTCTCTCACATATAATTTTTATAGGAGGTATACTTTACGAAATATTTGTAACCACCATTTTCAATGGTCGAAACAAGGTGTATACCATTACTCTCCTTTAATAAACTAAGTGAGCACCAAATTACAAAACCTATTAACTTTCAGGAAGTGCGAATATAATGTCCATTAATATTAGAAACATAGAGGAACAAGCTTTCGCTATTACCGAGTGGAATGAATTGTCTTGAACTCAGTAACTTACTCGAGATGTTATAGAAATGTAAATGCTAAACATTTCTCTAGATGTTCGTTACTATTCAGTGAGGTTCTCCTAGTTTACAAAAATAACCCCCATCTTAGAAACTTGTTCTTACATCGGCCGTGACAGAACAACACAAGTTTAGCGAGGATACTATTGTAACAGAGCGAGCAAAGTTCCATGGCCATGTTTTGGTACGAGAGGGTGGTGGTGGCGGGTGAAAATAGCAGAGACACTGCCCGAGTTTCGTGAAGAGTTTTGATGTCATAACAGGCTGACAGCTAGCGAGCAACACAAACCCGCTTCAAAGAAGATGCGGGAGCGCTCTCTTTGAACTGTAGAGAAAGCTCGGATTGACGAATATTTATCGTGAGATGTTTAGAACAAATAACATTCCTGAAGAATGAGCCGAACTACTTCGAGCTGTACGAAGACACTCCCATTTTCCTTTTGTTCATGGAGGCATACGCGGATACTGCGTGCAATAGGAAATTCATTTTTTTATTTGTCCTTAATAGTGGCGAAGTTAAAACTCATGACCCTCTCTTACACTTTTACACTGTACAGAAAAAGTGTGGAGATTATTAAATCTTTTAAAATACACTAATTTGTATTATCAATTCAAAAAATTCAACATAATAATTATATCAATATGTACGCATCATTTGTCAAACTACTAAATGAAATTTAATTAAAAATTAAGTTTAAATTAATTTAATGAAAATGATCTAAATTACACACACACTAACCTCATTCAGTCATCAAAATTCACACCATTGGTTTATGCATCTATGCGGGACTTTCTGCAGGAAGACTTGAAAGACTCTAGTGAGTTACTGCTGCGGATGTTATTTGGAACAGAGTTCGATAACCTAGTTCTCGTCGCAATAAATGAGCGATTATAGGCTGCTGACCTGCTAAAGGGAATGTCAAGGGTAGTTTTTGTTTAAAATTTGTTTTATGTCATACCGGCACAGATAGGTCTTATTGTGACGATGGGATGGGAAAAGCGTAGGAGTGGGAAGGAAGCGACCGTGGCCTTAATTAAAGTACAGCCCCAGCATTTGTCTGGTGTGAAGGAGGGAAACCACTGAAAACCATATTCAGGGCTGCCGACAGTGGGGTTCGAACCCACTATCTCCCGGATGCAAGCTCACAGCTGCGCGCCCCTAACCGCACGACCAACTCGCCCCTTGAGGCAATGGTAGTAACAGAGCGTGTATTAAGCTGGTGAAATAGGAAAGGCATGTAAAGTTTGATAACAGGTACTCGGGAGTTCTCTCAGTGAGTGATCTGTACACCAACACGGCTAGATGATCAAAATTTCAGGAGGGAATGTTGCTTATAACAGGGTGTGACACGGTGATAGTTGTTTCAATGGGCCTAAAATCTAGGTCATCGGTCCTAAAATAGGAGAGAACAGTTCCTAATAAGTTTCATAAGTAGGACCTGGATTCATATGACCGCATACATTACAAACATGACAAAACATGCTCAAAACGTACTTACAATTAATTAGATGCCGGATTCCTGGCCAAGGTGGTAGAGACGTGTTCGGTTCGCCTGGAAGGACGTGAGCTCGATTGCCCGTCAAGAAGAGGAAAAATTTAAGAAATCATATTTCCACTTCAGAGGTGCACATAGCCCCGTGGTTCACTCATCCCACACCAAAAAACCAACCGGGTTAATTCCTGGGGACAAAGGCGGCCGGGATAGAGCTAACTACTCTACCCACCAAGTGCGGAGGTTATGGATAGCCCCACCCAGGGCCTTCATGGCCTGTACGGAGATGACACTGCTTTTTCAAAAAGCCAGATAATCTCCTACGTTGTCATAGAGGACGGTATGTTCACTGTAAGATTGTCACAGTTCAAGTATCTTGTATTCTAATTAATGAGGATGTAGGAAGGTAAATAATTGGCGTCGAAGGGTGGACAATAAATGATTCTTTATTAAATCAATCAATCAATCAATCAATCAATCAATCAATCAATCAATCAATCAATCAATCAATCAATCAATCAATCAATCAATCAATCAATCAATCAATCAATCAATCAATCAATCAATCAATCAATCAATCAATCAATCAATCAATCAATCCTGGTATGCATTTAGGGCAGTTGTCCAGGTGGCAGTTTCCCGATCTGTTGTTTTCGTAGCCTTCTCGTAAATGATTGCAAAGAATTTGGAAATTCATTGCACATCTCCCTTGGTAAGTTACTCCAATCCCGAACTCCCCTTCCTATAAACGAATACTTGCCCAAATTTGTCTCGAACTTTACCTTTCCTACTTTTAAAGACACCACTCAAATTTATTCTTCTACTAATGTCATTCCATGCCATCTCTCCACTGACAGCTCGACACATACCGCTCAGTCGAACAGCTCGTCTCCTTACTCCCAAGTCTTTCCAGACCGAAGTTTCCTACATTTTCCTTTTTGTCGGAAATCACTCACAATAAATCCTGCTGCTTTCCCTCGGGGTTTTCCCAGTTCTCGAATCAAGTAGTCATGGTGAGCGTGGCATCACTGGAACAATACCCTAATTGGGGTCTTACAACAACCCCTTAATACCCTGACAACCTATAAAAGGTATGTGTGCCCTACATTTACAATCTCATCAATGTGATTACCTCATTGAAGATCTTTTAACATATAGGCACTGACAATGATCCGTAGGAGGCACTTTCACTCCGTCACCATAGAAGTTAAAACTGAGAGGAGTTCTTGGTGAACTTACGACCTAACTGTTCAATGAACCAACTGCGAGTCGTTCGAAATGAGGATGTTCCACAGAATGTTGATGATCCCCTGGGCAGACCACATCTCCAGCAAAGTGGTACTGCGTCGAGGCGGGAAATCATGTGTAGTGTTGACCTTCGCCACATGCAAGAAAGCAGCTTATTTTGGTAATATATTCCGAAATGAGAAATATAACCTGACATAACTTACCTTATGAGGGACATGTGGATGTTAGCAGAGATTTATTGTGGGTGTGGAAATTCCCACAGTGCTTCTACATGTACGATTCGGCATCGCTAATACGGGACACTCTCCATGGTGGTCGCCAACCTTCAGTGAGGAGACGGCTACAGAAGAAGTAGAAGTAGTAGAAGAAGAAGGAGACTTAGAGTGACCCACAAGAAGACCAAAAATGTGAAAAATCGGGAACCGAGCCAATCAAACTTCGTACCATCTGAGCCCAACTAGGCTTTATCTGACACGGGTTTGGTTGTTTAGGGGCTGCCTGATTCGAAGAGGTCAAAGTGTGATTATTTCCCCGCCAGGAAGTCATAAAATTAGATACGAGATTTTAATTTCTGGAGAAGCATGTTACTCTGAGGTTTACTCAGGTTGCAGATGAAAGTGTGTGAGGATTTTGTTCCTCCAGAAACTGGCTTTACTTTTCGTAGCAAAGCCTCTGCTCTGCCATGACTGGTGCGAACACATCTATATACATAAAATCCCTAATGCTGTCTGCCACTCACAGCGATATTGGGAAAACGAGAAGGTCTGAACAGCTGAAATTGGTAGCAATTATAGAGTGTTATGTGTTCATTACAAGGAACAATACAATGAACCACTCATGACCACGATTTTTGTACTTTTAAAATAAAAATACGTTTCTATCAGCGAAGTCGTTGCCGCATATTCACCATGATGACGTAGGTGCACAGCTCTATCTATCGTCATGATGTTGAACTGCGCAATCCTGGCTTATGTTGCCTTCCACAGGAATATTTGACAGAATTACACTGGTACCAGTAATAGGTTACAAGAACATTGCAATGGTGAACTATTCAGTAAAAAGTTGTATCTTTCAGTGAAATGAGTGAATTATATTTTTTCCGTTCTTGGGGTTATCTCTATCGATAAGCCTGATGTCCATGATCGTTAAAGCGCACGGCATGTGTGTGGGGCAGCACGTCTGTCAAAAATTACCGTGCATGTCGCGGAGAGGTTTTCAATTTAATCCAGGCTTTTGGCATGCATTCTAGTGATTATAAATTTTTTAACACCACCTCCCCTACCCTGCCGGACAACATGATGATGATGATGATTGTTGTTTAAAGGTGTCTAACATCTAAGGTCATCGGCCCGAAATATTGTATTGGTGAAAATATTATCTTTGAACGGGACTCGAACCGGCTAACCACAGTGTCTGGATTACAATCAGGTATAACCACTGTGAGCACTTAGGCACTCATTCCACCGATACACTAAGTTGAAGATCCCCGTGTGCTAAAACACCGTGTCCTGCTCGTACGGAGTGAAGGAATATGACGCTGTTGATGCTGAATCGTTTTGGACAGTTGTATACAGCTTTCTCAAGCGTACGCAGACCCACAGACATATAAAGCCTGTAAAGTGTAACTTTTACCGGGCGAGTCGCCCGTGCGGTTAGGAGCGCGCAGCTGTGAACTCACATCCGGGAGATAGTGGGTTCTAACCCTACTGTAGGCAGCCTTGAAGATGGTTTTCCGTGGTTTCCCATTTTCACACCAGGCAAATGCTGAGGCTGTACCTTAATTAAGACCACGGCCGCTTCCTTCCGGCTTCTAGGCTTTTCCTGTTCCATCGTCGCCATACAACCTATCTGTGTCGGTGCGACGTAAAGCAAATAGCAAAAAAAATAAAAAATAAAAAAAATTAAAAAAAGTGTAACTTTTATTCATAAGATACACTAATAGTCCATTTATAATTTACAATTACTTTATAGATAATAATTTCTACTGTCGAAGACTGTTGTATTTATAAAGTTGGTTGGGTTATACAGAGTGTAAATTTAACGCACAGCCAATTTTTCAGGATACATCACTCACACGTAGAATAAAAGAGTACATTATAGACATGGGTCTATAAACCCTTTATTTACACGTTAGAAGTAATTTTATGGTCGTTTTTTCCCTCGGACTCAGCCTCAAGGGCAGTGCGTCTGGGATATAAATTGTGGAGGAGGACCAGTACCTCGCCCAGGCGGCCTCACCGGCTATGATGAACAGGGGACGGAGGGTTGGGAACATTGTAATGGACAGGCAAGGAAGAAAGAAGGAAGGAAGCGTCCGTGGCCGTAAGTTAGCTACCATCCCGGCATGTGCCTGGAGGAAAAGTGGGAAACCATGGAAAACCACTTTGAGGATGACTGAGATGGGAATCGAACCCACCTCTACTCAATTAACCTCCCGAGGCTAAGTGGACCCGTTCAAGCTCCCGTACCACTTTTCAAATTTCGTGGCAGAGCCTGGAATCGAACCTAGGCCTCCAGAGGTGGCAGCTAATCGTGCTAACCACTACATCAAAAGAGGCAGATGCCCATTAATAGTTCTATCTTAAATTTATATATACTTTATAAGAAAGAGGAGATTTTTAAAATACGGACGAAATTTCATTTCCTGTGAAACTAATTTGCTATACAAACTGTATACGAATATATAAAATTTTAGGTTTTTATTCCTTCTTCAACGATTTGCGTCATTTGTAAGGCCTTGGGAAGATCAAGAATGTTTGGCTCCAGCCGCGAGTGACGCAGCTGAGTTAGGGCTTCGCCCGTTCGCCGCTGCAGCAACCAGAAAGGATTGAACCAGGACACCCAAGAGAGCTTCGGTTTACTCTGCCGTATTGTAGGTCTAGAGTAAAATAGAACGTCGAAATTGACGAGCAGACATCCAGATGGCGTCAAAGTAAAATTTTCGCAAAAGGTATCCGAGGCCATATTATTTTAACAATGACGATAGTGATAATATTAATAATAAAAAAATCCTTAATTTTAAAATACATAAAATAAACAGAATGCAAGAATATTACATGATATAACTGCAGTAATCAATTCTTCATCTCATTGATTAACATTTGGGACATATAGAGGAACAAGCTTTTGCCAGCACTCCTTTATCCCACTGCAAGCTTCCCTGACGTGCGAGAAAGGACTGGAAGGGGAACCCAGAGATTTTTGATTTCAGAGGATTCTGGAGTCTTCTCCTTTCGTGAAGTATCTGGAAGGGCCGGCCTCCCTATTTAAGTCAGGCCGGTCGAGCTTCAGTCGTTCAATTCCGCTAGCTATTGAGGCGGTGCAGTTCTACCAGAAGTTGAGTGGAGTGAGTGCAGCCATGGAGGACTGGGTCAGTCGGTGTGCAGTGAAGACTGTTTGTATTGTGTTGTGTGTGTGAACTGGCGGTGAGTGAGGGACAGTGTAAATGAGCGACGAGGGTCAGTGAACGAAGATCGCTATGAGTGTACGGACTGTGCACGATATAATTGTAAAACAAATTCTGAATTGTGCAATCGTGATAGCGTACACTAAGCCTAATTGTGAAATAGCCGCTTCACGTTACACCACGTCTCATTTAATGCAGTAAAACTGTACTATCTTTCAAGTATTTAAATATGTTTTTATGGCAGATTATTATCAACATTAAGTTGGATGTATTAATTGATGATCCCACTGTTTCAACAATAACGTAACTCTCTTACGTCCCACTAGCTACTTTGTGACGGTTTTCAGAGACACCGAGTACCGCAATTTTGTCCCGTAGGACTTCTCCTACGTGCCAGTAAATCTACCGACACGAGGATGACGTATTTGAGCATCTTCAAATACCACCGATCTGAGCCAGGATCGAACCTGCCAAGTTGGGGTCAGAAGGCCAGCTTCTCAACCGTCTGGGCCACTCACTCAGACCGACCCAGTAAGTTTCATTGCAAACAGTGTTATACAGCCAAAACTGTTTCCTTGCCAGTCTATGAATACTTTGAAATTAGTAAATTCACTGCGTATTGAAATTACATATTATTGGTAGCGTGATCCATCGTGGCAGCAGTCAAAAATTTGATCCATTAGACCTACGCAGTGAATGATGGCAGTGTCCTCTACACAAGCAACTATAAACATTCACTCGGATATCGCAGAACTTAAATACTGAGCCTCAAGCCGTGATTTCAAACCGTTCTTTCATGACGTTCAAGAAAGCAGATACACCAAATGAAATTGAACAGGACCCACTTTCCATCCGACATAAAAAGGTGACACAAGGCAGAGATATGAAGGGGGCACACAAATTTCTATTTTTTTAATACACAATGTTCCAATATTTATAGAGAAGGTAGCACGAAGGATACAAGGGAAAGCAGTTCCCATAAACATTTGTCGCAAACCCAATATCTTCGCGATTATGGTCCGCTACCACTTCTATCACTGATCACTATGTTTCAATAATTTACGCAGTGTCGTTACTTTCATTGGTAGTAATCCTACTAGCTTGTTGGCACGGGCCCGTTTTCATCCTAGGGTTAGGCGACACCTAACACGGGTATTCCATGAGCGATGGATTGATCGGAGAAGGCCAGTACCTTGGCCTGGCTCTTCGCCTGAACTTACCCCTTTAGGATTTTGGCTTTGGGTACTTGTAAAGACCATGGAGTATGCGATCCCTATACATGATGTGGACACACTTCGAGAACGCGTATTCAGTGCCTATGATGCAATTCGGCTACATCCAGGGGTGTCCCAACGAATGCGTGCTTCCATGCGACGTAGGGTGGAAGGCTGCAGTGCATCGAATGGCGTCACATGGAGCCCATGTTGTGAAGAATAGATCAATGACATGGTGATCATTGATGGTAGCGGACAATTACTCCGAAGATATTGGGTTTGTGACCAATGTTTGTAGGACTTTTTCCCTCCGTATGTTCCGTGCTGTCTCCTCCGTGAATGTCGGAACATTGTTCAAGACACCCTATATACGAGGGCAAGTCAATAAGTAACTGCAATGAAATTTTTAAAATTTACACATCACACTTTCTATTGATATCATCTGTACTTCTATACTAATATTATAAAGAGGAAAACTTTGTTTGTTCGTAACGAATAGGCTCAAAAACTACTGAAACGATTTTAAAAATTACTTCACCTATAGAAAGCTACATTGCCAGTGAGTAACATGTGATATATTTTATTTTCAAAACAATTCGAGGTGGGGGGACGGGGGAAGCATAAAAATAATAGGCTAATATAGGCAAATATCGAATTTGTCGTATAAGGACGAGACAAAGCTCAATTTAATCCTCTCGACGCAAAGAACAAAACTCAGTAAGCCCTATGGGCCCGAAAACCATGTTTTAAGGCTCTAAAACCAACCTTTATGGAGATATTGGCACCACACTACCCCTGCTCTAGGAATCGGATAAAGTAATGAACTGCCGTAACCATGGCAAGGTCAGCTCCAGGATTCTACAGCAGCGAAATTATCTACAATAAATCACAAAAGCCTAACATGTTACCGACATGAAAATTGATATTTGGAATCCTCTTTATAAATAAAAGACAACACAAATTCGTTTTCAGAAAATCCACTTAATGTGTGTGTGTGTGTGTGTGTGCGTGTGTGTGTGTGAAAGGAAGTGAGGAAGGAGTTGAATTATTTATATGAGAATACATCTCAAAAAATGAAGATGTTACAGACTTTAAAATTGGTAATTGGAATCTCCTTAAAAAATGAACACACTCTTTTTAGAAAATCCACTTAAGGGGGTGAAAAGAATAAAAAAGCGGGTGAATTTTTAAAATGAGTATCTTCTTCTTCTATCGCTTTACCTACACCTGTGGGGTTGCGGGTGCGAAATGTGTCGCACATGTGGATTTGACCGTGTTTTACGGGTGGATGCCCTTCCTCACGGCAACCGTATGTGTAGAGATGTAATATATACTTCTATACTAATATTATAAAGAGGTAAAATGTGTATATTTGTTTGTAATGGAAAGACTCAAAAACTACTGAACCGATTTAAAAAATGACCACCTATAGAAAGCTACATTGCCAGTGAGTAACATGGGCTGTATTTTATTTTCAAAACAATTCGATGGGGGGGGGTGGCGACGGGGGAGATATAAAAACATTGAAATATTAGGCTAATATAGGCGAAATCGAATTTGTCGTACAAGGACGAGACAAAGTTCATTTTAAGCACCTTGACGCAAAGAACAAAACTCGATAAACCCTTCGGGCCCGAAAACCATGTTTTAAGGCCCTACAACCAAACGTTATGGAGATATTGGAACCACACTACCACTGCTCTAGGAATCGGATAAAGAAACGAACGGCCGTAACCATGGCAACGTCTGCTCCAGGATTCTACGGCAGCTAGATTAAGCATGTACGTTTGGGCATAGCTGCCAAACAAAATTGATACACATATGACTAAATATCTGGAAAAAATAAACGGTTGTGTAAGACGCTCATAGCACTCCTTTCGGCGGGGAAGGAAAGGGAGTGAAGTATAAAAATAATAGCCCCGGCTTTAGCATTTTGCGGAGTCTCTTACCTATAGTTTAAACTATTTTCTATCAAATCATGGAGTAGTAGGATCACTGATGTTATTAGTGCCGATATTTTGGTCCACTTTTACTATCATTGTAATCATGAAAACAACCTATATACTGTACACAATTGTCAAGATGGTGCGCCCATGACTTGAAAAAGTTTCTCAACATTTATACTCAGATTCATTATATGATGTGCGACATGAGTGACAAGCCCTGAGAATTATAATTCTCAATAATTATAGTAGTTTATTTTATGCATCGCATATTTCCTTGATCATTTGTAATAGTTACGAAATGTCAGATCAAACAAATACATTCAATAATATTGATATTTGTGGTACTATCTGGCGAAAGTATACTTACACTAAACCGGCAGCTTTGTGAAGGGAGCAGGTGTATCTAGGTGGTAATGAAGGAAACACATGGTATCAAACGATCTTACAGGTCGACGCTAATTAGGAACTAATATTAGAGGCCCCCATGAAGAAAAGGAGAAGAAGATACTTACACTATAATTCCAAATATGACAAATAATTTCTACGTACATAAGTAAATACAGCAGTGACATAACTATCTAATGAAGTCAGTCACACCGATATTATGAGTAACTAAAGCCAGTTTCTGATAACCCGTACGAAGAACGCGTACTTCTGCTAGTTTTTCAATATAGTCACCGTGATTTGCAATGTACAAGGTCCATCGTTTCACAAGCTCTCTGATACCCTCCGCAAAAAAACGTTTCTTGGTTGCGCTGTAAGCCACGTATGCACCACATTTGCAGAACCATGGCTAGGGTGCATGTAGTTTGCCACGTCATCAACTGTTACTCGTCTGTTATTCAGGATCATATCACGCACTAGTTCAATACTGACATCAGTTACGGCTGCAGATGGACGCCCGGATCTTTCTTCATCCTTCACACACTTGCGACCCCTTTTGAACTGTTCAATCCACTGGAAAGCACTTCTCGGTGAAAAAAATTGTCCCTATATTGTGCTGAAAGTCTTCTATGAATTTCCGCTCCTGGTACACCCTCAAACCACAAAGAAGAGATTACGGAATGCTGTTCTTCCTTGGTGGAAACAGAGAGTGGCGCGGCCATTTGTACGTCGCAACGACGCAAGCTGTGCTGATCTGATAACGCTGAAACCTAGCACAGACGGTGCCACCTCGCGGCTGGTGAGCACACAACACCATAGACCCAAGCTAAAGACAATTATAGCAAAATTGCTGATACTTATGACTTGCCTACGTAGATTGTGAACATATTGGTATTCTTTTTTGAGAGAGCGCAAGTAAGCGATGACTTTTAATTTAATTAAAACTCAAACCCTTTTGTTTATAAAACTGAGAAGGAGCTTCATTCATTCATTCATTTCCTCACTTAGAAAATATTCCAGTTCGCTTAATCTCATTCTAGATGCTCTGTTATAGTGCAATCACTAAAATCATGGATAGGATACAGAATAAACAAATTCCACATGGATTCATCAATTGCGAAGACAATTTTATCATAAGGTTTGTTTGAACAACGGAAGCTTTGTGAGAATATCGAATTGTGATTTCGTTTCGCCACGTAGAACCAGCCAATATTTGGCGGTGTGCGGTGGAACAGAGAGGAACAAACAGACAAACAAACCGACCTACCAATCCCTAGCCCCCCCCCCCCCTCCATTCTGCATCAAAGCAACAAGTATTAATTGACAAAAAGCTGCATTTACTCTTTTTTGTTGAATATCCCGCATTAGAGTTGAGTTAGTTATGTACTATACCTGGAGCTTGTAGCGCAGTCTGCTGTCATAGGACTGACAAATTAATGAGTGCGTAAAGCTACCACTGTAGCGGTACAGAGATTGGAATAGAAAGCCTAATATAATTAAGTGATAAAATGTACAATAAATATTTTAACGTTATAAAACGGATTATCATGGACATTTGTGTTAACCACAGCAGAATTATCACAACCGCGACTTTAAAATGACGCATGTGGCTGATAACAAATCCCCTCCCAACGCAATACAGATACGAAGTAACATTGAATATGACAACAGTAAGTTTTATATTAAAAATGAGTTTAATTTGATGTCACTGTCATGTGATACTTATTCAAATATCAACTCTTTCCCATCACCAGAGCCAAACTGCTTAATTTAATAAAGTTTTGTTCATGTTTGTAAATAAATCCCTGGCCAGAACAATACTTTATATATCAGATTTATTAAATTATTGATGGAAACGACAAACACTCATGCCATAGTTGATGCATTAACCATCTCGAGCGCACAAACCTCATACAAGATCACTAAGCGCCCACTGGTACTTTAAGGATTCATGCGACATAATGGTTCTACAATATATGTGAAGTGCATTACTATTTCCAAAAGAAGCAAGCGGGAAGCATTGCAGTGGCCTCAGAAACTTTTATTATTTTTTTCATATGTCACTCATGCCAATTTATGTAATTTAATACGCCCTTAAAAAATAACTCTACCGGGCCGAGTTGTTGAGGCGCTGGCCTTCTGGCCCAACTTGACAGGTTAGATCCTGGTCAGTCCTGTGGTATTTGAAGGTGCCCAAATACTGACAATTAAAGGAACTCCTGCGGAACTAAAGTCCGGCACCTCGGCGTTTCCGAACACCATGAAAGTATTTAGTGTGACGTAAAGCGAATAACATTATTATTATAGTAAAATAACTCCACCTTTGGTCACAGGGGTCCCGGGTTCGATTTCCGGCAGGATCGGGAATTTTAAACATAGTTGGTTAATTCTGGTAGCATGGGGGCTAGTGTTGTCTTCATCATCATTTCATCTTCACCACGATGCGCAGGTCGCTTACGGGTGTCAGTTAAAAAGACCTGCATATGGCAAGCCTAACTTGTCTTGGGACACTCCCGGCGCTAAAATCCATACGCTACTTCTTCCTTACTCAAATCAGTAGGTACAAATGTTTTCCATTGTAGAAACAGGTGTTATTCCAATAATAATTTTACGTTTATCCCCATGTGCAGTAGCGGCGATTGGAAATTATAAGTGGGGTAGGGACAGGTTATAAAGATTTATGAAGAAAAAATACCAGGGACCTGGAGAATATAGCGGGGTGTAGACAACGGAAGTGAAACAAAAATAGGTACCAAGTGGTAAGTTTTGATGCTCTCTGAGCGAATTTCGACAGAGTTGACAGTTTACCAACTTAACTGTGGTAATAACAGTCTTTTGAGATTTTTATTCAATACTATATTATAATAAAAATTTCACGAAAACAATTGCACATGTGCGCAAATAAGGTTTTGCACAATCAAATACTAATCGCGGTTCTACATGGTGCTGCGCGAGTCTCCACTACGTGCTGTGGCGCTGAGAAATGGGTTAGCTACGTCGAATGACATTTTCTTTTAATATTTAAAGAAATTAAAGAAAATAATGAGGTAAAAGACAATAGGATGTGTATAAATTGCTTAAAAATAATGATCCCTATTTCTACGAGGCTAAAATGAAAAATGGAAAATTAAAAAATATTTTTCTACTCAAAGTGTGGGGTGGGGGGGAGGGGCGACTGCCCCCTCACCCCCCACTAATCTCCGCTACTGTTCATTTATAATCCAATACCATCACCGCGAAGTTTGGTTAGAAGTCCGTACAATTTCCAAAGAAAATGGAACTTAAAATATGTTTAGGAAATCTGTTTGTATTTTGTGAGCTTTCAAAGAATAAAAGATTGAAGAAATTCTTTCTTCTCTTCAAATGAAAATGTGTGCTCGAGCAATTTAGTAACATAAAACTTATCAAAAGAGAAAAAATAGCACTTCATTCTCCCACTCATCGTATACGTTAAACAGTTTTTAAGAGCGAATGTGCCTTTGAGCCGGGAGTAGTCCATAAAATTATTTTACGCATTACTGTCATGTAATAACACGTGTAACGCAATGTTACCTAGCAACAGTACCTCGAGAGCTGCAGCACAGGCCTTGAATCTGTATGTCATAGCCATCAATCAACACTTCACATCACAGCCTGCACGGTTGCTAGGTAACATCGCATCACACATGTTAGTGAAAGACATATTTATGATCATTTGATTTTCCCAAATGGAGTTTAATAGTGTTTTTAATGTAGACTTACGATCCTCGACAACGAGTACATGGAAAGAAAAAAATGAAGACGCTTTTAGTGTTTGATATAAAGCGTGTATCGCTGTGAGTGTTTAATGTCTCAATTGACTGATAAACGACGAGGCTAGCTGTTGCAAAACATTGAAAATCTGAAACATAGTTTTTATTAAATAGCGCTTCATAGTGACGTAATACGCATACTCTGCTATAAGATGGCGCTGGGTTGACCCGCGCGCCCATTTTAGGTTAGCTTTCGTTGTGAATACATTGTGCTCAGTTGTATATTACTCGTAATATTACTCTGGAACTCTTAAATTATACCTCTTATTTCTCATATCACAGACCCATATTACACCGAGTTATTACCCACATTCCACGTGTACCACGCTCTAATGAAAACCCTCGAAACCCTTCGGCCGTTACAATAGCGACGGCCTACCGCCAAAGTTTTTGCCACTTGCTACACGTCACACCGACGCGGGCAGGGCTTGTCTTGACGACGGGAAAAGAAAAGGCTAGGAGTGGTAAGGCAGTGACCATAGCTATAATACAAGCATTTGTCTGGTTTGAAAATATGAAACCATGGTAATCTATCTTCATGGCTGCCAACAGTGTGGTTTGAATCCATCATCTCCCAAATGTAAGCCTACAGCTATGTGCCGCAAACCACGTGGCCAACTTGCTCCATATAAACAGTAAGTAATGAACTGTTGGCCATTACAACTGCTAAATCAAGAAAGACAGACCTGTTGGACTCCACATTCGAGGAACGCGTACAGCAGGATAGGCCTAGTTGTTCAGCCGAGTGTTGCAGTACGTGCGTCAATGGCGACTCTGATAGGTAGTACCAAAGTCAGGGCCTCACAGGGTGCATGCATCAGTGCATTGTACGGTGCACGGTGCAAAAGACGACTTCGCTTGGATGACCAGAGTACAGACCCCCACTCCCCGATTTGGAGCAATAGCGCTGTCTCTCTCTTTCCCCACGCCTGTCTCGCTCGCTCCGCCTGTTGCCCTCTTCCTCACTTGCTCCGTAGCGCTCCAAATCTGAGTCGAGTTGAGCCGAGCTTAGCCGAGTCGCCCCGAGACGACACGGTGGTCCGAGCCGATCCGACTGGAACCGATGCACTGTGCACAGGAACTCTGCGCCTCAATTCGCACGCGTGAGATTTTGGGCGTTTTAGAGGCCTTGACTTAAGCGGAGGTCAGAGAGCCACTGGGAGAATGGTGGATTCAGAGTAAGCTTCAGCTGGTCCGTAGTCCGACAGCTCTGAACTCCGACCACCCAATCGAGCAGAGGACAGGCGGTCATGGCTCTACCGTGGCTTTGCACTTCTGCATTCGCGAGGCCGAGAGGGGCTGGTTCCCACCGTCGGCTGTCTTGAGATTGGTTCTCCATTCTCCTGCACTAAGGCAAATGCCGGGACAGTTCCTAGTACAGGCCAAGGCGGCCAGCCCTCTTACCTTCTCCGCACATCTCCTTCACAAATAAAAATCTCCTAGCCTGAGAGACGCCACTGAATGAAAAGTTGAGTAGCAGGAGTCACTGAGAGATAGTGGCAACCTGCATGCCTGCCGTTAATATGCACACCTGGTGTTATCATGCTACTTCCACGAACATAACAACAACACGCACAGATTAAGGCTCTTGAACAAGGGAGAATCGAGGCCTATTTGGGGTTATCCTACTGCGAAATTAGTTCTCACGTTAGAACAACAGTGAAGCGTATACGAGATCAGAGGATCTAGAAGCAACGTGCAGAAGGTCAATGGCCACGACGCACCAATGAGTACAAGGAGGGACAGTTGGTTCGCATGGCGATTATGGACAGTACAGTCATATCAGGCACTCTCACTCAGGATACCAGGCATGTGTCAGTGTTTGTCACTGTTTGCAACAGCATCAGCGGGGTACCTAGTCCAGGCATTCAGTACTGCACCAGACTACTCACTACAGGCGTTACAATGCTATGTGAAACGTCGGATCTGGCGGATGAATGACATGCCATCACCTTCTAAAAAAAATCTCGTTCCTGCTTGCAGCACCACTATATCAGGCTCCATGGCTAAATTGTTAGTAAGGGGAGTTGGCCGTGTGGTTAGGAGCTCGCAGTTGTGAGCTTGCATTCGGGACATAGAGGGTTCGAGCTCCACTGTCGGCAGCCCTGAAGATGGTTTTCCGTGGTTTCCCCATTTTCACACCAGGCAAATGCTGGGACTGTAGGCTACCTTAATTAAGGCCACGGCCGATTCCTTCCCATTCCTAAGCCTTTCCTATTCCATCGTCATCATAAAAACTATCTGTTTCGGTGTGACGTAAAGCCAACTATAATGAAAATGTCAGCAGTCTGGCATTTGGTCCACGGGGTCTCGGGTTCGATTCCCGTCAGAATTGGGGATTTTAACCTTAATACGTTAATTCCGATGGCTCGGGGGCTGGGTGTATGTGTTTCCTTAAGCATTAGAAATCAACCTAGAAAGGTCCCCGTCCTCAAAGTTGTGCAGGTCGCTTGTAAGGCGTCAACTCCATAGACCTACACCAGACCTCTTCGGAGGCCACACGCTATTATTATTATTATTATTATTATTATTATTATTATTATTATTATTATTATTATTATTATTATTATTATTATTATAACCACTATGTTCGCGTCCGTGTTTTTCAAAACCAATGGCCCACAACTGCCCGAGTACTGCATCATGCACCATCATTCCCAGCCTGGATCTGGAATTATAGTATGGGATACCATCAGATTCCAGCTTCGCACGTGCCTAGTCGCTGGAACACTGACTAGAAAACATTGAATTGTGCGGGTGTTACAGCCTGTTATTGTCCCCTGCGTGCTTGGCCAGCCTGAAGCCTCTAGCAACACGGCAGAACGTACCCGCATGTTATACACTTCGTCCTAGGATTCCCGGACAACCATCTTGTCACGTTGCTTCCAGGCCTGCGCGTTTACCGGATCTATTACCCATCGAAAATGTGTGTTCCATGGTCGAACGATTACTGGCCTGGCCTGCCCGCAGCAACAACGGATGAACTTTGAGAATGTCTCGAACAGCAATGGCAGTGATGGACATTCAAATATTGAACGACGAAAGTACAAGAATGCAAGAAATGAAAAGGGCAGAAACGAATTCAGGCAATTCAAGAATAAAGTGGGTAGGAAGTGCAGAACAGCTAAGGAAGAATGGCTGAAGGAGAAGTGCAAGGATTTTGAAGGTTTGTCGGTCCTAGGAAAGGTAGATGCTGCATACAGGAAAATCAAGGAAACATTTGGAGAAAGGAAAACTAGGTGTATGAGTATTAAGACGCTGGTTCCCTGCGAACCATACGATGTTTTCGTTGTGGTGAGGCTAGCGTGTCCCAATGAAGCAGACAGCCGAGCTTCATGTGCAACCATACCGGATGGCTATCTGTTGAGAGACCAGACTAACGAATGTTTAGTCGAAAGGGGGGTAGCAGCCTTTCGGAAGTAGCGAGCGCGGCAGTCTGGGTGATTGAGTGATATGGCCTTGTAATAATACTCAACATGGTTTAGCTGTGTTGATACTGCTACACGGCTAAAAGCAACGGGAAACTACAGCCGTAACTAACTCCCGAGGACATGGAGCTCTCTCTGTATGAATTTATTTATTTAGAGTATGGCTGGAGATACAGCGTCTATTATTGCAAGATCTACACTATATGCGTATGTCCAAATTGTTTATATAGTCTATAGCCTCTGGAGTCAGAAAAGCAAAGACACTAGCACTGCCATTGTATTTTCTATTCCTGCATTCTTTGATGATGTGCTTCACTGTATGTTGTGTCACACTCAGGTGTTGAGATTCTGTTCCACTTGTAGTGGAAGTCTCCACAGTTCCCGTGGTTTATTCGGATCCTGTTCAGTGCAGACCATTGTCTACGAGGGAGGTTGAAACTAGGTGGTGGCGTCGTTTTCACAGAAGGCATTATCGGGCAGTATTTGTCGTTGAGTCTCTTCTGCCATTCAGCGGAAGTTTGGTAGTTGCTGTTCCACAAGTTCATGGCATCTCTAGTTGGCGGTTTTCTCGAACGCAGACGAATTATATTCGTATCGCCGATGTCAATATGTATCGGGAGTTCTGGGTTATTCACTATTTTACTGAATTCTCTTAGGAGAGCATCTTTACGTCTGAGATCTGGAGGAGGGATGTGACTTAACACTGGTAGGCACTGCGTGGGTGTAGATTTGATTGTGCCAGTGATGAGACGCATTGTAGTGTTCAGCTAGGTATCTATGATGTTTGTGTGGGCACTATTTAGCCAAACATCAGCGCAGTATTCAGCAGTCGAGTACACCAACCCTAAAGCTGAACATCTCAGAGTTGCAGCTGTAGATCCTCAAGTTGTTTCACACAGCTTATGAATTATATTGTGGCGAGTTCTTACTTTGGCAGAGACGTTCAGGAGATGTTGTTTATAAGACAGTGTTCTATCCAGTGTGACTCGTAGATATTTAGGGTACCTATTATGTCTCAATTTCTTGTTGTCCATGTACACATTTAACTCCCTGTTAGACATTTTATTGTTTAGGCGGAAGCAACAAACTTATGTTTTGATGACGTTTGGTTGGAGTCCCCATATTTTAAAGTAGTGTGCCAGTGTCTTGAGGTCTTCAGTCAGGATCACCTCCTTCTCAACTGTTTTGTCCTTGATAGAAAGTGCTCAGTCATCTGCGTATCCGAATTTTCTTGAAAGTGTCTTCGGCATGTCTTCAATATATAAAATAAACAGCAAAGGAGTGAGAACTGACCCCTGTGGCAGACAATTGTTCAGCGATCTTTAGCTGCTTACAGCTGTCCCATTGCACAGATGAAATTGTCTTCGACTCAACATGTTGTTCAGGAGTCGTGCAGTTATCCTACATGGGACCACTTTCAGGAACTTGTAGAGTAATCCATATTTCCAGATGGTGTCATAGGCTGCTGTCAAGTCTATGAATGCCACTGAAGTCTTGAGTTTTCTTTGGATGACTGCTGCTATGTAGGTTGTAAGAGGCATAACTTGATCTGTCGTACTTCTCTGTGGTCTAAAGCCCGCCTGTTCCACTGGAATTTTCTTCAGTATCTCGGGACCAATTCTGTTGAGCAGAAGTATTTCTAGTAGTTTATATGCAACGCTGAGCAAGGAAATTGGGCGGTAGCTCTCCGGTTTTTCACTCGGTTTTCCTTTCTTATGAATAGTTTTGGTGTCTTGCCTCCTTCAAAGATATCAGTGTAGAATTTAGCCAGCCAGGCACGAGCCTTTTCTCCACAGTGAGCGAAGAACTCTGGGTGTATACCATCCTCAACAGGGGCTCTACCTGATTTAGTGTCACTGATAGCTATGTTTATTTTTTCCACGCTAAATGGTTTGGAGTGTGCCACCGGGGAACTACTTTTCAGGAGATTCAGTTCTTTCTTTAAGTTCTTAGTAAGTTTCTTCCTTTGGAAGTCATGACCCGATGAGAGGCGATCTTGTTTGGATGGATTTCTGACGTCGTCCACAAGTTGCTTTTCCGTCTCCAAGCTCCTTTAGGAGAGACTATGCTTGTCGACTCGATTTAGTGAAGTCTACAGAGCTAACTTTATCTTACCACTTTTGCCTCCTGGCTGCATCTAGGCTGTGTAGAAGCTGGTCTGCAATTTCATGGCCACTGCTCTCAATAAACTGTTGGTAAAAGTTTTTGCTTTCCTCGTTCCATCCAGGGATGCATTTACTCCGAAACCCTCTGGGGAAATGTTTCTTTGCTGCTGTCACCACAGCGCCTACGAATCTTTCATAAGCGTCATGTGTAGATGGTATCCGACCTACGCATTTATCAAGTTCTTCTGCGGAGCCAGGCCAATCAGCCTTATTGAAATTCCAGCGTGGTCGAGGGCTAGATGTGATCAGAGGGATTTGGATGCCAAATTCGTATAATACAGGCCTGTACTGGCTATGAGGGAAGTCATTAAGCACTTTTCGAGTAGTTGTTAGAGGTTTGTTTCCTTTGTCTCTGGACACAAAGCAGGGATCAGGACAATACCCCCGTTTCCAGGCTGCTGATTTGAACGTGTCTCGGTCTTTGGCATCAAAGACGTGAAAGAGGTTGTTTCTATCCATCCATTCCAGTAGGGTAATTCCGGGAGAGTTGCCGCACTTTTTATGTCTTTTGTTATATCTCGGTATATTTACTTTAAATATTGTTGCAAATTCATCGAGCATAATTTGAAAACATGTACATTTGATCAGGGATGAACAAAATATTGGCAATTGAAAGTTATTGGGAGAAAGGAGTTAAAAAAGGAATTGATGCATCTGCGGCGTCTCTCCCTGGATCCCGGTATAGATGCCGACTTTGCTCGGGAGAGATGTCGCGAGTGAAATAATTAATGACAAAATCAAATTTAAGCCAATTTCTTCAACTTTAATATAACCGAACACTAGAACGTACTACAAGACAATTATATCCACATAATATAATCATTCAATGGAAAAAATCTATCTGATAATTTACAACATTAAAATCATACTTTAATTTCGATTTACTATAAATGTGCATGTGCAATGGATTCTTCACTGTGTTATATAAAACCCCACGGCACTTAACACCCTTGAAATGGCTCTGGCCTGCACTGCGACCGCTGCTCAGCCCGAAGGCCAACTATCAGGGAGAGACGCCGCACCCTCCTGTTTTCATACCTCAAGGCTATCATGGCCCAAAATTAGCTTACTCTCAACTACAGTTATGTTTCTGACGTCTACTGTACTAAAAACGTCTGATTTTAGCATTTGAAGCCAACTTAATATACAATAAATTAACACACACAAAAACTTTGTCAGGAGGAAACACGTACTCGCCTCATGATATCGGCTATAATTGGTGTAATATACGACCAAATTTCGTCACACTCGCAGACAGTAGTTCTTCCTTAGAAACTGAAAAACCACACATATTGCCATCTAGCTGTAACTATGGGAGCCTTTAGCTACAGTGTATGCGGCATCTCTACCGGGGCGGCACCTGTCCCGGATTTACCTTACTGCTTCCCCATTGTCGTCATTAGTTCTGTATTTCCAGTCCTGGTGGTGACTGTTGAAATCACCAATGTAGACTGCTGGATGTGCTCGAATGTCTACAACATGGTCATGGTTGGGCCACTTAGAATTCGAAGGTTTGTAGATATTTCACACCTCCGTGTCACGTATTGTGATGACAATGGAGTGGATGTCCTCCTCGGTGCTAGTAGATAGAAGAAAGGCATTATCTATAGTCTTTCGCACGTATGTAGCATTACCGTAGGCATGATGAGAGGTTGCTCCCAGAAGATCGTAACCTGGAATTTTCCCTCTAGCTTACAGCTGCTGCTCATAAGTGCAATGTGTTTCCTGTATGACTGTCAGATCTACTTCACTTGAAAGTAGCAGTTTAGACAAGGCTTCACTTTTAACACGACTAATACCTTCCCTGTTTAGTTGACATACACGAAGGACAGGTCCCAGGTTCCTTGTGGTTGTGAATGATGGCTACCTCCTGGGTAAAATATTCCAGAGGTAAAATAGTCGCCCATTATAATCTCCGGGTGGGGACTACACGAGAGGGGGCAGTCATAAGAAAGATGGATACAGACATTCTGCGAGTCGGAGCGTGGAGTGTTAGAAGTTTGAATCGTTGTGGTAGGTTAGGAAATCTGAAAGAGGAGATGGATAGACTGATGTCAAATGTAGTTGGTATAAGTGAAGTACGTTGGCAGGAAGAGCAGAATTTTTGGTCAGGCGAGTACAGAATTATCAACACAAAATCAAACAGGGGAAATGCAGGAATTGGTTTAATAATGAATAAGAAATTAGGGCAGCGGGTAGGCTACTACGACCAGCATAGTGAAAGAATTATTGTCGTCAAGATAGACACCAGACTATTTCCCACCGCAATAGTGCAGGACTATATGCCTACTAGTTACGCAGATGATGAAGACATAGAAAGAATATATGAAGAAATAAAAGATTTAACACCGGTACCATATGCAAAAGGTGACGAGAATGTAATTGGGATGTGGGAGTGGAATGCAGCGGTAGAAAGTAGGAGAATTCGGTTTGGAACAAAGGAATGAAAGAGGAAGTCGGCTGGTTAAATTCTGCACCAAGAATAATTTACTCCTTGCCAATACTTGGTTCAAACACCACAAACGACGGCTGTATACGTGGAAGAGATCTGGAGACACTGGAAGGTATCAAATAGACTTAATTATGATTAGGCAGAGATTCAGAAACCAGGTGTTGGATTGCAAAACTTATGCAGGAGCAGACATGGACTGTGACCACAGCTTGTTGGTCATGAAATGACATCTGAAGTTGAAGAAATTGAAAAAATGGCGTATGGCTTTTAGTGCCGGGAGTGTCCGAGGACATGTTCGGCTCAAAGGAAGGAATGCAAGGAGATGGGATCTATACAAGTTGAAAGAAAAGAGTGTGAGGGATTGTTTCAAATAACATGTTGCACAAGGACTAAGTGAAAAGGCTGAAAGAAACACAATAGTTGAAGAATGGACAGTCGTGAAGAATGAGGACACTAGTGATGCTGAAGAAATGTTAGGAAGAAAGGAAAGATCAACTAAGGAACAATGGATAACTCAAGAGATACTAGACCTGATTGATGAACGAGGAACGTACAAGAATGCAAAAACTGAAGAGGGCAGAACGGAATACGTCGATTAAAGAATGAAGTGGATAGGAAATGCAGGACAGGTAAGGAAGAATGGCTGAAGGAGAAGTGCAAAGATGCTGAAGGTTGTATAGTCCTAGAAAAGGTACATACAGGAAAATCAAGGAAACGTTTAGATGAAGGAAAACTAGGAAAACCATTTCTAGGGAAAGAAGGTAAGGCAGAAAGATAGCAGGAACATATCCGACAGTTGTATCAAGGTATAGACGTAGATGACATGGTTCTGGAACAAGAAGAGGCTGTTGACACTGATGAAATGGGAGACCAATTTTGAGGTCAGACTTTGACAGAGCTTTGAGAGACCAAAATAGGAACAAGGCACTTGTAATTGATGACATTACCTCTGAATAACTGACTGTTATTCGATTTAGTATACCGAGCCCGATAGCTGCAGTCGCTTAAGTGCGGCCAGTATCCAGTAATCGGGAGATAGTGGGTTAGAACCTCACTGACGGCAGCCCTGAAGATGGTTTTCCGAGGTTCCCCATTTTTACAGCAGGCAAATGCTGGGGTTGTACCTTAATTAAGGCCACCGCCGCTTCCTTCCCATTCCTAGGCCTTTCCCATCCCATCGTCGCCATAAAACATATTTGTGTCGGTGCGACGTAAAGCAAACAGCAAAAATATCGATTTAGTGTGTAAGATGTATGAGACAGGCGAAGTGCAATCCGATTTCCGGCAGAATGTGGTTATACATACTCCCAAGAAAGCCGGTGTTGACAAGTGTGTAAACTACCGCACCACTGGTTTACTATCTCACGCCTGCAAAATTTTAACACGTGTTTTCTACAGAAGAATGGAAAGACAAGTTGAAACTGAGTTGGGAGACGATCAATAAATTTGGCTTCAGAAGAAATGTAGGAACACGTGAAGCAATCCTGACTTTACGTCTGAACTTAGAGGATCGAATTAAGGAGGACAAGCCCACATACTTAGCTTTCGTAACTGTTGAAAAGTCATTTGATTGGAAGGTGATTGGGATCAGGTATCGAGAACGAAGAATTATCTACAATCTGTAGTCTGCAGTGATAAGAGTCGAGGGCTTTGAAAAAGTAGAAGCAATCCAGAAAGGAATGATTCAAGGTTGCAGTTTGTTCCCCCTCTTTCTCAATCTTAATATAGAACAGACGGTAAAGGAAATCAAGGGGAAATCGGGGAAGGGAATCAAAACCCTGAGATTTGCTGATGATATTATTATTTTATGTGAGACTGCAGAAGATCTGGAGAAATTACTGAATGGTATGAACAGAATATTGGGTAAGGAGTACAAGTTGAAAATAAATGTTCAAAATAAAACTAATGGAGTGCAGTTGAACGAAGTCAGGTGATGCAAGGAATATTAGATGAGGAAATGAAGTCTTGAAGGAAGGAAGTAAATATTGTTACTTGGGTAGTAAAATAACTAACGGTGGCTGAAGTAAGGAAGGCATAAAATGCAGACTAGTACAAGCAAAGAAGGCCTTTCCTAAGAAAAGAAATTTGCTCACTTCAAACATTGATATAGGAAATAGAAATATATTTTTGAAGACTTTTTTTCTGGAGCATGGCATTTTATGGAAGTGAAACATGGACAATAACTATCTCAGAAAGAAGGAGGTTAGAAGCTTTTGAAATGTGGTGTTAAAGAATGTTGAAGGTGAGTGTTACCTTGGTTTCGTGGAACGCAGAGGTGAAAGAAGGTGCAGTTGGGAATGGGTCTATCTACAATATCAATGATTCATTTAAAACTTTAAGATAAACGTTATATTTCCTTTTGGAAATTAAATGTTAACAAACGATATTTCAGGTACAGGTAGTCAGGTACAAAAATAGAAAATCCAAGGATTGGTAATTTACAATATTTGAGCTCTAAGATCCTTATTTACAAGTTTTCAACACCACAATTGTTGCGTTGGACAGGTAGAAAAGGAGAGATATCTCCCAAAACACAATTTTCAAGAGCACGTTTCTCCAACTGTTACCATTTACGGCCTTCCAAAGGCACCACACAATATTAAAAAATATCAGAAAAGAGCTTACATGCTCTACAAATTCTACCAAGGAAGCTGAGCTCCCAAATCCTTACGGCCTGCTCAAGGCAACTTTGCAAAATACCTTACAATTTATGGACTCCCTACGTACAACCTATAATTTACAATACCTTTTAGTTTGCACAGGGGTGTCTAGTATCCATTTTACTGAACTTTCCTGAAAAAGAACAGGTTAAATTACTGGCCCAAACTCAAAAATGTATGGAGGCGTACACTTGCGCTCCTTGAAAACCAAGTTTAAAACCCTGCATGGGCATGCGGCACGATGATACAGAGGCTAATCCCAAACTACTGAGGTGACTTGAAGGATTAGTTAATTTATGATTTACAGGAGAAAAACAGTTACAAAATCGTAGTCACCTCAAGATAAACTGAAGGGGAATTCGAGAGGGTAACGCACTCTCTATCCCCTATTTACAGTTTAAGTTTCTAGGACTTACGTGAAGTTTTACAAGAGAAAGAAGAAAATTTACCTTTTTATAATATCGATGGTTACGTAGTTAGAGAACAGAACCTTCCTCTCGGGACAGTTCGCAGAGATAACTACAGAGATAACTGGTGGCCATTATCTGGGCTGATGTTCTGCCTGCCGAAGTTGAGGACCCTCGCCCCCTTTCTTAACACACACACTCAGAAATTCGACGATCTGTCAGACAAGACAACTTGAAAAAGCCGAAGCTTTTATACCCGAGGGGAAGTTTCGAGAAGGCTCTGGACTAAATTCGGAAACACTCTCTCATGTTTATTGGCAGATAAAATAGGTACAAGAAACGTCTGATTGGCTGACAAATAAATACAGAAAATTCGCCATTGGCGATACTCAAAGCTGGCGGGATGAGAAGGAAGTGTAGCAAACATTAAAATATAAAAAAATAATGAAAGTCAATTCAGTTGCGAAAACCTATAAACACAAAAATTCTTTAAATCTCTAGTTATTCCACTTTGCACCAGAGTCCATGACCTCAGTTCTTTCAGAGAGACATTTATGGAGAAAAACCCACATTTCTTGAAAGTTGTTGTTGCAACCAGTGATACACCAAAACGAAACAAAGAAATCCAGTAAGTTTAGAAAACTTTAAAATAACCTATTACTCTGTCATTTAGAAGTGACATCTTCTGATCAATGTCCCAACTTTATGTATTAGCTGTTTCAAGTTTCGTATGATAGATAGCGTTCCTTACGGCGCTTTATTTAAATGCACGGTGATGAGGTGTACCTCCTGGTACAGTGAGATGGGTAGATCGAATCACGAATGAAGCGATACCGAATGGAATTGGTGAGAGGAGATCGAATTGGCTAGCTTTGACCAAAAGAAGAGATGTAATGATAGGACACATCTTAGGACACAAAGGCTTTGTGCAGTTAGTTTTTGAGGGAGGTGTAGGCGGTAAGAATGCTAGGTGCAGGCCAAGGTATGAATATGACAAGGAGATTAGAGCAAATATAGTATGCAGCAGTTACGTAGAAATGAAAAGTTTACCACAGGATAAGGTGGCGTGGAGCCCTGCATCAAACCAGTCTAGGGACTGATGACTCAAACAAC
This sequence comes from Anabrus simplex, assembly GCF_040414725.1. Classification (NCBI taxonomy): domain Eukaryota; kingdom Metazoa; phylum Arthropoda; class Insecta; order Orthoptera; family Tettigoniidae; genus Anabrus; species Anabrus simplex. Next base: position 301,140,869 of record NC_090271.1, on the reverse strand, counting down.
AACATCGATGCTGTGTCGTTCATAAGCGATGATTACCTCCCGTGGCGGGGACACACTGCACTGATTTCCCCCGCGATCTGTACGCTGTATGAAGCTGCAAGAGCAATCCTTTTTTTGACAAGTTCCTTTACGTCGCACTGGTACAGATAGGTCTTATGGCGACGATGGGACAGGAATGGGCTAGGAGTGGGAAGGAGACAGCCATGGGAACCCACGGAAAAACATCTTCAGGGCTGCCGACAGTGTGGGTTCGAACCTACTACCTCCCGAATACTGGATACTGGCCGCACTTAAGCGACTGCAGCTATCAGGCTCAGTGCAAGAGTATGGGTTTCGTCCTTCTTGGTGTGGCAATTTTAATGGCCGGCAGTGTTTAATAATATCACACAACAGTGGCAGCCGAGCCTCCGTGACTCAGGCGGCAGCGCGCCGGCCTCTCACCGCTGTACCGTGGTTCAAATCCCTGTCGCTCCATGTGAGATTTATGCTGGTCAAAGCTGAGGTAAGACAGGTATTTCTAAGGGTACTCCGGTTTTCCTGTCATTTTTCATTTCAACGACACACTCCAATATCGTTCACTTTAATCTGTTTGTCATTATTCATTGCCCTAAAGGCGTGCGACAGGCTTCGGCATCCGGCACAATTCTTGTTCTCGCCGCTAGATGGGGGCTTCATTCATTCCATTCCTGACCCCGTCGAATGACTAAGGATTAAGAGCACAGTAAATAATCTTGACTAATATCTTAATTTTAAGAGATAGCTGACCTGTAACACATGCTTTGGATATTACATTACATTATCCAGGATGCGATGCTAATGGAATATTTGTTAAGCCTTCAGTCCGAAGGCTAGTTGAATTCTCAAACATCCCCAAGAAAGATTATACGGTCATACGAAAACCTCAAAAGGCCGATGGTAGCACCTAAGTGGTCGACAACCCAACTTTCAACATTCTGGTGAACTAACGAAAGCGGAATTCTGCTGATCGGTTTCAATGTCTGAAGGAATTTAATGTTGTGGAGTAACACTACAGATCTTTAACATGTTATCAACGGTCCAAAGTATCGTGACTTATGACTGGATGTCAAAAATCGTCTATCCCAGTTGCGATAGACTCTGCCAACTTTGAAACACACTGCCAGAGCTTCGGCCGTAGGTGACATTAAGAGAGACGGAGAAAGAGACCGAAACCTAACTCTTGACCATCCTCGAAGAGTTTTTCCGTAAAACTATGATATAAAACACGGATATTTCTGTTCCAGTCTTTCCGTCAATAATTTATATACACAGCTGTTCAGATATTTTTCTGATTTTCACAGACATAGCGTAAACCAATTAAAAGTCCGGTACTTCACTGAGTAGTTTGCGTACTAACCACGCGTACGGCGCTAATCGGGGCTGGTGTCCTGATACTCATTTCTTGATCTACATACACTATACAACATCACAAACCACCACAAAAGCATGGAATATCAAATACGTTTCTCCACATGTTGTCGGTGTCAGGAAGGGAATCGGGCCATATAACTGGGTCCAATACACGTCATACGACAACCCTAATAAACTGCGGGCAAGTCTAGGAAGAAGGTGATCAAGTAAATGGTGTTACGGGCTCAGAAATTCAGTCATGTGACATGAAACACCAACTACAGTAGCAAATCTTACCTCCCCCTCGTTTTAAGACAGGATCTAGTTGTGAGATCCTCGTGCGTGTTCAATATCGTGCTGTGAATGTGTGGCTTCTCGTCACGTCACGCTGTGCTGACATCTGGTTGCACGAAATACACAAACATGCAAGTCTAGAAACCAACTGTCGACAAGTTCATACCGCATTCTGAATTAATTCAGAGAATTAGTGAAGCAGGTTACTGTGTGCTACAACATTGACGACTACAATGCAACTTTCCTTGACATGGTTTTCATTGTTGTGGAACTTCTCTGTCTCAGAACTCTTTGTAAGGAGTTGTACATCGAGCAAAGGCTCAACTCTGAGACACAGTCTATGGGTATGTCAACTCTTGAACTTTAGCTTATTTTCAGATAAAGTTAAAAGGTTTTGCTAGCGATTCAATGCCTCTAATGAAGTGTATTACGTAAGACTGCTGAGAAAACGTACCTCAACACGCTAAATTTTACTTTCTTGGTGTATGAAATGGTATAAAGAGTACCAAAATGCTGATACCTTCTCTAAAAGCACTGTTCAGAAAAAATATAATAATCAAAGCTCGGATTTTCATGCCGTAACAGGTTAGATTGCAAACTAAATTCGGTTAATAGGACGTGTCGGCCACCCGCTCTTCCATAATGTAGCAAGAGTAACATGAATTACAGGAGTTCTGATGGACCATACCCCTAATGTTCATGCAATCCCCATAGCATAATAATTTAAAAGGTAGATTATACTTGCTGCTCGCTTCAGAAACTTCGCATTCTAACCTATTAATGTATAAAAATCCGGGCTCTAATAATAATGTTTTTGGCTTTACATCCCACCAACTACTTTCACCGTTTTCGGAAACGCTGAGATGCCGGAATTTAGTCCCGAAGGAGTCCTTTTACGTGCCAATAAATCTACCGACACGCGGTTGACTTATTTGAGCTTACCGGGCGAGTTGGCCGTGCGGTTAGGGTCGCGCAGCTATGTGCTTGCATCCCGGATATAGTAGGTTCGAAACCGACTGTCGGCAGCTCTGAAGATGGTTTTCCGTCGTTTTCCCATTTTCACACAAGGCTGTACCTTAATTAAGGCCATGACTGATTCCTTCCCACTCCTAGCCCTTTCCTATCCTGTCGCCGCCATAAGTCCTATCTGTGTCGGTGCGACGTAAAACATATTCAATTCGAATTTGAGCACCTTGAAATACCTCTGGACTGAGCCAAGATGGAACCTGCCAAGTTGGGGTCAGAAAGCCTGCGCCTCAACCGTCTGAGACACTCATCCCGGCTACAAAAACATATTTTATTCCAAAATATTTATTTTAGAAAAGACATTTAGGATAATTGTATTTTGGTCATGATGCTTCTTATTTAAAGAGGCCTAGCATCTAGATCATCGGCTCCTAATGGTACGAGATGGAACGAAATATTATGATACCTAGAATTTTAAAATGTATCAACTGGCTAGAATTTAAAATAAATTATGATGAAAAATGATTATGAAATTACATTAATCAGTGAATCTAATTAGCAATGCCTTATTTCCTGATAAAAATTATGGAAAATATAGAATACAATGGAATAAGGTACTGCCTTGAAATACAGTAATATATATATAATTCAAGTTAGAAGTTAAAATAACACATTAAAATACACAAACTCAAACTAAAACAGAGTCAGAGGAATTAATTTTACTTAACAATAACATAAAAATTAATAGAAAATTTACTTTTATATACGATAAAACAGCCTACTATCACTCATAAAACGGACGACGATGTCTTCTGACTGCTCGCCATCTCGTGGGATGAGGGAGATGGTACTCCAAAGTTTTCGACCACGGCGCAGATCGACCAGGTCCGCGCACTCCGTAATGATGTGTGCCACGGTAGGATGACCGCCCCAAGTACACACCTGGATGCCTTCGCCCTTCCATAAGTAAGAATGCCTTGCTATGCCGTGGCCAATCCGAAGACAACATAATACCACTAGTGCTTCCCAGCGAGAAGTCCGAAGGGAAGTCTTATATACCTTCGTAGTTCCTTTTATCGCTCTCAGCTTATTTGGAAGAGGGGTGGCCTTCCACTCCACCACACAATGGGCCCATAATCAAATGTCTCTGCTGAGAACGAATATCACTGGCTTGAACCTTGGAAGACAACGGGGGGCAATGTGACATCTTCCATGGCAGTCTTAGTTTCCCTCTACACCCACGTAGCTTGGGAGCCACAAGAACTATTGCATTTTAACTTAGTAATATGTCAAATATAACAATATCACCCCTCCTCTGACAAAATAGGGAAAAGTGATAGAATAATGAATCGTCAGTTCCGTAATTGAGGTATAGATTTCAATATTTGCATAAGTTCTATCCTCTGGTAAAGTTTCAAAACTGCAGCTCGTTCTGTGTGGCAAACACGTAAAACCAACCACCAAAAAATAAAAATGTATTTTACATGTTTCAGCTCTCTTGATGTATTTATAATTTTTACTTCTGTTAGTTTGCCAGTATATCTGGAAATTCGATTACATTGGATTAATATTAACATCTTACAAGTGATGTATAAGGGGTGATCAAAATGTTTCCGCTCGACGGCCATACGGTCCAAACTTGGGATGCCAATCAGGCAAAATCCATGTGAGCATTGAGCCAATCACCCCACCGACGCGTCAGGTTGAAGATCCCCGTGTGGTAAAACATTGTGTCATGCTGCGTGAAGAAGTCCATAATAGCCTGCTGCACATCCTCGTCTGACGGGAAGCGTCGGCACTTCAAGGAATTTTGAGGGGACCGAAAGCATGATAACCGCATGGGGAAAGATCAGGTCTATAGGGAAGGTGTTTGCTTGTTGTTCTCCTTAATGGATGAGGCTGGCCTCTCAGATCGACCGGCGTCTTGAGTCGAAACGCGACCCGCACGGAACTTGGTGTACCATTCCACAACGGTGGTTTTCGACAGACATGCTGCCCCATACACAGTCTTCATTCTCCGATGGATGTCCAACGGTGTTTATTCTTCGGCACCCAAGAACAGAATAACAGCGCGTTGGTCCTGTTTGGACGCATTTGGTATTAACATCGCCATAAGTTCACTTTCACATAATTCACGCACGCACGTCGGCACGAGACGACTGCCCCACTAATCCCTTTGCCTACATATCTGTGTTTATATACCCGCATCGGAGTCGCACTACATTGCATGTCCGCTGCAGCAACGCCCTCAAACGGAAACTATTTGATCACGCCTTATAGATGAAAGAAATTGAGAGAAGCAAATCACTGTAGAATCCAATAGGAAATTGCGGAAATATTTCGCTAATAACCTCGAAAGTCTTGGTCACGTGGAAGAGAGAGCTTTCTGCACTGTAATAAAGAATCATAGAGAGGGAAGGAAAGCCGAAATGAATAGATCTTTGGGAAAATCAAGTAACTCATTGTAGAACCCAAGTTCTGGACAGACTGGAGGAATGCTTGAATAATCTCGTCAGCGTCAAAGGAATTATTTCTGTTGAAGTCACAGAGTTCATGGAGGACGAGAACAGTGGTGGTAGTGAAGTTACACTCGAGGAAGTGGAAAGGATGGCAAATTAAACTACACCGTAATGAAGCAGCAACAACAGACGAAATTAGACTTGAAATGTGAAATAAAATGAGAAGGACGGAAATGGTTTAGTAGATTAATAGGATTAGTACGGAATTTTAGTGAGATACGCCTGACAGGATGAATCTAATACAATACTTGTACCTGTCTGTAAGCTAGAGAACAGGTAGGGTTGGGAAAACTATCGAAGGCTTTCATTGATCAGTATACCGGCCATGTTGTTCAATGGCATTTTGGAAAGAAAAAGTTATCTACAGTATGCTGGTTTAAGTTGAATGAAATCTAGTGTCGTTTAGGACCAATTTTTCCGTATGCGTCATGTAACTAAAATTTTCTTCGAGGGGAAAATAAAATTAGTTGTAGGTTTCGTGGATCTGGAAGAGGCATATGGCAGCGTACTGATGCAGAACACGTTGGCCATACTGAAGGATTATCGATTAAGGGTATTAAGGAAATCAAAGGTACGTATGTGGGCAATCGGGCCCCAGTAATAGTTGATGGTGGGATGAGTTCTGGGTTCGAAGTAATTGCATGTGTTAGATAAGGTTTTAATATGTCACCCTTATTATTGGTTGTTTACATCATGTACTAATAGGTATAAAGTGACAGGGAGGGATTCAGTTGGATGGAAATGAGTGAGCAGTTAGGCCCATGCAGACGACTTGGTCATAATGGTAGACTGTACTGAAAGCCTGCAGTCTAATATATTATAACTTTGAACTAGGTGCGGTGAGTATGATATGAAAATTAGCCTTTCCAAATGATATCAGTAGGTAAGAAATCCAAGAGAACTGAATGTCAGATTGCGGATACAAAACTTGCACATTTAGATTTTGTCAAGTATTTAGGATGTACCCGGATAAAAACCTGTCCGAATCTGCTTTGTCCAGCACAAATTTCACAACGAGTGACCGGGATTTGAACTTTTTTTACAAGTTGCTTTACGTCGCACAGACACAGATAGGTCTTATGGCGACGACGGGCAGGAAAGGGTTAGGAGTGGAAGGAAGTGTCCGTGGCCTTAATTAAAGTACAGCCCCAGCATTTTTTAGGTGCGAAAATGGGAAACCACGAAAAACCATGGGGTTCGAACCCACTATCTCACGAATACTGGATAATGGCCGCACTTAAGTGACTGCAGCTGTCAAGCTCGGTGGGATTTGAACCATTGAAAGGGCTATATTAACTCAAATGTATTATTGGCATGTTTTCAAATGGGTTGTAGAAATTAGGTGTAGCCAGAACTGAGTTTGGCCAAACAATACGAAATCAAAACGTATTGAATTTGAAATCGTGTTACAACTACCGGGATGACGATCACGTCTGGTTTATTTATTTTGTAATTTGGAAAATGAATCCAATTACCTTATTAAACATTGATTACAATTAACTGACACTTACTTGCTAATGCATGTTTGCCAGTCTGTCATAACTTTCATTCTGTAGACAATTCGACGTATCAATATAACTAGTCGATTAGAATTATGTGTGTGTTCGCTGGTGGACGTTAATTCATTTTAATGGATATAGCGGGTCAAAAATGAGGAGAATTACTGGATGTTGTATTGACCCATATGGGCAGACACAGGCTCCGTAAATGACCTGATTTATTTACGATCACCTCTCTCCTCCCCCTCACTCACACGAACACACACGCTACGGTATTGGTCGCAAGCAGCTGCAGTCATCGGATTGATATTCCAGTTGGGTCATACACACCATTAAAGCTGTGCCATGGCTCAGTGCTGCTCTCAAATACACTAATATTCCCAAAGTTGAACGGGCACGAAGATTCTGAAAAACTCTTCACTATAGTAAGGCATATGGTTTCTACCCTTGAAGATTTGCGGAACATCATAAAACATACAGGGAAACTAGATCGGGATTTATTATCCGTCCCACCGTGTGCTCTGGATATGACAAAGAAGACTTCCCACTCGTGGATTTTATCCGTCACACAGAAAAGTATAGAATCGTGGATACGTTTTTGGGCTTAAAGGAGGAGAGAGCGACTTCAGATTCTTTGGTTGCTCCATTCTTAGTAGCCTTTTACGAAGTGTAGGGCGTAAAACAATGCATCCTTTGACTCCACCCATAAGGGAGATTAAGAGATCCGATAATTAAAAGATAAATGAGTGTATCCATAAAAGTATAGCAAGGATAATGAATTGTGAGAATATTAAGGACATTCCAGATTTTCTTTTACAAGCGAATGGACCACTAAGGATCACGGTACAACTTCATGTTTTTCTCTTCGTGCAGAGTTTTCTCTGTGTTCAATACTCCTTCATGCGTTCGTTGGCCTGCTTCCGTTGTTCATCTGTCTAGGCTCTTCCGATCTTCCTAGTTCTTCCTTCGGCTTGAACACCTTCCAAATTCTTCAGTGTGTTCCTAAACGTATTCCTTTCTAACAGCTGGTCTTCCAAGATGCTTAACCTTTCCATATCCTTTTTCGCTTCCTTAATCCATGCTGTAGTGGTCTTTTTTTTCAGAATTAATCAAATATCTGTTTGGTAAGCCTGTTTGCATTCATTCTGTACTGATGTCCAAGAAAAGCCAGCATTCTTTTCTTCGTGGTCTCTGAGATTCTTTCCACCTTCTGGTAAACTTCTTTGTAGCTCCAAGGTTTCCATCCGCTTTTAGTTTGGACAAATCCCATAATTTTTCTGAGGATTCTTCTTTCCAGGACCTCTAGCTTCTCCAGCTTGTAATTCATGGACAGGCATTCACTGGCATACAGGCATTCTTTGATCACGGTGTTGTAATGTTTTAATTTGGAATTCCAGGTAAGCACTTCTTATTGTAGATGTTTCTTGTCAATCTGTATGCTCTCTCCATTTTTGAGATCCGATCTTCCACTGCAGCTTTTTCTAGTCCATTCTCCTGTATCGTCTCACCAAGGTACTTGAACTTTCTTTCTTCTTCTTCTACTACTACTACTACTACTACTACTACTACTACTACTACTACCACTACTAATATTACTTCTTCTTCTTCTTCTTCTTCTTCTTCTTCTTCTTCTTCTTCTTCTTCTTCTTCTTGGCATTGGTCAGTCGTGTGATGTAGAGGCAGAGTGCCTGTCTCTTATTCCAAGGCCCTGTGTTCATTTTCTGGCTAGTTCAAGTATTTTAAATGTGGATTGAGAAACAGAACGGGTTTCACTCGAGACGAGATTTATTAAAGCTCTTACAAGGGAAGGGTACGAACCGGGAAATCACGGATCTTACGTACATTTTTCACACACGTTAAATGAGCCAAGATTAATACAAAAGCCAAAACATTTCATTCGGAAATGAACTGATGCGACCTACAGGAAACGTAAAATTTCCCATATTAGAATTGGCGCGCTTGGCTACGCAGGACTGCGCCGATAATCTTTTTTTTCTATTCCGTCAGTAATTTCGTAGCACGTAGCGAAAATAAGGTGGCGGCATTAAGAGAAATAATTTGATTCCTGCATTGATCGTGGATCAATAACGGCAATAGAATAAGATTGTTATAGCGAAAATGAAAGTTAATCAGTATAACAAGGGACGTTATACACGAAAGCAAATTACTCCTTAAAGCTTTTGCAGCAGTGATGACCGTGGTAGAAATGTTGAGAGCACAAAGAGGTTCTACACCAACCATACCTAACGAAGCGAGGATAAGTGCTTATTATCACATGTTCCATATACAGGGTTATTCACCTAAGATGTTACACGGAAATAATGTCCAAACCGTTAAGTAATCGGTATTCTGTTTTCATATTCGTAAATGATACCCAGGGGCTTGTAAAATAATGTGCTACGTATTCTCGTGGGGTGATTGATACTAACTCCATATTTTTAAATGGAACGGCACAAATTTATACAGCTGACCTAAAAGTTCAACTACGTACAAGTTCAAATATGTATTTTCAAAATCGGAAATTTACTTTTTGAGATACCAATAAGAACATCATGCGCGGTTTTGCATGCCCCATCAGACAGCGTGGAGTCTCGCAAGCAGTTTCATAGGTGTGATTCCAGCCACAGAATGGGATACCAAGCATGTAAGCATATCGTATACATGTGATAGATTTGCAAAGTGTGTATGACAGGTGAACTCATGTCAGGATAGGGAGGGTTGATGTTTTTAAGAGGAATAAAATAATTACTTTGACTCGATACCTTTGAGATAGACCACGGCCGACGTCCTTTCCAAATCCTTCCCATTCCAATCCGTGGGGAAGAGCGCAACCTGTTACACATGGATTTCAAAGCAAAACAAAAAATCTTTAATCTCCCTTACCCGTTGCGATTTCGCCAGTGACACAATAACTTTGCCTCACCAGGATATGCTACGGTACCGATACATCACATCATGTGTACATGCCTGGTATCCGTTCTGTGGCTCGAATCAGTGCCAGGAAACAGATTGCTTGCCAATACGTCCTTGGCCGATCGCACGCTCTCTTATGCAGCCCGCAAAGGCCCAAATGCGGTTTTCATTTATATCCCCAAAAGTAAGTCCGATTTTGAAAATATTTACATATTTGAACTTGTACGCAGTTGAACTTATATGCCAGCTGTATGTATTTGTGCCGTTCCATTAAAAATACGGAGTTAGTATGAATATCTCGGGTATTAATCACCCATGAGAATATGTAGCAAATTATTTTACAAGCCCCTGAGTATCATTTACGAACATGAAAACAGAATACCGATTCCATTAATGGTTTAGACCTTATTTCTGTGTAACATGTTAGGTGAATAATTGAATAACTCTGTATTTCTTCCAACGCAAATTTACTCTGCGTATGTTGATTACCGTTATAGAGGAAACCACTTGTACCATACAATGATTGTAAGCGTATGCCAGTGTAGCCTCAAATCAGCTGTTGGACAGGGCGAGTTGCGGGTAGGGTATGGAGTAGCGGCCTGCGTAGCCGAGCGCGCTAATTAAAAAATCCGAACTGTAAGGCTTTCTATAGGACGCACGAGTTCATTTCCGAAAGCAATATCTTGGCTCATTTAACGTGTGTGAAACATTACCCGGCACGCGCCCATCCATTGTTAGTTTACGCAGGTATCCCTGAACAATATCGTGCAATGGAGTGAGAAGCTCACACTACTGACCAAGATGAAGTCTGGTTGCCATGGTTACAATGGAAACTGATAACGCTAATTCCAAGGAGTCTCCCAGCCTAGAAAACCGAGCAAGTTGGCTCACGTAGGAATGCATTCGGGAGATGGTGGGTTCAAACTCCACTGTTGGCAGGCCTAAAGAAGAGTTTCCGTTCTTTCCCATTCTCACATCGGGCAAATGCTGCAAACGTAACGTAGTTAATTCCACGGACAGTTCTTTCATAATTAAAGCCCTTTCCTATACCATCCTCATCATACAAAACTGTGTCGTTGCGAAATAAACAAATAAGAGAAAAGAAATTACAATTATCAGCGAATGGATCTCGGGCGAGAAAAGAAGTATATCTAGGAGCCAACAGCAAATTATTTAAAGACGATGGGACCTTAACAATGTCGTGATTATAGGGCTGCTGGTAGGGTTTGGAGACGCCGTTCCAAAAACATTCTCTCACTTTTGCGTTGAAATAGTGCGGTTATGATGTTTCCTTATTAGCCCTGAAAGACTCCCTTCACGTTTTGCAAAATCACGTGTACGATCTCCACCGACAAACTTCCGAAGATTGTTTGGTTGTTCAGGGATACCTTCGAATATTTTTTTTATCTCTTATTTTTTTAGAATTTGCTTTACGTCGCTCCGACAGAGATAGATCTTATGCCTTACGTGGTTTCCCATTTTCACACCAGGCAAATCGTGGGGCTGTACCTTAATTAAGGCCGCGGTCAATTGAAGTTTCTCGGTGGAGTTCCATTTCACCACGTATGTATGTGCGTGTGTTTACGTTGTGATGGCGGGTTGCTGTGGACCTGTTTCTGTGAGTGCTTTGACTGCGTCATAGGCATTCGATTGAACAATGCTGTTAGGCAGAAAGAAGCCTACCCCAGCTGTTTCTTTTTGTATACTATGTATCCTGAGAGTAAAAAGCCTGCATAGCAGCTGGGTAATGTAGATAGACGCCACTAGGTGGTGGTGGTGGTTGTGATTATTATATTCAATCAATCAATCAATCAATCAATCAATCAATCAATCAATCAATCAATCAATCAATCAATCAATCAATCAATCAATCAATCAATCAATCAATCAATCAATCAATCAATCAATCAATCAATCAATCAATCAATCAATCAATCAATCAATCAATCAATCAATCAATCAATCAATCAATCAATCAATCAATCAATCAATCAATCAATCAATCAATCTTCATTTGCATTTAGGGCTGCCGCCTAGGTCGCTGCTTCCCAATCAGTTGTTTACTGGAATTTTCTCATATAGGTTATAAGCAGCTGAAAATTATTCCAATTCCAATTTGACCTGTTGAATTCCAAATTTAGCATCATACTGGCTATAGTACTTGGCACTGCCTGGTTTCTTTCTTGTATGTTTACTTTTCGGATATATATTACCTGTTAATTGTGTGTGAGGTGAATTATTTAGATATATTTATCGTGACGTTGATTTATATTTTATGAAATTTTTTCGTAATACGGACTATTAAGCGCATCCCGCATTGAAACTAGGCTTAATACACATTAGTGGCAAGGAAGGTTTACTGGACAAGACTTCAGAAAAGAAGAAAAAAGACGAAGAAAAATCATTCAATGAAATTCCTTTAAGAATATCATATTGCAGGATTTGGAAATTTTAGCTCGTGTGTGCTTGTTTCACTTTCGAGTTTAATTCAAATTTATTTCGTCAGTGAGGAAATGGGTTAACGAAATGCGTAATAATTACGCTGATTGTTACATTGGTTTTTTAAAATATTTCCAGTCAAACTAACACATCAATTCATCATGGACAATTAACCATCCATTATAGCAATGATAATTACATGTGTTTTGCAAAACGGATTCGTTTCGCGATATCAATTATGCAAGAACAATAGTGTTGACTTGAACTCTCGCCACCTATTGAATTAACGTAAATATTTTAATGACAACTGTGATGAACTGTAAAATATATCCCACACATACTGTGGTAATTTCTGTCCATTGTAATGGACATAGCTGTCAAACGTTATGTCCAATTATAGAATACACGTGGACTTGTATTGTGATGTTCATTTAACCGATGATAATGGTACTTTGGTTAAAAGCTTTATGATAGAGAGAGAAAAAGAGAGAGAGAGAGAGAGAGAGAGAGAGAGAGAGAGAGAGAAATGCATTTTTTTCTGCTTCCCCCATTTGGAGCCTGCCAAATAGACAAAGCTTACATAAGAAGTTAATTGTCAAACTACAAGGGTCGTATAACATATGTCTAAAAGTGATTGGTATACCATATTATAGCTTTTGTATTCATTAATAAAAATCACATCAGTCATATCTATGACCTTTCTTTTTTAAATGAAGTGTATTTTGTTTTTGGAATACATTTTCTATATCTCAGAGTTACAGCATAGTGTTTGCTATAAACTTTCCTAAATCCATCACGACTACAGATACGAGGGCGAATCAAAAAGGAAATTACATTAGCTCGCCGCCAGAGCACGGCTTGTGGCCAATACGGCGCAAGCTACAGTAACTGTTGACACATCCGATAAGAAAGTCGGTGTGGTATCCGTCGTGTTGTGTGTGCTGAGCGGGCTAGGCTCAATGGCACGCCAACTGGATGTTCGCTCCAAATTGGAGGTGCGTGCAACGATCAGATTTCTATGGGCTAAAAGGCTCAACTGCAGCGACATTCGTCGTGAAATCACTGCTGTACATGGTGAGCGTGCAATTTCTCGTGGTGTCAGTTATTTGATGCCGAACGCACGGATCTCACGGACGAATATCGCGAAGGCAGGTCCACAACGTCCACTATCACTGCAAATGTTGATCGTGTGGATGGGACCGTTAGAGAGAATCTGGGCATAACACTGCAGGAAATTGCCGGCATGCTGAACATTTCGTATGCCAGTGTGCTCTCCATTGTTCATCAGCACCTTGGATTTCGTAAACCATGCCAAAGGTAGGTCCCATGTCTGCTCACCGATGTTCACAAGGTACAACGTTTCCAATCGTCACTGGCATTTTTGTAAAGGTACGGTATTTTGTGGAAGGCAACGAGTTTCTGCGGTGAATCATCACAGGGGATGAAACGTGGGTTTACCATATCATCCCCGAATAAAAGAGGACATCAATGGAATGGGTGCACACTGCATGA